>NW_006921616.1:15962360-15993943 GCF_000298275.1 Orycteropus afer afer | reverse complement strand
AAAAGTGAATTTACTCTGTAAATCTTCACCCAAATCCTAATAAAAATAAAAAAATAAAAAAAATAAAATAAAATAAAAGTGGTGAAATATTTAGCTGAGAATAAGGGTAATCATCAGAGAAAAAGTTGCTGGTGAGGACAGAAAAGATAACATCCAAAAGACGGAATAAGGGTTCAGATACAGGCAGGAGACGTTACAACTTCCTTGTGTCGATTAGAAAAGAAGGAGAAGTGGAGTCCTGGTGTGTTTAGGTTTGCAGGCATGGTAGCAGAGGTTTGAAAAATTTCCATTTGATGGTTTCACATTTCTCTGTGAAGCATTAAGATGTGAAGTCATGTTCTGTCCATGAGAAATGACATTTGTCACGAAGGTTGAAGTTAAAGGTTTGCAGAGAGAGAAGATCGAGAAAGCATGGCAAAAAGTAAGCAAGTATATTAATCATAGAAATGTAATAGAACGTTAGAGGAGTGGTGGAAATCCATTGAAGGATGATGATCATGCATTCATGTTGACTCTAATCTGCTCAGTTGCTTGACTTTCTCCAATAGACCTGGATGCTCCAGGGAAGGTCCAAGGAAGGTCCAGAGAAAGCAGATAGTCTTTTTTTTTTTTTTTTTTGCCAGATGAAGAAGATGAGAAGAAGGATGTGTAAGAGATTTTAGGAAATCAGCAAGAGTATTATAGACGTGATGGACCGTGGACAAAAATGTGGATAAAGAGGGCTGTGAGTGAAGAAAGGGCTGCTGAATACAAGTGTTTGAAAATGTTAAAGAAGCAATTGTGAGAATCCTTGAACAAGCAAGCTGGAAGGAGAAGTAATGGTGGTTGAGGATGGGATCCTTGATGCAGTGATTTTGGAAGTGGGATAGTTTGGGGTAATAACAAAATACAGTGGAGGATCAAGGAGCTCTGCTGGTGCAGTGGTTATGGCATTCAACTGCTAACCAAAAGGTCAGCAGTTCAAACCCCCAGCAGCTTTGCTGGAGAAAAATGAGGCAATCTGCTTCTGTAAAGATTTATAGCCTTGGCAACCCTATGGGGCAGCTCTACTCTGCCTATAGGGTCAGTAAGAGTAAGAATTGACTTGATGGCAGTGGTTTGGTTTTTAGTGGAGGGCCAGGCATATGAAAGAGAATTTACCATTAACATTCCCTTCAGCAAACATAAAAAGTCAAAAGGCTTCCATCCACTGTGGGAAAATAATAAGTGAAAATAAGATATAGGCAGAATTTTCGTGACACAATTTTCTTGGCTGCAACAGTGGGCTCAAATATGACAACAATTGTGATGATGGTGCAGGACCAGCAACATTTCTTTCTGTTATATATTAGTTAACGATGAATTGGGGCTGATTGGACAGCACCTAGCAACAACAACAATGTAAGAGAAAACATGCAATCAGTTTAACCTGGATGAAAATCTGGACATTAAGCCTAAATTTCTTTAAAGACACATGGTGATTCAAATGATGTTGATGCAATAAGTTATAAGTAATGTAAAAAGAGATAACCAATCACAAGCATTTCTGTTTTTTATTAATGCTATTTTTATTTACACTCTTCTTAGGTAAAAGGAAATTGTTGCACTAACTGGTCTCTGTGGAAAGTTTTCCTGGCTTGTCTCTTAGCCTGTGTGATAACAACAGCAGTTGGAGTTCTCATAGTGTGTTTGGTGAATAACAGATGGAGTAACAATGGAGGCATTGTTATCCAGCTGCCTCAGAACAATGGGGAGCCTGTGGTAATCATTCCTGGGAGAACCTCTACTACTTCTCAATCTACAGTAACCACCACTTCAACTAAACCTACAACTGACACCATTTCATCAGTATCTGCAACAACTGCAAGTTCTATTGTGCCTACCATAGCCATAACCACTTCAACTCAGTCTACAGCCACAAATGCTATCACTTCAACAGAATCTACAATGCCCACTGCTACAACTACAATGACCACACCACCTCCAAGTTCAGCTGCAACCACCATAAATTAAACTACCAAGTGAATCTATAACCCCTACAACTCAGCTTACAACTCTAACTCCATTACTTTGACAGGATCTACAATGGCTACAACATCCGTTCAATAAATAACAAATAGTAGCATCACTTAACCTTAGCTGACAAGTTTAAATCACCACTTTCACCATCTCTTCAACAGAATCTACAGCCACCTTCACCTCAACTGAACCTATAACCACTGCCACTGCCACTTCCACTTAATCTACAACTACTGCAATTTCTGCTGAGCCTTCAATAGAGATGGTCATCTCTCTCTTTCAACAATTTATAATCTCCTCCCTTCATCTGAGCTTGCAGCCACAAACGCCACAGCTACCACTTTACCTAAGAGAACTACTATCAATCATCAAAATGACCTCTTCTGTAGTGAGTCAGGGGGAGCTCTGGTGGCATAGTGCCCAAGGCCTTTGACTGCTAACCAAAAGGCTGTTGTTTCAAACCCATCAGTCACTCCTTGGAAGAAAGACTGGGCAATCTACTTCTGTAGAGACACCACCTCAGAAACCCAAGGAGGGGGCACTATGAGTCAGAGCCCACTCAATGGCACCTAACAACAATAATAATCATCAAAATAGATCCAGAATCCTTGCATTTCTCATCACCATCTTTGTTACAAACCTGATGTCATTGTTGTTTTCATTTGCATCTCTAAGGCACTTGACTGCTAACCAGAAGGCTGGCGGTTCAAACCCACCAGCCACTCCTCGGAAGGAAGATGGGGCAATCTACTTCCATAGTGATACTGCCTCAGAAACCCAAGTAGGGGTCACTGTGAGTCAGGTCCAACTTGACGGCACATAACAACAATAACAATGGTGAATTGGGAGCTCTTGTGGCATAGTTCCTAAGACATGTGACTGCTAACCAGACGGCTGGTGGTTTAAACCCACCAGCCACTCCTTGGAAGGAAGGTTGGGTGATCTACTTCTGTAGAGAAACTGCCTTGGAAACCCAAGGGGGGTCACTATGACAGTAGTGAGTTTTATTTTATTTTATTTTTTTGGAATTGTGAATTATTTTGACTATTTCTTTCAATGTTTGTTGGCCATCTGAATATTCTCTTTGGTGAAGTGTCTGTTCATGTCTTCTGCCCATTTCTTAATTGGATTGTTTGTCTTTTTGTTGTTGAGGTGTTGCAGTTTTTTATAAATTTTAGAGAACACACAGCCAAGGTGGGAAAGCCTGAAAGATGATGAGTTATTGGAGGAAACGGAAGGGATTAGCAGGTCCAAGACAGGTATAATAGAAATCAAGAAATGGGAGACCCAGAGTGGTCAGAGTAGAAAATTGAACTTTAATTGTTTAAAGGGAGAATTGTTCCTGTAGATGGCAGAGACAGGGGTGGGACTATGAGTTATTGGAGGCTAAATGACCACTAACTGCATGAAGTGATGGTCACTGGTATTCAAGTGGTCAAAGAATTATGATGACAGCAGATCTGAGTAGAGAGAGGACTAAGCAGGTGTCGAATAACAGTGGCAGGAGCTGGACGATGACTCTAAAAGGGAGGGCAAAGGTAGTAAAATAATTTGTTCTTTAATAGTATAAGTAATTGTCAGCAATGATAGAGAACTAGAATTCATTTTTTTCCTCCCACTCCCCACTCCCATCCTAGTCTTCCCAACACTATGCTTCAAACGCTACAGAGTAAAGAGCACTAGTCACCAAGGCAGACTAGCAGATGCATCACTCTACTGAAAGAAACAACAAAGGTGGTAGAACCTTTGTTTAAAGAGACTAAAAATGTCGGCGAGATTATCTACTTCGTTATAGGGATTTCAGAATTGACTCACTGGCAATAGGTTTCGTTAACTGACTTTTTTTAATAGTGAGTTAAAGTTTAATTATGGTCACGATGACTTAACCTACAACTTTCCCCTTTGTTAACTCTTCCCTGAAATTGTAGCGATCTCTTCTGCAATAGCTGAGCATATCCAGAGCGTATCAGCTGTCTTTACTACATTAGATCTGCAGCAACTACTACAATGCTACTTGAAAGACAATGACTTCACCCATGAATAATGTTAATAATCACTTCAGTTTTTACTAAATCAACATGAGGATTTGTAAAACTATTTGAACTCTTTTAAATTTTTAAGGAATTGAAGAGTTAATCTATAAGAATGAATCTTGCTCTATAGTTCAAAATAATGTAATTTCATTAAGTAAACCAATTTATTCATTTATGAAAGCTTTCAGAAATTTTATATAAAATCACATAGAGAAATTAGCCATTTATATTTTAACATGTATTGACTTCAGTTCATAACACTGTTATTCTTCTGAACACAAATTACATGTATAATGAACAAAGAATTTGTATAGGAAGATTTAAACAAAGTGGTGGAGGAAAATTTAGAATTTATAAAAATGGTTTTCTTTATGGTGAAGTTTCTCATGTTTCTTCAGTTTCTTCTTATGCTGTATTACCCTTTAGACAATAATATTCTTTTTGCATTCATAGTTAGTTGTATTTGAATTTATATTTTAAAATTAAATAATCAATTACCTATAATATTGTAAGTCACCCAATTAAATGACATTATTT
Organism: Orycteropus afer afer; assembly: GCF_000298275.1. Taxonomy (NCBI): domain Eukaryota; kingdom Metazoa; phylum Chordata; class Mammalia; order Tubulidentata; family Orycteropodidae; genus Orycteropus; species Orycteropus afer. The sequence goes on along the minus strand of NW_006921616.1, from coordinate 15,989,375 downwards.
AAGTCCCAACTGTGTGCTAAAGTCAAGAGGAATACACAGAATAAGAAAATAACACTGTAGATAAAGTAGTAAATTCATTAATTTGGACCCTGTTAATTTTGAATTCTTAATAATTCTAGCTGATATAAATTACCATTAATTATGTTCCAGACTATGTCAGGATGTCTAGGCTAGAACTAGTGACCTACAAGATAAGCTCTTTACAGATGTTTCCAATGTCTGCAGATCTGAGAATCACTGGTTCAAAGAATGAGCCAAAGAAAGGCAGTTCAAACCCATCTAGAGGGGCCTTGGAAGAAAGCCCTGGAGATCTGCTCCCAAAAGGTCACACCCATGAAAACCCTATGGAATATAGTTCTACTCCACAGATGGAATCATCATGAGTCAGAATGGACTACACAGTCACTGGGACACCATCACATGATAGTAAGCATCAGAAGGACAGATACATGATTTATTTGCTTCTCACTGTACATGTAATGACTAATTCAATACCCATTTGTGGAATAAGTGAATGCCCAAATAAATGATATCTACAAAGAATGTATAAATAACATATCTTTCCCAACATTTATTTAGTGTTTATTATGTGCAAGGTTAGGAGTCCCTGGTGGTAAAAATGGTCGCTGTGCTCAGTTGTTAACCAAAATGGAAAACACTTTGAAAGAAAGGCCTGGTAATCAACTTCTGAAAAATCAGCCATAGAAAACCCTATGGCACACAGTTCTACTCTGACACATGTGGGGTCATCATCGAGTCTGATTCGACTTGGTGGCAACTGAGATGTGCCAGGTCAAGGTGGAAGCACAAGAGTAAAGAAAGTAGCATCTGCTGAGCTCTGCTTTTGTGTCAGGTTCTGTACTGGTTACTTTGCCAACATTGCTCTTCTAACCTTCATAATAGTCCAGGGGTCCCCACAATAGTAAATGATGACCCTTGGATTCACATATCTTCAAGCGTCTAAGGTATGTGCTCTTGGGCACAAGTCTATGCTGGAGATGAAGACACAGACATTGACTTTGAGGGCTTATACTCCTGCAAAGGACTTAACACATATAGGTGCAAAATAATAAGTGATGGCGTGCTGATCTGGCGCACCTCATAAGTGACAGGGTTTGGTGTTAAATTTTCTTTGGTTTATTTGTCATGTCCACTGTTCATGCAATTATTTTCTTATGTATTAATTTATTCATTGTCTGAGTTCTCCAGTGCCACTATAACAGAAATACCACAGTGGAGGGCTTTAACAAACAGGAATTTATACTCTTATAGTTTAGGAAGCTAGAAGTCTGAATCCAGAGTGCCAGCTCTAAGGGAAGATTAAGCTAGAATTCTGAGTTCAGAGTGCTGGCTCTAGGGAAAACTAGACTAGAAGTCCAAGTTCAAAATGTCTGCTCTAGGGGCTGCATGGAAGCTCCTTGACCTTGGGCTTCAGCTCTGCCTTTCAGGCCTACTGAAGCAAGTTGAAGACTTTGCATGATTCACCCAGATGCTAGCTGCTGAGGCCGACAAACCCAAAATTGACAGGTAAAATGGCAGATTATTGCCTACAGGCTATGAAGGCAACAATCCCAAGATCATCAGGCAACATGGCAGGCCACTGGTTCAAATCTAGGAACCAGACATGATGAGAAGTTAAATGCAGGATCCACTATAGCAAAAGGCTAGAACATTTTTCAAAGCTTCTCAGAGCAGATTCCACCATGGACATGGTTACACCACATCTAATTTCATCATGAGCAATGACTACATTCAGCTGCCGAGTCACTCGAAATCACTGCTCAGCCAAGTTGACACATAACATTAACTACCACATTCATTGAACAATAGTTATTAAGCACCTACTAAGTGTCAGATTCTCTAGTAAACATAAAGAATAAGGTTTCCTAAAGTTCCTCAAAGAATAACTAGGGGCAAATTTAGGGACCCTAATATATGGCATAAATAGACTATCAAGTATAACTCAAAATGCACAAACAGCAGGAGAGAAACCGGATGATTGGGACCTTCTAAAAATTAAATTTTTATGTGCTTCCAAAAACTTCTCCAAAAGAGTCAAAAGAGAACCTACAGATTGAGAAAGAATATTTATCAATGACATATCTGACAAGGGACTTTTCTCTAGAATTTATAGAAAACTTCAACACCTCAATAACAAAGAGACAAACAATCCAATTAAAAAATGGGCAGAAGACATGAATAGACACTTCACCAAGGACGATATTCAAGCGGCCAACAAACATATGAAGAAATGATCATGATGATTAGCCATTAGAGAGATGCAAATCAAAACAAAAATGAGATACCATCTTGCTCCAGCACTGGTAGCAAAGTTCAGCAAGACACAAAATAACAAATGTTGGCAAGGAGGTGGAGAGATTAGGACTCTCATACACTGTTGGTGGGACTGTAAAATGGTGCTACCACTGTGGAAAGCAGTATGGCAATTCCGTCAAAAGTTGGAATTAGAAATATCATTTGACACAGCCATTCCATTACTAGATATATATCCTAAACAAGTGAGAACCATGACAAGAACAGACATATGCACACTCATGTTCATTGCAGCACTATTTTCAATAGCCAAAAAATGGAAACAACCTAGGTGTCCATCAACTGAGGAATGGACCACCAAACCTTGGTACATACACACAATGGAATACTATGCAACCCTAAAGAATAACCTAGAATCTGCAAAGGACCGCATAATGTGGATGAACTTGGAGGACATTATGCTGAGTGAAATAAGTCAATCACAGAAGGACAAATATTGTATTAGTCCATTATTGTAAAAATCAAGGAAAGGTTTATCTATGGAAGGAAATATTTTTTGTTGGTTACCAGGGGTGGGAGGATAGGGTAGGGAACACTGGTATTTGACACAAAGCTCCAACTATCACAGATAGTTATTGATTTGGGTGAAGAGAAGGGCAATGTACCAAATGTGAGTGATCAACATGGTGGCACTGAGGAAGAGAAAGACATAGAGAGGTACATGGGAGGTAAAGCCAACAAAGATGAACCCTTTTGCACATAGAGTACTGCGTTGTCAGTGAAGGCAAACGTGGGTACACGGGAGGATAGATGGGTGGACAGGCTGAACTGTTAGGTTTGTGTATGAAGTGGGGAGTGTACCCAAGACCATGTATAGGGTTGGCAGACAATGGTCCTATAAGTGTATTTGTATGATCTGAATTCCCAGGTGTATAGTAGAGCTGACAAGGGACAAGGTTGTAGTCACTTCTTGGTCACAGCCAGCTACCCAATGGGACCGAGTAGTTGAACCTGTGGGCTTGGGACCATAGTCACAGGGGACATCAAGCTCAACTGGCATAACATACTACACAAAACATTATTCCACCTCCTACTTTGGCTAGTAGTGATTGGGATCTTAAAAGCTTGCAAGCAGCCATCTAGATGCAACGATGGGTCTCTCCTCGTCCAGAGCAAAGAAGAATGAAGAAAACCAAAGATTCATGCAAAGAATTAGTTCTAGTGACTGGTACACCACGCAATCCGCAGCCTATATGACTATGAGACCAGAAGAACTAGCTACCCGGCTACCACTGTAAAACACTCAGAGGGGGACCTATGTAGGAGATTCTGGATAGAGAGGGAGAACAATGTGGAACAAAACTCAAACTCATTTGGAAAAAAAAAAAGGGGGGGACCAGGTTTGCTGGTCTAGAGCCTGATGGAACCACTGAGACTATGGCCCCTAGCTGCCCTTCAGGTCTGGAATTGAACCCACACCTGTGGCTTTCAGCCAAACAAGACAGGCATATGAGGTGAACATTTACCTCAGGTAGATACATTCCTTGGAGAGAACAATCATGGGAGAAAGAAGGGCTGTTTATGCACAGGGAGACAGCTCAGGGGGTAGGGGTGCATGGAGGGCTGGACACAGGAAAGAGGTGACTGTCAGGAGGAAGTGAGAGGGGAGCTGTTGCATTGTGGTAAATTGTGGTCAATGTCGTGAGACAAAGTGTATGTGAACTGCTGTATGGAAAGTGAATTTGCTCTGTAAATCACATTAAAAAAAGAAAAAAAGTTTCTACACTTGAAGTTTAAGTACTACTAAGAGACACAGACAATAAATAAACAAATCTATAAAGAAGATAATATCTAAGAGTAATAAGTGACATAGTTTTGATAAAACTGTTTAGTGGGATAGCAGGTGGTGGGAATGAAGGTAAGAATACTTTAGATCAAGGTATATCAACCTTGACGCTATTGTCATTTTTGACCGGCTAATTCTTTGTGGTGGGGGCTGTCCTGTGCAGTGTAGCATGTTTGGCAGCATTCCTGCCCTCTATTTATTAGAGATCAGTAGCATTCTATCTCCCCCCTCATACTCCCTCCACCCTCCACCTAACCTGTTGTGACAACCAAACATCTCTCCAACCATTGCCATATGTACCCTGGGGGTTGAGGGGAAATTATCCACTGCTTTAGATGGAGTAGTTATGGAAACAACGTTGAGCTGAGAATTAAACAGGAAGGAGCCAGACAGCCATGTCAAAGTCTGGAGTAAGACGGTTCCAGGTAGAGGGAAGAACAAAGGCCAAGAGGCCTTGCATATACAAGGATCAGAGAGAAGGTGAGATGAGCTAGACCAAGGGGAATGAGGGAAGAAAGAGAGGCGTGCCTTTAACAGAAAGCTACAAAATAGTTCTCAGAATTTATTTATCTGTTATTTTAGATAAAAAACTGTACTCGCTTTTTCTTTTCAGAATATTTTCCTTTCAAAATTTATGTTACAAGAGATGTGATTTTATATGGCCTTTAGAATTCATTGTATTTTATGCTGATCCTGCTGGAGGATAATGCAATGCCTTTGGGGCCAAATCAACTCAGATCCATCTGGAAATATTCAAATGTCAGTTGGTGTGTTGTATGTACATCAAAGTGCTGGCTACTCACCAACCTGAGACAGAATGAGATCTGTGAGAGAGACCTCTGTGCACTCCTGGTGCTGCTTCTCTGCTTGCCTAGGACTTGGAGTTATTAGGTGTTGGGAAGAGTGGGGATGGTCTCAGTAATCCACAGGAAATTATGAAATATAGAAGATATCCGCAGACTCATTCCAATCATGATGCAGTAGAAATCATGGTATTAATAAAAATGTCCTAAGATTACATGAACCAAGCTAACTTCAGTCTTCAGTTATTACACCAGGCCAAATCGGACACAGCTACTTGAGGTGGGGTCCTGAGCAGGTAATAATAATCATATATCATCAAGTGACATTGACATAATACTGGTCCAAGTAGACTACCACAGGGATCTAGGGGATTGCAAGATGGTGTCTAGCTAGAGGGATCAAAGATGCATCACTTTGTCAGATGCATCACTCATGCTGAATTTTGGGAAAGATGAATAATATTAATGTGTGGCCATTAACCCTTGGTAGGAGGGAAGAATGTGCCATAGAAATAGGAAAGCAATGTCTGATTTGGGGATCACTTTAACTTGAAATGGGTGTACATGAAGAGAGTATTTGGAAATCAGTCCATAAATGGGAGGCTAATGCTCTAAGTTAGAAACCCCAGAGTGAGTTTTGAAAAGAGCTCTCTGTCTGGTATATACTAGAAGAGTTAGAGGGGGACAGAGAGGGAGTGAGGAGATGAGATGGGATGTTTGTTATGGTTCAGGTAACAGCTGATGGTGATAATCATCTCAAACAGTGCCTGACACATATCAGAAAATTAAGGCACTGACAAGTGTTAACAGTGAGATTCACAGAACCATTCCACTCCTCCAGGCAGAAGTCACCAGAGTAATAGTTTCCTAAAACAAGTTTTTATTAATTTTTAGACTCAATAAACAAAAACACCTGTGGTCTTAAAGTGCCAGATTTTATCCTGGTATTAGATCCTTTGTGGTTTTCGTAGAGAGAATGAATAATCACAATTATGGTAAAAGTGGAACACAATTTCTTGTTTATGCTGTTGTTGTTGCTGTCAAGTCAGTGCTCACTCATGCTTCATAGGGTTTTCAGGGCTGTGAGCTTTCTGAAGCAGGTCATCTGGCTTGTCATCTGAGCCACCTCTGAGTGGCTTTGTGGCTCCAACCTTCCAGCTAGAACTAGAGGGCTTCACCATTTGCACCAACCACGGACTTCTAATTGCATGTCTTATCTACACAATTACAAATTTCATTGACAAAACTTTCTCTTCTTAATGTTGTCTATCATGGGAGGTATATTTTAAAAATGATTTGAAATACTTAGTAAATGCAATCCTTTATTATTTCTGCAATGGGATTAATATAGTATTTCAATAAATATTCTATAATCAAATGAATTCAAACATAATCCTAGAAGGTGTGACTTAACTGCATGACAATAATACAGTGCTGAAATTTTGATTTTAATATGCAATCTATGGATTTTAAAATAAAACCTGTTAGGACTCAGTAATTTCTATATATCTCTGAAAAACTAAGTTAAATTCTAGATATGCTTTCTGAACTTAAAAAAAAGAAACTGTCCATGAAAAAAACACCTAGTATTAACCAACCAACCAAGACCACCAAAAACAACAAAAAACTCTTTTATTTAGGCTAAGGTTTATGTCTTAGTTTAAAGAAAATCATGTCAGATATATGTTAGACAGTCCTTATAATTGTATTTAAATTACTGAATATGTTTGATCAAATAATCTTATAAGTGCCACCAATTAAACATAATGCTACTACCAGCACCACAACAGATATTTCAGACACCCATGATAAACAAATCATAGCTACCATCATCATAAGTTTGTGGTCAACACCAGCTGAAATGCTGAGCACCTGGATACCAGCAATATAGCAGACTAGTCTAACTATTGAATCTCCAGCCATTACTACCACAAGAAGTGACACCACGCTTGCCAGGAAGTCCACACCCCTCACTGCTACAATCATGGACTGAACTCTTATTCCTAAAACAATGACTGTGAAGGTCATCGCTACTCAATCTGTGAACACTACAAAGAGTCTTTGTTGATCAGTAGCATTATCATTGTAATGATCACCATAAAACCAGGGATATAACATCTCTGACTTCTACAGCCATTAGTACTTTACTCTTAGGAGCTCTGGTAGCATAGTGCCTAAGGCACTTGACTGCTAACCAGAAGGCTGGCGGTTCAAACCCACCGGCCACTCCTTGGAAGGAAGGTTGGGCAATCTACTTCTGTAGTGATACTGCCTTGACAATCCAAGGAGAGGTCGCTGTGAGTCGGGGCCGACTCGAAGGCACATAACAACAACAACAACTTAAGAGATCTTAACCATTAAAAGAGTTTGAAGCTCTTCCTAAGATTCTAGATCATGTAATACTTACAATAAATGGGAATGTAATCATTAATTTGCATATATCTCATGAGAAAGATGTATTTGGAGGCCCAGGAAAATATCTACTATGCTTAGACTCAACATAGCTTTGGAAATCTAAGTGACTGTATTAAAATAAATAATTCTTTCACGTGAAAGCACTTCTTTTTTCCCTCTGTTCTAAATCTCATATTCTTGACTTACATAAATATGAATTAGAATCCTACCTTTACCACTTAGTGTCTGTAGGACTATAAGAGTCTTAACCTCATTAAGGTTTAATTTCATCATCCATTCATTCTATCATCCAAGAAATTAACATTTGAATATAGATTCCACGAAGGCTGGACTCCCTTCTGTTGCACTCACCTCAGTTTGGCCACTAGAATAAGAGCATAACAATATTTACTTAATAAATTTGTGAGATAGCTGTTATAGGAATGTTGTTGTTGTTGTTAGGTGCCATAAAGTCAGCTCCAACTCATGGTGACCCTATGTGTAACAGAAAAAAAGCACTGTCTGGTCCTACAACAGCCTCACAACATTTGCTTTGCTTGAGCCCATCGTCACAGCCACCATGTCAGTCCATCTCATTGATAGTCTTCCCCTTTTTTGCTGACCCTCTGCTTTACCTAGCATGATATCCTTCTCCAGGGACTGGTTGCTTATGACAACATGACTAAAGTATGAGGGATAAAGTGTGGTCATTCACTCTTCTAAGGAACATAGTGGCTATAATTTTTCTAAGACAGATTTGTTCATTCTTCTGGCAGTCTATGGTATTTCCAGTATTCTTTGCTAGCACCATAGTTCAAATCCACCATTTGCTGTCAGTTTATCATACCATGGTGGCTTGCATGCTGCTGTGATCCTGGAAGCTATGCCACCAGTATTCCAAAGGCCAGCAGGGTCACCCACGGTGGACAGGTTTTAGTGGAGCTTCTAGACTAAGACACTGGCAAGAAGGATGGGGCCATCCACTTTTGAAAAAACCATAACCTTATGAACAAAGCTCAAAACCTTATGAGCAGCAGTGAAATTGTTATAGGAGTGCCTTCCTCCTACTATGAGACTTATCTAAGATGATGTATGGAGATTGCCTCATCCAGTGCCTGTTACATAGTCTGCATGCATTTGACTGCTAACCAGAAGGCTGGTGGTTCAAAACCACCAGCCCCTCCTCAGAAGGAAGGTTGGACAATCTACTTCTGTAGAGACACCACCTCGGAAACCTGAGGAGGGGTCATTATGAGTCAGATCCAACTTGACAGCAGTGAGTTTTAGAGCTGAGTTCTTATTATTTAAATAAATAATAATTATTTACATTATTACATAATTTATATAATTGCTATGTCACCAATAGTAATACAGCTACTTCTGTTGTGTTGAATTTTTTTTCTTACATGAAGTATCACTAAACTCTATTGAGCAATGAACTCCTGCTAAACAATGGAAAAATCTCTACACTCGTCTCATTACGGAACTCTTTCCTTGTAACATGTATCATCACTTTAAGAAATAGTTTTAGAGAAGCATATGATTAGATATTTTTCTATGAAATGTGCACTGTAGGTTTATTAATAAGTTAATTCCATCTGTTGTATTTTATAATTCAGGAAGATGTGAATTACGTACGTGTGGGGAAACTATCTTTTCCCTATATATAAAGGACTTTTTATGTATATCAATAAAATAATAGTAATTTATGATTATGGGATAAATATTCTATTTGAACATGGTGGAATTGAAAATATACGCTCACTACACTCAAATGGAAGCTCTAGTGGCGTAGTGCCTAAGGCATTTGACTGCTAACCAGAAGGCTGGCTGTTCAAATATCTGAAAAAAAATACTATGTCTTTATTTTTGAAGTTGATTTGGTTTTTCACCTAAGCACTCATCATGTAGAGCAGGAAGAATATATTTAGTTCAATCCAATTATCGTTCCAAACTGACATTTGAAATGACCTTTCAATCACTTGGTCCTTTTTGGCAAATCTGTCTTTCTGACTTCCTCTCCTTCCTTTGCTCTTGGCTGTGTGACTTTTGCACTGGGGACAAGGGACGAAACCTGATCTTGTCCTGGTCCTTGATTCTATTCTGGCTTGTGTCTGCTGAGGTGTGGTGCAAGTGGTTCCTTCTAGGTATTTTGCTGGTGTCTATATCTCAAGTCTTAAACAGGTCTAACAAATGCTTTGGCCTGGTGGTCCTCTTTGCTAAATTGACCACTGCTAATCCCTGAAATCTGTCTGTGATTCATATATGTTCTCCGGTTTGAGCAAGCTGCCCTTCAGCCTCTGGCTAGGTTTCTGACTGTGGCATTACTTACCTTTCCCTTCTCCCCTCACTCATCTACCACCCTTCCCACCCACCAAGAAAACCCCCCAACCAAACGTTCATTAAGCTGCTCTAGGTCATGTGGAAATCTCTGGGTTCCTTCCAAGTTACAGTGAATCTGACGATGCTTGGGACTCCCCGTTTGGGGTTGGACCTGCAGGAAGAGGATCTTTTAGTAAATTTCTGCATCTACGCACTTCTTACCAAACTCCCTCAGAACAGAATCTAAGGATCTCTTCTTCCTTTTCTTTCTACTTCCACTCAAGACTCTTTCCTTCCTTAAATATTTCTCCTTCCTAGGTGGCATCCACTCTCTACCTTTGCCTGGGGCTGTAATGGTGATCAAGATTTATGGATCAAGAAATCAGTCTACTGTTATTGACAGTTATTTTAAAAAATATTATGTCCATTAGATTTTAAATCCTTTGCTGTACTATTCATTCTTCTGGGATAGTCTTTTCCCACTCTTCACCTATTGAAATTCTATATATTTTTGTCACTTGCTATAATTATTGTTTTCACTTATTTCCAGATTTCAGCATAAACTGCTTTCAAACTTGGTTGTATTCTTCTTTCTCTTCCTAATGATAGTAAAAGGATCTCTGTGTTGCAATGGTCAAAGTATTTGGCTGCTAACCAAAAGGTTGATGGTTCAAACCCACCAACTGCTCTGTGAGAGAAAGATGAGGCAGTCTGCTTCTGTAAAGATTTACAACCTTGGAAACCCTATGGGGTAGTTCTACTCTGTTCTGCAGGGTCACTATGAGTCGGAAATGATTCAACAGCAGTGGGTTGGGTTGGGTTTGGAATGATAGTACAGGAGGCTTCTAACATTTTTGCGGGTGCATCAGAGACAATTTCTAAGGCAGTTCTAGTAAATTATCAGACAGAAGTTTCTGGACACAATAGCTTTCATACAGCTCCCCAGATGAACAGAGCACAGACTAAGATCTTAAACTTAAAACTAGTACTGCAACAAAGAAAACTGTGGTCCATATCCTCTCTACCTGGCTTTGTTTCAGGACCACACTTCATGGACTCTGATCTTTATACTTAGCTTCAACTCTCCTGGATGCTTCTTTCTTTTGGCTGCCATGGTATGGTCTTCGAGTTTCTCATCTGTGTTAATGTTCTGCGTGAACATCTATGGTTGTGTGTGACCATCTTGGTGTGTTTGTTTTTAATTACTCCTTCTTGGCCTCACTTAATCTTGGTCCACAAATTCACTACTTACTAATGTGAGATGTCTTCACCATTTGACTGAGAAGAGGTTGATCACCACCAGAACTTGACAATCTAGGTTCCTGCTTTGATTAGTACTTCTTCTCCCTCTCCAAGGCAAAAGGGAAGACCACTTGCAGAAAAGCTAAAGGTATAATATAATTTATTTAGGATTTTCATTGCTTGAGTCATAGCAACTTTATCTATCTAAAGACTCAGGGTTTCTCAGCAACTAACAAGGAAATCTTTCTGAAAGTGAATGTTAAAGACCTACTTCCAGAAAGCTGATGTTGAAAATTGCAGTTTGCTGTTCAGTCCGTTCTGCCTTATGGTGACTCGTGGCAGAGTAGAGGTGCTCCTTAGGGTTTTCAAGGATGAGACCTTTCAGAGCAGATCACCAGTCTTGTCTTCTGAGATGCCTCTGGGTGGATCTGAACCACTAAGCTCTTGGCCAGTAGTCAAGTGCTTAACTGTTTGTGCCACTTGGGACTTTGATGTTGAAAATAGTTTTAATCAACAATAAGAATGACCACTTGCTGGGCCTTTGCCAAGGCTGGCTGAACTTCTGATCCATTGAAACAGTTCAATGCAGCCAAGAGATCCTTTCTCCAAGGCTCAGATTTCAACTAAGTAAAAATTTATCTATAATTAATAGGTATTTTGGAGATATTTTGGCACTCTGGTGGCATAATGCCTAAGGCATTTGACTGCTAACCAGAAGGCTGGCAGTTCAAATGCACTAGCCACTCCTCAGAAGGATGGCTGGGCAATCTACTTCCATAGTGATACCTCCTCAGAAACCCAAGGAGGGTCTCTATGAGTTGGATCTGACTCAATGGCAGTGAGTTTGGTTTTAATCAATTCAACATGGTATTAGGATTCAATCATCATAACAATGCCAGGGAACGATCTTCTAACTCTCATTTTCATTTTGAGGAAATAAATATTTTTTCAGTAATTCATCTGATCCAACAATAAATGGCAGTATTGGGACTCAACTCTGCATTCCTACATCTAAAGTCTTGCATCTTTCAAATATTTCCTCTTTCCCCCATTATTTTCTTAAAGCCACACTAGAAATCCCTCCAAGGAATATGAGTTGCCTTCCCATAATTGTGACACCATGGAATTGGAGGGAAAAACCACAGTCTTGGGAATACTGTGGAATATATATCCTTTCCACTGAATAAAACTGTTTTGTGAAAAAGCTTAATATAATTATGCTGTAAGAAAATCACTGGGCTCCTTCAATTACTTGTACAAAAGATATTGACAGAGTATGAAAAAACCAAACTAATAATTCAGTAATAAAAAAACTTAAACATAAATTATTAAAAAATTAAAAATAAATAGCCCTTTTCTCAATGGCTTTGGGAAGAATTTTAAAACTGACATACTAAATTCTAGTGAATATGAAATCGAATAAGCAGTCTCATATTCTGTTGATGGTCCAAATGCATTAGGGGAAAAACACCCAAAGAAACCAAACAACTTGGCAAAAGTCATGAAAGCTGAAATTGTTATACCTTTTCTCAGGGAACGTCTAATTGTTAGAGTTGGTGCCAAGGAAATAACTGAGATACAAGTGTATGTACAAAACAAACAAACAAAAAAAATGTATACATTAAGTTAAATTTAAGAAATGCAACTTTTAACTGTATATTTTAGCTAAGGAGAACTGAATTACACACTGTTTTCCAAAGAAACCAATGCATAAGGAACTTTGTTATCTGTTTTTTAAAAAACATTTCAATAGAGTGCAAATGTGTTTTGACTTTATTTAGCTGATGGTATTATGGTACAGGATTTTTTTTGAGTTCTATTTATAAATGCTAGCATAGTGGCTAAAGCACTTGACTGCTAACCAGAAGGCTGGCGGTTCAAACCCACCAGCCACTCCTCGGAAGGAAGGTTGGGCAATCCTACTTCCGTAGTGATACTGCCTCGGAAACCCAAGGAGGGGTCGCTATGAGTCGGGGCCGACTCGACGGCACATAACAACAACAACAACAATTTATAAATGCACAATATTGGAAAACAAAGGCAGCTACAGGAAAACAAATGTTTCAAAACAAAAGAGTAAAAGAGTTACATGATGAACTGCAGTGTAGCCCTGCTTTTTTTCAAACATCTTGAAAACGTACAAAAACTAGAATTATAAATTATTCAGTACGGTTACAACTATATAAAAATATAAGGTAAAAAGAAAGAAAGGAATAGACTAAAAGATGATTATCTCAAATAGTGGGGTTTTAGGATTTTTTTTGGTTAATTACATCTCATATTTTCTAAATTTTATGCTAGTATATTTTTATCAAGTGGAAAAAAAAATGTTACTAAAGAAACTTGGATTACCTTTCAGCAAATACATACCACCTCTCTGGCATACTTTTTCTCTTAAAATAGCTTTATGAATTTTGTAACAATGGCACTACCTGTGTACTTTGGGTGGAGACCTGTGACTAGGTGCAGCAATGAGAAAAACTAGTTTTGGGGGTATGGTTGCGGCTGCTGGTGTTGTTGGTGTGGGGAGGAGATTCAGGGAACAGATGGCTGAGGAGCAGAGAATGAAAAGAACACAGAGCTAAGCTCTCAACATCCCTGCTCCTTTGAGTTCTTTCCATGAGGCAAAATAAGAACATAATTAAATCATTTCATTCTGATTTCAGCATTTATTGCTTAGTTTCCCTACACTAGGGTCTATTTTTATACATAGCTCCAATTACATTGAACCTTTCCTACCAAGCCATGACCTCTAAGCTGCCAAGTAACATGAAAGCCAGGCTGGAGCAATATCTAGCCTAACACATGTTGTTCTTGTTGTTGTGTGCCGTCACATTGACTTTTCAACTCAAAGTGACCCCGTGTGGCAGAATAGAACCACTCCACAGGGTTTCCTCAGCTGTAATCTTCATAGAAGGAGTTCTGGTGGTATAGCAGTTAATAGTTTAGTTATTGCCAAGGGGGCAAGGAGGCTGCATCTTCTGACCTCCTCTAACCCCACAAAAGGAGGATAGAATCACCATCAGCAGCCCAAGGCCTATGTCTGCAAGGCCAGACATGTTGCCTCCCTCCAATCCTCTTACCAACCTTGTCACCAACTGCTCCTCCCGCAGCACCCACCACCTCTCTGCTGGGTTCGATAATTCGCTGCAGTGGCCTCACAGAGCTCCCAGATTATGGGGTTTATTAGGGAAGCAACAGGCTACAATTCAAGTTCAGGAACACGCTCAGTCTCTCTCAGGTGTCCGTCTCCCAGCTGGCCATCTCTCAGCTGACAGTTTCTCTCTGAACCATGTCTCTCTCTCTCTCTCTCAGCAGTGCATGTCTCTCTTTCTCAACAGTGTGTCTCTCTCTTGTCTCTCAACAATGCATTTCTGTCAGAAGCAGTTCTTTCTCAGACAGCAATCAGAGAACCTCCTTCTACCTCTAGGAGGGCTCCTTTTGAGCCTTGGCAGAGTGGCCCAAACCAACCAATCCCAACATCAGAGTTCTACACACCTGAGAGAGAGCAAACTTCCCAGAAAATTACTTTGTGCTGCTCCCAACAGAAATACTCCAGTGGATTACTTTAACAATCAGAAGCTGCACAGTTGCTAGCAGCAAATTCTACCATGGAGTTTACAAAGACTTATGGCTAGAAAGGCCACACTATGTAATTTACTACACTGCAGTTATTAATGGGAAATTGGTGTTTCTGACTCATCACCAGGAGAAAGATGTGGCAGTCAACTCTCGTAAAGGTTATGGCCTTGGAAACTCTGTGAAGCAGTTGTACTTTGTCCTATAGAGTCTCTATAAGTTGGAAATGGACTCAACAGTAAAGAGTTAATCTTCACAGAAGGAGATCACCAGTTCTTTCTCTTGAGGATCTACTGGGTGGTTTCAGACCTACAGCCTTTTGGTTAGCAGCCAGCTACTTAATCTTTATGCCACTAGGGCTCCTTAACCTAGCACACAGAAGGAGGTTAATCCTTATTGTTGAATAAATGAATCAATTAAATGAATAAAATCAAAAGAAATTCCTCAGTCTCCCTTACACCATTAGACTTATTTTAATCAGGTGAACTGGTTAGAATCTTGTAATCTTGTAATCCCTGTTATTATTTTATCCTTGGACAGAGTGAAGACGTGTATTGGAACAGCTTATATGAAAGGGACATCAAAATTCCACCCAGTCATTAAAGTGGGTAGAGGTAACATGAGAGCTTAAATGAGTTCTTAATAAACACTGGTGGGCAATGTGGGCTGGAAGAACATTTCATAAGCACCTATTGTGGCCCAAGTATTTAACATCTCATAAAATCTTCATAACAACTCAGTAAGTGTCAATGCCCCTGTTTCACAAAGAAGAAAATTGCAGTTCAGAGCAGATAAGTAAGTTACCTAAACCACCAATGTCCTAGTATGTAGAAAGATGAAAGACCATCACTCTCATGCTATCGAGAAAAAAACTGGTTCATCTACAAAGCCTTGACTCCTTTGAACCCATCAGAGAGCTGACATTACAGGGCAACCAATTAGCTTGAAAGTCAAAGAAAGACAGGAGCCTCCATGGAAAGATGAGATTCAAGTATTGGCATACCTGTGGCACAGCACTGGAGGAGGATGGGATCAACATTTAAGCAGGTAATAATTCAGTGAAAAATTAATGAATAACTAAATGCCAACTATAGGCTAGCATGAGAGTATGGAGTCACAAGGGGAGTTTGTACATAATCGTAGCATCTTCTCCATGAATTGTCACTGGGAGCTCATGAGAAAAGTCAAGGACAGTGTAGGAAATTGGAGAAAGACTCCATTTATGGTGCAGGCATGGAGAAGTTAATTTTTTTTTTTTTTCAGTCAAATGGTATCATGGTTAATATCATTATCTAACAGAAAGTGTATGCTCCAAACCCTTATCCTAAAAGGGGTAGTCTATAGTATGAAATCATAATCAATGAACTGAATTCAGTCCTAGATGCAACACAGCTAATGTATGATTAATTAAATCCAGTGTTTCCAGAAATCTGAAACCATAAATGTCATTGGACAGAGTGACAAGAATTTCTAGAGTAGGGATTGTGAAATTGGTTGCTGTAGAATGGAAGGAAATATAGGACACATCTACAGGTGCTGAGCAACTTCAAATCCAAACAGTAAGTAGTATAAATAATATTTCTACCTCTTTAATATGAACTTACCCTTGAGCATTCAATCTGTCATTTAAAATTCTGGCTTTTTGTTGATAATCAATGTAGTTTGTAATAGTTTTTGTCTGAGCATGGGCCAGTAACTTTAAATTTGTTCTAAGGTGCTGAGAAACCACAGAAAGAGCCTGGCAGTTCCACCATGGTAATATAGGACTTTATTAAGGGTTTACTTACTGAGGCAAAGCTTAAGTCTCCATGTCCCCCAGTAGGAAGCAGGGACTTTTATAGCTCTAGCAAACAAAGGTGGTGGTTCAGTGGGAAGACTCTGGACCTCCAAGGCCACCATAGCAGGTGTTACATAACAATGACTCAGCAAGTGAAAATGAACTAGCAGAAAGCAAAAGCACAGCCCTATACAAAAGCCCGTTCCCTTACATTTTTATTTTATTTACATTAAGATTAAAATATGCACAGTTCCATAGAGAAAGTCATTCCTAGTATATGAACCTTTGTAGGGCTAAATTGTAATCATTTACAAATATTATTAAATTATTTGTTCAATTTCAACTAGTGACAAGATCACTTTCTAAACAATATAGATTCAATGCCACATTTTCACAACATCAGCTATACAATTAGTAGACCTTGAACATAACCAGGTCATGCAATTACCGACATAAGACAGAATACGAGATTGCAAAGGAGAACTTCTAGATGGTTCATCAAACTTCACTAAGTTCTTAGAAACCATAGTATCAAACTGAACATAAAGTTTGGAGCCTAAACATAAACCTTCTTGAGAAACAATTGGCTTATTACCAGTTTATTACAAATGCTGTCACATGAAATACATACTCTAAAGTATCACTGTTTTTTTCTGGATTTTCCTCTGGAGTAGAAGAGTGTCTCCGTGTCTGGAATCCCCACATAGAAATATATCAGGATGGTTTGAAATACAGTGTTGTGACAAGAGCAGTTCAGTCTATGTTTTATCAGTGGAAGCTGTAGTCCCTTCTTATACTGTACCTCTTCTCCAGCCTGTTTACGAGAACTCGACTTCCAACAAACAGGGCAGGGAAAATCTGCAAAACAGGCTGGCTGAACAAATCTTAGTTAATTTGTCTGCATTTCAAGGCATCAGATTTGTTTCTCACAGTTTTCAGCCCTAGGCAGGTAAAATAAACTAAATATGGGCCATAAAATCAACGTGTAGGGAGGGCTGTAATTGTGCTTACGGGGCATGTTAGCACCATAAGCTAACCGTGCCTATAGTCCTAAAGCTGAGCTGGAAAAATGTTTAATCCCCAGTGCTTAGTTTAGAGCCAGGCTCACAGTATTTCATTAGGAAATGTTTGCTGAACGTGTTGAATTATGTCTTGAGTCATTCTTTCAATGTCTTACCATTTGGAACACTGAGACATCAGGCGTCAGCTTGTAAGGCATTGAAACTGCATGGAACAGGGTGCCCCTTTGACCTGGAGAACTGCAAATTCCACCTGACCTGTGACCCAAGTGTAAGTCCTTTTCCTCAACAGTCTTTGACCTGACTCCCAACCGCATCTTGCTCTCTACTTCCTCACTCTTAGTTCATCTTCTGTCTTCTTGTTAATATTTCCCACTGTGCCTTATGAAATCCGCATTATGAAGTAGGTAAGCTCTCCAACATTTTTAGTCTCTTTGAACAATGATTCTACCACCTTTGTTCTTTCTTTCAGTAGAGTGATGCATCTGCTAGTCTACCTTGGTGACTAGTGCTCTTTACTCTGTAGCATTTGAAACATAGTGTTGGAAAGACTAGGATGGGAGTGGGGAGTGAGAGGAAAAAACAAATTCTAGTTCCCTATCATTGCTGACAAACAATTACTTATATGATTAAAAAACATATTCTTTGAGGCTCTCACTATTGGACTGTACTACCTTTACCCTCCCTTTTAGAATCATCATCCAGCTCCTGCCGCTGTTATTTGACACCTGCTTAGTCCTTTCTCTACTCAGATCTGCTGTCATCATAATTCTTTGACCACTTGAATACCAGTGACCATCACTTCATGCAGTTAGTGGTCATTTAGCCTCCAATAACTCACAGTCTCACCCCTGAGTCTGCCATCTACAGGAACAATTCTCCCTTTGAAAAATTAAAATTCAATTTTCTACTCTGACCACTCTGGGTCTCCCATTTCTTGATTTCTATTATACCTGTCTTGGACCTGCTAATCCCTTCAGTTTCTTCCAATAACTCATTGTCTTTCAAGCTTTCCCACCTTGGCTGTGTATTCTCTAAAATTTATAGAAAACTGCAACACCTCAACAACAAAAGGCAAACAATCCAATTAAAAAGTGGGCAGAAGACATGACTAGACACTTAACCAAACAGGATATTCAGGCGGCCAACAAACACATAATGAAATGTTCATGATAATTCACCATTTTTGTTGTTGTTGGTATGGGCCATCCAGTTGGACCCAACTCATAGTGACCTCTCTTTAGGTTTTGGAGGCAGTATCACTATGGAAGTAGATTGCCTAACCTTCCTTCTGAGGAGTGGCTGGTGGGTTTGAACCTCCAGCCTCCTGGTTAGCAGTCAAGTGCCTTAGTCACTATGCTACCAGATGTGAATCAAAACAGATCAGGTTTGTAACAAAGATGATGATGAGAAATCCTAGGATTCTGGATCTATTTTGATGATTGTTGTTGTCAGGTGCCGTTGAGTTGACTCTGACTTATAGCGACCCTATATCCACTGCCCAGTTGCACACCATCTTCATAATCCTTGCTATACCTGAGCCCGTTGTTGCAGCCACTGTGTCAATCCATCTCATTGAGGGTCTTCTCCTTTTCACTGACCCTCCACTTTACCACGTATGATACCCTTCTCCATGATATGGTCCCTACTGACAATATGTTCAAAGTAGATGAGACGAAGTCTGGCCATTCTCGCTTCCAAGAAGCATTCCAGCAAAATTTGCTGATGGTTTGGTTATGGCATATGGGAGAAAGAGGGTAATCAAGGATGACTTCACATGCTTTGCCTTGTTCAACAAGAAGAACAGAGCTGTCATTTACTAAAATAGGTACAAACTTTGAAACTGTAAGAAAGAGTCTGACTGCATTTCTGATGTTTGACTACTGATAGCTTTTAAGCTTTACCACACCCTCCTCTATATCTGGGAAAACTGATATGAAAGCTCCAGTGCTCCCTCCTTTTGCAGAAGGAAGTCCAAGCTCTCTAAGCCCCAGCCAGGCATAGGAACCCTAATTACGATAAAAGCCAAGCCAGTATCCTCTCCCTGTTCTCTTGGCCAATTTTGGACCCAGCTTAGAGACTCCTCTGCTCGCCTCAGAAAGTTTCATTATGGAAGTAACAAATCTCTTCATATCCTCTTGGTGTGTAAATGGTGACATCAGTCCTGGCACCCAAAACAAATTTGGGGTGGAATGGAGTTCACCCTACCTTCATAAGGTGGCCACAACAGACACAGGGGGTTTTGTGGGATTAGAGGGTTTATGAGAAGAAGAAAAAGGAACTCATTGTTGCACAGAAGTTTGAGTTGCCTGTTAGCGATCACAGTGAAGAGGTTGTGTAGGAAGATATAGCGACCCTTCCTTGGGTTTCCGAGGCAATATCACTACAGAAGTAGATTGCCCAACCTTCCTTCCAAGGAGTGGCTGGTGGATTTGAACTGCCAGCCCTCTGGTTAGCAGTCAAATGCCTTAGACACTACGCTACCAGAGCTCCTCCTTGCTGGAGGGTATAATTCAAATCACTACCCTTAGCTTCGTTGAGGGTATACCTATGAATCTCCTGGGAAGGTTTGCCCTCCTCTTCCTCTGGTTCTGTGTTTTGGCTCATCCTCATCTCACCCCTGGATTTGGGACAGCAGCCGTCATCTGATCTGCTGATCGAGGTTCTTTAAACCCTGAGAATTGGGAGGATCTTCCAGACCCACCCACACACCTGGTACTCGCCAGCCTGCCAGCCTCCACCACTACTTTGTGAGATGATCCCTTGGGTGTCTGTGAATTCTGTGAGGCATTACAGTGAAATACAGGACCCTAAGATGGGGGAAATTACTGGGAGGAGGAGGAGGAGTTAATGTCTGAAATGATGGAGTGGCACAGTAGTTTGGACATTTGGGACATCTTTAACCTCTGCCTAATAGGGACCAGCCTTGTGCTAATCTTTCTGAGAGAAATTGTTCAAGCAGTATGAGAGTGAAGATGGCAGGCAATCCAAGGACTGAGCCCAGGTACTCCAATAATTGGAGATTTGAACAGCAAAGCCTCCTGGCAGAGTGTTTTGTGAAAGAGGAGAACCAAGGATGAGTAGGACCCTGGAAACCAAGTGAATACATTGTATGTAGAAGGGAAGAGTGATCATGGGCTCAAACACTCCTGCCAGGTGAATATGCCCTCTTTATAAATAAAGATTTGCTCAGTAAAGAGATGAAAAGGACTCTAGCAAGGGGGAAATCCACTGACTAAAAATAAATTTATCGCAGCCAACCACAAGATCTTGAAAGACTTTGTACATCCCACTTACCTACTTTCCATGACTTCATCTAACATATCAACACATATTTATTGACATCCAACTCATTTCCATGGCCCTACATTTCTTGTCTTGGCTCTTTTACAATAGAAAGCTCTGTTACTATCACCAGCTTGGCTTAATAGTATTTCCTGACAGTGCTTGATTTGTTGGTTGCTACACTGGGTCATTCAGACTTCTCTCATAGTTCAGCCACCAGTTGCCCTCTCTCTCCTGACTCTGAGAGACAGTCCTACAGGGCAGGATGTGAGGTGTGCAGCTCTGTGCATGACTGGGCTACCTTCCTTAAGTAGTGGGCAATGGTTGAAGGTACAGCCTATTTCCCTGAATTGTTTGGCTACTGAGAGGTGTGCCTTTTTTTCTGGATGGTTGGCGACGGGCAGAAGAACCTCTATTAGCAGCTATGAGACATCACTGACCCAGCCCAGACTCTTGTTGGCTGTCTTGATTTTTAAGGCTTCCTGGTGGAGTGGAGTGCCTCTGGGCACCTACCAGCAAAGCTAAAATGTTTTGTGATGCTTGATGAAGTAGAGCAGAAGCGATGCTAAGTGTGAGGGCTGAGCCAAGGTGGTGGACCGAGAACTAAGGCTGTGGGACTAGAGTGAGAGTTGAGAAAGAGGCCTGCCTGTGGGCACAGACGAGAAAAAGCTGTCCTGATCAAAGAACTGTATCCTGTGTGGTTTCTGTTACCCCTAAATTGATCTTGATCCTGAATTGTAACCTGTTACTTCCCTAATAAACCCCATCAGCATGAATATGGTGTCTGAGTTCTCTGGGACCATTAAAACAAATTTTCTAACCCAGCAGAGATGTAGGGAGTGCCGTGGGAGGGATGGCTGGCAGCAGAGGTCTAAGAAAATTGAAGAGTGGAGATATGTCTGACCTCTACTTTGTAGGAATCAGCCTTGGGCTGATGCTAATATTCATGATTCTTTTCTTCCTGAAGTTAACAGAGGAGAATTGATGCCACACCATTTTTACACATTTTTTAGTAGTAATCAAGAGGAATGAAGTATCTGAGCTGGAAATGTTACATTCTGTTTGGAAGGCAACAAGCACAAGTAAATACAACAATTCCAGATGGAGGCACCCATATTGTTTGGGAAAAAGCGAGGCTTTGAGCCAGTTTGCCTGTGGATGCAAATCTTGACTCTGCCATTACTAGCTTTGTGATCTTAAGTGTTTTAGTAACTTCCTCTGTAAAATGGTGATGATCATCATGTCTTTAGATTATTGTAAGGATGGAAGCATTAGAACAGCACTAGACACATAGCAACACCACCAGGGATCCCACTGTCATGACTAGTTCTTACAAAGCACTTGCTAAAATGTTATCTACTATTATACAAGCATTATAAAGGAAATAGGAGCTCTGGTAGCATAGTGCCTAAGGCACTTGACTGCTAACCAGAAGGTTGGCGGTTCAAACCCACCAGCCACTTCTCGGAAGGAAGGTTGGGCAATCCTACTTCTGTAGTGATACTGCCTCGGAAACACAAGGAGGGGTCTCTATGAGTCAGGGTCGACTCAACGGCATATAACAACAACAACAACAACATAAAGGAAATAGACAAAGTGCTATAAGAAAGAAGTATGGGAGTATGAGGGCTTTCTTTACCCACTAAAAAAACAAACCCACTACCCTCAAGTTGATGCTAACTCATAGTGACTCCCATTGGGTTTCCAAGGCTGTAAATCTTTATGGAAGTAGATTGCCTCATCTTCCTCCTACAGAGCAGCTGGTGGATTTGAACCACTGACCTGCTGGTTAGCAGCCAAATGTCTTACCCACTATACCATCAGAAGATCACTTTAAGAAAGAGACATTTGCACTGAGACCAAGCCAACCCCCTACCATTCCCTATCCTATGAAGCAGAATTGCTCCAGAGGGCTTCTAAGGTTGTAAATCCTTATTGAAGCACACTGACACATCTTTCTCCCACAGAGCAGCTGGTAAGCTTGAACTGCTGACTTTTGGTTAGCAGACTAGTGCTCTTACCACTGGGCCACCAGGGCTCACTTGAACTGAGACCTAAACCAAAAAACCCACTGACATAGAGTCCGTTCTGACTCATAACAACCCTTTAAGACAGAGTAGAATTGCCCCATAGGGTTTCCAAGGCTGTAAATCTTTATGGAAGCAGACTGCCTCATCTTTCTCCCACAGAGCAGCTGGTAAGTTTGAACCACCAACCTACTGGTTAGCAGCCAAACACTTTATCCACTAGGCAACCATAGTTCCTTTGAACTGAGACCAGAAGGATGGAAATCAGCCAGTTATAAGAAAATCCTGAGGAAGAGTTTTGCAGACACAAGAAATACACAGGGAAAAGGTTGGGGTATTCAGTCTTCTGACACAAGGCTGTGTGGGTGGAAATATCAAGGGAAAGAAGATCAATTTCAAATGGAGGTAGGAACCTCATTTCATAAATTTCATTCCCAGTGAAATGGAAACTCATGGAAGGATTTTATAAAGGATCTACTTTGTGTCTGAAAATTATATAAAGAATCTACTTTGTGATAATGCTGCCTTCTTTGTGGAGATGCTTACTAACTATAATTCAGGAGAGCTCTAGTGGCATAGTCCCTAAGGCATTTGACTGCTAACCAGAAGGCTGGTGGTTCAAACCCACCAGCTACTCCTCAGAAGGAAGATTAGGCAATCTATTTCTGTAGAGATACTGCCTCAGAAACCCAGGGAGAGGTCAGTGAGTTGAAATCGACTCAATGGCAGTGAGAATAAGAACCACACAAATGATATTTAAGCCTTAGGAATTGATGAAGGTCAAATTTGTATTGCCTTATGCCATTTAATGTCAGTTTGTTTGGGTTTCTCTGTGTTGGTTAATTAGCTAAAGCTCCAAATGGCTATTTAGTGTAATTTATATCGACATGCCTTATTATTAATTTCTTGTTGTCGATAGGTGCCGTTGATTTGCTTCCACCTCTTAGCAACTGTAAGTACAACAAAACAAAACCCTGCCTGGTCCTGCACCAGCCCCACAATCATCGCTACATTTGAGCCCAATGTTGCAGCCACTGTGTCAATACACGTCATTGAGTGTCATCTTTTTCGCTGACTCTCTACTTTACGAACCATGGTGCCCTGTAAGGTTCCTAGTTCTACTTAAATACTTTTTAAGCCTTCTAATTCATTAAAAAAAAAAAAAAAATAGTAGACATCTTCTTAAATGTATTTGGGTTGGTTATAAGTGACTGCACAACCAGTTGTTGTCAGGTCAGCTCTGACTCATGGCAACACCATGTGTATCAGAGTACAATTGTGGTAAATAGTTTGTTTTTGTTGGAAATATACACAGCCAGACATAACCACTTCAACAGTTTCTGCACATACATGTCAGTGTGACATTGATTTACATTCTTTGATTGTGCAACCATTCTTGCTTTCCTTTTATGAATTGTCCCCCCTCCATTGATATATACTCACAGCCCCCCTAAAGTTATTTTATTTATTTATTTTTAACTTTTTATTGTGCTTTGGGTGAAATTTTACAAAGCAGATTCATTTTACATTCAATTGTTCATGCACATTTAGTTCTGTGATACTGATTACATTCTCTGCAGTGTAACAGCTCTGCTCCCACTTGCTCCCTGCAGTTATCCTTCCCTGTGCCCTTCCTATCTATGCATTCCTGCCTCCCTGCCTTTCTCCCTGTGCAAATGTTGCCCTTCTGATCTCCCATGGTTAATTGTTCTAAGGAGTAGATCTCCCTGGAGCAGGTGTTTGGCTTGTAGGCCTGACTATTTTTTGTGTGAGAGTTAAGCCATGGGAGCAAGTTCAATTCCAGGCCCGGAGCGTGATTTGGGGTCATAGTCTTGGAGATTTCACCAGTTTCTATCAGATAAGTAAGCCCAGTCTTTTTTATGATTTTGAGTTTTTCCTCACATCTTTCTTCCACTCTATCTAGGCTCTCCAATTTTGATCCCTTTCTGAGGCTTTGGCATTGGTAGCCAGGCACCATCTTGTTCTTCTGGTCTCAAGGTCATGTAGGGTGATGTTCTCAGTCTTTTGGGCTGTTTCCATATATATCTTTGATTTTTTTCACTCTTCTTTGCTCCAGGCAAGAAGAGACCAATAGTCAGATCTTAGATGACCACTTGCAAGCTTTTAACACCCCGGTTGCTACTCACAGAAGTAAGAGGTAGAACAATATTTTTGTATACTACATTGTGTTAATTGAACTCAATGTCCCTCAGGATCATGGTCCCCAGCCTGCAGGCTGCAAGGCCAGTCACTCACTCCCTCAAGGTGCTTGGTTGTGGCTAAGAAGTTATCCTAACTTTGAGCCTATTAGCTTTAAACTGCATATGGACATTTTACAGAACATACAAATATATATGTAGAAATATCATCTGCCAAATCTGTGTAAAGTTGTGGGTATATTCTCACTCAACAATCCACACCTGATCTTCTTGTCTGTCTACCTATGTATCCACCCTTAGCATAGTGTTTGCCATCACTGATAATGCAGGTTTGTGTATGCAGTAGTATTGGCCTTTATTGCCTGTACCTCTTGTGCACCTCTCCATGTCTTCCTTTTCCTTAGTGCTATTGTGCTCATCACATGCTTTTGTGATATTATTTTTCCCTTCACCCATATCAAATCTGTCTCTTAACTATCCATCTATTTTCTCTTTCTTCCCCTCCCCTCTGATCCCAGGTAACCAAAAAGGAAAATTTCCTTCCTTATGAAAACCTTTTCTTGACCCACTAAAGTTCTTGGGCAATCCTACTTCCATAGTGATACTGCCACAGAAACCCAAGGAGGGGTCGCTATGAGTCGGGGCCGACTCGATGGCACATAACAACAACAACAACAACAAACACATTTTTAGGCCAATAAACTGGGATGTCCCAGGAAATGATTACACCAAACCTCCAAACAAAGGAAACAAATTCTACAAGGTGTTTGATTTTCATAAATAGCCTCAGTAGCTACTCTGTTGTTTTTTGGTTTGTTTTGCCATTATTGTAAACATATCTATTATACAACTTTTGCCAATTCAACTTTTTACCAATGTACAACTTATTGACAGTAATTACATTAATCAACTGTGCAACTTACCCTTAATGCTATTTTTCCATCACCTTAAACTGAAACTCAGGACTCTGTACCCCTCCTTTTCCCTCTTCCTTCTGCACCTGATAATCACTAATAAACTTTGGTTTCCACACATTTGCCTGTTCTCGTCCTTTTATATAAGTGAGGTTACAATATTTGTCCTTTGGTGATTGACTTATTTCACTCAGCCTAATGTCTTGCAGTCCCATTCATAGCGTAGAATGCACCAAGACTTTCTTTTTCTTACTAGCTCATTAGTATTCCATTGTATGTACATACCACATTTTGTTTATCCATTCATCTGTTGATGGACATTTAGGTTGCTCTCATCTTTTGGCTGCTTTGAATAGTGCTGTAATGAACATTGGTGTGCATGTAACTGTTTGAGTCTCTACTTTCAAGTCTTTGGGTATATACCTAAGAGAGGAATTGCTGGGTCAAGCGATAGCTCTATTTTCTTTTCTTTTTTTTTGGGGGGGGGGGCATCAATAGGGTTTTCAACACCTGATTTTTCAGAAGTAGATCACTAGGCCTTTCTTTCAAGCCTCCTCTGCATAAGCTTGAACCTCTAACCTTTTGGTTAGCAGCCAAGCACATTAACTGTCTGTATTACTCAGGTAGTAATGCTTAACCTCAGAGATAACTAGCACCCTAAATTATTTGTTTATCATTCTTTTGAAGCTCCATTTAAGACAGAAAAATCTTATTTAATTTAAACACCATCAATTGTTAATACATACCTCTTTGCTCACTGTTTCCTCAATGCATACAACACATTTTTGCCCTATTTTTATATTCATTATGCAATGATTGAGCCCTAGTGGAACAGTGGTTAAGTACTTGACTGTTAACCAGAAGGCTGTTAATTCAAACCCACCAGCCACTCCAATGGGGAAAAAGTGTGGCAGTCTGTTTCCGTAAAGATTTACAGCCTTGAAATTACTATGAGGCAATTCTATTCTGTCCTCTAGGGTCACTATGAGTAAAAATCTACTCCACAGCAATGGGTCTGGTTTTGGGGCTTCATATAGTGAGTTGAAATTCAGTCCCTAGTAGGAGATGTGATGACGGAAACAAAAAGTTGAAGTGATGCGAGGAAGGAACCACAAGCCAAGGAAAGCAGGTGGCCTCTAGAGCTGAAAAAGGCAAGGAAGATAGATTCTCCCCTCAGAGTCTCCAGAGGGAACCAGCCCTGATTTTAGTCTTCTGACCTTCAGCATTGAAAGATAGTAAGTCTGGAGGCGGGGCAAGATGGCGGACTAGGCAGAAGGATTGCACAGACCCTCTTCAACAAAGAAAGGGGAAACCAATTAACACAGACACAGAAGATAATCTTGGACCCCTGAGCCTTGAAGGAAAGGATGCAGA
>NW_006921616.1:15947391-15956050 GCF_000298275.1 Orycteropus afer afer | reverse complement strand
AAAAGTTGGAAATACAAATACCATTTGACCCAGCCATCCCATTACTAGGTATATACCCTAAAGAAGTGAGAGCCATAACAAGAACAGATATATGCACGCCAATGTTCATTGCAGCACTATTTACAATAGTCTGTTTTGTTCTAAGTCACTAAGATTGTGACAATTTGTTGCAGCAGCAATAGGGAACTAACACACCATGGTATTAATTGCAGTAGTGGTGGCTGGAATGAGCATTGCTCTGACCTGCTAAGAACAGGCAGGGATGATAGGACAAGGGACAGATAGCAGGAGTTTCCTCTTTTTTTTTTTTTTTTTTTTGACACTGATTACAATCCCTGCAGTGTAACAACTCTCTTCCCTCTTCCTCCCTGTGGTTACCCTTTCCCTTTGTCTTTCTTGCCTATACACTCCTGCCTCCCTACCTTTCTCCCTGTGCAAATGCTGCCCTTCTGACCGCCCATGGTTAATTGTTCTAAGGAGTGCAGCTTCCTGGTATAGTTGTTTGGCTCATTGTCCTGTCTATTGTTTGGCTGAAACGTTAGCCATAGAGTGAATTCAATTCCAGGCCTGAAGGACCATGGTCATGGGGGTTTCATCAGTCTGCATGAGACCAGTAAACTCGATCTTTTTTATGTTTTTAATTTTGTTGTACAATTTTTCTCCTACTCTATCCAGGATTTCTAATTTTGACCTCTTTCCGAGTATTGGTAACCAGGCATTACATCTAGTTCTTGTCTCAGGGTCATATAGGTTGAGGTTCTCGTGGTCCATTAGTCCTTTGGGCTGTTTCCACATGTCTTTGATTTTCTTCACTCTTCTTTGCTCCAGATGAGCAGAGACCAATAGTTGCATCTTAGATGGCCCCTCACAAGCTTTTAAGACCCCAATTGCTACTCACTGAATTCAGATGTAGAACAATATTTTTTTTTTTAGTTGTCAAGGATTTCATTTATTTGGATGCACAATCAGTGCCCATGGAAGCAAGAAATCAGGCAACATGTTCCTCTTTAAAGTGTTGAAGAACAAATAAGTCACTTTGAAGACTAAGGTGTACCTGACCTAAATCATGGTATTTTAATTAATTAATTTATTTATTTATTTATTTTTATTGTGATTTGGGTGAAGATTTACAGAGCAAATTCATTTTCCATACAGCAGTTCACATATACTTTGTCTCATTTCATTGACCACAGTTTACCACAATGCAACAGCTCCCCTCCCACTTCTTCCCCATAGTTACCTCTTCCCAGTGTCCATCTCTCCATACTCACCCACCCCCTGAGCTGTCTCCCGCCCCCTGAGCTGTCTCCTTCATTCTCCCATGATTGTTTTCTCCAAGGCATGTATCTACTTGAGGTAAATGTTTAACTCACATGGAAACCACAGGTGTGGGTTCAATTCCAGACCTGAAGGGCAGCTAGGGGCCATAATCTCAGTGGTTCTACCAGGCTCTATCGGATCAGCAAACCTGGTCCCCACTTTTTTTTTTTTTCCCTCCAAATGATTTTGAGTTTTGTAGAACAATATTTTTGTGTACTATGTTGTGCCAATTGAACTTGATATTCCTTGTTACCATGGTCCCCACCCCTTCCCACCCCCCACACACACTCAAGCCCACTGACTCATTTCCTCAAGGTTTTAGTTGTGTCTAAGAAGTTATCTTAACTTTGTCCTTTGTTAGCTTTATTCTACATATGGACATTTTAATAGCACATACAAATACCTATATAGGAATATCATCTGCCAAAGGAGTTTCTGTCTTTGAAGTGGATCTCCCAACTCTGAAGAAGGGAAAGGAAAACAGTACAATTCTTGTTTAGGGAATTCTGTAGACCCCAAATCCCCACACATCATTTCTACAAGCCATGTACCAGAATTCTTTAGGAGTAAGAAGATGACTAGCTGTGGTCCATCTCATGGCTCTAAAAACGAAATATCACGCTGGGAAATGATTGCTGAGATTATAAGTTGAACATCATATTACCAGCTTATTCAGAAGATGATAATTCATAGGTCAACTTATGATATTCCCCATGTTCTTTAGGAATTTGAGCTGTCCTGCCCTGGAGCACATCCTAGGTCACCTGGCCATGGAACTTACCCTGCCTTATATCATAAGGAAACACACATGGCCAATAAACATCTCATCCAAAAATGCTCGGCCTCATTAATTACCAGGGGAATGCAAATACAAGTCACACTGAGATATCCATTTACATCCATCAGATTGGGGGGTGGGAATTAAGACTGAAAATCTGAAGCATTGTCAATGATCTAGAACAACAGGCACTCTCATACAATTTGTAGAAATCTAGAGTGTTATGACTACTGAAGGAAATATTTTGGCATTTCCTGGTAAATTTATCTGTTTCTTTCACACAGCAACTCCACTCCTAGGGATATATGTCCTAGAGAAGAGGACATGGAATAAGAGATATCATCACTGATGTCAGATGGATCTTGGCTCAAAGCAAAGAATACCAGAAAGATGTTTACTTATGTTTTATTGACTACGCAAAAGCATTCAATTTTGTGGATCATAACAAATTGTGGATAACATTAATAAGAATGGGAATTCCAGAACACTTAATTGTACTCATGAGGAACCTGTTCATAGACAAGGAGGCTATTGTTCAAACAGAACAAGGGGATACTGCATGGTTTAAAATCAAGAAGGGAGTGCGACAGGGTTGTTTCCTTTCACCATACTTATTCAATTTGTATGTTGAGCAAATAGTCAGAGAAGGTGGATTATATGAAGAAGAACGTGGCATCAGGATTAGAGGAAGACCATTAATGCCCTGTGATATGTTGACGACACAGCTTAGCTTGCTGAAAGTGAGGATGACTTGAAGCATTTACTGATGAAGATTGAAGAACACAGTCTGCAGTATGGATTACACCTCAATACCAAGAAAACAACAATCCTCACAACTGGACCAATAAGCAGCATCACAATAAATGGAGAAAAGATTGATGTTGTCAAGGACTTCATATTACTTGGTTCTACAATCAACACCAATGGAAGCAGCAGTCAGGACATCAGATGATGTATTGCACTGGACAAATCTGCTGCAAAAGACCTCTTTCAAGTGCTGAGGAGCAAAGATGTGTCCTTGACAACTAAGGTGCACAAGCCATGGGATTTTCAGTCACCTCTTATGCATGTGAGAGCTGGACAATGAATAAGGAAGACCGAAGAAGAGCTGATGATTTTGAGTTGTGGTGTTGGCAAAGAATGCTGAGAGTACCATGGACTGCTAAAAGAACTAACAAATCTATCCTAGAAGGAGTGCAGCCGGAAAGCTCCTTGGAAGCAATAATGGCCAAACTTAGTCTCATCTACTTTGTTCATGTTGTCAGAAGGGACCATTCCCTGGAGAAGGATATCATGCTTGGTAAAGTGGAGGGTCAACAAAAAATGGGAAGGCCTTTAACGAGATGGATTGACACAGTGGCTGCAAGGTGGGCTTGGGTATAACAAGGATTGTGGGGCTGGTACAGGACTGGGCATGTTTCGTTCTGCTGTGCATAGGTGTTCTCGTCCCCTAGTGCCACTCTGACAAGAAATATACCACAAATGGGATGTCCTTAACAAGAAGGAGTTTATTCTCTTACAGTTTGGAGGCTTTAAGTCCAAATTCAAAGTGCCAGGCTCGAGGGGCTGGGTGAAAGCCCTTCAACCTTGGGGTCCAGCTCTGCCTCCTGCTCCTAGCCCACTGGAGCTAGAGGCATTTCTTCACTCAGACAGCTGCTGTCTGCTGAGGCTGAGAAGCCCCAAGTTCGACAAGTAAAAAGGGCCCAGTCCCTATGTTACCAAACCACATGGCACACCATTAATTTATGTCCATTGTAAGTCCCAAGGTCGGCAGAGCATAGCAGGCTGCTGAGCAATGACATAGCTAAATGCAGAGTCCAAGCATGCCATAGGCTAGAGACCATTCCCAAGGCTTCTCCTTGTATACAGGAAACAGACCACATCCCAAAGACAGCTACTCAGCTGCTTGTGGTAGATCCTGCCATGGAGTTGATTGCTAATCACATCATGGGGAATAACTACCGCCAGCTGCCCAGCCACTCACCCAGGCCCAGCCAAGTTGACACACAAACATAACTACCACAATAAGGTTACTACGAGTTGGAGAAGACTTGATGGCACCTAACAACAACAACAACAGAGAAGTGCCAGGAAGCCTAGACAACAATGTTCACAGCAGCATTGCTTATCTTAACAACAAAAATAAAAGCAAGTCCAGAAACATACAGTTTGATACCTTTTGTTGTTAGCTGCCATCAAGTCAGTTCCAATTCACAGTGACTTCATGTAACACAGAACAAAATGTTGCTCAATCCTGTGCCTTCTTCATGATTGTTGATATTGTTCCGTCCATTTTTGCAGCTATTGGGTAGCACATTCCAACCAAGGGGGCTCATCTTCCAGCACAATTGGACAATATTCTATTATGATCCATAGGGATTTTATTAGCAAATTTTCAGAAGTAAATCACCAAGCTTTTCTTCCTAATCTTTCTTAGACTGGAAGTTCCATTGAAACCTACCCACCATGGGTGACTCTGCTGGTATTTGAGATACTGAGGGCTTGGCTTCCAGTGTCATAGGAACACACCAGCCACTAATGTTTGATAAAATGACAAGTGGGGGTTGATACCTTTACTATTTATATATTTCTGAAACTGCACAGATATGAGTCAAAATATAATGATAAGCAAAAGAATGATAAAAAAATAAGTTAGGGTGCTAGATATCTCTGAAGTTAGGCGCTACTACCTGAGAAGTGCATACTGGGATTTCCACTGTATTAATAATTTCTATTTATTAGGATAGCCAGTAAGTACATGAGTATTTGTCATGCTATTCTTTATATATCTTTTACTGTTACACATCTTTCTGTCAATGTCTGGAAAATCTCAATTTTACCAAATGCAATCCCACATCCACCTTCTCCAACTCATGCTGCTATTGTCAAAATGAACTGCTTGAATCACTTTGGAGGACTTGGTTTTAGAGGGCATTGTAGCTGTTGGAACAATGGTCACAAAGTTTCTAGGTTCCATTTTCCTGAGGAATTTAACCTCTATCAGTGGTCACTCTGCACAAAGTCAAAGGATATACTAAAGATACAGCCACGTAAGAGGTTGCAAGATTAAAACTCCTATCAAGGAAGCCAAAATGAGAATTTTGAGTCCTTGTTTATAATGTTACATCTTAAATGTGGTTAGAATTCTCAGATTAAGAAAGTAACACCCAATACTTGCGAGCACTAATTAACTTGTGCTCTCCAAATCTCTTGGCTGTCATATATCCTCAAACAAAAGACTCTTTAGTAATTATCGTGAACTGCATATTTATGGAATTTTGCAACTCCAACCAGTACTTTATTAGTTACCCACCCAGTATTAATTATCTCATGTAAATTGTACAGTTGGGTACTAACCACTCAGGAAATTCATTTAAAATAATAGGCCTGGTCCCCACCCTCAAGGGCCTAATATTATAATGTATTTAATTACAACAGCTTGGGTTCTGTCCTGTGGCAGAGAAAACTTGGGACTGTAATATCTGCAGAGAAAGAATTAAGAGTCAAAGGATAAAAATGAAGAATTTCAGATGATAATTAAAGGGGTAAATGTTTTCAGAAAAAGGTGGTATTAAAAGAAAGAACATTTATCAAAAGTCACATGTCCATATTAGTTGATGAGAATCAGGGAAATTATTATAGAGAATACACATAGAATGTCATCTGGAAATCAATCAGATATATAGCCAATTATTAGTAAACTTAATAAGTAATAACATATGTAGACCAACTTTCAGAAGCTCAAATAAAAGGTAAGATTGTAATGTTCATATCATATTTACCAAAATATTTATGCCTTGTATATGAAAGCCAGAAGTTTCAACAAATAACTTTGTCTTGGACTCTTAATTAGCTACATTTGTTTATTTAGATTAATTGCTTGTAAGAATATGACCAAAATAATTTGCAATGGAGAAACTCAGGTGTATCATAAATTGGTAGAGAAGAAAAATTTTGCAATACATACTCTGAAACAATTGATTACATATTGGGGTAGAGGGACAGAAATTGATCACAAATGTGACTGCTGAGACTGAAAATGTAGAATTCAGAGATAATTTGATTACCCTCCTAACATTTTAAAACTTCTCTGAGTCACAAACAAAAAGATATTCTAAGGAGAACCAAAGAAAAAAATAAGAGGGAAAAAGATACTGGGAAAACATTTGCGACATGTAAGATAAAAAATCTATTTGTGTCTTGATATAAAAAGTGTTCATTAGAATAAAGAACACAGAACTACAGTGGTTAAGCTGACAAAAAATATTAAAATAATAGTTTAATTTTGTTATTGAAAAATGTATTAATGATTATTATTATGTTTGTTGTTATTGTTGTTATGTGCCATCAAGTTGGACCTGACTCATAGCAACCCCTCCTTGGGTTTCCAAGGCCGTGTCACTACAGAAGTAGATTGCCCAACCTTCCTTCTGAGGAATGGCTGGTGGATTTGAACTTCCAGCCTTCTGGTTAGCAGTCAAATGACTTAGGCACTATGCTACCAGAGCTCCTATTATTATGTTTAGTTCAGTTGTTATCAGAAAAGGAAAAGTCTTGACAGATACAGGCACAAAAGCGTATTTTTCCCTAACCTAATTGGTAAAGACTGAGGAAATGGTCAAAGCAGGGTTGCATGGTTAGTGAGAGTGTAATCTGATAGAGTTTCCTTGGTTGTCAATAATTTAGCTATATTTATTAAGAGTTTTTGATCCCATTAATTCTACTTTTAGATTACAACTTTAGGAAACAATCAGAAATTCATGTGACAAATGATTTTTAAAAATGACTATTATATTGACTATTATGGCAATAAAATAAAAACAACCTAAATACTTAAGCTTGGTTAAGTGAATGATGGTGTCTTTATGTAATGGGCTTTATGCAACAAATAAACTCACACAAAAACAAAAAGAGAATAAATACCCTCATGCATGTATTGAAAAATATCAAGAAAGAATCCACAAAACCTCAACATGGGTATATTTCTCAATTGTCTACAAAGCAGGTTTATATGGCTTTTATAATTGGAAAAAAGATGTCTTAACTTAGATGATTCACAACCCAGTGGGGGGTGGGGAACAGAGACAAAGCAGTACATTGGTACCAGTAATCAACGGAAACTAAAGTTAACAGGTTTAAGGTAGGATAACAAATCCTATCACATGTATGGACACTTGGTTTTCTTTGAATTCTAAATAGTGGTCATAGAACGTTGTTTTAAAGCTGAGGTAAGAAAGAAATCCAAGAAAATTACGGGTGAATCTAGTTAACAAATATTATGTCATGTCTTATTTACTTCAGGGAAACATGAGTCAAAATTGCCTCAATGGCAACTGGTTTATCTGGTGACTAAGTGAATTGTCTGTTGGTTTTCTAAGTAAAATGAATCAATATTCTGGTTCTACATGAGTTTTGACTTAGATTATGGTTTCCATTTCTGCTCTGCAGCAAACATGGATTTTGAAACCTGAAGCAAGTTTCTTAATCTTTGAGTCTCATTTTCCTTTTTATTACATGGACATACCAGTACTTTTACACAGGGCAATTTTGAAGATTAAAGCAGTTTATGTACCTATCACAGTCCCTGACAAATAAGTGTTTGTTCATAGTATAAGATTCTAATATTTCCAGAGAGAAGCAATGTATTATACATATAAAAATCAGTAAGTTGAGTGTTCTACTTAATGTCGTATTTAATATTTTAATGTACGTCTATAACATCACTTCTTCAATGCTGTTGTTGTTGTTGTTGTTGTTATGTGCCGTCGAGTCGGCCCCCGACTCATAGCGACCCCTCCTTGGGTTTCCGAGGCAGTATCACTACGGAATTAGGATTGTCCAACCTTCCTTCCGAGGAGTGGCTGGTGGGTTTGAACAGGCAGCCTTCTGGTTAGCAGTCAAGTGCTTTAGCCACTATGCTACCAGAGCTCCTCTTCAATGCTACAACGACAAAAGTGTTTCACTTCTATTCTTGTTTATCAATTTTTTACCCTACTCTACTGAGCTTTCCGATAATTTACTCAAAAATTCTACATTTTCACATGAGCAGTTTTGTAAGCAAGACAAAATATGAATGGTAGGAAGTTTTAAGTTGACCTTTGTCCTTTGTGAATTGCACATGAACTTCAGAGCCAAGAAGATGA
Organism: Orycteropus afer afer; assembly: GCF_000298275.1. Taxonomy (NCBI): domain Eukaryota; kingdom Metazoa; phylum Chordata; class Mammalia; order Tubulidentata; family Orycteropodidae; genus Orycteropus; species Orycteropus afer. The sequence goes on along the minus strand of NW_006921616.1, from coordinate 15,947,809 downwards.
GCAAGTGACCTCAATGTCTTTGTTCTCTTGGCAATATGCTTAATTTCTTTGCACTATTGTCAACTGCTTTGATATTTCTCTGAATTAAAATTGATTTAATCTGCTCAGACACGTCTACTCAGAGGCATTTCAGAAGAGAGACCAGGTGATCCACATCCAAAAAACCACAGCCATTGAAAACCATGCGGAACACCATGCGGAACACAGTTCTGCTCTGACTCATGTGGAATTGCCCTAAGTCAGAGTTGATCTGACAGTACAGGTAGTTACCATAATTGTGATAAACGTTTTTTTTTTGTTGTTGTTGTTAGGTGCCATCGAGTCATTTCCGACTCATAGCGACCCAATGCACGGCAGAATGAAACACTGCCCGATCCCGCACCAGCTCCATGATCCCTGCTATACTTGAGCCCATCAT
>NW_006921616.1:15945024-15946095 GCF_000298275.1 Orycteropus afer afer | reverse complement strand
CAAGATCCATCTGACAACAGCTGTGATATCCCTCGTTCCACGTCCTCTTCTGAATCCAGCTTACACCTCTGGAAGTTCTCTGTCAATATATTGCTGCAAGCGTTTTTGAATTTTCTTCAGTAAGATCTTACTTGTGTGCAATATTAATGATATTGTTCTATAATTTCCACATTCTGTGGGATCACCTTTCTTTGGAACGGCTAAAATATGGATCTCTTCCAGTCAGTTGGCCAGGTAGCTGTCTTTCAAATCTCTTGGCATAACCGAGTGAGTGTCACCGATGGGGCATCCATCTGTTGAAATATCTCAATCCATATTCAATCATTCCTGGACCCTTGTTCTTCACCAATTCTTTCATTGCAGCTTTGGCTTCCTCCTTCATTACCATTGGTTCTAGATCATATGCCACTTCCTGAAATGGATGAAAATCGACCAGTTCCTTTAGGTACTGTGTATTCCTGCCATCTTCTCTTGATGTTTCCTGCGTCAATATTTTGCCCATAGAATCTCTCAATATTGCAACTCGAGGCTTAAATTTTTTCTTCAATTCTTTTAGCTTGAGAAATGCTGAGCATGTTCTTCCCTTTTGGTTTTCAAACTCCAGGTCTTTGCACATTTCATTATAGTAACTGGTTTTGTCTGCTTGAGCTGCTTTTTGAAATCTTCTGTTCAGCTCTTTTATCTTGTCATTTCTTCCATTGGCTTTAGCTACTTTCCACTCAAGGGCAAGTTTCAGAGTCTCTTCTATCATCCACTTTGGTCTTCTTCTTTTTTTCTCATCTTTTCAGTGATCTCTTGCTTTCTTCATGGATAATGTTCTTGATATCTTCCCACAATTCTTCTGGTTTTCGGTCGTTGGTACCTATCAAATCTATTCTTTAGATGATCTCTAAATTCAGGAGGGATATATTCAAGATCGTATTTTGGCTCTCTTGGACTTGTTTTAATTATCTTTAACTTCAAGTTGAACTTGCATATGAGCAGTTGATGTCTGTTCCACAATCAGCTCCTGGCCTGGTTTTGGCTGAGGATATTGAGCTTTTCCACCACCTCTTGCCACAAATGTAGTCA
>NW_006921616.1:15942163-15944456 GCF_000298275.1 Orycteropus afer afer | reverse complement strand
GCCACATCAGCAAATGGAGGTCTCAAAAGCTTTACCTTATCCATATGAGTAAGGCTGGGTTTACTCAGATGTTGCAGCTCTTTCCCAGTCCTATTTTGAGAGCCTTTTAGCCTAAACGGACTATTCCTACAGGTGCACGGAAATGTACCAAACACTGTTTCTTTGCTCTTCATAAGGTTTTCCCTGGCCAATTCTTTGAGAAGTGGATGGCCTCTTCCTTCTTCCCAGCCTGTCTCAGTCTGTAAGCTGGGCTGATACCTGTGCACCATGTGCACCCTAATGGGTTTGAAACCAGTGGCTCAGCCTCAAAATTCACATCAACATGTCACCACGGTAGGACAAACCAACAGACAAGTTTCTCTCCCTGTTGGAAACCTCTCGTACCACCCTTCCCTGGGTCCCTGTAGCTGACTCCTCCTCTGTCTGGGTTCCTGGGCCTTTTAATCCCCTTTCTCCTGCTCTCCCGGCCTGCTGCTTTGGGCATGCCTGAGTTCCCTCTCCTCACCTGGATCCCTGTGGCTGCCTGCTCCTCTGTCCGGGTTCCTGGCTTTTAATCCCCTTTCTCCTGCTGTACCATGTTGCTGCTTTGGGCATGCCTGGGTTCTCTCTCCTCACCTGGATCCCTGCAGATGGATAAAAGTTTTATTTCAGAGATATTTATAACAGACTCTGTTCCATTCTTCTGAGGATTCTGAACAATGTCATCTCTATTTTGTCTCTGTACATAAAGCACATTGAGTCCAAGAAACATCACCAGAAATTCAGATGCAGATTGGCTGCTATGTTCTAATACCTCCTGATTTTCAGCTGGTTTTAACCAGCATTCAGAAGCTGGGAGAAAGGCACACCTGCTACTCCCTTGCCACCTTGTCTGAGGAGTAACACTCAGTCTTTGATGGTCAAAGTGAAGATCAACTTTTAATGATAGAACAAAATGGCTGAAGATAGGAGAGCTAAAGCAGACTGTAAAGGTTCCAGTACAAGGTTCAAGGATTGGCAAGAATGAATATACTTGTTGAACCAGTATGTAACCAGAACAAAAGGTGCACATGAGCCCACGAGTACTCAAAGTCTGATACAAAGCACATGGTTTTCCAGTGCCAGATTTGTTGCCCACAGAGAGACACCAAAGTTCAGTGGTCTCAGAAGCTTTCATGGAACGAGGAGCCAAAGCCCAAGGCTTAAAAGCCCTTTAGACTGGTCTTCAGTGGCAGGACAATCATCATCCAAACCCCAAACCTAATCTTCTTAAAGCAGTCTCCCTAATTCTGTCTTCCATAGATACAATTCTGCTCCTTTGTCAATTCAATGTCTTATCTATTTCTGAAAATTTAGTATTAATCTTTTGGATTTTTGTGTGTAGATTTTGTGTCTTTTCTAATTTTTCATTTATTTTGTCATTTTGTTCTTGTATTGTCTTTCAAAATTGTTTTATGGTTTTCACTGTGTTTTCCTTGATCTCTCAGTTAGTTAAAGATACTTAAATATAATTCTTTTGAATTCCTTATCAGGGAGTTCCAATGCTGCATCTTCCTCAGGGATGTGTTTTAGGTCTGTATCCTGATCCCTTGTTTCTCCTGCTTTATCTTGTTTCTTTGTGTGGACTATGATGCTCTGTTGCCTCTGAGGCATTGTGATGTTTTTGTGTTTATATTTAATTGGTGATTGTATGCTGGAGTGATTTGCCCATGATTTTCATTTTCTGTGTTTCTGTGCTTTGTTCCTCTATTTGCTAATCGATAGCACTTATACACTCACTAGCTGTCTACTTTCCTGTTGTCAGACTTTCATATGTCCCCGCTGACCTTGGCAAACAGAGTCTGTTCTTAGGTCCCTGGAATCTGAATGAGGGTGCTATCACTTTAAAAACCAAAATGGTTGCCACTTGTAAACATTCAAAATGGTTGCACCCTCGTTCACTCTAAATATCCAGAATGGCTGCTGTGTGTAAACAGTCAAAATGGACTGTAATTACCCTGAATGTTAATGGATAAAATGTACCACTCAATAGTCAGAGAGTTGCAGATTGGATAAGAAAACAAAACCCATCAATATGCTGCCTACAAAAGACACACCTTAGAAATAAAGACAAAAATAGACTAAAAATCAAAGGCTGGAAAAAGATATATCAAGCAAATGGCAATTGTAAGAGAACAGGAGTGGTAATATTAATTTCTGATCAAATTGACTTGAAGACAAAAACTACCATACGAGACAAGGAAATACATTATATAATGATTAAAGGATCAATTGAACATGAAGATATAACCATAATAAATATCTATGGACCCAA
>NW_006921616.1:15889118-15928191 GCF_000298275.1 Orycteropus afer afer | reverse complement strand
CTGTATGAAAAGTGAATTTACTCTGTAAATCTTCACCCAAATCCTAATAAAAAAAAATAAAAATAAAAAGAAGAAGTACAGGCAGAATGCTTCTTAGGAGAGAGGATGGGGAGACTTCCTTTCACATACTTTGGACATGTTATCAGGAGAGAGCAGACCCTGGAAAAGGACATCATGCTTGTTAATGCAAAGGATAAGCAAAAACAGAAGACCCTCAATGAGATGGATTAACCTAGTAGCTGCAGCAACAGGCTCATGTATAGCAACAATTGTGAGGATGGCTCAAGACAGGGCAGCATTTCATTCCGTTGTATCCAGGGTCAGTATGAGTAGGAACTGACTCCACAGCACCTAACTACAGCCATATTATCTGAAAATAAGAGCATATAGCATTATATAGTCAGTGTTTTCTTTGCTTACCTTTTTTTTTTTTAACACCTCAAAACTTCCAACCAGGATTACTTTTCTTCTGCCTTTAGTAATCCCTTTTGCATTTCTTTTATCGAGTGTTGGTGATAAACTTTCTCAATTTTTGTTTGACTAAAAATTCTTATTTTACCCTTTCACTTGATATTTTTGCCAAGCATAGAATTTTAGTTGGTAATTGTTTCTTTCAGCATCAAACCAAACCAAACACACTGCCATTGAGTTTATTCTGACTCATAGCAGCCCCCATAGGGTTTCCAAGGCTGTAAATCTTTACAGAAGCAGACTCCCTCATCTTTCTCCCAGGGTGTGTCTAGTGGGTTCACACCACCCACCTTTTGGTTAGCAGCCCAATGCCTTCACCACAGTGCCACCAGAAAAGATAATTTTCACTATCTTCTTGCTTTTGTTATTGCTTTTGAGAAGTCATTTTTCTATGTAAATTGATATAATAATAATAATAATAATAAACCAAACTCACTGCCGTTGAGTTGACTGGACTCATAGTGACCCCTCCATGGGTTTCTGAGGCAGTATCTCTACGGAAATAGATTGCCCAATCTTCCTTCCAAGGGTTTGAACTGCCAGCCTTCTGGTTAGCTGTCGAATGCCTTAGGAGCTATGCCACTGCAACACAATGCAAAACGCAACCACTGCCGTGGAGTCAGATCCAACTCATAGCAACCCCTCCTTGGGTTTCCATGGCCGTATCACTACAGAAGTAGATTGCCCAACCTTCCTTCCAAGGAATGGCTGGTGGGTTTGAACCACCAGCCTTCTGGTTAGCAGTCAAATGCCTTGGGCACTACACTACCAGAGCTCCCCAGAGCTCCCAAATTGATATAATAGGCTTCATTTTCTAAAAAGTGTAGGTTCCTGTTGCTACCCTGTCCAGGTCATGCCTAAATGTTGTCCAGAATTTACCTAGTAGTAGGTTGAGATAAAATCAGAGCAACATTGGATTAATTAGGAAGAATTTGTAATGACAATTAAAAAAAAAAAAAATCTACCAATGACTTAAAGTATAAAATCACTTATTTGCTTATTAAATCCTCGGGCTTAAAATTCAGTTACACAAACATTTTCATGAATATACTTATTACTCACAGGAAGATATGCCTGTTCTTGAATTAGGATATGGGTAATTCTGTTGATTTTTTGGAAATGCATGCCAGTAACCCTTTCAGAATCAGCTCAACTACCCTCCCCAAAAGCCGTAGGCATGGAGGGAATGTATGACTAAGGAGAGCCTTGAAAGGTGATTTTTTTTTTCCTCTTCTGTATCACATGCCACTCTGCCAAGGGATCATAAAGGCATCAATTCTCAGATTGTTGTGAAATATCGCCTCCACATTGCATGCTGTATCCTGTACACACTCCTTTGTGAGAAGTTGAAAAGTATGAAAGACATTCTTTATTTTCTAGTTCCTGCTGAGGTAAAAGATCAGGATTACTCAGAACTAGTGATCTTAATAAAAAAGCATTAGATATGATCAAGTATATATAGACAAAAGGAAATATACCCATGACCATATGTATGTAAGTTTGGCAGATGATATTTCTACATACATATTTGTATGTGCTATAAGAATGTCCATATAAATGGAACTAATGGGGGCAAAATTATAACTTCTTAGCCACAGCCAACCACCCCAAGAGTGTGAGTTGTTGGGCGTGTGGGCTCAGGACCATGGTTGAGGAGCACATCAAGCTCAATTGGCATAATGTGCTACACGAAAACATTCTACATCCTACTTTGGTGAATAGTGACTGGGGTCTTAAAAGCTTGCAAGTGGCCATCTAGATGCAAGAATAGGTCTCTCCTTATCTGGAGCAAAGAAGAATGAAGAAAACCAAAGACACATGGAAACAATTAGTTCAAGCAACTAGTGGACCATGAGAATCTCAGCCTATATGATCATTATACCAGAAGAACTAAATGGTGCCCGGTTACTGATGCCACTAGGAAAGGAATCAGTGCAGGAGTTCCTGGACAGAGTGGGAGAAATATGTGGAACAAAACTCAGAATCATAAAAACGACCAGGTTTACTGATAGAGACCACCCTTCAGACCTGGAATTGAAATCACTCCAGTGGCTTCCAGCCAAAAATAGACATATAAGGTGAACATTTACACCAAGTGGGTATACTCCTTAGAAGAATCAGTTATGGGAGAGCAGAAGGGCAGTATTTGCACAGTGAGATAGTTCAGAGGGCAGGAATGCATAGGAAAGAAGGGCACAGGGGAAGGGGAAAGGTAACCATAGGGAGGAAGTGGGAAGAGAGCTGTTATACTATGGGAATTGTAGTTCATGTCATGAAACAAAATGTGTATGAACTTCTGATGGAAAATGAGTTTGCTCTGTAAACTTTCACCCAAATCACAATAATGATAATAATAATAATAAAGTATTAGATAAACAAAAACAAGATATATTGTCAGAAGAAGCAGGCAAATTTTACCTCAGATAATCCTTGATTCATAAGATCACGAGTTATTGAAACAAACTTATCTCCTATTATTATCTTAAACTCTAACTAAAGTCATTTTATTAAGTTTTGGTTTGCTTTTCTTTGCCCATGTTAGTGGAAAAGAAACTTCAATCATATGGTGGATTTTACTTATCATTCACTTCAATTTATCATGATCCAGTAATCTCAAGATTATCTTACCTTTGAAGAGCTTTGAAATTAGTCATCATCATAATACTTCTGTTGGTTTAGCTATAGAATTCTACAACATTCATGTTCAAACAGTGGCTTTGTGGGTTTCTACGGAAGCAAAAACTAAATTCCTAACCTGTGAGAGATCAAATTTCAGTGATTTCAAATAAGAGGAGTGACATAAGGAGGTGAGCACTTACATCTTAGATGCTGATAGTGATTCTTACAGATGAGAGCATTTTCTGCACTCTGCTTTTTGAAGGGAGCAGATATTTCTATTCATATCTAACATAAATGGTGTATTTTCTGCTTAAATTTGGAATGTTTTCCTAAAAGTAGATGATTATTAACCCACTGCTCTTGAGTCAATTCTGACTCATAGCAACCTCTAATGGGTTTCCAAGGTGGTAAATCTTTACAGAAATAGATTGTCTCATCTTCCTTCCACAGAGCAGCTGGTAAGTTTGAACCACTAACCTGGTTAGTAGTCAAATGCCTTCGGCACTGTCCCACCAGAGATGACTACTAGTTTATATAATCTGCATTAAATAAAAACACAATTATTCATTTAACATAAACCTAGTATTTCCTTATTTCCAGTCCACAAAATTAATATAGACACTTTTGGAACTGCGTCTGGAACACTAGTATCCTGAGAATGGATGGAAAACAACAAGAGCACACTGTGGATACTGAGCAAAATGACACTGAGCTGGTGAGTATTACAAATACATTTTAACTGCTTATGTATCTAATGTTCTTATTTTCAACCTTTACTCTCTCAAGAAAGTTAAGCTGCTTTTTACTTTGTTTTGCTATTACAGGATGCTATGATTGTTGTTGTTGTTATTTGCCGTCGAGTCGGCCCCGACTCATAGCGACCCCTCCTTGGGTTTCCGAGGCAGTATCACTACGGAAGTAGGATTGCCCAACCTTCCTTCCGAGGAGTGGCTGGTGGGTTTGAACCGCCAGCCTTCTGGTTAGCAGTCAAGTAAGTGCCTTAGGCACTATGTATGCTACCAGAGTATGATTAGTGATCCTAAATATTGAGGAATTTATTGAGTATTCCAAATAGTGCCTTCATATCATTTGGGAATTGTTCAACAGATATTTTGCCTAAATTTTGATATGTGTATCAGAAGTTGTATATATAAGGCATCAGTAGACAAAAATTTAGTAGATATTTTAAATGTTATGTTTATCACAGAAATTAACAATTTTACTCATATGTCTACTTATTTTTGGTCCTATGAGCATGTTCCTTCCTCTTTCCATCTTAATTGTGGCCAGCTTGTATTTACAATAGTAGTTTATAGAAGCTGTCTCATGTGGGGGGACTTATGCTTATAATATATTACCTTACTAACGTGCAGATCATGGTTCTTAGAACCATAGGAACAAGGTGAGAAAGGTGTCATTCATCATTCAAACTAATTCTTTCATTTCACAAATGAGGAAATTGAAACATTAGGGTCCACATAGCCAGCAGCAGAGTCAGAATTTGAGACCCAGCTTTCTTATAGATAGTCTTTTAGTTAGAATTAATTATTATTATTATTTTTTAAATACTTAACCAATGTATGTACTGCTGACAAAAGAAAATCAGCTTGAAGCCAGGTTGTAGAAGGTTATAGAAGTCAGAAATAAATCAGACAAAAACAAACAAACAAACAAATAAAAACAAAGATAGGCTTCAATATTAGACTTGTCTGAAGTTTTAAGACTATATTAACGATCAGTTTGGAGACTCAGCAACAAGGTCACAGTGAACTTTGTTCTATGATGCCTCATGTCTCCAATAAAACTGTAATATGTCATTGTTTTAATATAATATATTCATAATTTGATGGGTCCTGGTAGTGCAGTGGTTAAAGTGTTCAACTGCCAAACAAAAGGTCAGCAGTTCTAACCCACCAGCCACTCTGTGGATTAAAGATGCTTCCGTAAAGATACAACCTAAGAAACCCTATGTGGCAGTTTTACTCTGTTCCATAGGCTCACTAGGAATCAGAATCAACTCCACAGCAATGGATACGGTGCTGTTGTTAGATGCCACTGAGTTGGTTTCGACTTACAGTGACCCTGTGTTCAACACAGGAAACACTGCCTGGTCCTGCGTTAGCCCCATGAAGCTTGTCATGTTTGAGACCATTATTAAAGCCACTGTGTCATTGCATCTTGTTGAGGGTCTTCCCCTTTTTTTGCTGACCCTCTACTTTACCTGGTATGATATCCTTCCCCAGGGACTGGTCTCTTCTGACAGCATGACCAAAGTACAAGCGAAGAAGTCTGGCCATTCTTGCTTCTAAGGAGCTTTCTCGATGTACTGACTTCCTCCAAGTCAATGGGTTTACATAACTTTATTTCCTTTTCTTTTCTACAACATATTAAATATGATTTATGATGCTTCCCCATGCTGCCAAAAACATTTATAGAATTCAGTCCACTAAGTCAAATAATTATGTTTGAAAACACCTGTTGTTGTTGTTGTTATGTGCCGTCGAGTCGGCCCCGACTCATAGCGACCCCTCCTTGGGTTTCCGAGGCAGTATCACTACGGAAGTAGGATTGCCCAACCTTCCTTCCGAGGAGTGGCTGGTGGGTTTGAACCGCCAGCCTTCTGGTTAGCAGTCAAGTGCTTTTAGCCACTATGCTACCAGAGCTCCCTGAAAACACCTATGAAATCAAATTTTGATATTGTGAAGAAAAAATAGAACTTCCATGTTTTAGCAATCTGACAAGGAACCTATAAAGCCTCTTCCAGTCCCTAAAGTAGGATAAGAAATTTGCTTTATTATTTTTGAAAATTATTACATGAGCGTCATATGTTTAAAACACAAAAACCCACTGCATTGAGTTGATTCCGACTCTTGCAACTCTGCAGGACAAGGTACAGCTGTCCCACAGGATTTCCAAGGCTGTAACCTTCACAGAAGCAGACTGCCACATCTTTCTTCCACAGAGCCACTGGTGGTTTTGAATCCACTGACCTTTCAGTTAGCACCCCAGTGTTTTAAGGAGTGTGCCACCAGGGCTTCTGAAAATATCATTAAAAAGAAAAGAATTCACTGCTGTTGAGTCAATTCGACTCATAGAGATCCCTCCTTGGGTTTCCAAGACAGTATCTCACGGCAGTAGATTGCCCAATCATCCTTCTGGAAAACACCATAGTGGTCATTTACACTAAACCATTCCTCACAGATGAGGAAGGAAGGGGAATCCAACCACTCATGAGACTATTATCACCATATGCCTTACTGTGCAACATTTGGAAAATACAGGAAATTACAATAAAATAAATAAAAAATCACCTGATACCACTCAGAGAAAACCACTGCCAATATTTTGGTGTTATCTGTTCCTCTCTGTGTCTTTTATTCTTTTTTTGATAAAAGTGGGTTATATTGCAACCTTTTTTTTTAAATTTTTAACTAAATCATGGATTATTAGTATTTTAACCTGTAAAGACCTTAGAACATTTTGCAGGTAGTGTTAACTGTAATTCAGGAAGAGCAGTCTCCTCAGGTTGAGAGAATTGATGGCTTCTCCTCTTGAAACTTTCCACAAGAGGACATTTATTCAAGTTATCTTTTGTTTTCCAATAAAGTTTCATGGCTTCTTCTTATCAGTCCTATATAGTTATCACTAAGTTTATTTCAGGGCATTTTATATTTTATTGCTACTGTACACAGCAATTGCTGATACACACACACAGACACACACAATTGCTACTACATATATTTTTTGGTATTTTTATAACTAGTCCATTTAATAAGTTCTTATTAATTTTGTTAGATTATATTGATGATTATTTGGGATTCTTTCAGTTGACAATTATACCTTCTGCAAAAAAATGTCAATTTTATCTTCACATTTCCATTATTCATGGGCACTGATTAGAACTTCCAGAAAAACATTATTATGATGGTAGAAGATGTTCTTCACTTCTCCCAACATTGGTGTATGGTTTTGAAGTTTCAATATTAAATATGATATTGTTGTTGTTGTTGTTAGGTGCTGTTGAGTCATCTCCGACTCATAGCGACCCTATGCACAGCAAAACGAAACACTGCCTGGTCTTGTGCCAGCCTCACAATCCTTGCTATACCTGAGCTTATCGTTGCAGCCACTGTGTCCATCCATCTCATTGAGGGCCTTCCCCTTCTTCGTTGACCCTCCACTTTACCAAGCATGATATCCTTCTCCAGATATGGTTCCTTCTGACAACATGACCAAAGTAGGTAACATGAAGTCTGGCCATTCTCACTTCTAAGGAGAATTCTGGCTGCACTTCTTTCAGGACAGATTTGTTAATCATTTTAGCAGACCATGGCACTCTTAGCATTCTTCTCCAACATGGAAACTCAGAAGCATCAATTCTTCTTTGGTCTCCATTATTCATTGTCCAACTCTCACTTGCATAAGAGGCTATTGGAAATACCATGGCTTGGGTTAGGCACACATTAATCTTCAAGGAGACATCTTTGCTCTTCGTCACTTAAGAGGTCTTTTGCAGGAGATTTACCCAATGCAGTACATCATCTGATGTCTTGACTGCTGCTTTCACTGGTGTTGGTTGTACTACCAAGTAATATGAAATCCTTGACAACTTCAATCTTTTTTCCATCCATTGTGAAGCTGTTTATTGGACCAGTTGTGAGGAATTTTGTTTTCTTTATATTGAGGTGTAATCCTTACTGCAGACTGTGGTCTTTAATCTTCATCAGTAAGTGCTTCAAGTCATCCTCACTTTCAGCAAACAAAGTTGCATCATCTGTGTATCACAGGTTGTTAATGAGTCTTCCTCTAATCCTGATGCCACATTCTTCTTCATATAATCCAGCTTCTCCGATTACTTGCTCAGCATACAAGTTGAATAAATATGGTGAAATGATACAACCTTGACACACTCCCTTTTTGATTTTGAACCATGCAGCATCCCCTTGTTCTGTTCAAATGACAGCCTCCTGATCTATGTACAGGTTCTTCATGAGTACAATGAAGTGTTCTGGAATTCCCATTCTTCTCAATGTTATCCACATTGGTTATGATCCACACAATTGAATGCTTTTGCATAGTCAATAAAACACAAGTAAACATCTTTCTGGTATTCTTTTCTTTCAGCTAAGATCCATCTGACATCAGCAATGATATCCCTTGTTCCACATCCTCTTCTGAATCCAGTTTGCATTTCTGGAAGTTCTCTGTCAATATACTGCTGCAACCGTTTCTGAATCATCTTCAGTAAGATTTTACTTGTATGTGATATCAATGATATTGTTCAATAACTTCCACATTCTGTGGCATCCCCTTTCTTTGGAGTGGGTACAAATATTTATCTCTTCCAGTCAGTTGGCCACACAGCTGTCTTCCAAATCTCTTGGCATAGCTGAGTGAGTGCCTCCAGTGGGCCATTCATTTGTTGAAACATTTCAATGGGTATTCCATCAGTTCCTGGAGGCTTATTCTTTGCCAATTCCTTCAGTGTAGCTTTGACTTCTTTCTTCAATATCGTTGGTTCTTTATCATATGCCACCTCCAGAAATGGATGAACATTGACCAATTCTTTTTGGTACAGTGACTCTGTATTCCTTCCATCTTCTTTTGATGCTTCCTGCATCATTCAATATTTTGCCCATAGAATCTTTCAATATTGTAACTTGAAGCTTAATTTTTTTCCTCAGTTCTTTCAGCTTGAGAAATGCTGAATGTGTTCTTCCCTTTTGGTTTTCTAACTCCAGGTCTTTGCACATTTCATTATAGTAATTGGCTTTGTCTTCTCGAGCTGCTCTTTGAAATCTGTTCAGCTCTTTTATCTTGTAATTTCTTCCATTTGCTTTAGCTACTCTCCACTCAAGGGCAAGTTTTGAATCTCTTCTGACATCCATTTTGGTCTTTTCCTCCTTTCTCATCTTTTTAATGACCTCTTGCTTTCCTCATGGATGATATTCTTGATGTCATCCACAATTCCTCTGGTTTTTGGTCATTGGTATTCAATACATCAAATATATTCTTTTAATAGTCTCGAAATTCAGGAAGGATATTATCAAGGTCATATATTGGCTCTTGTGGTCTTGTTTTAATTGTCTTCAACTTCATATATGAACAGTTGATGGTATGTTCCACAATCAGCTCCTGGCCTTGTTTTGGCTGAAGATATTGAACTTCTCCATTGCCTCTTGCCACAGATGTAGTCAATCTGATTCCTGTGTATTCCATCTGGTGAAGTCCACATGTATAGTCATCGCTTATGTTGTTGAAAAAAGATATTTGCAATGAGTAAGTCACTGGTCTTGAAAAATTCTATCATCTGATCTCCAGTGTTACTTTTATCACCAAGATCATATTTTCCAACTACTGCTAACTTCTTTGTTTCCAACTTTTGCATTCCAGTCACCAGTGATAGTCAATATACTTTGATTGTATGTTTGATCAATTTCAGACTACAGAAGTTGGCAGAAATCTTCAATTTCCTCATCTTTGGTTTTGGTGGTTGGTGCATGAATTTGAATATAGTAGTATTAACTAGTCTTCCTTGTAAGCATATGGATATTATCCTATCACTGACAGCATTGTATTTCAGGACAGATCTAGAAATAGTCTTTCTGATGATAAATGTCACAGCACAGCATTCTTCTTCAATTTGTCATTCCTGGCATAGTAGATCATATAGTTTTCTGATTCAAAATGGCCAAAACCAGTCCATTTCAGCTCACCAATGCCTTGGATATTGATCTTTATGTGTTCCATTTCATTTTTAACAACTTCCAATTTTCCTAGATTCATACTTCATACATTCCATGTTCCAATTATTAATGGATGTTTGCATATGCTTTTACTTATTTTGAGTCATGCCACATCAGCCAATGGAGGTCCTGAAAGCTTTACTCTATCCATATCATTAAGATCATCTCTACTCTGAGGAGTCAGCTCTGCTCCAGTCAAATTTTGAGTGCCTTCCCACCTGATGGGCTCATCTTCTGGCACTATATCAGATAGTGTTTCAGAGCTATTCATAAAGTTTTCCAGTAATGTATCAGACAATGTTTCACTGCTATTCATAAGGTTTTCACTGGCCAATTCTTTGAGAAGTGGATGACCTCTTCCTTCCTGCAAGTCTGTCTAAGTCTGGAAGCTCCGCTGAAACCTATCCACCATGGATAAACCTGCTGGCATTTTGTAACACAGTGGCATAACCTCCAGCCTCACAGCAACACGTAAGCCACCACAGGATGACAAACTGACGGACAAGTTCGTCTCCCTTAGTTATTTCTAACCACTCTGCACCTGCCTACCTTAGGCAATGGTCTTAAAATTGAGCCACCCACAAGCGAAAAGCCTGTGGCCCGCCTACCTCCAGCCCCAGCCTTAATAAAGAGCTGCCCCCAAGTAAAAAGCAGCCCCCAAACCCCAGGCCCTGGTCTTAAAATAGAGCTGTCCCCAAGTGAAAAGCAGCCTCCAAGCCCCAGGCCTGCCTAACTCAGGTCCCAGCCTTAATAAAGTTGTAGAGGCTAGCAAGTCACAAGTCCGGAGTCAGACATCAGGCTGGAGACTTCTCACTCACATAGCTGCTGGGGCTGAAAACCCATGATCAGCAGGTAAAATGTCAGACTGCTGGCTCTCTCAGACTGGGAAGGTGACAATCCCAAGATCAACAAGCAATGTGGAAGGCAGCTGGTTCAAGTCCAAAGAACCAGATATCAGATGATAATGAGCCAGATGCAGGATCCAGATCAAGCAACAAGCTTTATATTATGGTAGGATATTATAATATATGATATTAGTCATTTTTTTTACATAAATATTCTTTACTGCCTTGAGGAATTGTTCTTTTATTCTTAGTTGATTGAGATTTGTTTATCCTTTGTGTGTGTGGTGGGGAGGGGGTCAGGACGGAATGGTGAAATTTGTTAAGTCACCCTTGGGAATCTACTGAGATGATCATTTCATTTTCCTTCCTTGACCATATGAACCTATTTGGTCAAGTTTCAGACTCTCCTAGATCATGGTTATTTCTTCATTTAATGTATTAAATGAATTGGATTCACATATGTTTATATTTTAATGTTTATATTCCTGGATAAAATAAACATTTGTCTTCCTTGACATTCAGCATTTTAAAGAACTCATTCTCTATTGTTTTTATTCTGTTCCCACAGTTACCCATTAATCCATACAGTTCGAAGGAAGGTGCTGGCTGTGGTTGTAGATTACACACTGTGACTCTTCAGCCACAGTGGGTAAGTTTAGGGCGTTGGGAGAGGAGGTGGGAGTCTTTGGTAATCCTTTGGAATAATGATAAAATAGGACACAATAACTTCCCTGCTTTGTCACCCACTCTGCAGGACTCTGCTTGCCCTTAGCCCTTAACAATACCCTGGCAACACCTTGGACATGCTGCCCCAACAGCATCTCAGCACTGTATTCTATTCCTTAAGGTCCTGCTCCACGCCAAAGCTATTTTTTGTTGTTGTTGTTTGGTCTACATTTTTTTTTTTCTAAGTACAATGAAATTTCTCTTATTAATGTTTAACAGGTAAAATTTCATTTAGTAAGTAATTTTTAATAGTAAAACATCAATAGTTAATGTGAGAAAATTGGAAATAACAGAAAGACAGTGAGGAAAAGAAAATACTTATGATTTTCTACCACCCAAAGATAACTAGTCGGAAGGTTTTGAAATTTGTTTTCATTATTTATCTACTCATTATGAGTAATACTCATTACCATTGGTTGGATCCAACACATAGTGATCTCTCCTTGGGTTTCTGAGGCGGTATCACTACAGAAGTAGATTGCCCAATGTTCTTTCTGAGGAGTGGCTGGTGGATTTGAACGATCAGCCTTCTGGTTAGCAGTCAAATGTCTTAGGCACTATGCCACCACTGCCTCCTATTATGAGTAATTAGTTTAATTTATATTGAGATATCATTGTTGTTGTTAGGTGCTAATGAGTCTCTTCTGATGCTAAGTGACCCTGTGTACAACAGAATAAAACACTGCTAGGTCCTGCGCCATCCTCTCAGTTGTTGTTATATTTGATCCCATTGTTACAGCCACTGTGTCAATCTATTCCCTTGAAGGTCTTCTTCTTTTTCCCTGACCCTTTAGCTTACCACGGTGTCCTTCTCCAGGGACTGGTCCTTCCTGATAACTTGTCCAAAGTACATGAGATGGAGTCTTGCCATCCTCACTTCTAAGGAGCAATCTGGCTGTGCTTCAGACAGACTTGCTCTCTTCTTCTGGCAGTCCATGGTGCACTCAATTTCTTTGCCAACACCATAATTCTAAGGCATCCATTCTTCTTCAGTCTTCCTTATTTTCATTGTCAGCATTTGCATGTACATGAGGCAATTGAAAATAGCTTGGTTAAGGCACACCATAGTCCTCAAACTGACATCTTTGCTTTTTCAATTGCTTAAAGTGGATGCAATATTCCATTTGATTTCTTGACTGCTTCTTCCATGGGCATTGATTGTAGATCCAAGTAAAACGAAATCCTTGACAACTTCAATCTTTTCTCCATTTATTATGTAGTTGCTTATTGATCCACTTGTGAGGACTTTTATATTCTTTTTGTTGAGATGTAACCCACACTAAAGACTATAGTCTTTGATTTTCAACAGTAAATGCTTTAAGTCCTCTTCACTTTCAGCAACCCCAAGGTTGTATCATCTGCATATAGCAGGTTATTAATGAGTCTTCCTCCAATGTTGATGTCACATTCTTCTTCATATAGTCCAACTTCCAGATTATTTGCTCAGCATACAGATTGAATAAGTATGGTAAAAGGATACAACCCTGATGTACCCTTTTCCTGATTTTAAACCATGCAATATCCCTTTGTTCTGTTTGAATGACTGGTTCTTGGTCTGTGTACTGGTTCCATATGAGCAGTTAAGTTTTCTGCAATTTCTGTTCTTCACAATGTTATTCATAATTTTTTATGATCCACACAGTTACATGTCCTTGCATAGTCAATGAAACACAGGTGAACATCTTTATGGTGTTCTTTTGTTTCAGCCAACGTCCATCTGACATCAGCAGTGATATGACCCATTCTATGTCCTCTTCTGAATCTGGCTTGAATTTCTGGCAGTTCCCTGTTGATGTCTAGGTACAACCATTTTTTAATTGCCTTCATCAACATTTTACTTGTGCATGATGTCATTCAATAATTTCCTCAATTTGTTGGATTACCTTTCTTTGGAATGGCCACAAATATGGATCTCTTTCAGTCGGTTGGCCAGATTGCTGTCTTCCAAATTTGTTGGCATAGACTATTAATATTTCTAGTGTTTCATTCATTTGTTGAAACACATGAATTGGAGTTCTGTCAATTCCTGGAGGCTTGTTTTTCACCAATGCATTCAGTGCAACTTGGACTTCCTTCAATATTATCGGTTCTTGATCATATGCTACCTCCTGAAATGGTTAAATGTCAACCAGTTCCTTTGGGTACCATACATAACTCTGTGCATTCTTTCCATCTTCTTTTGATGCTTCCTGAGTCATTTAATATTTTGCACATAGTATCCTTCAATATTGCACCTCAAGATTTGATTTTTTTATTCATTTCTTTCAGCTTGAGAAATTCTAAGCATTTTCTTGCCTTTTGTTTTGCTAACTCTAGGTTTTTGCACAGTTCGTTATAATATTTTACTTTGTCTTATTGTTGTTGTTGTTGTTGTTGTTTGCCATCGAGTCGGCCCCGACTCATAGTGACCCCTCCTTGGGTTTCCGAGGCAGCATCACTACAGAAGTAGGAATGCCCAACCTTCCTTCCGAGGAGTGGCTGGTGGGTTTGAAGCGCCAGCCTTCTGGTTAGCAGTCAAGTGCCTTAGCCACTATGCTACCAGAGCTCCTTGTCTTATAGAGACACCCTTTGAAATTTTATGTTGAAATTATTATCTCATCATTTCTTCTGTTTGCTTTGGCTACTCTATGTTCAAGAGCAAGTTTCTCTACTGACATCCATTTTGATCTTTTATTTTCTTTCCTGTCTTTTCAATGACCTTTTGCTTTCTTCTGGTATGATGTTCTTGAGATCACCCAAAAATTCATCTGGTTATTAATTTTCAATGCACAGGAGCTCTGGTGGCATAGTGCCTAAGGCATCTGACTGCTAACCAGAAGGCTGGCAGTTCAAACCCATCAGCCACTCCTCAGAAGGACAATTGGGCAATCTACTTCCATTGAGATACTGCCTTGGAAACCCAAGGAGGGGTCACTATAAGTCGGATGCAACTTGATGGCAGTGAGTTTGGTTTGGCAAATCTATTCTTGATATACTATCTAAATTCAGGTGTGATATACCCAAGATTGTACTTTAGCTCTCGAGGACATGTTTTAATTTTCTCCAGCTTCAACTTGAACTTGCATAGGAGTGATTGATGGTCAGTCCCTTGCCTTGTTCTAACAGATAATATTGAACTTCTCCATCATCTCTTTCCAAAGATGTAGACTCTTGTGTATTCTATCTTGCAAGGTTCACATGTATAGTTGCCATTTATATTATTAAAAAAGAAAAGGATTTCCAATGAATATGTTATTGGTCTTATAAAATTCTGTCATGCAGTCTCTGTCATCATTTCTAATACCAAGGCCAAATTTTCCAACTACGGATCATCCTTTGTTTCCAACTTTTGTTTTCCAATCACCGGTAATTATCAATGCATATTGATTGAATGTTTGATCATTTTCAGGCTGCAGAAGTTGTTAAAAGTCTTCAATTTCTTCATCTTTAGATTAATGGCTGGTACATAAATTTGAATAATAGTCCTATTAATTTGTCTTCCTTGTAAACATATGGGCCTATCACTGACAGCATTGTACTTCAGGATAGCTCTTGAAATCTTTTCAGCAATAAACATGATGTGATTCCACTTCAATTTCTCATTCTCAGAATAGTAGACCATGTGATTGATTCAAAATGGTCAATACCAGTATATTTCAGCTTGCTAATGCCTAGGATATCAATCTTCAAATATTCCATTTCATTTTTGGTAACTTTCAATTTCCCTAGATTCAAACGTCATACATTCCACATTCTAATTACTAATAGATGTTTGCTGCTGTTTCTTCTCATTTTGAACCTTGCCACATTAGCAAATAAAGGTCCTAGAAACTTTACAATATACAATGCTATTAAGAACTTTACTTAGGGATGAATAACCAAGACAACCATCATCTGTTGAATCAGAGTGGTATAAGCCAAGGACACTGTATCACACAGCATTCCACTGCTATTCATAAGGTTTCATTGACAAATTTTCTAAATTGGATTGCCAGGGCTTTCTTCCTACTCTGTCTTAATCTGGAAGCTCCACTGAAACCTGTCTACCAGGGTGACCCGGCTGGTATTTGAAATACTGGCAACATAGCTTCCAGCATCACAGCACCACACAAGCTACCACAGTATGACAAGCTGAGAGATAAGTGTTGCACTAACATATTAGTAGCTGATAATAACTTCATGGAATATTTTTCTGAGGCAACTTATTTGCATTTGTGATGAAGACTTTCATACTTTAGAAAAAGTGGTAACTAAGAAAGGACTTTTTGTCCTAACAGGCTTGTGGACAAGATGGGTTTGGAACTGTGTGAGTGTGTATGTGTGTGTGTGTGTGTGTGAGAGAGAGAGAGAGAGATAGAGAGAGAGAGCACTGAAAAATTTTGTGCTTAAATTACATTTTGCTGTAATGTAAAGGTTAGTTTTATTCTACTGAAATCTGTTACCTAAGTCATCACTACGTAATTTGTTGAAATGTTCACTTTTCAACATCTTTGCAGGTTACAGCAAATCCATGGTCATTCTGGAAAATATTTCTGGTGTGCTTCTTGGCCTGTCTAATTGCCACGACACTTGTAGCTCTGGTCTTATATTTTGTCCACTTTGCCACACTCACCAACAATACTACAGTAGTTGTTCATACAGATGGAAGGTCCAATCACATCACCTGCATCTCTGGCCCTACTCCATCTCCCACCTCATGGTCTCTGCCTGGATTCCAGCCTACGTCTGTGACCAACCAAAGCTCCTCTACCAAGGTGCCTCCACCTGCTATGGAGACAACAGAAACCACAACACAAGACCATGAGATCATCATTGAATATGAAAACTGACATTTTTGCACCCTCATCCCTCCTTAACTCAGATCAACCCTCTTACCCTAAAGGGGGCATGCACAATGTGTTTTCACCTCCTTGCCATGCAATTCCAAAAACATTTGGCTTCATGAGCTTTCACACATCTTGGATCATTTGTGTTCTGACTTGGTAATGACTCTATTGGAATGCTTAGAAAAGGAAAAATCCTAACTGAGCCTAGCTGACTCATCCAGGATGGAACACACAATATTTTTTCACCCTTCTTATATCACCAACCTCCTTCATCACTAACAAGGACTTCAGTTGCTGCAAAGGCCATTGTGTCCCGTCCACATTGTTCCCAGTAGGTTCATAAGCCAGCATGTGACATTCCAATCACTATTGGAATCTAAGCTCTCATAGACTTGACTATTTTCAGTTGTTTGTATGCTTGTAGGGAAAGAGACAGAGTCCTGCTGGCACAGTGGTTAAGCGCTCAGCTGTTAGCCAAAAGGTCAGTGGTTCGAACCCACCAGGCACTCCATGGGACATAGATGTGGCAGTCTGCTTCCTTAAATTGCAGCCTGGGAAATTCTGTGGGGGCAATTCTACTCTTTCCTATAGGGTTGTTATGAGTAGGAATCAAGTCAATGACAATTAAGTTTGGTTTTGGTTTTGAAGGAAAGACACAAATGTTCAAAGTGGTCCATGACCACAAGTTACTAAATACCTACTGAGCATTATAGACAAGGTACTCTTATTGGGGAGTTCAGAAACAAGGGAAGATCGGTGAGGATTGGAAGAAGCAAAGAAAGTTTTGGAGAAAGTCTGAGAGTTGAAAAAGGGCGAAGATTTGGATTTAGGTGGAGACAATTAAAAGAAAAACTGAGAAAGCCAGAGCAGATTAATGGAATTCAAAACAAAAGCATGCTCAGAAACACTTCAAATGCCAAAAGTGATTCATTTATATGCATCTGGACTTACTGATATTGCCAATTATATTCTCCATATTTTGCATTTTGCTTAATCTCTAAACTGCTATAAACTGCTACTTCTAAGTTTTGAACTGTTTGGTTGTTCACACTGTAATTTTGAAGACATATTGTTATAATTTTCTAGGAAACACATGAATGTTGTTCAAGGGATTTATTTTTTGTGCATTTAGTGTTTAAGAGAAACATATATTTAAACCATATAGAGCTAAGATTTATCATTTCAAAAATTCATTCACTGAATTTGAATGATGATAATTTTTTTTTTAATCGTTCAGGAAGCTTCTTTATTTAACACACACGCTATAAACATTTTTGTAAGTCTATCCGTTTGTTCTTAAATGACTTAAAGCAGGATTGAAACTTTCAATTTTCAAGTACACTTCTGTCAGATAAGAGTGTTGTTCCCAACTTTAGATGTTTTATTGGAAAATGTTCTGTGGGCATCTTGTTCCTCAAATAGACCCATTCATCTGCACTGACAATCTGATGGAACAGGTAACTCCATGATGAAGTCCACAAGAATTTCAGGGAAATTTTTTAGAAGGTATAACTTAAGCCACTCATTTTGATATTGTGCAGTTCAAAAAAATTCTTGACATTTTGGAGTTATCAGTACTTTGTAACATATTAGTGAATGTATTCTTCCACCCGAGTGTGTGTGTGTAGGGGGATCTCTGAGTTCTTTAATAACCATTAGACTTCTCCTTCACTGTCATTATATGACATTATAATGTTTTGCAGTTGGTGGTAGTTAAGTCCATTCCAACTGCATGTGTGTGGAGTAGAACTTCTCCATAGGAATGTCAAGGGTGTGACCTTTTGGAAGCAGATCACCAGGCCTGTCTTCCAAAGTGCCTTTGGGAGGGTTTGAATCACCAGCCTTTCAGCTCATAAGTGAGAGCTTAACCTTCTGTGCCACCCAGGAATCCAATAATGATGTTACCCTAAAATCAAACATGTTTCCATTTTGTGGTGTCTGTTGCTGATTTTTGCCATTACATCATGAGATCTCTTTCTGTGTTTCGTAGGAGTTTCTTTTTTTTCATTCAAAATAGTTCCTACTGTTGTGCCCAGGTTATGAAGGAGTTGTTCAGCGCGAGGAAATTGCCAACACACGACAATGCAAAAGCAATAGGAAAGTTTATTAGCTAACTTAAGTTAGGGTCCTTGCTTTCACCAAATCAGTGGCTTGAGCAAAAGACCCTGTGCTCTTACGTTAAAACAAATTTATAGAAGAATATGGGGTGGCGGGGAGCTCTGGTAGCATAGTGGCTAAGACACTTGCCTGCTAACCAGACGGCTGGCGGTTCAAACCCACCAGCCACTCCTCGGAAGGAAGGTTGGGCAATCCTACTTCCGTAGTGATACTGCCTCGGAAACCCAAGGAGGGGTCGCTATGAGTCGGGGCCGACTCGACGGCACATAACAACAACAACAACAACAACATGGGGTGGCGTAGATAATTTGGTTTTTAGGACAGGGGTTTGGGAATTTGGGGGGCCGGTTGGAATCTCCCGGTTTCAAAGGTGAGTGAGAGATTTTTCGGGGCGGGCGGATCTCTTTGATATAGGCATACTCCCTGCGAAATCTGGGAGGTAAGAGCCCTCGGAGTCTTCAAAGGTGGGCGAGAGGCTTTTTGGAGCCATGCAGATTTCTGATAAAAGGCTCTGAGGCATGGGACGTTTTAATCTCTATACTACAGGCATTGGGGCTCAGCATGGGACGTGTCAATCTCCATACTAAAGGCTTCTGGTTAAAAGATCTACCTGGAGGTATTAAGGCTCAGCATGGGACGTGTCAATTTCCATACTAAAGGCTTCTGGTTAAAAGATCTTTCAGGCCCCACACTACCATCAAACAATTGTTCTTAAAATCACATGTAACATTCATTTTATTTTTTCATAATTATTTCTTGCACTTACAATGATTTCATATGAGGCTTCTTCCTTATATGACATTTGCAATTACCAGAGAAGATGAGCTTTCAAAGGTCCATCAAGTACCTCAAAGCAAAGCACAAATAAAACAAACTTGAGGTAGATTAGCAACACAAAGTAGAAGTGAAAATGACTGTGTACAACAGCCAATACCACCTTTTCTAGCAACATCATTGATATGTTTTTGCTCCAAAATGTAGTTGGTTTGTAAAAAATACTTTAAGCACAGGTACTTCTCTATCAGTTTATTTGCTTTTATGTTTGCAACTGCCCTAAATAGAATGAGTGGAATTATCTTGGGGCCCCAAACCCAAACCCAAATCAAACCCACTGCCACAGAGTCAGTTCCAACTCATTATGACCCTGTAGGGCAGAGTAGAACTGCTCCATAGAGTTTCCAAGGCTGTAAATCTTTACGGAAGCAGACTGCCTCATCTTTCTCCTGTGGAGCAGTGGTGGGTTTGAACCACTGACTTTTGGTTAGCAGCCCAATGCTTTAACCACTGCACCCACCACCAGAGCTACTTTATAAACAGAGCAAGACGTCCCCAATTATCACTTACTATTTAACTACACCAAAGACACCTAGATCAGTTAAAATTAAGTTCAGCTGTAAATGATAGATGTGCCTAATAATAGTGAAGTCAGAGGTTATGTTGTCATGTTAGATTCTGTGAAGTTAGTTTTGACTCATAGAACCCTATGTGTTACAGGGTAGAACTGCCCATGGAGTTTTCTTCACTGTTATCTTTACATACCACTATGTCTTTCTTCTAAAGAGCCACTGGTGGGTTTGAACCATCAACCTTTATGTTAGCAGTCAAGTGCTTAACTGTTGCACAACCAGGTTTTCTCATAGACATTATTCAAGAAGAATATTTAGAAGTTTCTTTCTCACACCCATAAAAAGACTGGAGGTAGCTGCCTTGAGGTTGGAAAGTACTTTTATGATAATCAGAGACCTAGACTCTTGCCTCATTGCGCCACATCCTAAGCACATGGCTGCTAGTCATAGTTCAAAATGGCTGCAGAAGCTTCAGTCATTATGTCTATATTCCAAGCAGTAGAAGGTAACAGGGCTGAAGTTCTTGATTCTTCCTTTTAATACTATTTCTCATCAACAAAGATAAACACTTTTACATACACAATACTGCATTAGCAGTACTTATAAGCATTAATCTATGGGTAGGTACATAGGTAGAAAGGCTGGATGATCAGGTATGTCTAGGCAAAATGGAATATACCCATGATGATATATAATATTGGCAGACAATATTTCTGCACACATATTTGTATGTACTATAAGAATATCCATACAGATAGAACTAACAGGGGGCAAAGTTATGATGATTTCTTAGTCATAGCCAACCACCCTGAGGGAGCCAGTTGTTGGGCCTGTGGGCTCGGGATCATGGTTGAGGGGGACATCAAACTCAGTTGGCATCACATACTACACATAAACATTGTTCTACATCCTACTTTGGTGAGTAGAGACTGGGGTCTTAAAAGCTTGCAAACAGCCATCTAGATGCAACAATGGGTCTCTCCTCCTCTGGAACAAAGAAAAATGAAGAAAACCAAAGGTGCATGGAAACAATTAGTCCAAGGGACTAGTGAACCATGTGAACCTCAGCCTACATGACTCTGAGACCAGAAGAACTAGATGGTGCCCAGCCACTTGTGTCAACCTACTCAGAAAGAGATCAGTGCAGATCTTGGATAGAGTGGGAGAAAAATGTGGAGCAAAACTCACAATCATAAAAAAGACCAGGCTAACTGGTCTGATAGGGACTGTTGAAACCCTAGAGATTATGTCCCCTAGCCACCCTTTAGGCCTTGAATTGAACTCACTACCATGGCTTCCAGCCAAATAATAGACAAGCAGATAAGGTAAACATTTATACCAGTTAGGTATACTCCTTAGAACAATCAATCATGGGAGATCAAAAGGGCAGTATTTGCACAAGTACATAGCTCAGGGAGCAGGAATGTATAGGAAAGGACACAGGGAAAAGGTAAACATAGGGAGGGAGTGGGAAGAGAGCTGTTGCATTACAGAGATTGCAATCAATGTCATGAAACAAAATGTGTATGAACTTCTTTATGGAAAATGAATTTGCTCTGTAAACTTTCATCCAAATCGCAATTAAAATTTTTTTTTTAAATAAATAAAGAATACATTTCAGAAGTTGCACATAATACTTCAATTCTATGCCATCAGGAGACATTTGTCATACAGTCACACTTAGCTGCAGGGAAGGCTGGGGAAGGTAGTGATTATTCTGCATGTTTGTGTGACCAACTGAAACTAGGACTTCTATTTCTAAAAAAAAAAAAAAAAAAACTCCAAAAACAGGGAGAATGGATGCTGGGGAACAACCAGGAGTCCTGGCACAACACCTAAATCCAAAATATTATGAAGGAAAAATAAGTACTTCCTCCAAATTCCTAATTTCTTAATGCATCCCAGGTATTCTTAAAATGTCTTCTATAAACATCCTGGCATTTGCAAAGTTCTAACAATATGTTAGAATGTCATGCTTGGTAGGGTGGAGGGTCGACGAAAGAGGGGGAGGCCTTCAACGAGATGGATTGACACGGTGGCTGCGATGATGGGCTCAAGTATAGCAGGGATTGTGGGGCTGGCACAGGATCGGGCAGTGTTTCCTTCTGCTGTGCATGAGGTCGCTATGAGTCGGAAACGACTCGACGGCACTTAACAACAACAATAACAACAGTATCTATTAACCATGAGTCAGATGTGGTCATTTACAACATTAGGTAAGCTGGCCTCTGGTGCCAAGCACACTTGGCACAGGTGAGCATAGAGAGTCCTTCCTGGAAGGAGCAGGCTCATGCCTTGTGCTTTCATGTGTTCAAAGAACCCAGCCCTCGGCCTGGTATGGAAGAACAAAGCAAGCATTTGAGGTATTAAGGCATTGACTCCACCACGGAAACACAAGTAGGAGGGGACCCTGGAAAATACTCAATTCCAGCTCTTCATGTTTAGCCGAAGAGACTGAAGCCATAACAACCTTGGTACCACCAAGCATGTTCAGGCAGTGTACATGGCTTTACCTGCGTTTTATTGCTCAGCAGCCATTGGTGATAAAGCTTTGAGTAGAAGCCAGATTTGGGCACTCTGCAGCAAGATGCAACCTCTTTCCTTCACATCTTTCTGACTTTCATCTTGAGGTTTTTTTTTTTTTTTTTCCTTTGGCACGTATTAATGTGTTTTGGGAGCTCTGGTAGCATAGTGCCTAAGCCCCTTGACTGCTAACCAGAAGGCTGGCGGTTCATACACGCCAGCCACTCCTCGGAAGGAAGGTTGGGCAATCTACTTCTGTAGTGATATCGCCTTGGAAACCCAAGGAGGTTTCGCTATGGGTCGGGTCCGACTCGACGGCACATAACAACAATGTGTTTATCTCACTTTTATGAATAGTGAACTAATTTTTAATTATTGTAATTCCAATTGGAAGAAAGAAAATCATGTTTTCCAGTGGCATTTTAATCTTTGTATTTTATCCATCTATCTTCATTTTCCCTGAGATCCAAGTTTACTTCTTTCTGGACTCCAAAGGGTTTTATATTTATCACTTAATATAGCATATAAACCAACATACAAAACAAAACAAAACAAAAACCAACAAACTTACTGCCATCAAGTTGATTTCAACTCATAACGGCCTCCATTGGGTTTTCAAGGTTGTAAATCTTCATGCAAATGGATTGTTTCACCTTTCTTCCACAGGGCAGGTGGTGGGTTTGAACCACTAACCTTTTGGTTAGCAACCAAATTCTTTAAGCACTGCACCACCAGAACTCTTCAATATAGTATACAGAGCAGAATGAAAGTTCATGCACAAATGCTAAAACCATGCAGCCAGTCGATAAATAGCTCCCTCAGTTACTAATTGTATGACCTTGGGCAAATTACTCAAGCTCTCTGAACCTCAGTTTCCTCATTTAGAAAGTGAGTATTAAAAAAACCCACCCACCTTCTAGGTCTGTGCTGAAGACTGAATTAACAAATAAACGAAAACATCTGGTAAATGCCAGGCCAAGATTAAATGTAAATATCACTGTTAACTAACTATTATTGTCATTCAATCTGCTGATAATGATGAATCTTTAAATCAAGGTTGGTCCCCTCAATCCCCACCACCCAATGTGTTTCTGGTCCTTTCTCCTCCCTTAGTCTCACAGTGGAAATTGATGAGTATTCAAAACATTGCACTACTGACATTAAACTAAGCAAAATGTCACAAGAAATTTCAAGCTCCTGAGAAAGTATTATTATACGGTCAACTCAAATCTAAAGAGAAGTTAGAGGTTGGGTGGAATAAACAATCCATACTGACTGAAAGGCCCTGTGAGGATTTGGAGATGGAGGTCAGGGGGAGATAAAAGGATTGCCTTCCCTCCAGCAAGACTGAATGCGTCCTCAGAGCTGACTATGTCACCAAGAGATTACACTCAAAATATCTGCTCACAGCAAAGAAGTGATCAAAGATAAGTTTTAAAATATGTTTTATTTTTTAGAGCAGTTGTAAGTTTACAGAAAAATTACACAGTAATAAAGAGCATTCCCATATACCATTCCCCCTTCACCAGTTTTTTCTATTATTACCATCATACATTTGTGTGGTACATTTGTTACAATTGATGAACAAATACTGGTGTACTATTATTAACTAAAGTCCATAGTTTCCGTTACAGTTCACCCTTTGTATTGTACAGTCTATGGGTTTTGACAAATTCATATTGTCATATATCCACCTCTAGCTAATCTTTTTAAATTTGCTAATGTTATCGGACCAAATGCGGGTCCCTGCACAGTCACGCCAAAACAGTTAACACACGGAGATTGAGAAGAGAGAAAATTATTTACTGCAAAGCAGGAGTGCAAGGAGTTAGGGGTAGTTAGTACCCAGATCTTAACTCCCGGAGATGCCATCTAAACACAGTTTTTGGAGGTTTCAGGAGAGGGGGTTGTGCATATTCACAAAATGTTGAGGAATTTGAGGCAGTTAACTGAAAGGGGTTAGTCACTAGTTTCTTGTTATCAGCCGATAGGGGCTTGGGTAGAGAGGAGAGGGTCAGCAATTAACTTTTGTTCCCTTATGTCCTGGGCCAGAGTTCATTTACAAGTTGTTTCTAAACATTTCTATTGTCTGTGGCCAGAGTTAATTTACAAGCCATTTCTAAAATACTTTTAGCAAGTCGATCATCTGCCCGGGAGTGGGAAAATAGTTGGGGGTAATTTAGTTTACTTATTTTTCCCCATCCGGTGCCAGGGTGGGGGGAAATTTACTTTACTCGGTTTCACTAACATTTTCCACTAATAATTTGTTTAGAGTTTTGTGATTTATGAAGGCTACCCTAGTGCCAAAAAGGAAGATTCTTTTAAAAATGTTAATTTTTTTGGAGACTAAAATACTTTTTTTTAAGTTTATTTTCATTTATACTTTAGATTCTTATAGACTCTTTTCATGGGGACATTTTAGTAACACATACACAGTTAAATCAATTTCTCTTGATAAATGGACAGGACTATTCTAGTTTGAGGAGCTCTGGTAGCATAGTGCCTAAGGCACTTGACTGCTCACCAGAAGGCTGGCAGCTCAAACCCACCAGCCACTCCTCGGCAGGAAGGTTGGGCAATCCTACTTCCGTAGTGATACTGCCTCGGAAACCCAAGGAGGGGTCGCTATGAGTCAGGGCCGACTCGACGCAAACAACAACAACAACATTCTGGTTTGAGGGTAATTTAGGTCAGGAAGGTGAACTCAAATACTTCTTCTGGTCTCTCTTCTCTCCAGGAGCATGTTCTTATGTTGCCATGGATATGTAAGTTGATTTCACGAGTGGCAGCATCTCACAAAGAACATGACTTGCCACCATTTCCCCCTAGAACAGCATCATGGGTGGTGAGACCGGCACTGGACAGGGAACTAGTAAGACAGACAGAGGCCTTGTTGTACCCAGGCTATAAAGGAGATGCTCGGAAGAGAGGAATATGCCAACACATGACAATGCAAATGCACTAGGGAAGTTTATTAGCTAACTTAAGTTAGGGTCTTTGCCCTTACCAGGTCAGTGGCTTAAGCAAAAGACCCCGTGCCCCGATATTCTCACAAATTTATGGAACAATATGGGGAGGGGCAGCACCAGGGCGAGAGGGTACAGATGATTGGTTGTTGCTAAGGGATTTAGGGCAGTGATCTAAGATGTTGGGGGACGTAAAGAAACCCCCCGGCTCCAAAGTTCACTTAGGAAAATATTATCTAGGGAGGATGCGGCTCAGGTATGTGGGAGACTTTCAGGAGTCGAGCAAATCTCCGATACACGCTGAATCCGGATGGCTTTTGTGATGTGTGCTGAGTTCGGAGGAAGTTCCTTGATACCTGCTGAGACTGGAGGGCAGATAAAGGCCCGAAAGAGTCCAAAAGTTCTGTTAGTAATGCTGACACTAAAAGGTTTCTGGTTAAAGATTTTCCTGGATGCTACTAGAGCTCTCAGACTCACAGCCTGGCTTCAGAATAAGAAAGCAGTGTATAGTTTCTACATTCAAGTGCATGAAGTCAAATGAGTTTTATATGTTATCAAAGTATGTTTTATGTTACGAGTAAGAGCAAGTACCCAATATACTCTCTAAATGAGAAAACAATGTACAATTTTCTAATTCAAGTAGGGGAAATCATCAAAGTACACTTTGTGTTGCAAGGACAGGAATATTCCCAGTACATTCTCTGAATGAAAAAACAACGTACAATTTCTCCACTTACTAGTTGCTTATTCATCCATAAAATGGGGGTATTAAAACTTGTTTCTAAAGTTCTTTTGAAGTTGATATCACGGGCATGACATCGCTTTGTAGCTGTCAAGGATCACATTGATGGAGTGTTGTGCCCAGATCTTGAATCCCCAAAAACCACCAAGGAGCCGATTCCACTGCAAAAGCATAAGGGTTGTTTATTCAAGCTAGAGCTTGGACCCTCAACCATCACCGACGCAGCAGTTCAGGATTGAGAGCCCTGAACTCAGGGGTAACAGGGCTTTTATAGGGGTTACAGCAGAAATGAGGAAGTTTCAATCAGAAAATTACAGGATTGGTTGATATTTTTCAAGTTGCTAGTTGTTCCTACTTGATTGGCTCTGTCTTGTGGGCCAAAGCCACCAACAACTCAGACTCTGTGAGTCAGAGAAGAACTGTGCTCCATAGAGTTTTCAGTGGCTGATTTTTACGAAGTAGATCAGTCGGCCTTTCTTCCAGGGCGCCTCTAGGTGGACTCAACCCTCCAACTTTTCAGTTAGTTGTCAAATGTGTTAACCATTGAAATCTCCCAGGGATGTTTGCTGTTTCCAGAGCATCTGTATTAAAATGTCAAAGGTCAATTTTGTAGAAAAAAGGGACCATTATCTTCCAGAACCCATTCACCCTTTTGGTGCAAGTTATTTGCCAATTTAATGTTTCTGTAGAGGAGGATCAGGATCCTGGAAAACCTAAGGAAGTATATTGATGTTTCAGTGGAGAGCAAAAAGGAGCTGCAGAGAAGAATCTTGACTAACTGGACATGTGGAGAGAAGAGGTTACTTTTTGATAATAAGGTTCAGGACATGTATAATGTACAATACTGTGGTAGTTAAAGTTGTGTGTCAACTTGGCTGGGCCTAGTTTTGAGTGGCTCAGCAGCTGGATTTAGTTATTGTCCATGAAGAGACAGGTAATCAACTCCATCAAATTGCTGTGAGCAGCTGAGTAATTGCCTTAAGGATATGGTCTGCTTCCAGTTTATAAGTGGAAGCTTTGAGAAAGGACTCTGAACTTTTTGGCACACTTGAACCCTGCATTTAGCTGAGTCTTCTTTCAGTAACCCGCCATGTTGTCTTCCAATCTTGGGACTGTTTCTGGACTTGAACTAGTGGCCTGCCATGTTGCTTGATCATCTTGGGACTGTGCCATTTTACTTGTCAATTTTGGGTTTGTCAGCCTCAGCAGTCAGCAGCTGCCCAAAGTAAGAGATGCCTCCACCTCCAGTGGGCTGGGAGCAAGGGGCAAAGGTGAAGCCCAAGGTTGAGGGGTCTTCACCCAGCCCCTAGGGCTGACACTTTGAATTATGACTTAAAGCCTCCTAAACTGTTCAAGCCATCCAATTGCGGTATGTCTGTTATAGCAGCACTAAACAACCAAAACAAACACTTTGCACCTTTTCTCTTCAAGTAGATAAGTCACTCTGCATTGACTGTAACCTCCAACTTTCTACTAGAGCAGTTTTTATTTATTATTTGCTCTAAAGGGTATAAAAGCCTCAACATACTATAGCATGTCCATGAGTAGTGGAAAGGCTGCTTACTGAAAGGTTGGAGCTTTGAGTCCACACAGAGGGACCTCAGAAGGAAACCTTGGTGATCTGCTTTCAAAAAATCAGCCACTGAAAACCCTATAGGGCACAGTTATAGTCCAACACACACGGAGTCACCATGAGTCAATATCAATTCTATGGCAACGGGTTTGATTTTGGTAAATAGTTAGGGGAGGTATCTCCCTAAATAGTGGAGATCCTGTACTTTCTTGGAGCAAATGGCATGATAACTAAGGGACAGACAATGATGACTCTATGTTTCTTGGACTTGTAGGTTGACAGCCTCGTTTGAGCTTTCCAGAGCTTGGGCTTACACCCTTTGGCTCTGTCCTGCTATTTAATGGAACAGCTTACCGTGAAATGTCCTACTATGACTTTCAGAAAGAAAGCAAAGAAAGGGCTAGGCCGAGTCATCCAAATGGTGAGTAAGCTGTGTGCAGGTCAGTATGCTCCACTGAACCCAAAGAATTCCAGATCCGTACAATGGTTCATAAAGCCCGAAATAACTCCCTCCCATCCCTGGAGTGCCTTTCCAGCTTCATCTTACACACCCTTCCCTTGCTCACTAACAATGGCCTGTTGGCTTCCTTTGGTGCCACGAACATGAAAACTCTTTCCCACCCCAGGGCCTCTGTGCATGATTGCCCTCCTATCCAGAATGCAACCTGACTTTTCACCTGACTAATCCTACTTACTCATCAAAAAGCCTTTCTGGACCTTACAATTTAAATTATACCTCTCAGTTATGAATGACAAATTGCACCAGAGTGTGGTCAATGTTGTGATAGATCAAGATTAGTGGTTCTCTGTGTGGATCAATTTTCCCCCCAGTAGGACATTTGACATGGAGATATTTTTGGTTGTCACAACCTGGGGTAGGGGATGGAGGAGTAGATAAGAGGGAGTGCTACAGGTATTGAGTAGGCAAAGGCCTAGGTGCTGCTAAACATCCTATAATGCATAGAGCGGCCATCACAGCAAAGAATTATTTGATCTCAAATAACACTCATGCTGAGGCTGCGAAACCCTGGTCTACAGATAAAGGACCTTGAAGACAGTGAAAAGGGGAGGTTAGTTTCTGCTCAGAGAAGTTTATGTGCAAGAAAGAGTATTTGAATTTGCTCCTGAGAGTGGGATTTTATCAGAGATTTGTGAATAAGGTTTCTAGTCATAGAAAATATGATTTCCACAGGGGTACTGTGAAATTTGCTGCAAAAGACCTCTTTAAAATGTTGAAGAGCAATGTTGTCTCTTTGAAGACTAAGGTACACTTAACCTAATACATGGTGTTTTCAATCGCCTCATATGCTTGTGAAAGCTGGGCAATGAATAAAGGGGACCAAAGAAGAGTTGATGCTTTTGAGTTGTAGTGTTGGTGAAGAATACTGAGAGTGTTCTGGCATGGACTGCCAGATGAGCTAACAAATCTGTCCTGGAAGAAGTGCAGCTGGACTGTTACTTAGAAGTGGGAATGGCCAGACTTCATCTGACCTACTTTGGTCATGTTGTCAGAAGGGGCCATTCCCTGGAGAAGTATAGCATGCTTGGTAAAGTGAAGGGTCAGTGAAAAAGGGGAAGGCCCTCAACGAGATGGATTGACACAGTGGCTGCTACGATGGGCTCAGGTAGAGCAAGTATTGTGAGGCTGGCGCAGCACCAGGCAGTATTTCATTCGGTTGTACATAATGCTATGAGTTGGAGCCAACTTTACAGCATCTAACAACACCACTACCACCACCAACACAATTGTGAATTTGGGGAATGGTAGGTAGAAGGAGATGATGTTCTGTAGAACAACTTCCAGATAATGGTAAGTTAACAGGGTTTTGTTTTTGTATCCCACAAGGGCAATCTAAATTCAAACTCTAGTTTGAGCTGGAAAGGAACATTTTAGCATATGACTTGCAAAGACTTGCTGAGGCCTCAACCTAGAGATGCAGCTCAAAGGAGGGTGAGTTGGCCCTCCCAGAACTTGGTCAGGCTTAGTTACTTCCCAGCCCATGGAGCAGTCTTCTGAGAGAAAAGTACAAGATTTCTTGCAGAGAGAGTGGACTGAGTCCTCATGGATAATAATAATCATAACTCATGTCTTTGGGTGTTGGACTTTATGGTGCTTTCAGGGCAAGGTTTCTCAGCCAGAGAGCTGCTTTGCTTTCAAGGCAAAGTCATTTTCTTTGCTCAAAATAATGGTTTTCTATATTTACATCATAGAATCAGAATGATAGTTATTTTAATTTGCTATAATTGAAAAATTTGACAGATAATCCCAACCTTCCTTCTGAGGAGTGGCAGGTGGGTTTGAACTGCCAGCCTTTTGGTTAGCAGTCAAATGCCTTAGGCACTACACCACCAGAGCTCCTATTATTGAATAATTTGCCAGATAATCAGTATGTGTGCTTCCAGATGCATGTCAACTCTGTTTTCTAGAATCTCCTCAGCTGACGTAGGGATCATAAGTAGCTCCATACAAAGGCTTCATGATTTTGTGTAACCAGGTAGCACCTAAGAAACAGGAGGACTCACCACACCCCATCACTAATGTCTCTCCTCAT
Source organism: Orycteropus afer afer (assembly GCF_000298275.1). Classification (NCBI taxonomy): domain Eukaryota; kingdom Metazoa; phylum Chordata; class Mammalia; order Tubulidentata; family Orycteropodidae; genus Orycteropus; species Orycteropus afer. The sequence continues at coordinate 15,898,159 of NW_006921616.1, read as the reverse complement.
TTCAGGCCCAAATCTGAATTTTCACCCTGTATTGTTCATGGGAGGAGCTCTGGTAGCATAGTGGCTAAAAGCACTTGACTGCTAACCAGAAGGCTGGCGGTTCAAACCCACCAGCCACTCCTTGGAAGGAAGGTTGGGCAATCCTACTTCCATAGTGATACTGCCTTGGAAACCCAAGGAGGGGTCGCTATGAGTCGGGGCTGACTCGACGGCACATAACAACAACAACAAACAACATTGTTCATGGGAGCTATGTGTATTAGTTTCCTAGTGCTGCCATAACAAATTATAAACTTCCAAACCAAAATCAAACTCACTGCCCTTGAGTCGATTCCACTCATAGCAACCCCTCCTTGGGTTTTCATGGCAGTATCTCTACGGAATACCCAATCTTCCTTCCGAGGAGTGGCTGGTGGGTACAGCCTTCTGGTTAGCAGTCAAATGCCGTATACACTACGCCACCAGAGCTTATATTATAAACTTAGTGGCTCAAAATGACACAGATTAATTTTTTACAATTCTGGAAGTCAGAAATCTGAAATGAATCCTGCAAGGCTGAAGTCAAGGTGTCACTAGGATGTAATCCTCTGGAGCTTCCAGGAAAGAATCTGTTCTGCGTCTCTTTCGACTTCTAGAGGCTGCTGGCTCCTTGGCTCATGGCCACATGGCTCCAGTCTCTCCTTCTGTCATAGCACCTTTTTCCTCTGACATGCCTTCCTTTTATAAAGACTTTTGTGAGGACATTGTACCCACCCAGGTAATCCAGACTCATCTACCCATCACAAGAGCTTCAATTTAGTCACATTTTAAAAGTTCCTTTTACAGGTGAGATAACATATTCACAGGCTTCAGGCATTAGGATATGGACATTTTTGGGTGATCATTCTTCAACCGATCAGAGCAATAAAGGAGCAGTTTGTGCCCTTCACTCTAATTCAGTCGGATGGATCCTTTACTTCTGGCTCCTGTAGGAGGCCACAGATGGCTTTAAATTTATAAATGGGGTGGAGAGAAGACACGCTCAGTTCTCTTCTGTGGATTTTCTGTACTGTAGCTAATTTTTTTCCTTCAATCTGGTGTACAGATACACAGACAAGTAATTGAGTCAGCAAGCCCTGAGCCTACATAACTGACAGCTTTTTATGGATATTCCATCCCGGTCCCAGCACTCCCCTATCTTGGGCTCCACTCATCCCTATTTCCACCTTCTAAACCAGGCAGCCAGATCTGGTTTCCTAGGTAGTTCAATGCCATGTTGTGGTGGCATTAAGCCACAATTCCATATTGTGGTAGCATTGAGTCACTGTATCACCAGTCAGTATGGGCAGGATAGCTTCCCAGTCACCACATACAAATGCTTAGAGGGCTTCCTTAGCCAAATATTTCATCAGAGCAGAAAAGAAAGCAGAAGAAGCAAGGGGAAGAAATGGAAGGAGTAATGAATTTCCCATTCCTGAACTCTGAGAAGGCTCACCCACCCAAAGACCAGGATCAATTTATTCCCCACCATAGGACAAAGCTCTGGTAGCATAGTGGCTAAGGCACTTGACTGCTAACCAGAAGGCTGGCGGTTCAAACCCACCAGCCACTCCTCGGAAGGAAGGTTGGGCAATCCTACTTCCGTAGTGATACTGCCTCGGAAACCCAAGGAGGGGTCGCTATGAGTCAGGGCTGACTCGACGGCACATAACAACAACAACAACAATAGGACAAAGGGAAAACCCCGAGGACACAGGCAGTTGGGCTTATCAAAATGGAGAATTTATTGCAACCCTGTGGGGTTAATTTCAAACAACCAAGATTTACTCAATGCAGATATTATACGAGGATAAAAGGCCAGTGATAGCAACAAAAAATAAATCTATGCATTGGTGACATCTGTCTCCTGTAATTCCTCATGGTTAAAAAAGAAGGTATTTGTAGACTGATGAAATTAAATATTTTCCAAGAAAACAATATGGAGGGATAGATTGTTTTTTGATTAATTTGTCATGTCTTTAGATAAAAAAGATATTTCACAAGAAAAGCACTCAACTGAAATTTTGAATTAATGTCATTAAATTGTCTTCAGCTTGCTCCTGGGGTTTTAAACATAGCACTTGCCACATCTGTTGTCTATGATCTGCTTCCTCTCTTTTTTTCTTTTTCTTTGCACAAAAAGAATCATACAAACCATGGACGAAATACAGGGGTGAAACGTTTTGAAAATGTTAAAGTAACTATGTACTATGTTGACCATCACAAAGGTTTGAAGATTATGCAAATAAAGTCTGGTAAAAAAATCAAGTGCCTCCCTCGTGGGCACCAGCTTTTAGTATGTGTGAACACATCTCGGAGAACCTCAGTTGCTATGGAGCTGATAATCCACCCCAAATCAAAGTGCCTCCACCCCACAATGATTCTTTAGTAAAATATTAATAATGTTAGTTTGTGAAAAGCAGTTGGGAAGAAAAAAAAAAGAAGAAGAAGAATCCTTCTGAACAACACAGGTAGCCAACTCATAGACTTTTCAGTAGAATCAAGCTTCTCTGAACACGGGTAGCATGTGACCATTATTAATTTCCAATTTGGTAATAGAGCACGCTTGCTAACAATTCATATAGTATGTTATGCAAAAGATTTAGCCAAGTTGGAATAAATTTGTCCAAATTTTCTCAGAAACAAAATAATTTTTAGACAAGAAATCTTTAACTGCAGAACCAAAAATGAGAGCATTTGAAGTAATAAACTTACAGACTTTTCTTTGACTTGCCTTCCACTTGTTCTTAGTGAGCTGTATTTGTTGTTGTTGTTATTTGCCGTTGAGTCGGACCCGACTCATAGACACCCCTTCTTGAGTTTCCAAGGCGGTATCCCTACGGAAGTAGAAAGCCCACCCTTCCTTCTGAGGAGTGCCTGGTGGGTTTGAACCGTCAGCCTTCTGAATGTAGGAGACCATAAATCCATTTTTTCCTTCCTTTACTTATTCCCCCTACTATATGATCTGTGATCATTGACTTCCACATTTCTTAAAGAGAGGCAGTTACTGTAACAACATATACTTTACACAGCATATTAGAAAAAATATAATATTCTATCTGCCTGAGTACTCTCTATCTGGTTTTAGTTTGGAAGTGATGTTGTGTCAATCCCTTCCTTCCCCCAATAATATTGTCAAAAGAAAGTTAATCATCTGCTTCAGTATATCTTTCAATGTAAAAAGAATTTGGTTAAAATTAAGGAGATTTGCTGGAAAACACTAAAGCTTGGGACAGCCTGAAAGTAACCAGTGCAGGCAATACTGTATCTCCTGGGGCTCTCCGGCTCTAGGCAGGGTCTGAAAGCACAGAGTTGGGGCTTCCAGGCCAAGTTCTGCCCAGGGGTGCTTTGTGCTGAGCTTTCTCAGCAATTCCCAGAAGACAGGAGTAGGATGGACAGGAACGTCTTGGGGACTCCCCCAAGCTGTCCCTCCCCACATCCAAGACCCTCAGGGCTTCTGGGAAACAGAAAAGCATCTCCTGCTAAGTTGTTTAACATCTTGATGTCTCAATTGCTTTCTTTAATAATCCTGAATTTGCATAGAAATGAGTAAAGGAAAACCTAGTCATGAGCAATATCTTAAACTCAAGTATATTTGCTTGATCAACAGTAATCCATCCTCTTTTTTTTTTTTTTCCCCCTTTAGCTTCATCTTGAACTTGCATATGAGCAATGGCCTGGCCTTATTTTAACTGATGATATTGAGCTTCTCCACCACCTCTTTCCACAGATGTACTCCATTTGATTGCTGTATATTCCATATGGAGAGGTCCATGTATATGACTATATAACCATTAATGTTGTTGGAAAAAAAAAATTTACAATGAATAAGTCATTTGTTATTGTTGTTGTTACGTGCCGTCGAGTTGGCCCTGACTCATAGCAACCTCTCCTTGAGTTGCCGAGGCAGTATCCCTACGGAAGTAGATTGCCCAACTTTACTTCTAAATAAGTCATTGAGTCTTACAAAATTCTATCATGCAATCTCCAGGGTCATTTCTACCACCAAGGCCATATTTTCCAACTACCAATGCTTTTTCATTTCCTACTTTCACATTCCAATCATTAGTAATTGTCAGTACATTTGATCACATATTTGGTCAATTTCAGACTGAAGAAGTTGATAAAAATCTTCAATTTCTTCATCTTTGGCTTTAGTGGTTGGTGCATAAATAGGAATAATACTGTTAACTGGCCTTCCTTGTAGGTGTATGAATATTATCCAATCACCAACAGCATTGTACTTTATGATAGATCTTGAAACTTTTTTTTTTTATAATTAATGTGATGCCATTCTTTTTCAATTTGTCATCCCTGGCATAGTAGACCATAAGATTGTCTGATAGAAAATAGCCAGTACCAGTCTGTCAGCTCACTTATCCCTAAGACATTGATCTTTAGGTGTTCATTTTCATTTTTGACAACTTCCAAGTTCCCTAGGTTCATACTTCATACATTCCCTATTCTGATTATGAACAAATGTTTACACAGTTTCTTCTCATTTTGTGTCATCTGTCAGTTGTGTTATATAGTGGTGGCTGGTTTGTTGCTCCCATGCTGGAAGCTATATTATCTTTATTCCAAATTCCAGTAGGATGACCCATGGTGGACAGGTTTCAGCCGAGTTTCTGGACTAAGACAGACGAGGAAGAAGAATGGGATGATCCACTCCTGAAAAAATTGGCCACTGAAAACCTTATGAATAGCAGTGAAACACTATCTGATATATTACTGGAAAACTTTATGGATAGAAGTGAAACATTGTCTGATATATTACTGGAAAACCCTATGAATAACAGTGAAACACAGTCTGATATAGTGCCAAAATATGAGGCCCTCAGGTTGGAAAGCATTTAAAACACTACCAGGGAAGAGCTGCCTCCTCAAAGTAGAGTCAACCTTATTGATGTGGAAGGAGTTAAGTTTTCAGGACCTTCATTTGCTGATGTAGCACAGCTCCAAATGACAAGAAGTAGTATTTTGCATGGGGAGAGATGAACTAGTCTAAATACTTCTGTAGGCTCCAAAGTAGTTCTGATCAGCCTTAGCTGATGTTAGTTGAGCTTGACATGAGATTTTTCCTAATTAGAAACACACTTAGCAATGTGTGATAGTTGGAGCTGTTTGTCAACTTGGCTGGACCATAATTCTGTGTGGTTTAAGCTTTTGTGATGTGATTATTCCCATAATGGGATCAGATAATTATATTTTGAGCAGTTAATCTGTTGAAAGGAGGTTTCCCTAGGGGTGTGGCCTGCTTCCAGTGTATCTATGGACATCCTGGGAAAAGAGACATTCTTCTGTGGATTGGGATTCTGTTGTGCTGCCTACAACTGTCCATGAGCAAACAATCCACCATTTGGCCTGGAGATCTTGGATTCGTCATTCGTTGGAGTCAACAGCCGGTGTACTGTCTGCCAGCCTTGAGCTCCTCAGCCCCTATGGCTGCAAGAGTCAGGAAAGCCTCCAGCTTGACTTGGAAAAGCTCCAGCTTGACATTTGGTCCAGGAACTTTGGACTTGACAGCTTCTATTAAGTGTGTGAGCCATTTTCCTAAGATAAATTTCTCTCTCTCTATATATATAAGCTTTACTGATTTTGTTTCTCTAGAGAACCCAGTCTCTAGACTAGTCTCTAACACACAATGTATCATAAATCCTTTCCATATCAAAAACATTTTTCTATAACATAATATTTTTAAATAGCTGTTAGGTGTTCTATCATAAGGATGCATTATAATCTAGTTGATCTATTCTGTTTAGCTTAATTTCAATTTTTATGATATTTATATATATATGTATACACACACACACACACATATATATATATATATATATATATATATATATATATATATATGTCTTAGATTGAGTTCTCTAAAGGAAATGGCTCATGCAGTTGTGGAGGCTGGCAAGTGTCAAATCTTTGGGTTTTACATCAGGCTGGAGGCTTTTTCTGACTCATGTGGTTTTAGAGGCTGATGAACCCAACATCTGAAGCTCAGATGGCAGTCAGTTTGCTGACTCACATCTCAAAATTCAGAAGTCAGAGGATGATGAGTCACAAGCAACATTGAAAGATTAACAATATAAATTTTAGGGAGTGTATTGGGGTCCTTCCTAAAGGGGATCTGGCCTCCCCTTTATTCAAGGGGTTGTAGATCTGTAAACTGGCTCGAGTCTGGGAATTGATTAAGGGGCTATGACTCTCTTCTGGAAATTCAAGTTAGACTGCTATTCACTTGACCTAGGATTTTTCTGCTTGTACAGAATCAATAAAATATTTAATAGACTTCTCAACTATTTCACTCCTAAGGACACCAAGACTAAGCTGCCAATGCCGTAAGTGCATACTAGTCAGAGTATTCTAGTTACTGCTTTGACTCTGCTATTCATTAAGGTAACCACACCCATCTTGTCTTTGGTCATTAAGTACCACTGCTTGGCTCCTACTAGCTTAGGGTCCAATTAGTCCCATTGTAGTTAGGTGTCGTAATTAAATTAGGGCAGTTCCCACTGTCAAATCTGACTTACATAAAGTAGCAATCACAGCAGTCTTCAAGGATGCTGGGCTTCCCTTCACAAATTTATTCCTTACTATTGTGGTAAAAGGTGTGTTTTCTGGGCACTCCCTGAATTGGTCTGTGGGTCCAACCTCATAAATCCACTCTAATGTGCCAGTTTCCCTAAGCCTTTGGATACTTTCTTCTATACCAAGGCAGGTCTGGCCTTTCAACTTGATTTACTCTAGGCTACTTAATCCATAGGAGCTCTGGTAGTGTAGTGGCTAAGGCACTTGACTGCTAACCAGAAGGCTGGTGGTTCAAACCCACCAGCCACTCCTCGGAAGGAAGATGGGACAATCTACTTCCATAGTGATACTGCCTCAGAAACCCAAGGAGGGGTCACCATGAGTCGGGTCCGACTCGACGGCACATAACAACTTAATCCATACTTCAGTGAACCAATGAAATAAACTATTAGATCCTTTCCACCAGTATTTCTGCAGTGTAATATACCTCTTCCTGGGTCACACTTTAGACTTCATCTCTTGGGACTTGCTGGGACTTACGTTTAGTTTCAGATCTAGAAGCAAAAATGGGACATGATGGTTCATAATGCAATTAATATCTTTGAACACAAAAATCATTTTTAACCTAAGATAAATTCCTCTATATAATATTTCTGGGTTAAAGCATAAGCACATTATAAAGATTTTTAAAACCATTTTGCCTTACTCTTCTTCAAGAAGTTGTACTGATTTACTTCCCCACCAAAAATCTATGAGTGTCTAATTTCTTATACCATTGCTGAAATCAAAGAATATCACATTCAAATCTTCTTCCTATTAATATAAACCAAACCACACTAAACTCATGGCCATTGAGTTGATTCAAACTCACATCAACCCCTATTGGGTTTCTGAAGTTGTAAATCTTTACAGAAGTAGATTGTCCAATCTTTCCTCCATGAAGCAACTGGTGAGCTTGAACCACTGGCCTTCCAGTTATCAGCCAAATGCCTTATCTTCTACGCCACAAGACCTCCTTCATATTAATATAACATCAATTAAATGTCAACTATTTAAGGTTTTTGTTGTTGTTGATAGTGAGATTGAACATGTCTTCATGCTTGTTAATATTATTTCATCCTTACTTATCACTTGTTTATTTGTGTAGGAATTGTCTGCTCATGTCTTTTGCTAATTTTTAATGGGATCTTTATCTTTCCTTGTTGATTTGTAAGATTTTTAAACATCAAAAATATATCTTACCTTGGCCTGTTATATACATAGCAACTATTTTCCCACACTTTAATTTATATTTTAATTAAAATGTTTTATATTTAGAGGTTTAAATGTTATGTCTTTGTATCTTTGTGTTTTTCCCTTTGTTTTCCTGCTGTTAGTATGATGCCTCTAGTTTCCTTCTTTATAAAAAGAAACACTAAAGATTATCTGGTAGCGTAGCGCCTAAGGCACTTGACTGCTAACCAGAAGGCTGGCGGTTCAAACCTATCAGCCACTCCTCGGAAGGAAGGTTAGGCAATCTACTTCCGTAGTGATACTGCCTCGGAAACCCAAGGAGGGGTTGCTATGAGTCGGGGCCGACTCGACGGAACATAACAACAACAACAACAACAAAGGTTATATAAATATTCAAATAGATTTTCTTCTCCTTCTTTAAAGGCTCATTGTACAAAACCTTTTATTCATTGAATTTTTTTCTAAATTTTGTTGTTGAGAATGTACACAGCAAAATATACACCAATTCACCAATTTCTACATATACAATTTAGTGACTTTGATTACATTTTCAAGTTGTGTAACCATTCTCACCCTCCTTTTCTGAGTTGTTCTTCCTCATCAACATAAACTCACTGCCCCCTAATGTTCTTATCTAATCTTTTGAGTTGCTGTTGTCAATTTGATCCGATATACACACGGCAGTTGAGTTGATTCTGACTCATAGCAACATGTTTTGTAAAGTAGAACTGTCCCATAGGGTTTCCAAGGCTATAATCCTTATAGAAAAAGACTGCTACATCTTTCTCACATGAAGCAGCTGGTGAGTTAGAATCATTGATTGATCATTTGATTGGCAGCTGAGCACTTTAACCATTTTACCATCAGGGCTCCTTGATCCCATATTGATTGTTCTTAAAAGAGCATAATACTCAGGTCAGACCTTTTTTACCAGTTAAGCTAAATGATTGTTTGGTTTAAGGTTTAAAGATTATCTCAGGGCAGTAGTTTCAAGGATTCCCTCATCCTCAAGGTTTCCAGAAAGTCTGGAGTCCATAAGAATTTGAAATTCTGTACTGCTACTTCTGCTTTCATATTCTTCCATGAAATCTTTGATCAAAATGTTCAGTAATGGTATCCTACATTGGTGAGCAGCGACTGGGGTCTTAAAAGCTTTCAAGCAGCCATCTAAGATGCAGCTCATGGTCTCTTAGCATTGGAAGTGACTAAGAAGGCGCTATATATATATATATGTATATATATATACATATATATATATA
>NW_006921616.1:15867590-15888933 GCF_000298275.1 Orycteropus afer afer | reverse complement strand
CCAGAAGGCTGGTGGTTCAAACTCACCAGCCACTCCTTGGAAGGAAGATGGGGCAATCTACTTCTGTAGTGATACTGCCTCAGAAGTATCAGGGGTCGCTATGAGTCGGGTCCGACTCGATGGCGTATAACAACAACAAACAACATTCAGTAATGGTAGCCAGGCACCAACCAGTTCTTGCGGTCTCATGGCAAAGGAAGCAGTTGTTCATAGAGGCGATTAGCCACACACTCCTTATCTTCCTCCTACTCCTGACTCTCTTTCTTTCTCTGTTGCTCCAGGTGAATAGAGACTAATTCTTGTGCTTGGACGGCTGCTTACAAGTTTTTAAGACTCTAGGCACCACAAAGTGAACTAGGAGGGAGAGCAGAAGCACTGAACACATTATTAGGTCAATCGCGTCCCATGAAACCATGACCTTCAATTTCCAAACCAAGTAACCAAAGGCCATGGGGTGTTTGTTTTTATATAAACAACCGCAGCAACTATTCTCTCTCTCTCTTTTTTTTTTTTTTTTGTGATTGTTGTAAATATATCTATAATTCAGCTTTTACAGGTGTACAACTTATTGACAGCAATCAAAATAATCAACTGCACAACTCTACCCTTAATCAATGTGGTTCCTCTGTCGCTGTTAAACCCCATTTTTCCCCTCGCTCTCACCCTTGGTAACCTCTAATAAACTTTGGTCTCTACACATTTGTCCTTTCTTATCTTTTTATATAAGTGAGGTCATACAATATTTGTCCTGTTGTGGTTGGCTTATTTCACTCAGCATGTCTTCCAGCTCTATCCATGCTGTACCGTGTATCAAGACTTCATTTCTCCTACTGGCTGTAGTATTCTATTATATATATGTATAATATTTTGCTTGTCCATTCATCCACTGATGGGCAAGTAAATTGTTCCCACCTTTTGCATATTGTGAAGAGTATTGCAATGGACATTCGTGTACATTCTCTTTTTGAGTCTTTGCTTTCAAATCTTTTAGGTGTATACCTAGAAGTAAAATAACTAAGTCATTATGGTAATTCTTTTTTAGTTTTTTGAGGAACCACCACACTGTTTTCCGCAACAGCTGTACCATTTTACATTCTTATCAGCAACAGACAAGATTTCTAATTTCCCCACATCCTCACTAACATTGGTTATATATTTTTTTTTATCTTCACCATCCTAGTGGAAGTGAAATGGTATTTCATTGTGGTTTTCATTTGCATCTCTCTGATGGCTAATAAGGAACTCTGGTGGTGCAGTGCGTAGGGCACTTGACTGCTAACCAGACAGCTGGTGGTTCAAACCCACCAGCCACTCCTTGGAAGGAAGACTGGGGAATCTACTTCCGTAGTGATACTGCCTCGGAAACCCAAGGAGGGGTTGCTATGAGTTGGATCCGAGTCAACAGCAGTAAGTTTTTTTTGATGGCTAATCACGCTGAGCATCTTTTCATGTGTTTCAAGGCTATTTGAATGGCCTGTTTGGTGAAATGTCTGTTCAAATATCTTTGCCCATTTTGTGTTAGGTTTTGTTGGTGTTCATTTTATGAAGTTATATGTATATATTGGTGAACGTTTCTTTGATGGATTTTACAGGAAAGCTTCAATCATCTTACTTTGGACTCGTAGAAGTTTAGAAACTTAGAGGTACCAAAGGCAAAGGTGCTGCATATATAAAAGTTGCCCGGATGTGGTGGAAATATCTGTGGGCTCTGTGTTCTATGTCAGGTATGCCCAAATGTATTGGTAAGAAAGTTCTCTAACCTCTCTCCCTAAGATTTATAGTTAATAATGGCTGCAGATTGTCATGAAGATTAAAGAAGATAAGACTTTGAAAAGTAAGCATACCAATATTTTCTTCTTACGTTAACAGATTTTGGATGGCAAGGAGTGTACGGGTATGGAACTCTTTTCTTTATTTTGAAGTCTTTAGTCTAAGGAAACCACTTGAAGGGAAATAAGAGAGGTGGAAGGGAATAGAAGATTTGGGATAAAAAAAGAGGTACCTGATTCTTTTCCTTTTTTACTTCCTTCAGTTTGAAGCCTGTTGTGAACAGGAAAACCATTTGACTGCATCTTAAAACTTGTTTGACTTGTATGTTTCCTGTAAGATGTATTTCTGCCATAGCTAGTTAAGTGCTCAACAAATACTACAAACAAACCAAACCAAATTCACTGCCACTGAGTTGGATCCAACTCATAGTGACCTCTCCTTGGGTTTCTGAGGCTGTATCACTAAAGAAGTAGATTGCCCAACCTTCCTTTCAAGGAGTGGCTGGTGGGTTTGAACCTCCAGGCTTCTGGTTAGTAGTCAAGTGCCTTAGGCAGTATGCCACCTGAGCTCCCAAACAAATACTGCACTAAACTGGATCAGTGAGTTTTCTCTTGTGTTACCTAAGGCTGTCCTTTCTATTTCCCACATCTTATCCTGCTTGAATAAGGAGCTCTGTTGGCAAAGTGGTTAAGGCATTTGGCTGTTAATCCAAAGGTTGGTGGTTTAAACCCACCAGCTGCCCCAGGGAAGAAAGATGAAGTAGTCTGCTTCCCCCCAAGGGGGTGGGGGGTCATTGTGAATCATAATCAACTTCATGGCAGTGAGTTTAGATTTTTATTGATCCTTCATACATGTAGGGGCTTTGCCGGTTTTCTATGGTCTATAAATCACCTGCCTGTATCAAGTGCTAATTGTTGTTAGTTGCTATCCATCTGACTCCAGCTCATGGTGACTGCATGTGTGCAGATAACTCCTCCTTTGGACACTCAAGGTTGTGACCTTCTACCTTCGAGGCACCTGTGGGTGAGTTTAAACTGCCAAACTTTTGCCTAGTAGTTGAGCGCTTAAATTTTTGTGCCGCCTAGGCTGCCTACCAAGGGCTATAAGAGGTTGAAAACATGCCTTGAACATTAATATTTGTACAGGTTGGTTGTAGTAGGAAGTGCTACCCTTGAGTAGCTTTGAAAAGATTAAGCCAGGCTTAAGTGCAAATGTTGCTACCCAAACCCACTACCATAGAGTCAATTCTGACTCATGGTGACCTGGTAGGACAAAGTAGAACTGGCCTGTTTCCAAGGCTTCATCTTTATGGAAGCAGACTGCTTCATCTTTCTTCCTCGGAGCAGCTAGTGAGTTCAAACCACCAACTTTTTGGTTAACAGCTCAATGCTTTAACCACTGCACCACAAACCTCCTTAATAAAAATATAAGGTAGGGTTAAAATATTTCAACTATAAGTTGTGTATCCTTATTTAAAAACAAACAAACAAACAAATAAAAAAACTATCTGCCGTAGAGTCAGTCCTGACTCATAGTGACCTCTCCTTGGGTTTCCAAGGTGGTATCATTATGGAAGTAGATTGCCCAACCTTCCTTCCTAGGAGTGGCTGGTTTGTTTGAACTACCAGCCTTCTGGTTAGCAGTCAAGTGCCTTAGGCACTACACCACCAGAGCTCCTTATTGTACAAGAACAAATTTGTTCAGTTGGTAGATTCTTTTAAGTAAACCGATTTTATTCTGAAATGTCCATACCACACTCATATGTTTTTCTTAATTTTTCCCGCTTTTATGGGTACCAATGCTTTTTTTCCAGAATGGAAGAGACGCTATTAGTATTCAGCTGTATTTTATTGTGTTAGGTACTAATCCTAAAAGAAGCATTTTCACTTATTTATTTTTGAAGAACAACATTTTTGAAGAGATGAGCCTTAACCTTAAAAAAAATAAGAATTCCATGGGGAAATATTTTACTTTTTACTCTGCCCGTATGTTTCTGAAAGCAAGAAGCATGTCTGAAAAGTATAACTCAGTGGAGGAGGGGAGACATCTGGTGGACGACAGTTGGAAAGTATGCAAAAGAGTCACTGATAACAGATCCTAAACCAAAATCAAAACCAAGCTCACTGCCCTCGAGTTGATCTCCACTCATAGTGACCCCTCGTTGGGTTTCCCAGGTATCTCTATGGAAGTAGATTGCCCAACCTCCCTTCCAAGCAGTGGCTGGTGGGTTTGAACCGCCAGCCTTCTGGTTAGCAGTCAGATGCCTTAGGCACTACACCACCAGAGCTCCCTCTGATTGGATATAAACTCAAAAAAACTAAACTCACTGCCCTGGAGTTGGTTCCAACTCATAGTGACCCTTCCTTGGGTTTCCCAGGTATCTCTAAGGAAGTAAATTGCCCAACCTTCCTTCTGAGGAGTGGCTGGTGGGTTCGAACTGCCAGCTGTCTGGTTAGCAGTCAAATAACTTAGGCACTATGCCACCAGTATCCAATAAAAATATATATTGAATGATTAAAGTATTTAATTGATATATATATATATAATAAATGAAGAGAGGAAGAGCAGACCACAGATTTTTTCAAAGCTGGAAAGAACTTAATAAAGAACTTAAAATATATTTGCTATATTTTCTTTTTTAAATTTATTACTCCCCTTTACAAAATATATTTTTTATAAGTCTCAGGAGTTTTTCAAATAGTAGTTTCACATGATATATGATGGTTATTTTGCATAAAACGTTTTATTTTAGTTAAGGGTACATTATAAAGTTTAGTTTTAATAAAATAATAGCATGGTAACTATATAAAAACATGTTTTGTTTCAAGTGTTTTTCTTTTTGAAATTAAAAAAAAAACTCATGCAATTTGGGTGAAAGTTTATAGAGCATATAAGTTTTCTGTTCAAGAATTCATACCCATTTTGATTTGTGGCATTGATTGCAGTCTTTACAAATGTAACAGCATTTTTCCCACTTCCTCCCTGTGTTTTCCATTCACCCCTCTTTCCTCTACCTCTTTGCCTTCAGAGTTTTATCCCTGGGCAAATGCTGCCCTTTGAATCTCTTGTGATTGGTTGTTCTAAGAAGTATGTAGCTCCGTGGTGTTATTGTTCACCTTATAGGCCTGTCTATTGTTTGGTTGAAAGTTGAGCCATGGCGGTGAGTTCAGTTTCAGGCTTGAAGGGTGTCTAAGGGCCATATTCTCCAGAGTTCCACGAGACCAGTAATCCTGTTTTATTTTCTTTTGTTTTGTTTTTAATGATTTTGAATTTTGTTTCACATTTTTCTCCCACTTTATCCAGGACCACCAATTGTGATCCTTTTGAGAATGGTCCCTTGTGGTAGCTGGGTACCATCTAGTTCTTCTGGTCTCAGGATCATGGAGGCTGGGGTTTGCATGGTCTGTTAGTACTTTGACATTAGTACCTTGACTAATGGACCATAAAAACTCCAGCCTCAGTGAGGTTTTTTTAATGTGCATAAATGTTTAATATTTAGGAGGACCCAAGATCTAGTAAGGAGCTCTGGTAGTGCAGTAGTTAAGGCATTTGGTTGCTAACCAAAAAGGCAATGGTTCAAACCCACCAGTCACTCAGTGAGAGAAAGGCAGTCTTCTCTATAAAGATTTATAGCCTTGGACACCCTATGGGGCAGCTCTCCTCTATCCTACAGGGTTGCTAGAGTTGGAATCAACTTGATGGCAGTGCATTCAGTCATCTGTTTTCTCTTCTGCTGTTTGTATGCTTTTAGTAATGATTGATAGTGTATTTATGCCATGTATTAGGGCCTCTAAATTTTCCCCTATTTTTTTCTTTGATGATCTCTATGGCTTTAGGTTTTACATTTAGACCTTTGATCCATCTTGAGTTATTTTTTGTATATGGTGAGACATATGGATCCTGTTTTACCTTTCTGCAAGTGGATATCCAGTTTTGCCAGCAACATTTGTTAAAGAGACTATCTCTTCCCCATTTAACGGATTTCAGCCTTTTGTCAAAGATCAGCTGTCCATAGGTGGATGGGTTTACTTCTGGTTCTCATTCTGTTTCATTGGTCCATGCGTTTGTCATTGTACCAATGCCAGTCTGTTTTGACTATTGTGGCTATATAGCAGGCTTTAAGATTGGGAAGTGTGAGACCTCCTACTTTGTTCTTCTTCTTTAGTACTGCTTTGCTTATATAGTATCTCCTTCCTTTCCATATAAAGTTTGTGTTTAGTTTTTCCATTTTAACGCTTTTCCACTTAGGTATTCTATCATGTTTAATTAACTTAAAGTGGGTTGTTGTTGTTGTTATGTGCCGTCGAGTTGGACGCAACTCATAGCAACCCCTCTTTGGGTTTCTGAGGCAGCATCACTAAGGAAGTCAATTGCCCAACCTTCCTTCTGAGGAGTGGCTGGTGGGTTTGAATTACCAGCCTTCTGGTTAGCAGTCAAGTGCCTTAGGCACTTCGTTACCAATAACTATATTAATAAACACATGATTTATCAGCAAGTGTTTCATTAAAATAATATTATATTATACATGAGGACTAAATATATATGGAATGTAGAGCTAAATTTAACTGTGCAAGGGTATAAAAAGTAAAACAGAACCTGTTTTGTGCTTTGAAAAGAAGGTCCATTCATTAAAAAGAAAAAAAACAAATTCACTGCCCTCTAGTGGATTCCGACTCATAGTGACCCTTCCTTGGGTTTCTGTGGCGGTATCTCTATAGAAGTAGATCACCCAGTCTTCCTTCCAAGGAGTGGCTGGTGGGTTTGAACTGCCAACCTTCTGGTTAGCCATCAAATGCCTTAGGCACTATACCACCAGAGCTCCATTCATTCAATCATTTATTAATTCAACAAATATTTATGTCTTGTTTTATGTGACAGCAATTTTGCTAGGTGCAGGAAGTACAACATCAAGTAAAACAATTGCCCTCTCGTTTTAACCAAAGAGTAAATTACTGTACTGCTCACCCCCACCCCCCACAGCCATTTCTAAGGAGAATGGCTCTGCCTAGAACACCGGCCAAAGCCGTCCACTGAGGGCATGTGGTAGTTAAGGTTATATGTCATCTTGACTTGTAATGACCTTGTGTGACGGAGTGAAACTGTCCCATTGGGTTTTCTGGGTTGTAATCTTTACAGGTTCAGATTACTAAGTCTTTGTCCTGCAGAATCACTAGGTGGGTTTGAACTGCCAACCTTTTAGTTAGTAGCCTGAGCTCTTAATAATGGAGCCACAGGGGTTCCTTTCTCTGTGAAGAGTGAGTTAAAATATTTCCAGCCCCTGAGCACTGCATGCAAAGGTTCTAGGATAGGAATAAGTTTGGCAAGTTACAGGCAATAAAAATGCCTAGTGTGACACATGGAATGAGAGATGACGTTGGGTTGAGTAAAGCTAAACTCCAGAGTAATGGTTAGCCATGGAAATGACCAACATTGATTTCCTCTTCATAAGTCTACTGTTATACTAGCTGAAGATGGACATACTCACATTCTTCTTCTGTTCCTTTCTCCTACTCTTGTGCTCTATGTGGACAGACATCACTGAAGGGAACACCACTTGGGCCAGTGCCAGAGTAGCCTAGTATATTTTACCCTATTTAAAAGAAAATAAAGTCAAATAACTTTCAGGGTTACAAAGCAATTTCCTAAAACAAAACAAGAAAATTCTCTTCTGTGGAAAATACTTTCTACTCTGTTATGTAGGAGCTCTGGTGGTATAGTACCTAAGGCATTTGACATTTGACTGCTAACCAGAAGGCTGGCAGTTCAAACCCACCAGCCACTCCTCAGAAGGAAGACAGGACAATCACTTCTGTAAAGATACCGCCTCAGAAACCCAAGGAGAGATCAATATGAGTTGGAACCAACTTGACGGCAGTGAGTTTGGTGTTTTTGGTTTTCTGTGTTATGCATAGTAACATAACTTTACAGACTAAAAGTAATGACTCAAAAATCTGAATAATCAGAGGATCTATTCCATGAGTCATGTAATTCAATAATACATCATTACAATTTGACAGAAACGTATCACTCATTTTAATTACTTTACTGTTCCTCTTATTTGATTATCTGAATCACACACTAAAAATGTTGAGGTTGAATTTAATAATTTTTGTCCTTTATCTAAATGTTACAATGACTTCCCAGTCTGACAGCATCCATTTCAATGATTTTCTTAACAACCACCTCCAACTTGAGGTTAGCCTCAGTGTTACTGTAGAAATTGTCTCACCAGTAACTACATGTGTAATTGTTCCCATAGACTCTGTGTGGGTATATGCACAGTGTTCTGCATAAAGGATTGTTCCTTGAACATTATGAGTCAAGACAACTAATATAAAACCATGGGACATCATCTAAACAGTTTTATGTAGATGGAAAGGCAAACCTCCATCTTGGAAATAGACCCAGCCTGCTTTCAGTTAATTAATCTCGCCTATTGAGAGGAACAAGGAGCTCTGGTGACACACTGCTTAAAACATTTGACTGCTAACCAGAAAATTGGTGGTTCAAACCCACCAGCCACTCCTCGGAAGAAAGACGGGGCAATCTACTTCAGTAAAGATTTACCACCTTGGAAACTCAATGAGGGTCGTTATGAGTGGGAATTGACTCATTGGCAGTGGGTTTTGTTTTTTGGTTTATTGAAAGGGACAAGGAACTCTGGTGGTGCAGTGGTTAAAGCATTTGGCTGCTAACCAAAAGATCAGCAGTACACATGTGCAGTACACACCCATCAGCCACTCTTCAAGAGGAAGTTGAGGCAGTCTACTTCTGTAAAGATTTATAGCCTTGGAAATCTGATGGGCAGTTGTACTCTGTCCTATAGGGTTGCTATGAGTCAGAATCAACTCACTGACAGTAGGTTTTTGGTATTGACAGGGACATAGAAGGCCTTGTGGCACAATGGTTAAGCACTCAGCTGTCCACTGAAAGGTGAGTGGTTCAGATCCACCAGCCAGTCTGTGGGAGAAAGACCTGGCAATGTCCCATGAAGATTACAGCCTAGGAAACCCTGTGGGGGCATTTCTACTCTGTCCTACAAAGGCTGCTATGAGTCAGGACACCCTCAGGGGCACTCAGTAACAACATTGACAGGGACAGTTTGATAGAGCTTTCATCAGGTGGCTGAGTAAACTCAGAATCGATAGAGCTGCTGGCTCCGTGCCCTGATGGATCTGTGTGTTGACTGCCTCAGGGTTATTCCACTGCAGCTTGCCCTGAAAATGAAATCACCGTGTGTATACAGAGCCACTACATCATCCTCCAGAAACAGTTTCTTTGTAGTTTTGCTCTGGTGATGGCTTATTCCTTGGATTTTAAAGACACACAAACTCCATTAAATATCTCCTAGTTGTATGACATCACAGCAAAGGAAGCATCTTGGGTTTCATTCATGTTAATACCACAGTACACTGGGAACACTTTATCACAGTAGATCAGGATTTTGCTTCGTGGTCACTCTCCAAGTCTCTGCATCAGAAGTAAGAGACAGCATGTTGTGTTTGGCGTGTAACATTTAGCTCAGTGCAGGCACAGTGAGTAGGGGGTGGATGGCAGTTACCATAATTGTCTTTGTTGCTGTTATGATTATCAGCTCTGAACAAAACCTACCTCAGAAACAGAATTGCCTGAGCTTCAAGCTTATGTCAGTCAATCAACTGACACATGTTTATTGGGAGAAGAACGTGACTAGTTGCTAATTCAGTGGATAGTGAGAAAGTGCTGTAGTAAGTCAGATAGGCTGAGTTCCTCGTGGGTTAGCTAACAGGATTTCACTAAACGGGTAGCTTTTGAAGGTATGGAGGATGCTCACATGATCCATAGGCAAAAAGAGTGCATCGTCTTTCCTCCCCATCTCCAAATTATATTTTATTTTGAAAAAAATTCCAACCTGAAAAAAAGAGAGAAGAAAGAAAGAAACAACATCCATTTATTCTTGACCTAGAGTCATTCACTGTCATTAATTTGCTATATTTTATTTGTCTTCATACTTTTTCTTTTTGCTTAACCATTTGAAAGTAAGTTGAGGATATTCTGATATTCCACCCCTTAATATTTCAACATGCACCTCCTAGGAAATAATCAAAGTATCATTATTTCAATATTAAAAATGATGTCACAATGCCATCTAGTATAAGAGCCAACTTCAGATTTTTCCAATTGTCACAGACTTTTTTTGTGGCTTTGATTTTTGGTCCAGGAAACAATCGATAATCAAGCATTTGGTTGTTACTAGGGTTGTATCTCCAGTTCCAGATAATTCACACTAAAGTAGCCTCTTGATGACATTATCTACATGAGGGAGGGTGGGCATCTCATCAACCCTTAAATGAAGATTTTGAGGAGTAAACAAATCCTGACACAATCGAATTCTCACTCGATATCGTTCCTGTAACAAATTCAAAGAGAAAATTAAACCAATTACTCATTTAGCTCACTTTTTAAAAGAAAAAAGTATTTTCTGTTAATTTTCTGATAATTGGAGAGGTAAAGAGGAAATAAAGGGAGGGGACAAATGATTGCTTTCTCTTTAATTAGCTGCATAATTGCTTTCATTCTCCAAGACTCTTTGTCACTGGTGATCTGGACTTAGCGTTACATTGGGAATACAGGTGGCCCATTGGTAAATATTGCTTTTCTACTTTCTGTGGTTAATTTGGAATAGTTAGAAACATAGAGACCTACTTCATGTCTCCACACGCATTTTTGTTTGTGGCACATAGATCACATCTTCTTGGAAATAATTAGATAAAGTAATAATATCCCGCAGCTGCTGAGTTATTAGCCAAATGTTCACCAAATGGGATCTCTCATTAAGACTCCTGAACAGGTAATCTTTTTTTGATAAATGAACTTATAATTTCCACATCCATTTATATAATACTCAGATATCTCTTTTTAGATTAGTTTCTAATGTCTTGGTACATAGTGCACGATATTCGATTTTCCCTTCTAAAGGATGTAAAATCATTACCGGCACTTGATTAAACTCTTTTCCAAAGAGGCTCAAAGATCTTCTAGGAATTAGGTCCTATGACTAGTGATACTTTGTGCATTCAGACTCAGCTGTTTCTTTGAGTTTAAACTTCAAAGGAAAGTCAAATCTGATGAATAGTTTAATATCTTCCCTGTTACACAAATTCAAAAAAATTGTTATCCACATAAAAATAGTTCTCATGCTCTTATTTAACCAGAGCTGCTAAATAGAAGTTAACATTAAGTTGCAAATGAAAACAGGTGAAAGTGTTCGTGTTTTCCCTGTGTCTGAGCCAGATTGTTTCTGTATCTAAACTGCTCCCTGATAGCAATTTAGACCCTTGGAGAGGGTGCAGTCTTTTTCCGGATGAATCCAGAGAATGCCAGTATCTTCCCTTATTGCAGGTAGAAAAATATCACCTCGTTTGCAGGAGTTAATAAATACACCTGCAGCAACTTCATACTTTCCTTCATTAAAAGACGGTGTTGAAATTGAAACCCTTATAGACTGCTGGTGAGAATATACAACGGTGCAGATGCTTTGGGAAACAACCCAGAATTTCCCAAAAAGGAGAAATATAGTTAAAGTATGATCAGGCAGTTCTGCTCCTCAATACATACCCAAGAGAAACGAAAACATGTATTATTATGATCATTATTCATAAAATCAAAAAGTGGAAACAAATGTCCATTAATTGATGATTAGTGAATACAATGTAACATAGCCATGTAATGGAATGTTACTCAGCAATAAAAAGGAATGAAATCCCGATGCACACTACAACATGGATGAACTTTGAAAACATGCCAAGTGAAATAATTCACTCACAAAATAATATTCTATGATTCTATTTATATGAAATGTCCATAATGGTGAATTCTATAAGGACAGAAAGTAGATCAGTGATTGCTTAAAGCTGAGAGGGTTGAAGAGAGGTAGGGGGTGACTGATAATGAGCATGAGCTTTCTTTTTAGGGTGATGAAAATATTCATATGTTACTCACATACACAAGTGAAAGATAATAAAAATGGCAATCAGGTAAATCCAAATTAAAACCCAATGAGATACTTCTACATAAACATCAGAAAGGCTAAAATTGAAAAGACTGACAATATTAAGTGTTGGTGAGGTTGTGGAGCAAGTCAGTCCCATACCCTAGAGAGTAAGCTGGTCCAATGATTTTGGAGAAATCTTTGGCATAATCTACTAAAGTTGAATTATGCATAACCTATGACCCAGCAATTTAACTCATATATATACTCAACATAAAATCATGTGAATGTGTACTAAAAGACAAAACCAGAAAACCAAACCATTGTCATTGAGTTGATCTTGACTCATAGCGAACGTATAGGGCAGAGTAGAACTGCCCCAGTGGGTTTCCAAGGCTGTAAATCTTTACAGAAGAAAATTGCCTCATCTTTCTCCCACTGAGCAGCTGGTGGGTTTGAACTGCCAGTCTTTTGATTGTCAGCTGAATGCTTTAACCACTACACCACCGGACCTCTAAAGGATATGTAATAGTTAAAATTGTAAATAGCCTAAATGTCTGTAGAAGAATGAATAAACTGTGATAAATTTACAAAATCAACTGAAAAATTAGCACACTCTTACTATATTCAAGAAGTCTGGTTGCACAATAATTAAGCACTTAGCTGCTAACAGAAAGGTTGGTGGTTTGAACCCATCCAGCTGCTCTGTGGGAGAGAGGCTAGGCGATTTGCTCCCTTAATGATTACTGCTTATGGGACAGTTCTACTCTGACCCATGAGGTTGCCATCAATTGTAATCTACTTGACTACACTCAACAACAACTACTTTGCTACATTCAACAATGTGGATGAATCTCACAAATGTAATGTTGAGCAAATAAGCCAGACGCAAAAAAGCACAAGTTACATGATTTCATTCGTTTAAAGTTTAAATCAGGCAAAACTAAACTAAGGTGTTAGAAGTTAATGTTAGTGAATCAGATCCAATTTTTGCACTTTATATTCATTTGTTCCCCTCTGTCTCCTGGGATTTTTGCCTTGCCCTCATGGAGCATGCCATCTTGTGTGACTATGGCACCAACTACCACTATAAATCATCCTAAAACCACCACCCATCTTAACTCCTTTAGAGAGTGTTTCCCACACTGGCATGCTCTCCAGTGGGCCTGCCAAGCTGTGAGTACAGCAGTCCAGCATCAGGCCTGGCCATACCCTGAGGTCACTTGTTCCTCCTGCCATTTATACGTTCACATGAAGACCCATGCAACAGTGATAGGATTCACTCTGCCAATGAATGCCCAGAGAAGACAGGTGACACAAACCCTAAGTGTACGGAAGTTAACACATTCCACAAGGCAAACTTCAACCATAGTCTGGCACCTGGTGGCTCCCCTTTCTTCCTTCTGATTGACCATTCCAAGACACAACAGTTCTATACAACGTATCTGGGATTGTTCCATGTGTCTGAGAGACCATATATCTCTTTACAAAGAGGTGGCAGTCTTGACTATGCACCACCTTGTATTTTCCCTTTTCCCTTTCTTTGTTCCCTTTTCCTCACTCTTGTTGCCCTGAGGTTGTACCTCTCAAATGCATTAACACTTAATCTTTTCCTCACATTCCATCTTTTGGAGAACTGGGCTAAGACAAGTAGTTAACTTTGGAAACGTGGAGGGAATAGTGATTTAGAAAAAGCACAAAGTGAGACTACAGGGAGAGTGGTGATATTTTATTTCTTGACTTGTTGTTGTTGTTGTTGTCAGGTGCCATCGAGTCTGCTGTGACTCATAGCCATCCTGTGTACAACAGAACAAAGCACTACCTGGTCCTGCACCATCCTCATAATCCCTACTATACTTGAGCCCATCGTTGCAGCCACTGTGTTCATCCATCTTTTTTGCTGACCCTCCACTTTACCAAGCATGATATCCTTCCCCAGGAAATGGTCCCTTCTGACAATGTGACTGAAGTAGATGAGACAAAGTCTTGGCATTCTTCCTTCCAAGGGTCATTCTGGCTGTACTTGTTCCAGGACAGATTTGTTTGCTCTTCTGGCAGTCCATGGTACTCTCAGTATTCTTCACCAACACCACAACTCAAAAACATTGACTCTGCTTCAGTCTTCCTTATTATTTGTCCAGCTTTCACGTGCATATGAGGCCATGGCTTGGTTAGATGTACTTTAGTCTTTATAGAGACATCTTGGCTCTTCAGCACTTTAAAGAGGAGATTTACCCAGTGCTATATCATGCGTAATTTCTTGACTGCTGCTTCAATGGGTATTGATTGTGGATCCAAGTAATACGAAATCTTTGACAACTTCAATCTTCAGTTGACAAAGTTGTGAGCATTTTCTTTTTCTTTATGCTGAGTTGTAATCCATATTGCATTATTTAATATAAATGTCTTTAATCTTCATTTGTGATGCTGATGCAGCGTTCTTATTCATGTAGTCCAGCTTCTGAGATTATTTGCTTGCTCAGCATACAGACTGAATAAGTATGGTGAAAGGATACAACCCTGACACACACCTCTCCTGATTTTAAACCATGCAGTAACCCCTTGTTCTGTTCGAACAATAGCCATCTTGTCTGTGTACAGGTTCCTCATGAGCACAGTTAAGTGTTTTGGAATTCCCATTCTTTGCAATGTTATCCATAATTTGTTATGACCCATACAGTTGAATGGGTTTGTATAGTCATCTTTGTGGATATTACATAGTATTACATAGTATTGGCTATGTGATACATCATTGACCTGTGCATTTACTTTTTGTACTCTCTTCTGTATGTTTATTATTTTTTAATTTTAAAACATCATGGAAAGGAGAATCCACATTTCGTATTCTCTAAACCCATCACAGAGTCAAATTGTAAAATTGGAGTAGGAAAGCAATGGAAAAGAAATTTGAAAGGAACTGACCAGATTAAGCACAGATTTGCTTAGCACCGGGGTTTATTTTTTTATTTTTATTTTTTATTTGGGTGAAAGTTTACAGAGCAAGTTCACTTTCCATACAGCAGTTCATATACACTTTGTCTCATGACATTGACTACAATTTACCCCAATGCAACAGCTCCTGTCCCACTTCCTCCTGATAGTTACCTCTTCCCTGTGTCCATCACTCCATGCACTCCTGCCCCCTAAGCTGTCTCCTTGTGCATAAACAGCCCTTCTTTCTCTCATGATTGTTCTCACCAAAGAGTGAATCTACTTCAAGTAAATGTTCAATTCATATACCTGTCTTTTGTTTGGATGGAAGTCACAGGTGTGGGTTCAATTCCAGACCTGAAGGGCAACTAGGGGCCATAGTCTCAGTGGTTCCACCAGGCTCTATCAGACCAGCAAACCTAGTCCCCCCTCCCTTTTTTTTGCCAAATGATTTTGTTCCACATTGTTCTCCCTCTCTATCTAGGATGTCCTACATAGATCCCCCTCCGAGTGGTTGACAGTGGTAGCTGGGCACCATCTAGTTCTTCTGGCCTCATAGTCATATAGGCTACAGATTGCATGGTGTATTAGTCCTAGCAATTAGTTGCTAGGACTTATTGTTTCCATGAATCTTTGCTTTTCTTCATTCTTCTTTGCTCTGGATGAGGAGAGACCCATTGTTGCTACTTGCCAAAGTAGGAGGTGGAGCAATGTTTTGTGTAGTATGTTATGCCAATTGAGCTTGATATCCCCTGCGACTATGCACCAGGGTTCTTAACAGCTTACCTGTCCTTTCCTCTCTGTTAGTGGGATATTTCCTATATTACACAGTTGAGGCAATGGAAGCCCAGCAAAGGAACATCAAATGCCACATGCAGCAGGTTTTCAAAGCAGAAAGTAAACAGAATTTTTGGCTGGACCAAATGACCTCACATTATTGTTTTGTAATCAACTCCCTTCAAAATACTCAGACACTCAAGAATCCTTGTCAAAAGTCAGCAAAGGATTTCTTGGTAATATTTTGTGGTTTTGTGCCTGAATCTGTTCAATAAAGTGCCCATCTTCAGGTAGAGTTGTGAGCAATGACTATGTTAGAGTACAAAAGATACAAGATCTAAAGTAGGTGATACTATAAAAGTACAAAATATGATATGTATATGCAAATTCAACTTCTATGGCAGTTCCTGTATTTATTATTCATAATTTCTACTCACTGTTTGGGAACTCTGGTGGCATAGTGCCTAAAGCATTTGACTGCTAACCAGAAGACTGGTGGTTGAAACCCACCAGCCACTCCTTGGGAGGAAGATTGGGCAATCTGCTTCCGTAGTGATACCACCTCAGAAACCCAAGGAGGGGTCGCTATGAGTCAGGTCCAAGTCAACGGTGGTGAGTTTTTTTACTCACTGTTTGGAGCTGAGACTTAACAAACTTCTATTTTATTATTTTTAAAAAAGAATAATGCAAAAGTGCCTTTTCCATGACGTACATCTTTAGAAGATTTTTCTGTTAAGTTGCTTGACTAATGAAGTCAATGTGTATTTCTCAGGAGTAGTCATATCAGTTCAATTTCTGAAGCTAGTACTTCATAAACTCAAAAAAAAAAAAAAACCCCAAAATATCCAAACTCACTGCAATAGATACCCCCATCAGGTTTCCAAACTTCTGGTTAGTAGTAAAATGCCTTAGGCATTGCACCACCATAACTCCTTTCTTGAGTTTGAACTTGAGGCGGGTGTGCTTTTTCACAAACAAGAAGAAATGTAACTAGATATAACAGTCTGGAGCCTTGAAGAGAGGTCTGCGTTAAAGATGAAAACTTTTTATAAAAATTAATATGGACATATTTAACAGGGTATTGAATTTTCTGTTGCCTCAATTCTCATTAAAGTCCAAAGCTGACACAGAAGGCATGAGCTATATCCCAAGAACACTCAAACTCTAAACATCAGGAAATCCTCCAGTTCTTAACTGCAAGTAAAGTGGCCAAAGTGGTCTTGTGACCTCCACCCCATCACTCACTTCCTCTGTGTTAGACTAGACATTCTGGAGGAGCACACTGTAGTTGGAGATTGACAGCATCTTGGATGAAGTCCAACCAGTGAGTGCACAGTGCACAACGAAGAAAATACCCTAACTCTTCCCTAAGGAAAGAGGACAAGGTGACTTTCCCCACCTGAAGGCCATACGAGAGGGGCTCTAAGAAATTCCCTTGGAGAGATTAGGGGTGCTCACAGAAGAAAGGAAGAAGGAAGAAGAGGAAACTGGCATCTTAACCCCTGGTCAGATATTGGTAGACCTTGTGCCTACCCTATGCAAAGAGAAACAGGATGAGAGAGAGAGAACAGAGGAATGGTCAACATTCATGTCTGTCATAGAAAGGGTGGACAAACTATAAAGAGCAGACCACACAATGATACCTGAACTTGAGGAGGGTGAACATCTCAGAGAGCTAAGACCCTGCATGAACAAATGGGGACAAGAGGCAGCAAAATCAAGGTGATTGCCACCAATGTTACCCATCTGTATACAACAAAATGGGGACAAAGGAGTCATGGATATTTCCTTCAAAGCCATCTTGGACTCATTGTGCATTTTGTGGTTGAATATATATCATCCCCCAAATGAGTTAGTGGAATATTTCGATAGGGTGATACATATCTGGACCTTTATAAATAAGAGGGAGCTCTGGTAGCATAGTGCCTAAGGCATTTGACTGCTAACCAGAAGGCTGGTGGTTCAAACCCACCAACCACTACTCAGAAGGAAGACTGGGTGATCTACTTTTGTAGTGATACTACCTTGGAAACCCAAGAAAGGGGCGCTATGAGTCAGATCTGACTTGATGACAGTGAGTTTTGTTGGTTTGCTTTTTTTATAAATAAGATGGCTAAATTTCCTGAAGATTGGCACTTACTTCTGAAGTTGGCTTTGTGTAAATAAATTCTACGTTATCCTGTTGCAGTTATTAGATGTCATCAAGTCAATATCACCTCATAGCAGCCCATGTGACAGAAGAGAACTGCCTCATAGGTTTTTTTTTTAACTGTAATCTTTATAGGACAGATCTCCAAGTCTTTCTCTGACAAAGCCATCCATCCACTGGATGGATTCAAACTGCCCACCTTTTGGTTAGCTGGCAAGTGCTTAACTGTTGAGTCACCAGGGCTCCTTATGTTAACCTACCTGTAATTTTGTGAAATTAAATCACAAGCTCAATACTTTGGTCAATGACTGGTTTGAATCACAGGATAACATAAAGAAGTGAATTTACCTCCCTATCTTTGGTCAAGAGTGTATTCCTGAGTTTCTTTTCTTTGTGTGTGTGTGTGTGTGTGTGTGTGTGATTGTTATTTAGTAAACTCTGTTTTCTTATAAACATTGAGCAATTGCAGGCTTTGGTCAGGTAGTTAATAGAATCCTTGTTGTTGTTGTTGTTAGGTCTGTTTAGTTGGCTCCAACTCATAGTGACCCTATTAGGTACAACAGAACGAAATGCTGCCTGGTCCTGCGCCAGCCACACAATCCCTGCTATGCCTGAGCCCATGGTTAAAGCCACTATGTCAATCCATCTCATTGAGGGCCTTCCCACTTTTCTTTGACCCTCTACTTTACCAAGCATGATATCCTTCTCCAAGAAATGGTCCCTTCTGACAACATGACCAAAGAGGGAGACTAAGTCTGGCCATTCTAGCTTCCAAGGAGCATTTCAGCTGCACTTCTTCCAGGACAGATTCGTTAGTTCTTCTGGCAGTCCATGATATTTCAGTATTCTTCACCAGCACCGCAACTCAAAAGCATCAACACTTCTTTGGTCTTCCTTATTCATTGTCCAGCTTTCACGTGCCTATGAGGCGATTGTTAGTGGAATCCCAATTAGTGCAGTTTAATAAGAAGAATCATTTACATTTTACCATTTCTGTTGAGTTGTTAAATCTAGTTAATTGCCCTGTATATATCAAATGACTGTCATAAGTAATATTTCTTGAATAGATAGCTACCCAACTGTACTTTAAATATCACCCTTACATGCAATTTAGGGACTTTGAGACTAGATCTGTCTGACTGGAACAACTGTCCCATCAATCATTAGGATTCTTGGTTTATTTCCTTGACCTGCTATAAAGTCAGTGTCAGAAAACTTTTGGCAGTTTTTTAGTGCCATCTAGTGGGCAGTTGGTTGTGAACAAAACCTCTCAAGATCTCGTTTAACCAAAAGACTTGATGCCTTTTATTATTATTTAAAATATCACTGAATGTAAAGCACAAAAAACACCTGACTGATTGATCTGAAAGAGACCAGTTGAACCCCTAAGAGGTGGCCTTTAGATACCCTTCAACCCTAGAAAGGAACCCACCCCCAGTGATTAATTCTGAACCAAACAATAGATGTGCCTCCAAAGTGAATAATAACACCACGGGGGGGGGGGGGGGGGGGGCGGGGATGTACTTCTCAACACAAACAACAATGGGAGACCAAAAGGACAGCAGTTGCCCAAAAACAAAGCTCAGAAGACAGGAAAGGTTAAAAAAGAAGGATGAATGGAAACAGAGCACCCAGAAAGGAAGGAGGAAGAGTGCTGTTACCTTGAGGGGAATGCGACCATCGTCACAAAACAAAATGTGTGCAAATTTTTTAATGGAAAACCGACATGCTCTGCTTACATTCACCCAAAATACCATGAAAAAATAAATAAAATATCACTGAATGAATATGATATTTCAGGTCTGATGAATTAGGATGGGACAGAAACATCAATTTTAGAATTATTTACTACTACACTACACAACAATTTTTTTTTTTTAATTTAGTAAGGAGCACATTTATGATTGCTTAAATCACTCTTTTATTGAAAAAAAAAGTTAAACCTCTCAAACCTAATTTAAAACTCCACAATGCATGTTACTCATTAATCGAAATTTTTAAATTATGCTCTTCAGAAGATGTGAGCTGATAGTGCTATTAAGCGTACTAGTGTTAATAACAAGAATGTAATTTCTTATAAAATTACTTAGTTCAGAGAGCATATAATTTACTACAAATAAATATTTTAGGGAAACAATCTTGCGTATTTCAGCATGACATTCCCGATATTAATTTTATGAAATTCTGCTCTTTGTTAGTTTCAGAAAGAGGATTGCACTCTATCTTCTGCTATTATTAAATAAAATTCCTTTCATAA
Organism: Orycteropus afer afer; assembly: GCF_000298275.1. Classification (NCBI taxonomy): domain Eukaryota; kingdom Metazoa; phylum Chordata; class Mammalia; order Tubulidentata; family Orycteropodidae; genus Orycteropus; species Orycteropus afer. The sequence continues at coordinate 15,869,079 of NW_006921616.1, read as the reverse complement.
TGAGTATTTTTTTTCTAGCTCAACAAAGACTATGTATGTGTGCTTGCCAGTCAACATTGATTTTTGACTAATGGGTCCTACGGAATGTTACGTGAATGGAGAAGTCATTTCTGCCGCGGACATTAGTGCTTAAGCAAGGTGGAAAGTGTAGAAGGATGCTGACAACTGTAGTTCATTGTATTGTAAATCTGAAGTATTTCTTTTTCCTTAACTGCAAGAGCCATGCAACAATTGGCAGGTTGCCTTCTGTGATATGGATGGATCTCTCTTTCATTAGAAGTGTTCATACAGCGGATGGCTGCTGCTGCTGTTGGTGATGAAAACCATGATGACTTCATCATTTCTTGTCCTGGCTATCAGTTCTTTAGGATATTTATCTAGTAATGCAACTGCTAAATCAAATGGTATTTCGAATTCCAACTTTTTAAGGAATCGCCATGTTGCTTACAATCCACAGTGGTTGTATCATTTGACAGTTCCACCAGCAGTGTATGATAGTCCCAATCTCTCCACATCCTAGCATTTGTTATTTTCTGCCTTGTTGAACTTTGCTACTAGTGCTGGGGCAAGATGGTATCTCATTGTTATTTTGATTCACATTTCTCAAATGGCTAACGATGGTGAACATTTCTTCATGTGTTTGTTGGTGGTCTGAATATCCTCTTTGGTGAAGTGTCTATTCATGTCTTCTGCCTATATTTTAATGGGATTGTCTGTCTTTTTGCTGTTGGGCTGTTGGAGTTTTCTATAAATTTTAGAGATAATTCCCTTGTCAGGTAAGACATTGCTGAATATTTTTTTTCCCAATCTGTAGGTTCTCTTCAATACAATCAACAATGGGAGACCAAAAGGGCAGCAGTTGTCCAAAAACAAAGCTTAGAAGGCAGGAAAGGATAAGAAAGAAGGATGAATGGGAATAGGGAACCCAGAAAGGAAGGAGGAAGAGTGCTGTTACCTTGAGGGGAATGAGGCCATGGACCATCTGCAGAAGTCTTTGAAAGCACATAGAAATCTAATTTTTAGAAGATCCCATTCATCTTGTTTATATTCCGTTGTTTGTGCATTTTGGGTTATGCTTGACAGTCTATTTATGCCATAAATTGTTGTTGTTATTGTAATACACCGTCAAGTTGATTTTGACTCATAGCGACCCCTCCTTGGGTTTCTGAGGCAGTATCACTACTGAAGTAGATTGCCCCATCTTCTTTCCAAGGAGTGGCCAATGGGTTTGAACCGCCAGGCTTCTGGTTAGCAGTCAAATGCCTCAGGCACTATACCACCAGCGCTTCATGCCATAAATTGTTGTTGTTGTTGTTATTTACCATCGAGTAGCCCCGACTCATAGCCACCCCTCCTTGGGTTTCCGAGGCAGTATCACTACAGAAGTAGGAATGCCCAACCTTCCTTCTGAGGAGTGGCTGGTGGGTTTGAACCGCCAGCCTTCTGGTTAGCAGTCAAGTGCCTTAGGCACTATGCTACCAGAGCTCCT
>NW_006921616.1:15856560-15867490 GCF_000298275.1 Orycteropus afer afer | reverse complement strand
TTTGAACCGCCAGCCTTCTGGTTAGCAGTCAAGTGCCTTAGGCACTATGCTACCAGAGCTCCTATGCCATAAATTAGGGCCCCTAAATTTGCCCCTAGTTTTTCCTTGAGGAACTTTATAGTTTTAGGTTTCACATTTAAATCTTTGATCCATCTGGAGTTAGTTTTTGTGTATGGTGTGAGGTACGGTTCTTGTTACATTTTTCTGCAAATGGATATCCAGTTTTGCTAGAACCATTTGTCAAACAGACAATCTCTTCCTCATTTAATGGATTTTGGCCCTTTGTCAAAGATCAGCTGACTGTAAGTCGATGGATCTGTTTTTAGGTTCTCAATTTTGTTCCACTGGTCTATATGTCTGCCATTATACCAACACCAGCCTGTTTTGACTACTGGGGTGGTATAGTAGGTTTTGAGATCTGAGAGTGTGAGATCAGCTAGTTTGTTTTTCTTCAATAGTGCACTTATCCGAGGTCTCTTTCCTTTCTATATAAAATTAGTGATTCATTTTTCCATATCCTTAATGATATGATAGGATCTGGATTGGGATTGCATTGAATGTATAGATTGCTTTGGGTAGTATTGACATTTTCACAATGTTTAATCTTCCTATGCACAAGCATAGTATGTTCTTCCATTTATAAAAGTCTCTTATGGTTTGTTGAAGTAGTGTTTTGTAGTTTTCTTTGTACAATTCTTTTGTGTCCCTGGTAAATTTATTCCCAAGTTTTTTTTTTGGGGGGGTAAATATTGTAAATGGCATTGATTTCCTTACTAACTTTTCAGTAATCTCCTTCCTGGTGTAGAGGAGTCCAACTGATTTTAGGATGTTGATCTTGCATCCTGCCATGATGCTAAATCTCTCAATTAGTTCCAATAGTTTTCTTGTTGAGTCTTTTGGGTTGTCTATGTATAGGATCATATCATGTGCAAACAGGGATAGTTTTTCTTCTTCCTTACCAATTTGGATTCCTTTGATTTCCCTTTCTTGCTTTATGGCCCCGGCTAGGACTTCCAATACAATGTTGAATAGAAGTGGTGATAGAGGGCATCCTTGTCTGGTTCCTGTTCACAAGAGGAATGGTTTCAGTCTCTCTCTATTGAGAATAATGTTGGCTGTTGGTTTTGCATATATACCCTTTATTATGTTGAGGAATTTCCCCTCTATTCTTATTTTGCAGAGAGTTTTTTTTTTTTTTTTTTTTTAAATCAGGAATGGGTGTTGGATTTTATCCAATGCCTTTTCTGCATGGATTGAGATAATTTCTTAAGGAAACTCCATTGAATGCTTAGTATGTACAACAACTATTTTCGTTGCTTTTCGTGAATTTTATTAATTAACCTTCTCCACAGAACTGTGCATTGGTGACATCAGTTTTTCCATTTTATAGTTGGTTCTCAACAGATCAGGGGAATGACATAGGACTAGGCAGTGTTTTGATGTTGTGCATGGGGTCACCATGAATCTGGGGCTGACTTGATGGAAGCTAATGATAGCCTCTCTAGCTGTTTCTCTCTCTAATCCACCTTGCAGCTCACTTCGATTGATCAGCTAAGATACAGCTTACCCCATGTCAGTCCCTTGCCTGAAAACAGCTGCTGCCTCTGGATCACCTGTTGTTGTTATGTGCCGTCGAGTCGGACCCGACCCATAGTAATCCCTCCTTGGGTTTCCGAGGTGGTATCACTACAGAAGTAGATTGCCCAACCCTCCTTCCGAGGAGTGGCTGGTGGGCTTGAACCACCAGCCTTCTGGTCAGCAGTCAAGTGCCTTAGACATTACGCTACCAGAGCTCTGCTTTTCTCAGTCTGTGGGCCATGGACCATCTGCAGATAACCTGGAATACATATTAGTTATGGTGATACTTGGACAGAACCTTAGGCTTATTGAATCAGAATCTCTGGCTACTGATTCTAGTAATCTTCATTCCAAAAAGCACTCCAACTGGAACTAGTAAGACGTATGACATGCAGTTCCATTGTCCATGCTTGACATCTAAGACCCTCATACATACACTCTGCTCTGTTTCCTGTCTCCCAATGGGCCAGTCGTGGTGCCCTTTTTCTCGGTCTAGCTAGGAGGCTCGCCTTGGGCTTTTTTTTTTTTTTGCTTATTACACTATAGATCCCCATACTCAGTTCAATTACTTTGTTAAAACAGTAAATGATAACTTTCTAAGTAATTTTCAGATGTTTGCTACGGAAATGGAGGGAAAAGGCAAGGAAGCCTGTACTGATGTGGTTGAATTCACCACCAGCCAAGTGCTTAAAAAAGTCTTTTAAAATTTCATCTTATATCAGTTAACTAAAGCAGTGTGGCATTGCTGATCTGAGTCTATAATTGCACAATGATGCCCATTACATGAATATTGTTGTTGTGTAGAAGGATGTGGTAGTTGCTTCCATAGAGATTATAGTCTTAGAGACCCTAAGGGGGCACTTCCACTCTCCTATAGGGCACTGTGAGTCGAAATTGACTCCACTGCACTGGGTACTCCTATTAAGAGTCAATCTTTAGCAAGCCTAGCAAGGGCCATCTGCAGGTCATGACCAAGATGGAGAGACAGGAAGATCAGAGTCATTTCCCTGGCATGGACCCTGGCTGATACCAAAAATCACAATTCAAGGAAGGGCAGAAGTAGGACTGCAATGAATTTGCTTACACAGCCAATATTGTTACTTGCTTTCCTGTTGGCTTCTACTCCTGGTGCCCTTATGAACAAAACATCACCCAGTGCTGAGCTATCTCTATGATCAAGTCCATTGCTGCAGCTAATATGTAATGCCTTCCAACCTAGGGCCTCATCTTCTAGTGCTGTATTGGACAATGTTCATGTTGTCATCTATAAGGTTTTGACTGGCTGATTTTCAGAAGTAGATCACCAGAACTTCCTTCCTAGTCTGTCTCAGTTAGGAAACCCTGCTGAGACCTGTCCACTACTGAATAATCCTACTGGTATTGAAAGACGAATGGCATAACTTCCAGAACCACAGCAAGTCTCCACAGTAAGACAAACTGACAGATGAATAGTGGACTTACTCAGTACCAGTCACCTATACCATTACCATGTAGTTAACTCCAACTCACAGTGACCCAAAGGTGCCAGAGCAGAACTGCTCCCTAGAGTTTTCAAGGCTATGACCTTTTGGAAGCAGGTCTCCAGGCCTATCTTCAAAGTGTCTCTGAGTGAATTTGAACCGCCCACCTTTTGGCTAGTAGCCAAGTGCTTTACCATTTGTGCCACCCAGGAACACCTGAAATGTATTACATTAAAAAAAAAAAAAAAATAGCAGCAGCATACTTTGTTGTTTTTTCTAATGATACTGATAAAAAATCATATAGTACTCCTTTTTTTTTCCCCATAAAATATTAGCTTATAACTGGTTTGAGAAATCCTTGTTTTTCCCCCTCCTTATGTAAAGATAACACAATTCCAGGCTCTATAGGGAAGACTGGTTGCAAAGAGATGCTCCTGGATGGTTCCAAGAGCAATCTTTGTTTTTGTTCACACGGTCGCTGGTCCATCATATCACTGCCAGCATGCGCATAGTCCATCTCCCCAGCTGAAGTGTGGAGAGAGATCACAGATTGGCCATGGGTGGCATGGTTAGCCAAGGATGAAATAGTGTTTCCTCCTCCGTGGAAAATTTCCACTTCTCAGGCTCAACATTTGGAGCCCAAAGACAAGGACATTTATTTCACAGCAGCGGACACTTAGCATCTAAGGCAGCATTTTATTCATGTTAGTTTGCCATTGGATTGGCCCCCAATCTCTCTTAAAAGCATTTCTGCAGAAAGAAACAATAAAACCTTGGCAGAACATAAACTAATACATTTATTACTTTTTAAGATATGTTTTCAATATCTCCTACGCGATGTCTTCTCTGATTCCAACAGTCAAAGTGGCCATCCTTTCATCTACATTTCCATTCTAATCTCTCTGTATTTTTTATGTCACTTATCATATTCTAGTTTTGTTACACAACACTGTTATTATATTTTAATATAACATAGTCATTAGCCTGATTAAACACATAGGCTGTGAATTCAGGGGAATGTGCATTTGGATCTTTGCTCAGGTTTATAAGCTTGTGACTTTGGACTTCCTTCTTAACCTTGTTTCTTCTGTAAAATGGGGATGATGGAATGTAGTCTGGAGAGCCAGTGTCCAGATTAAGCATCTAGCACAGAAGAATTTCCAAATAAGTATTAGCTGTTATTATCACTCTCTCTCCAATTAATCTGTACGTTTTCTTAGTGGCCCCTGACATAGGTAGGGTCTTTCACAAAATGTTGTTGATGTGTTGCCATCAATCCTGCCTCAGAGCAACCCTATAATCGCATATAATAATTCTGTTATTCTGCCCCAGGGGGTTTCCTGGCTATAATCTTATGGAAAAAAATTTCCAGGCCTTTCTGTCTCATGGTACTACTGAGTTGGTTTGACTCTTACCCTTCCAGTTAACAGCAGACCTCTTAACCCCTGTGTCACCAGGGCTCATTTTGCACAAAATGTTGTTGTTGTTGTTGTTAGGTGCCATTGAGTCAGCTCCGACTCATCGTGACTCTATGAACAACAAACAAAACACTGCCCAGTCCTGCGCCAGCCTCACAATCCTTGTTATACCTATGTCCATTGTTGCAGCCACTATGTGTCAAAATAGGCCCTCAAAGATCATTTTGAATGAATGAAGGAGTGATGAGGCCTTGAGATTATGAAACATGGAAAGAAAACAGGAAGAGGGGCTCTGGAAGGAACCTTGAAAGACTCCATTGAGCACTTGCTTATATTCTAGGTGTATGATAAACATTGTTACTTAATTTAATCCCAACAACCTCGAAAGAGAGTTACTAATCTTCTCATTGTATAGAGAAGAAAGTAAGGTTTAAGGATTTAAATGACTTGCCCAAAGTCACATAGCTAGTAAGGGGTGGAATTGGGCTTCAGGAAAAATCCTTGCTATACATCACATGGTCCAGCTGGAGTAAACTTTGCCTTCCATGTTTCCAGGCACATTTTTCCTGGGAAGGACTGTGTTACTCTGTCACAGACTCTTTTTTCTCACCTTGTCCAGGTCCTTAGCATCAGTCTAAGGGATGCTTGGTCACACATGGTCTAACATGGTCAGTCAGATTGGGTGACCATTTTAAAGTCTAATTTGTTGACTGCACACTTAATCCAATCAAGTGTGTGCTAATCAGGTATTAAAACGGCTGACACCACAAACCCCAGAGAGTCAGAGCCAGGCCCACTGGTCACACAAAGGCTGCCTTTGTGTCTCGCACAAACAAGGCCATCTGACAAAGCAGGGGAGAATAGCACCTCTTATCTTCTCTATTCCTAAACTGTGTGCTTTGGGTTTTCCTTTTTTCAGATTTTGTGTTTTGAAATAAGAAATTATTTTTATGTTCTTTAAATCTAAGGATGTATATGAAATTCACCTCAGCCAAAATCCACTTCTCTATGAATTTGAGAAAAAAAACAAAAGTGAAATTTGATGAGTGGTTGCTAGTTAATTTTAGTAACAGATAAGTTGTTTGAAAAATATAATATCTAATTTTTAAAAATAGCTTAGTCCATACTATGTCATCTTCTTTAAGAAATGAAAAACAAATTCATATGAGGAAAAAAAAAATCTTACAGATAAAATCCTCTGTAAGCAAGATACAAAAACCCAGAAGCTATAAATAAACATTGCAGATATTATTGCAGAAAGTGTTTAAATTTTAGCATGACAAAAGAGACAACAGATCAAAGTCCACAGCAATGGGTAAACACGTTTTCAACACATAGAAAACACTTCAACATATTAATGCACATAATGAAGAGAGCCCTAGTGAGGCAATGGTTAATCACCCAGCTGCTAGCCCCAAAAGGTTGGTGGCTGTAAGTACCAGAGGCACCTCGGGAGAGAGATGTGCCAGTCTGCTTCCATAAAGATTTCAGGCTTGGCATAACATAGTACACAAAGACATTGTTTTACATCCTACTCTGGTGACTAGTGATTGGGGGTCTTAAAAGCTTGCAAGTGGCCATCTAAAATGCAACAATTGGTCTCTCCTCATCTGGAGCAAAGAAGAGTGAAGAAAATCAGAGATTCATGAAGATAATTGGTCCAAGGGACTAGTGGACCACAGGAATCTCAGCCTACACAACTCTGAGACCAGAAGAAGTAGGGGTTGCTGGCTACCAGTGCCAACTGCGTGAAAAGAGATCAAAATTGGAGATCCTGGATAGAGTGCAAAAAAAATGTGGAACAAGACTCAAAATAAAAAGAATGACCAGGCCTACTGTTCTGATAGAGACTGGTGAAACCTCCAAGACTATGACCCTTCCGGCCTTGGATTGAACTCACTCCCATGGTTTAACCTTCAGCCAAACAATAGATGGGTCTACAAGGTGAACAATTACACTAGGAAGATGCACTCCTTAGAACAATCAACCATGGGAAATCAGAAGGACACCATTTGCACAGGGAGAAAGCCCAGAAATGCATAGGAAAGAAGGCTACAGAGAAAAGGCAACCACAGGGAGGAAGTGGGAAGAGAGCTTTTACATTGTGGGGATTGCAATCAGTGTCACAAAACAAAATGTGTATGAACTGTTGAATGGAAAACTGAGCTGGCTCTGCAAACTTTCACCCAAATCCCAACAGAAAGTTAAAAAAAGAAAAGAAAAGATTTCAGTCTCGGAGAACCTAAGGGACAGTTAGACTCTGTCCTAGGTTTACTGAGTCAGAATCGACTCAATGGCAACATGTTTGTCTCTTTTTTTTTGGCCTTTGCATGTAATTGTTGTTGTTATGTGCCATCAAGTCGGACTCTACTCATAGTGACCCCTCCTTGGGTTTCCGAGGCGGTATCACTACAGAAATAGATTGCCTAACCTTCCTTCTGAGGAGTGGCTGGTGGGTTTGAACTGCCAGCCTTCTGGATAGCAGTCAAGTGCCTTAGGCGCTATGCTACCAGAGCTCCTTTGCATATAATTAGCACTTACAAATCAATAAAGTACTTGTGAACACACAAAAGGAGAGATGGACAAAGGACATGAATGTATTAGTCATAAAAGAAAAATGACAAGTGTGAATATAAGCATAGGGTAAGATATTTAACCTCACTAATAACTAAATGCATATAAACAAAAATAAAAATGAGATCTTTTTATTATTCAACTTAGATAAGTATCTCTGAAAATACATATTTAAAAGGGTTATATGTGCTTAAAATAAGTGGTCTTCTACAAAAAGGAACCTGTATTTATAAAAGGACACATATTGGAAAATATATTCTAAAAATCATGAGATTCTCTCTTTCCTTTTCATATTTCCCCACTTTTCAGTTATTCTGGGAGACTTGGTCAGTCACTATATGGCTAACAACCCTGAGGATTCCAGCAGGAAAATTCAGAATTGGGGCATTAAGGAGAATCAGGAAGAAGCATCAGTTCCTCTGAGTTTCTCCAAAGGAAATGAGAATATATTTAACTGAGGAGTTTGAATCAGTACATGCAGTGATAAGTAGTGTGGGTTCAAACGGCAGCTCTCTCACTTACTAGTTGAGTTACTCTGGGCAAGAGTCTCACTCTCTCTAAACTTCAGTTTCCTTCTTTAGTCATACATACATTTATTCAAGCAATCCATACACCACTAACTATAAGCTTAAGATGACAGGGCTCACGTCCACTTTGCTCACTCACTACTACATAATGTGCACCAGAAGTCCTGAAACAGAGTAGATGTTCTGTGCTTGTTGAGTGACTCTGTAAGACAAGGGAAAGAAGGAATCGGCAGCACTGTGAGGAGAAGAGAGGCATGGCCATCTACTTACTGGGTGTAGAGGGAAGTCTTATAAAAGACAACAGAGAGTAAGAAAAAGTAGCCCATAGCAGATGTAACAGAAATGGGGAAACACCCTCAAAAGGAATAGCAAGCCCTCTGACTACTTCTGTAGGTCAAAAAATAGTGTCCTCTTAAAGGGTAAATGATGGGGCAGGCAATATCTGTGTAAATATAGAATGTATTTAGAAAGAATGAGTTAGATATATTTGTATTACTAGGAAAACATCTCCTAAAAACAATGAGATTCGAAAAAAAAGCAGCAACCAGATGAGAAAATAATACTGTGCTATGCTATCCTTTCACCATACTTATTCAATCTGTGTGCTGAGCAAATAATCCAAGAAGCTGGACTATATGAAAAAGAACATGGAATCAGGATTGGAAGAAGACTTATTAACAACCTGCCATATGCAGATGACACAACTTCACTAGCTGTGAAAGTACTTGAAGCATTTCCTGATGAAGATCGAAGACTGCAGTTTTCAGTATGGATTATACCTCAACATAAAAAAAACAAAAATATTTACAACTGGACCAAAAATTAACATCACGATCAATAGAGAAAACAATGAAGTTGTCAAAAAGATTTCATATTAATTGGATCCACAATCAATACCTTTGGAAGCAGCAGTTGAGAAATTAAATGATGTATTATTGCATTAGGCAAATCTGCTGCCAAAAACCTCTTTAAAGTATTAAAAAGCAAAAATATCACTTTGAGGAGTAAGGTGCATCTGACTCGAGCCATGGCATTTTTAACCATCTCATATTCATGTGAAAGCTGAACAATGAGTAAGGAAGACTGAAGAAGAATTGATGTATTTGGATTATGGTCTTGGCAAAGAATATTAAATATACCTTGGACTGCCAGAAGAACAAACCAATCTGTCTTGGAAGCAGTACAGCTAGAATGTTCCTTAGAAGTGAGAACTTCATCTCACATACTTTGGACATGTTACAAGGAGGGACCAGTTCCTGGAGAAGGACATCATGCTTGGTAAAGTAGAGGGTCCGTGAAAAAGAGGAAATCCCTCAATGGGATGGATTGACACAGTGGTTGCAACAATGGGCTCAAACAGCAACAGTTGTGAGGATGGTGCAAGCTCAGGAAGTGTTTTGTTCTGTTGTACGTAGGTTGCTATGAGTCAGAACTGGCAAGGGCACCGAACAACAACATGTTATCATATTTATGTTTGTGTGTATATGTGTATGTTCAAATATGGATATAGGCCCTGGAATAGAAATAAAATCTTGGCAATGATTTTCTCTGGAAAGGCTAACAAAGGGACTTTCACTTTTTTTTTTTAACTCTCATTCTTCCCTGGTTTGAAGCTTTACAATGAAATGTAATACTGTAATGAAATGAATACTGCTTTCATACTCAGTGAAAAAAATGGTAACCCTACCTCATTATTAATGCTTATGGCTAGATGATCAATTCTAAAATTAATTTTAATGAACCAAAGGAAATTTGCCTTTTCTCTCTGTGCCTCTTCATTTCTCTTTTTGAAAATAAATATCCATATAATTTTATTATAGAATAATGGAGATATATTTTATATAAAATCTGCTAGACAGATAATGTTTCTTGTCTTGGGTTCTAGTATAAATTTTATTTATTTCTCTGAGGGAAACCGCAAGGACAAGCTTGTTTGTAGTAAACATCTAGGTCTATGAGGACTTAAATCTATGAATCACCTCATATGTTCCAAATTCATTCTAGAATTGAATTAAAAATCAGGCAAATATTAATACTGCTTGGTTTGTGCTAACATCGTTGGCTGCCATTTTATTTGACATAAAGTATTCTCCTTAGACAAACCTAAAAACCAGTTTCCATAGATATCTAGAAATTATGAAAAATACATGACAGCAGTTAGAAAATTCTAGAAAAGTGCAAGTAGCTTGACCAAAAGTTAACCTCAAGGCTGCCATCCCTTTGTTTTTTAAGTAGTCAGTGCCTCCTGGGCAGAGTTCAATAGCTTAGAAGACTTATTTGGTCCTTCCTTTTAAAATGAACCTTAGCTTCTCATCAGCTGATAGAATTCAAAGGAAATATCCAAAGTACATATTTCTAACCTTGACCTATTTTCATGTGTACTGAGCTATAGAAAAGAATCCATGAAAAGATTAGATTGTGTGTGTGTGTGAATTGCTTTGTTTGTGCCCACCTGCCCTTTGATGGATTTTAGCATTTTCTATGCTATTTGATGGTTGGCTCTCTGCCATCTTGGCTGTCAGAAACACTATAAAAACCACAGGCACGCATGTGTTGAGGAGACTGGACTGTGAGCCATTAGTACTTCCAGATTCCCAATTAATAATTCCAGGTTACTGGGCGATATAATTTCCTGCATAACGGTACTATACAATGTTTATATGCAGTACTGAACAGTGCTGTTTAGTTACAATTCCTATGACACAGAAAACAATCTCTTAGAAGCTAGGCCAGAAAAAAAGAAACCAACCAGTAGATGTCTCTGCGGTGCTTCTGTTGGGCCATGTTCTTGAATAATTAGCTACAGATGTCTGTGGGCTCAGAAATGCAATGATTTGAAAATTTGCATCTTTTATGATGGGTGGGGAGGGGGACCACATGTCCTAGAAATGTACCACAAGTCTTCAGCAGTGTTTTCTATGCTATTTGGAAGTAAATCTAGTCATGAACATCTGCACTTCTGATCTCATCTAAAAAACCAAGAGTGTTTTACTCACAAAAATGAACACATGTTTGTAAACAGGTCACATTAATAACTTCGGAAGTGTGTCTCCGGGTGAGAAGGAGCTCTGGGGGTGCAGTGGTTGAATCATTCGGCAGGCAACCAAAAGATCAACGGTTTGAACCCACCAGCTGCTCCATGGAGAAAGATGAGCAGTCTTCTTCTGTAAAGATTTACAGCCTTGGAAACGGGATGGGGCAGTTCTACTCTGTCCCATAGGGTCACTATGAGTAGGAATAGACTTGACAGCAGGAAGTTTGTTAGGTTGTTTTGTCTCCAAGTGAGACACTTATCCTGAGGCAAAAAACAAAAACAAAAGCAAACTCTCTCTCTCTTTACATATATATATATATATATATATATATATATATA
>NW_006921616.1:15854504-15856460 GCF_000298275.1 Orycteropus afer afer | reverse complement strand
ATATATATATATATATATATATATATATATATATATATACTTGGGGAGCTCTGGTGGCATAGCCCCTAAGGCACTTGACTGCTAACCAGAAGCTTGGTGGTTCAAACCCACCAGCCAATCCTCAGAAGGAAGACTGGGCAATCTACTTTCGTAGTGATACTGCCTCAGAAACCCAAGGAGGGGTCCCTATGAGTCTGGTCTGACTCAATAGCACATAACAACAATAACATTGATATATAGATAGATAGATGTAGTTTCCAACTAAACGATTCCAGTCTCTGAAGAGCAGAGAAGTGGCCCTGTGGAAGGAAACAGGTCACCACAAAAGGCTCATCCCCTGGCAGTAGAGATGACAACTCAGAGGGTTCCAGGGCCCAGCTCGGGCTTGGGCTTTGTCGTCTGCTGTACATTTCTCTGAGGTTATAGTATGGAGTCCCTGGGTTGTACAGTCAATTAACATGCTTGGCTAACCAGGTTCAAGTCCACCCAGAAGAAGAAAGGCCTTGCAATCTACTTCTGAAAGCTCAACGACTGGAAACCATACAAGTTGAGTTGCTCTCTGACACACATGAGGTTGCCATGAGTGGGACTTGACTCCACAGAAACTGCTTGTGTTTTGAGGTGTGGGAGCATTCCTGCATTGCTGAGTACCTGCTCTTGGGGGGAAATTACTTCCCCCCAAGAGGAGGTGGGTGGAGGTGAAGACTTCCACCACCACCACCATCACTGCACAACCCTTTTTTTTTTTTTTTTTTTAACACTTTAAGGCTAAGACTTTAGTCATTTCATTAATACCAACAGAATCATATTGAATTCCTTTTGTAAACACAGTATTTGAAGAGCAATCCTTAGAGGGTATAACTTGCTTGCTCTTTAACTACGAAATTTATTTTTTAAAAAAGGACACATGGCTCACTTTAAACAAGGAGTATGTTTCTGAAAGACCGAATCCATTTATTTCACCATGTCAATTTACTACTGCCAAAAAAAAAAAGAAAAGTAAATATATTTAAAAATTCCTGTGGTAATCCTCTGGTGAGGTTAAAATTTTTTTCTCATTATTTATTCAAGCAACTAATGACACCATAATATGTATTGTCTGTAAATGTGAAATTTTTAATCATTTTTTTGATTCTGTAGTGATTTATTGATTGCTTTATGTTACAAAAAAAAAAAAAATGCACTTATAAACCACAGTTGGATTATTCACCAAAAATGGCCATTTATTAAACCTTATAAGCTTAGAGCAGAAATCGCAGACCAGTTTACTAAAGAAAATGCTAAAATTTATTCCATTAAATAATAATAAGCAAAAAATCATATCAAAAACCTCTATTGCTCTGGAAATTTTTAAAAAATAATAATTTATTGACTTTTTTTGAGAATATACACAGCAGAACATACACCAGTTCAACCATTTCTTTATGTACAATTATTGTTGAGATAATTGTTGACTCACATGCAGTTGTAAGAAGTAATACAGAGAGATTCTGTGTGCCCGTTACACAGGTGCCCCAGTGGTAACAATTTGCAAAACTATGCTATGGTATAAATAGGAGCTCTGGTGGCCTAAGGTGTTTGACTGTTAACAAGAAAACTGATGGTTGAAATCCACCAGGCACTCCTCGGAAGAAAGGTTGGGCAATCTACTTCCATAGTGATACCACCTTGGAAACCCAAGGAGGGGTAGCTATGAGTTGGATCTGACTCGACGGCAGTGAGATAGTATAATACAAAAGCCAGATATTAACGTTGATCTTACTCAAATTTTTCAAGTTTTATTTGTACTCATTGTGTGTGTGTATGTGTGTGTGCGCACACCACAGACATCTATCACTAGTTACACAAGAACATGATCCAATGTTTTATACAATTTAATCACCTGTATAAGTTTAGGAGCTCTGGTAGCACAGTGCCTAAGGCACTTGACTGCTAACCAGAAGGCTGGTGGTTCAA
>NW_006921616.1:15835275-15854404 GCF_000298275.1 Orycteropus afer afer | reverse complement strand
GAAGGAAGGTTGGGCAATCTACTTCTGTAGTGATACTGCCTCGGAAACCCAAGGAGGGGTCGCTATGGGTCGGGTCCGACTCGACGGCACACAACAACAACAACAACATAAGTTTGGGTATCCATCACCAAAGACCCTGAAAAGTTCCCAAATCTCAAGGTCCCTCATGTTGTCCTTTTATAATCACATCTATCTCCTTTCTACAATCTCTTACCATGTGATAATCACTAACCAGTCTTCCATTTCTAGGTTTGTCATTTCTCAAAGGCTTTATCAGTAGAGTCACGTGGTATGTAACCATTTGGAATTAGCTTTTTTTTCAGTCAGCAGAGTTTTCTGGAGATTCTTCTAAGGTTATGTGTGCATCCATACTTGGTTCCTTTGTATTGCTGAATAGTACTCCACGGTGTCTATGCACCACAGTTTGTTTAGCCATGTACCTGGTGAAGGATATCTGGGCTAATTCCAATTTGGGTCTATTGCCAAAAACACTGCTATGAACATTCATGTGCAGGGTTGTAGGTGAACATACATTCTCATTCTCTGGGATAAATGCTCAGGAATGCAATTGGTGGGTGGTATGGTAGTTGCAAGTTTTCCTTTGGGGGAAAAAAAAAAAACTACCAAATTGTTTTTCTAGAGTGACTATAATATTTTACACTCCCACAGCAATACACAAGGGGTTCAGTTTCTTAACATACTCGTGAACATTTGGGGTTGTCATTATTTTTCATTTGAACCATTCTTAGAAGTGTATAGTGATATCTTATTATGGTTTTAATTATAATTACTAATGGCTAACGATGTTGTATATCTTTTTATGTGCTTATTTGCCATCTGTATGTCCTCCTCACTTAAATATCTGTGTGTTCATGTCTTTTGCCCATTTTCTAATTAGATTGTTTGCTTTTTATACTATTGATTATTGAGAGTTTTTACACAGTAGTCCTTTATCAGTGATGTTGTCTGCGAATATTTTCTTCCATTGTAGTTTATCTTTTCATTCTCTTCACATAGACATTCACAGAGAAATATTTTAAATTTTAATGAGACTCTATTTTTTTTAAAATCAGTTTTCCCTATTACAGATCATGTTTTTTGTTGTTAACTCTAAAAACTTTTTGCCTAGTTTTACATACTAGAAGTTTTTTTTTTTTTTTTTCTTAAAAGTTTTAGCTTTACATTTAAGTCTATGATTTATTTATACAGTATAAGATTAAGGTCCAAGTTGTTTGGGCGTGTTTGTTTTGCCTATGGATGATATAATGAAATGTGTAAAGACCTAGAATTAGAAAACCAAAAGGGAAGAACATGCTCAGCATTTCTCAAGCTGAAAGAACTGAGGAAAAAATTTAAGCCTCTAGTTACAATTTTGAAAGATTCCATGGGCAATATGTTGAGTGATGTAGGAAACATCAAAAGAAGATGGATGGAATACACAGAGTCACTATACCAAAATTAATTGATATATAATCATCCATTTCAGGAGGTGAGATATGATCAAGAACCAATGGTATTAAAGGAAAAAATCAAAGCTGCACTGAAGGAATTGGTGAAGAACAAGGCTGCGGGAATTGAAGGAATACCCACTGACATGCTTCAACAAACAGATGCCAGACTGGAGGCACTCACTCAGTTATGCCAAGAGATTTGGAAGACAGCTACCTGGCCAACTGCCTGGAAGAGACCCATATTTGTACCATTCCAAAGAAAGGTGATCCCACAGCATGTGAAAATTATCAAACAATATCATTGATATCACACGCAAGTAAAATCTTACTGAAAATAATTCAAAAACAGATGCAGCAGTATATTGAGAGAAAACTTCCAAAAATGCAAGCTGGATTCAGAAGGGGACATGAAACAAGGGATATCATAGCTGATGGCAGACGGACGGATCTTGGCTCAAAGCAAAGAATACCAGAAAGATGTTTACTTGTGTTTTATTGACTATGCAGAGGCATTCGATTTTGTGGATCATACCAAATTGTGGATAACATTGAGAAGAATGGGAATCCCAGAACACTTAATTGTACTCATGAGGAATCTGTACATAGACCAGGAGGCTGTCATTCAAACAGAAGAAGGGGACACTGCATGGTTTAAAATCAGGAAGGGAGTGCGTCAGGGTTATATCCTTTCACCATACTTATTCAACTTGTATACTGAGCAAATAATCTGGCTGGACTATATGCAGAAGAACATGGCATCAGGATTGGAGGAAGGCTCATTAACAGCCTGAGACATACAGATGACACAACTTTGCTTGCTGAAAGTGAGGATGACTTGAAGAACTTACTGATGAAGATTAAAGACTACAGTCTGCAGTAAGGATTACACCTCAATATAAAGAAAATAAAAATTCTCAACTGGACCAATAAGCAGCATCACAATAGATGGTGAAAAAATTGAGGTTGTCAAGCACTTCATATTACTTGGTTCTACAATCAACACAAATGGAAGCAACAGTCAAGACATCAAAAGATGTATTGCATTGGGCAATTCTGTTGCAAAAGGCCTCTTTCAAGTGCTGAAGAGCAAAGATATCTCTTTGAAGACTAAGATGTACCTAACCCAAGCCATGGTATTTTCCATCACCTCATATGCATGTGAGAGGTGGACAGTGAATAAGGAAGACTGAAGAAGAGTTGATGCTTTTGAGTTGTTGTATTGGCAAAGAATGCTGAAAGTACCATGGACTGCAAAAAGAGCTAACAAATCTGTCCTGGAGGAAGTGCAGCCAGACTGCTCCTTGGAAGTGAGGATGGTCAGACTTCATGTCACCTACTTTGGTCATGTTGTCTGAAGGCACCATGCTCTGGAGAAGGATGTCATCCTTGGTAAAGTGGAGGGTCAGGGAAAGAGGGGAAAGTCCTCAACAAGATGGGTTGACACTGTGGCTGCAGCGATGGGCTCAGGTATAGTAGGGATCGTGAGGCTGGCCCAGGACTGGGCAGTGTTTTGTTCTGTTGTACATAATGTTGCTATGAGTTGGAGATGCCTTGATGGCACATAACAACAATGGATGTCTCATTGCTCCAGCACCGTTGGTTGTCAAGACTATCCTTCTTCCATTGAATTGTTTTTACAACTTTGCAGAAAATTTGTTGAACATTTGTGAGTCTATTTCTAAGCCCTCTATTCTGTTCCAGTGACCTAAGTAAAATACGCATTTTTGTAATTTGAGTTTTCTTAAAACAAAGTAGATGTCCTCCCCCACCACCTTCTCCATCTCACATACCTATTTGCTCTTTCACATTCAACTCCCATGGCGTCCCCAAAGTGTGAATTCTCTTCCTCAGTCTAGGTTTCATTAATCTCATTATGCTCCCACAGCTCTTTGTGCATCTGTTCTAGTGTTTATTTAATTTTCACTTGTGTCTTTAAGAACTGGTAAATACCTCTTTCCACCAATGAACTGCTTTCTCTTTGAGATTGTAGATTGAATCTCATCCTTTTCTTTGCATCCCACAATATCTGGAACTGGGTGCTTTGTGCAAGGAGAATGAAAGAGTATTGAATGTTGCTGAACAAATGAGGAAATAAATGGCACACTTGGATTAAGGAGACAAGAATTTTAAAGTTTTGACCTTCTAGAAAGCAAATCCTCAGCATTTTCCCATGAGGTTGGTGTAATATGGATAAAATCCCTGTCCTCGTGTCCTGAATATAAGTATTATCATATGCAAATTAGTATAATGGTATCATTTATTCATAAATGTACAGTTCATTAGGCTTATCTATTACTGATGTCATTAGGGCTTCATTTGGCTAAAATTGCAGTCTATTGTAAGTAAACATAAAATAACGAAATCACAGAATTTCAAATATGGAAAGAATCTTATAGATACATAGTCCAATTACCTAATGACAAGATGAGGAAAAAGAAGACTAGAGAAAGACTTACTCAAAGAAACATAGCCTGTACTTGGAAATGAAGGACATTAAATTCTAATAGTTGGACATATTAGCTCATGAATAAAATAATAGATATTTTATTACATGTTCTCACTTGCAAATCATGTTTTTATTTTTAAAACATTTAAAATTACCAAATTGTGCAGAGAAAAAAATTAAGGCCTTTACTATTCTATTACTCAGTAATAACTTACTGTTAAGGCTTTTCAATTTTTCTCTATACATATATGTATTTATAGATTCATTGAAATCAATTATATATGCCCTTAGGGCCCAGTGAGTCTCTCTCCAAGACTGAAATTCCTTGGAGACATCTAGCTTGGAAAATCCTCATCCCTTGATCAGGAAGACAAGTCTGTCCAGAAAGGAGGAAAAGAGAAATAAACTATCCAGGCACACAAGAACAGTGGCCAGCTCAGAGGACCTCAGTTCACTCTACATCCTCATTCTCTGCTCACTATGGCTGCCTCAGGCTAACACAGTGGTGCCAATCCACATAAAAGTTTAAAAACACTCCCCTCTTCTCTAAAGTCATGTCTGGTTGCTAAGTTCCGAAATAGCAAAAGAAATGTTGGGAATAGTGATGTGGATAGAGCTTACGTAATGGTCTCAGAACCTGAAACTACTTTTGTCCAACGAAATTCTTTCAGAAGACTCTCATTGCAAAAGAGGATTTTACTAATCACATGAGCAGAATGATCCATTTTATCCACGCCAGGACTCTGTCTTCTTTGCCACCTCAATGCTTGCTCACTAGAATCATGAATAAAGTGGCAATTATGTGCTCCACTCATTTATTTTGTCCCAAACGCTCATAGTTCCACTGATTACAGGATATTCTGAATTTTGTAACCAAAAATGTCTAGGTTTGCTGAATCCTGGCTTGACTAGAAAAGCCAAACTAAAGAATTCCAGCCTTTTGCCCAATCCCAAGGACTGAGTCAGCTAATAGACCCAGCCCACTGAACAGGGGAGATGCTCAACCCACTTAAAAAAAGATCTTCCTTAGTTCAAAACCAGACACTCTTAATTTCCATTCCCACAGGACTACTCCAACTTTTTTTTTCTTTTTAAATATTAATGAGCAAGTTCATTTAAAAAAACTTTTTATTATGAAAAAATACAAATATATTCAAAAGTCTACATATAATGAACATCAATGTACCTAGCCTCAAGAATTATCAATTACTATTTTCAGATTATTGGCAATGACATTAGCAAATTCCTATAATGTCTTCCGGGGTAAGGTGGCTTTTTTTTTTTTTTTTTTTTCCTCTTGTTGTCTTCACTGATCCCGTATTTCCCCACTCAGACCACACTCCGCCAGCACCCTGGACATGGAAGGAGCAACAATGAAGGGTATCGCATGATGGCTATTGATGCCTTCCACCTGCTCAGGAGGTCGGATAGCTCTAGGCAAAGCAAGAGCTCTGAACAGCATTTCAAAGAATCTGTAGACTCAGCATCTCCAAGCTTCCAGATATATCCATTCACCGGCTGGAATCCCAACCTTTCTGCATCATCCTCCTAGTGTATATATGTGGCATCTGGCAAGTTTGCTGTTTCAAGTGATGCTATAATTCAGTAGCCTCTGAATTAAAGACTGCTCTGTAGAACAAAATCTCAGTCTGCTCTTCAGTGTTCTTGGCTAAACAGCCACAGAGGAAGGACTTCTCTCACCAGCACACACCATATGCCTGCACTTGATTGTATTCCTTAAACTGAGAAAGATGAGGTCGCAATGTCTTTTTGTTGTTTTTCTCTTGTGGTCTTGAAAATTCCTAATCACCTTGAAATTGGTTGACCTTCCCAGAGTTCACTCTTTAGCTCACACATGGTCCCAAGGGACCACGGATGATAACTTGATTTGCTATTTCTCCACTGCCTTCCCAAGGCTGCCATTTTCCCTTCTCAGAATACAGCCAGATGTTCTTTGTCCTTAGACCCTCAGTTCTATGACCCATCCCAAATACTCCACAATCCCCTAAGGGGATGTGCCTGTAATGCATCTTATGGTCATTTCTATGTCAGTTGGATTTTTTTTTTTTTTCAAAGCAAATGAAATAGGATTTGATTGAATCATATTGAAACTAAATAAATAAGAGGAAGACTAATAGATAACTCACCGAGAAAATTGCACAAGAACTAAGCACTCAGGCCTTGGGAAAGACAGGCTTGAGAGGAGCTGTTGGAATCACAGTGAAGAAGCCCACGGGAACTTCTCTCTAGAGCACTGCCATCAGAAGACTGGGCTCTAGTCATCGGTTATCCCTATGCTCTGTGCCTATCCTCAAAAGTATAATATTGGAGAGAGACTCCATGATGCCAGGCTTGGACCATGTGTACCTCTGGAAGGTAGTGGGTAGAGAGAGATGAAGAGACAGAAACCTGCTGAGAAGCTAAAATTAATAGACTCTTCCTTATCATAACTCTATCATTATCATTCTTGAATGTTATGCCTTGTCGGAATGTCAGTTATTTCCTTAGGATATATTTCTGGAAGTAAATTTACTGGGTGGAAAAGCAGGAAGATAAAATGAAAGCATAATTCCAAACTCTTATTGATTGTCCCTGAATGTTTATTCCAATTTATCCAACTTCAAACAGTACAAAACAGCCATTTCACAATACCTCGAACAACACTAATTATTATCCATTCAAAATGATTTGCAAATTTAGTAGATTAAAAATGATACTTCTTTGTTGCTTGATTTAAGACTAACCAGAATAGTTTAAAACACAGTGTAAGATAACAATTTTTTTCTTTAAACTTTTTCAATTTTTTTTTTTTGTAGAACACACACACACACACACACACACACAAAGCAAAAACACAAATCTGGTGCCATTGAGTTGATCTCAATTCATAGTGACCCTATAGGACAGAGTAGAATGGCCTCATCAGGTTTCCAAGGCTACAAATCTTTTGGGAAGCAGATGGCCTCATCTTTCTCCTAGAGTGGCTGCCAACCTTCAGGTTAGAAATCCAGCACTTAATCACTGAGCCACCAAAAAAGTACCTACATTTTCAAATAAATAATCTTATTACACATTATTTATAATTCATTTGGAAGGATAGAAGTAATTGTTAGTTTTTACCATATGTTTAACTGTTCAGTGCAGTCTTTCAAGTGATCGTCTATGGTTTGTAGCTGATTTTATGAAGGTTTAGAGAAAAGTAGTTAACTCATATGTAGAATCTCTTCACTTACTTTCTGACCTTAAGCCTAGAAAAATTTCAGAATATGTTGTAAAATCTGAAGTAAAGGTCAATACATTAAGTATGTTTCTTAACTGTAGGTTATTTCAGAATTTATAATGCAATCTATGGCTAAACAATGTGGTTGAAAATGGACCTTCCACAGTGATAGAATGAAAACTTGAGAAGGTTTGAGTGGTTGGTAGTGAGGCTTGTTTAGACATTTAATAAGAAAGGAGGAAAATTAGGATGAGCATGACGGATATGAAAAAGAAAGCCACTCAGAGACGAGATCAGATGGAGGCCAAGAGTGAAAATCTCAGGCCTTGTGTACTGTAGAATTGAGCAAAACCCAAGGTTCAGTGACACAGTTCAGAATGCTAGGAAGAATGAGATTTAAATTGTGGCTAAATAAAAACACATTAAAACAAATCATCCATCTGAGAAAAAGCAAATGCACAGTAAAACTGCCTACTGGACTGGTTGCATAGCAACCAAATGGGGCTGCAGTAGCTGGAAAGGTCTGTTGGGAAGGAAGTGGGTCAGTGAGGGTGGAGTAGCTAGGAATTTGCACAGCAACCAATCAGCAGCAGCATTTCTGCGGGCACCCGTTCAACAGGAAAGCCCTGGCATTTTAAAGAAGACCATCAAAGAGATCACATTTTTAAAAGATCTAGCTCTAGCCGTTTCTGGAGTTTTATAGTTTTTGGGGAAAGCAGGTTATGTCATTTTTTGGGGGAAGAAATTCTTTACACTCCCAGAATACAAGTCAAACCAACCCAACCATTGTCATCAAGAGGATTCCAACTGATAATGATCTCATAGGACAGAATAGAATTGCTTCATATGGTTTCCAAAGTGTAAGTCTTTATCGAAGTAGACTGCCTCATCTTTCCTCAACAAGGAGTGACTGGTGGGTTCCAATCACCAAACTCTTGGTTAGCAGTCCAATGCTTTAACCATCACACCACCAGAGCTCCTTCGTTTTTGAAATAAGGACAAATTAAGACTGGATGGATTCAATGAGGATTTTTGCTTCAAATTTTAAATGAGTTTTTTTCCTTGCACAATGAGCTGGAAGAAAAAAAAAATGAAAAGAAGCATTTGATACTGCAGTCCTTTGCACACGTGCACGTGCACACACACACACACACCCAGGCTTATTTTTGTGCCATCTCTTCAATAAATATTTCGCCATTTCCCACCGTACGTAAGTGCCCTGAAATCTATGTAGGGAAGTATAAGACTGCCTGCAACCTCACATGAGTTGCAAGGTAACTGAGGGAGTAAGGCACAAACAGATGAAAAGTTGTAAATAAATGAGAGAGGGGAAAGAGAAGTGAACAAACATTTATCGAGTGTTCTATGTACCGTGCTAATAACTTTTCATACATTTTCTCATTTGCTCTTGATGATAATTCTTTAAGTTAATATTTATTAACCCTGTTTTGGGTTAGGAATCCCTTTAAGAGTGCTGTGAAAACTATGGGCCCTCTCCAGAAAAAATGAAAACATGTGCACATATAGTAAAACTTGGCTTACAATCCAGAGGACCTGATGAATTTTCTCCATGCACTCCAAGTTAAGAAACACTACAATTAGGTTTATGGGGCATCATTCCCCAATTAATTAAGGATGAACCTCAGACTTAGACTCTTAAGCATCTCTTCCAAGTCACATGGCAAGTACAGAATGCATCTGGGTTTCAAACCTCTTTTTTCTTCTTGTTGTCATTGTTGCCATTGAGTCAAGCCTATGAACACCATAACAAGACGTTGTCTGATGCCGTCCCATCTGCATGATCATCCGCGTGTTTGAGTCCATTGCTGTGGTCATTGTGCAGTGCCTTCTAACCAAAAGGGCTCACCTTCCAGCACTACCTCGAGCAAGGTTCTGTGGTGACCCACAGGATTTTCATTGGCTAATTTTCAGAAGCAGGTCACCAGTTCTTTCTTTCTAGTGTGTCTTAGTCTGGACGATCTGTTGAAAGCTGCCCACCCTGAATGACCCTGCTGGTATTTGAAATATCAGTGGCCTAGCTTCCAGGATCACAGCAACATGCAAGCAACCACAGGAGGGCAAACTAAGTGGGGGGTGCCTTCTTTATTACCTATAACAAAACCTCTCTAGTTAATATGTCTAACTACAAAAGGAAATGTGAAGTATAAAATTTATTTATAAAAATTGTCTTAAACCTTACAAATCTCTAGTAGAAATTTATAAAAAGGACTCCAGAATATTTCTTGTTGCTGTCTCTGTAACAGATTGCCTCTTTTTCACTAGCACCTTCCACTATTAAATATTGAATAAATCATTCTGGAAATTTTAATTACAAGTTTTTTGAGGTCAGGGTCTGCAGAGGCTTCCTTCCAAGTGAAAGGGGTTCATTCACACTAGCTCAAGCAAATCAATCATTCAATTCATTAGAGATTTATAAATAAATATAAATTGTATCTCATGGGATATAAGAAAAGAAAGTATGAAATGCTGGCAACCAAGAATGGGAGACATATCCATAACCAAGAAGACGTCTCTCTCACTTCCTTCTTGGGAGGAAAATTCTTGGGATCTTCTCACTCCCATTGCTGAATGCACACATTGGATAATGGCTGGACTTACACCCCCCCCCCAATTATTTTGTTCTCATTTTCAGCAATTGGTAACAGCTGCTATGTATCTCAAGGAGCTCTGGTGGCATAGTGCTTACAGCATTGGACTGCTAACCAGAAGTTTGGCGGTTCAAACCCATCAGCCACTCTGCTGGAGGAAGGTGGTGCAATCTACTTGCATAAAGATTTACTGTCTCAGAAACCCAATGGGGGTCGCTATGAGTTGGATCTCTCTCCTAAGCTCTTAAATTCCAAGTTTTACTCCAATCCCCTGAAAGAGAAAATTTTCTTTGTTCAATTTGGGTCAGTTTTCAACTCTTATCTAATGAGTTATTTTGAGGGAAGGGCTTGGATAAGCTAGGGACTCATCTCATATGTACCTCGGGGATGGACAATATCAATTCTAAAAGGTTTCAATAAAGGGCCAGATAGTAAATATTTAAGTTTGTGGGCCACACGGTCTCTGTCACAAATCTCTACTCTGCTGTTTCAGCACAAAAGCAACCTTCACCACATACAAACAGCAGTGGCCGTGTTCCAATGAAACTTTATTTATAGAAACTAAAACTTGAATTTTGTATCATTTTATATATCACAATATATTATGCTTCTTTTGTTTTTTCTTTTCCCCTAACTATTCAAAGCAATGTAAAAACCATGGGCTTGCAAGCCATACAAATATAGGGAACAGGCAGAATTCCACCCTCCAGCCACAGTTTGCCAACTCTTGATTTAGCACAACAACCAGGGTTTATTTATTCTTTATGAAACTTTTTGAAGGGTCTCCTCCAATTAGGGACTTGAAACTCCAGGCTTTCTTTATCTTGTGAAGCTCCACCTCCTCAGCATATGGCTCCGAAGGAAACTAACACAAGGAGAAAGGAAGAATGTCTTGACCTTGAAGTGATATACATCACCCTGTACATAGTCCATTGTCCAGAACTAGTCATGTAGTCCTAACCTAATATGATGCGAGGTTGGGAGACATAGGGCAGAAGATGAGATGCATGATTAAGTTGCAGACTACCTACACCAAATAAAAAACAAACCTGCTGCCTTTGAGTCAATTCTAATTCATAGCCACCCTACAAGACACAACAGAACTGCCCTACAGGGTTTCCAAGGCTGTAATCTTTACGGAAGCAAACTGCCTCATCTTTCTCCCATGGGGAAGCTGGTGAATTTGAGCCACTGACCTTTCAGCTAGCAGCCAAGTGCTTAACTGTGTCACTAGGGGTTCTTTCTATGAAAAAAAAAAAAAAAAAAAAAAAATCCCACCAAAGTCATTGCCATCGAGTCGATTTCGAGTCATAACGACTTGGGTTTTGGAAACGGTATCTCTACAGAAATAGATTGCCCAATCTTTTTTCCAAGGAGCGGCTGGTGGGTTTGAACTGCCAGCCTTCTGGTTAGCAGTCAAATGCCTTAGGCACTACGCCACCAGAGCCAAATAGCATTCAATAATTTTATCTTTATGGTTATTATTTAAACATTATTTCATTTTTGTTTGTTTATTTTTCATTGTACAGCTGAATGCATGCAACCTCAGAAAACTTTTCTCCAAATAATACTACTATAATAACTAAAGAATAGAAAGAGAGAAAAAATACATATATTAGCAAATGCTATTTACACACAAGGTTTAAAAGAGAATTCAATTCATTCTCATTTCTTATTTGGTCATATGTTCCATGTTTACTTTTATTACTGCTTTTTAAAATGTCAAAATCTGTAGTTTATGCTCATCCTATCATAGAAACCATCTAGCTCTGTAGCCCAACAGGGTGAACCATCTTTCATCTTTTGTAATTGATGCCACTCAAAATATCCATGCAACAGCAATGCCACTTTTGTAATGTCAAAAACCCTTTGTATATATTTTCCATTACTGTGATTTAAATATTATCTTCTGATTTAATTAAATCCAAATTGTCTATCTGATTAAATTTAAAGCTGTCCACCAGTTGACCTTATCACACTTATTTCTATATACAACTTTTGATTCACACAGCTCATCCTTACTATTTATTTCCCTTCATTCTTGATTCATTCATATATATTTCCACTATTCCTTCATCTTATATTTCATTCAAGTCTAATTTCACATTTCCCTACTCTCTGAAGTTTTAGTAGATCAACGTTGCCTCCAGAATTTATTCCCAATCTAGATTTCCTCACACCTGTAAGCATCTCAATCATTTCCTAATCTAATGACACTTACTAATTTAATGGCAAATATTTTTATCTAATTTCTTTACATATTGTTTCTTCTTTCAGATTTTCATCTTGTCAATGGCAAGGCTGGCCTGTTTGCTATAGAACACAAAATATATTACAGATGATTGTCCTGCTTTGTTGATTGTCATGAATCAAAATATAAGGAAAAATAGAAAAGACCATAAAAATATTTTAGTATTTAACTTTTTTAAGGTAAAAAATATTAGCAAATGCTATTTACAAATATAGTTGAACTTGTGAGGAATTGATTTTTATGAGTAAGTTACTGAAAAATGCAATCTAAAAGACAGATGCTCAATGAATTATGGTATATTTGAAAAGCATTTATAATGATTTAATATAAAGTCTTGCTCACAAAAATGAACCTAAAACTGTACATGCATCATTTTATGGGGAACATTTTGCTACACTGCACAAATATTGAAGATGTAGCAGACATGGTTTCGAAAATAAAGAGTGGTGAAAATTATTTGACACTTTTCTCCATGGATTATTTTCATATTCTTAGGTAATAAAGTTGTGATCAAATTATTTATCTTCATATTTGGAGAAGAAAAGAATTAGTTACAATGAGGTATATATGGATGACAGCTTTTGTGAGAAGAGATACCATCCGAAATGAGAAGTAAAGGTTACGGGACAAGGAGAATGACTTACCAGTGTGCTGCAGGATAGGAGCTGTAAATTATAATTGCAATGTCTTACATCAGTTAGTGCTCTTCCAGAGGGAGCTAAAGTATACCCAGGCCAACAAGTTGGTCCCAATCCGAGTCATTCACCCTCAGTTTAGTCATCTGAAAAATGAAGAAGTAATGACGTACTATCAATTATACAGATAGCATCAACATAGAAGTAAGATGAAAAGAAATTAACTCAGGAAGTGAGCAAGCCTGGTGACTCAATATCAAAACGAAAGAAAGAAGAAGAAATGTAAGCACTACAAAAAAAAAAAAAAAAGCCTCTAATTCTCTCACTTCCAAAAATTCTCTCAAATTGTTTCAGAATTTCACTTCAATGACTTGTAATGATGTAATTTTTCATTCAGAAATGATTACCTTCAAACATCTTGGTCCAATAATAAGTAATCTCAATATTTCTAAAGTATTATGTAGAGAATTTCCTTTTAGGGTTAATTTAAATTATTATATATTTGTTTGAAATAAAGATCTAGTAGTAGAGAAACATTTTATCCTGGAAAAAAAAACCCTGATTTTAAATATAATAAGAAATCTTTCTGATTTTAATGCATTTGTGCTATAACCAAATGAAAAGTCCAGAATTTTGAACAAGCACAAACTAAAAAGTAAGTTAAAATCTTGGCATTGATTGGCTCAAAACCATAGTTTCCTTATTTATTTCCTTCATCATGAATTGGCTTAAACATCTTATACTTATACTAACTTAAACTTAAACATATACTAACCCCTTTCCAATAATTAATCACTTTGAGGGTGATAGAATACCTCATTGGTTCATTCAACATTTATTTATTAATTTATTGCAATTTTGGTATCTGCCCAAATTAGGAATCCTTCTATCCTCTGGATCACAGAGTACTTTGGTCCTTCTCATAACAATGAGAAGGAAATTTAAACAACAGAAGATAAATGATCCATAAAGGGTATCAACCACACCTTAATCTATTTTAAGACTGATGCCTAGACACATTTAAGGATTTCCCACATTGCTACTTAGCCTTTTTCTGAAAGTTAGAACTGGCATTGATTCCTCATAAATGGACGTGGTGAGAGGAAGACTAAAATTGGCCCATTTGCCCAAACTAAATTCCTATAGATTCAGACTCCCAGGAGGCCCCCTGATCAATTGTTGTAACTTATCCCAGGACCAGTACCTATGTGAGTGAAATTACATTGTTGTTGTTATGTGCCATCGAGTCATCCCTGACTCATAGCGACCCCTCCTGGGTTGCCGAGGCAGTATCACTATGGAAGTAGATTGCCCAACCTTCGTTCCGAGGAGTGGCTGGTGGGTTTGAACCGCCAGCCTTCTGGTTAGCAGTCAAGTGCCTTAGGCTACCAGAGCTCCTTGAAATTACATTGGACCTGTCTATTACTTTATTTAGAGAAAAAGGGGCAAGTCTACAGTAGTATGGTAGAAACACATTTTAAGGGAGTGATTCTGTAGGATTCCTAGTCAATAGCATATACTACTAGAGATTTGCATGTTAATCAGTCATCCTTAGTAGAGATATGAATGTGTGTTTCAGCAAGAAACAAAGCTACTTTGCATAGTATATATTCATTACTCCAAGATTGCCTGAATGGAGATGCCGTTCCTGGTTACCATTTATAATATAGTACAAATATCTGCTTCATCCCTCCCTACTTACACCCTTATATACATATGTGGGAGCTCTGGTGGTGTAGTGCCTAAGGCATTTGACTGCTAACCAGAAGGCTGGTGGTTCAAACCCACCAGCCACTCCTTGGAAGGAAGGTTGGGCAATCTACTTTCATAGTGATACCGCACAGCAGCTAGTATATTCAAACCACTAACTTCTAGATTAGCAGTCAGACATTTAACCATTGTGCTACCAGGGCTCCTTGCAAGACATATAATACATATGGTATCAAGAAAACCAGTATCATTTCTACCCAAACCATGGTAAGAATAGTGGTAACCATCTTCTTCATTAAAACACTAAGCATATTGCATATTTATTCTGGTAGCATTTTGCACTCACCATAATAATGTGAAATGTTGTTGTTGTTGTTGTGTGCCGTCGAGTCAGCCCCGACTCATAGCGACCTTGGGTTTCTGAGGCAGTATCGCTACAGAAGTAGGATTGCCCAACCTTCCTTCCGAGGAGTGGCTGGTGGGTTTGAACCTCCGGCCTTCTGGTTAGCAGTCAAGTGCTTTAGCCACTATGCTACCAGAGCTCTTTAATGTGAAATAGTAAAAGGAATTATATATGTATAAATACTAAACCAAGATGGTCAGAATGAAGTGACTTTGCTATTGGTTTCAGTAATTTTTAAGTACAGTTTATAGTCTTCATATTTTTATTTAGCCAAACTAAAAACAAAACCAGATGGTTATGTCCTCTATAGCGTCACAGGCTTTGCAAATTGTTATATAATCAGAATTGGTTCTTATATTACCTGAATATTTTTGGAAGATAAATAAAACTTGAAAATCTCTTTGAACCTTAAAAATCTGTGAACTGCTAAACAAAATTATCACTACAGATTGGAAAGGAAATAAAGTAAAACCAAACAAAACTTTTCTTTCAGTAAGGTTCATATTTAACTAAATTCTTTTTGTTAATCTGAGAAAATGAGAAAAAGGAAAATTACAAGAAGAAAATATAAAGACAGAGAATTGAAAATGAACTTTGTGCCTTGAGCTGGCTAAATCCAGGAAGCATTTTCAGTTTAACACTGAAGGCAGTTTGTACCCTGACAAGTTCTTTATATGACGTATGGTCATCAGTGATGACTTGGAGTACGCAAAGATTTCTAAATTGGAAGTAAGAAAGCATTAACCATTAAAGAAAAAAGATTGATAAATTGGATCTATTATAATATGTTAAAATAAAACCTTTTCTTTTTCTTCAAAAGTTATCATTAGAAAGTGAAAACGGAGGAGGAGGATCCAAGATGGTGAATTAGGTAGATACACTACCAGGACCCTCTACAAAAAAACCCCAAGAAATAAAGTGAAACTGGTATAGATGACAATCCTGGAACTCTGAGCTTCAAAGGAAAAGATAAAGAAGTAGATCAAATACCAAATAGAGGAAGCTGAATGAAAATAGCAAACAAGGAGACATACAGTGAATTGCTAATTGGCCTGACCTGGCACAGCCATTTTGAAATCTTGCAAGCAGCATTCTAATCAGGTAGGAATCAGATGACTGGATCCACTTGCTAAGGGCTGCACCAGCACCCACACTGGTGCCTACCTAACAGGGAGGTGTGATTGCCTCTTTTACTTCATACAACTCCCGGTAACCAGAGGGATGCCCCCTACCCGGAGCTGGTCAAGCTCTCCCTACCCTACCTGGTGTTCCACCCAGCTGGCCTTCCCTTCCCCCTCACCATAGTCCCACCACCTGTTGTCTGAGGCACACTTTGGCAGACTGAGCATCATGACCCCAAGCCTCAGACATCTGCAGCTGGAGCTTGTGTTGGTGCTATGCTGCTTTTCCCAGCGTCTCCTTCTATTTCTTTTTTTTTTTTCTTTTTATTTCTTCACTCTTCCCCTCTCTCTCTCTCTTTAATTCCTCCTCTTCCCTCTCTGTTGGTTTTCTCTTTTCTTGCTATTAGATAAAAGTCAGCAACTCTTTTCAACCATACCTGCCATACCTGTGTTTTTGATGGCTAGAGCTTGTGCTACTGCTGTGCTGCTCTTTTGTCTTTCTTTTTAGTTTTTTTCTCCCTTTTTTCTTTAATTTTTTCCCTTTCCTTTCCTCTCCCCTGCCTTCTGTTTTCTTTCCCTCATCAGATAGGACCTAGCAACTAGTCCTAGCCACATCCATTACACCTACATGTTTGCTGGCTGGAGCTTGTGCTGGTCTGTGCCAGTTTTTTCCCCTCTTTTCTCTCTTTTTTATTTTACCTTTTCACTTCCTTCTTACTCAATCTCCTCTTTTATTTCTTCTTTTGTATTTCCATTTTTTTTCTTCCTCCCCCCTTTCCTTTTTCTTTTTCACATTAGTCAGGAGCCAGTTACTCCACCCAGCCATACCTACCACAACTGCCACCCCAACTACAGGTGAGTGCTACCACCTGCTCTAGCACCACTGGATTGATGGTGGGCAGCAGCCAACACCCACCTACCTGGGCTCAGCTGCTCTACATGTCCAGAATCAGAGACATGTGACCACACTCCCACACACTACCAAATCCTCCCAAAGACAGGTGGTGAGCACTCCAGTGCAGCCAAAATAGTGACAGAATAGTACACCAGAACATGTTGCCTGGATATATCAAAACAAAACAAAACAGAAAAGCATGGTGATGCAAAGCAACGCACAATCAAAAAATAAATCACAATGATATCACAATGTCTCAGAGACATTATCAGAGATAATTTCAAATCATACAAACACACAAAACAATATACAATAACTCAAGCAAGTGACAAAAATACAGAGCTAAAAAATATTCCAGAGCAAGAAAGGGAATGAGAACTACCTGATAAGGAATTAAAAAGAATTATATTTAGGATGCTTCAGCAGATTAAGATCTATTGCATTAGGCAAATCTGCTGCAAAACACCTCTTTAAAGTGTTTAAGAGCAAAGATATCACTCTGAAGACCATAGTGTGCCTGACCTAAGCCATGGGATTTTCAATAGCTTAATATGCATGGGAGAGCTAGACAATGGATAAGAAAGATCACAGAAGAACTGACATTTGAACTATGGTATTTGCAAAGAATATTGAATGTACCCTGGAGTGCTAGGAGAGTGAACAAATCTGTCTTGGGGAAGTACAACAGGAATGCTCCTTAGAAGTGAGAATGGCCAGACTTCATCTCTTGTCCTTTGGTCAAGTTGTCAGAAGGGACCAATTCTTGGAGAAGGACATAATGCTGAGGAAAGTGGAGAGTTAGTGAAAAAAGGGCAGACTCTCAATGAGATGGATTGACAGGGGTTGCAATGATAGTCTCAAGCACAGCAACAATTGTGAAGATGGTGCAAGATGACAGTGTTTCATTCTGTGTGCATAGCATCACTATGAGTTGAAACCAATTCAATGGCACCTAACAACAACAGCAAGCAGATTGAGGAAGAGTTCAAGAAAAATAAAGACAACATCAAGGAAATCATAGACAAAATCAAAGAAAACACAGCAAAACTACAAGGATTAAGGAAGGAAATACAAGAACAAATTGACAAAATGAACAAACAAGGCATATGGAAATACAAAATTAATACTAAAATTTCAGAAATAGATAACACATTGGAAGGACAATTGACTCAATGGAAGACAGAATTAGTGAAATTGAAGATGAAATTATTAATACCAATCTGTCAGAGGAACTATAAAAAATTACAAAGAAGAAGAAAGCATACAATTATTCAGGAACAAAATGAGCAGGAATAACTTACATGTGGTCAGAATTCCAGAACAAAAAGAGATTCCCCTGGCCCCCATAAAAAAGGTACAGAGAAAATTGTCAAAGGTTTGTTAGAAGAAACCTCCCCTACTATCATGAAAGATGAGGAGATAATGCATTCAAGAAGATTAATGAACTCTAAATGGGATAGACCACAAAAGAAAATTACCAAGACATATCATCATCAAACTATCCAAAATCAAAGAAATTGGAATTTGTAAATACCACACAAACTTTACAAGAAATGAAATGCTAAAGGGAATCCTTCAAACAGAGAACCAACAATAGCAGACAACAAACTGAGATTAAAATACACAATGACAATATCACCAGAAACTAACCCAGATATAGAAGCATCAAAAGTAAAATAAAACTGAAAATAAGGAGCAACAGACATTAATTTGTAAATAATGAAAAGTACAAAGCAAAAAGAGGGAATAAAAGGTGTAGTTCTAGAACTTCCAAATGGAGGGGAAGTTCACATGATATTAAGATACAGTGAAATGTTTAAAACTTTGGAAGATTATAATAAGTTACAGGATAACCTCAAAGAAAATCAATAAACTTTCTCATGAAAGTATAAAATAAGAAAATCATAAAGATGCAGTAAACACTAAAACAGCAACAATGAAGGAAATGATAAGAAAATCCATAAACAAAATGAACTCCACCAGAAAAATATATGGAGAAAAAGAAACCATGAGCAACACACACACACATACACCAACTACAAAATGATAAATGTAAATTCTTACCTATCAATAATTTCGCTGGAGGTAAATGAATTAAATGCACAATTTGAAAGACAAAGAGTACTAAAATAGATGAGAAAAAGTGACCCATCAATATGCTGTCTACAAAAGACACAATTTAAACATAAAGACAAAATTAAACTAAGAACCAAAAGATGGAAAAATATTAATGTCAAGCAAATGGAAATCAAAAAAGAGCAAGAGTGGCAATATTAATTTCTGATAAAATAGACGTTAAGGAACAACAAACAGGAAACAAAAGAAAGGCCATTTTATAATGATTAAAGCACCAATCCAACAAAAGGACATGACCATAATAAATATCTA
>NW_006921616.1:15819730-15834491 GCF_000298275.1 Orycteropus afer afer | reverse complement strand
GAAGAAAGGAAATAATGAAGATTCAAACAGAAATAAATGAAACAGAAGAACAACAGAGAATCTACAAGACTAGTAGTTGGTTCTTTGAAAAGGTTAATAATATTGACAAACCATTGGCAAATTTAACAAAGGACAAGATGCAAATAACACAAATAAGAAATTAAATAGTAATGCCACAATAAAACCAACTGAAATAAAAAAGGATAGTAACTGAATACCATGATGCTTTTGAGCTGTGGTGTTGGCGACGAATACTGAAAGTACCATGGACTGCCAGAAGAACTAACAAATCTGTTCTGGAAGAAGTGCAGCCAGAATGCTCCTTGGAAGTGAGAATGGCCAGTCTTCGTCTCACCTACTTTGGTGATGTTGTCAGAAGGGATCATCCTGGAGAAGGATATCATGCTCAGTAAAGTGGAGAATCAATGAAAAAGGGGAAGGCCTTCAACAAGATGGATTGACACAGTGGTTGCAATGATAGACAGGTATAGCAAGGCTTGCGAGGACTGGGCAGTGTTTCATTCTGTTGTACATAGGGTTGCTATGAGTCAGAGCTGACTCTACAGCACCTAACAATAACATGAAGAACTGTATTCCAACAAATTTGGAAACTGAGAAATGGACAAATTTCTAGAAACATACAATCTACACTAACTAACACTACCTGAGGAAGAAAATTTGAACAGGCCTATCACAAAACAAGAAATCAAACAGGTCATGAAAGAAACTCCCAACAGAAAAAAAGCCTTGGCCCAGGTGGTTTCACTGGCCAATCTTAGCTCATATTCAGAGAATAGCTGACACCAATTATGCTAAAATTATTGCAGAACCTAGAAAAGGACAGAATACTCACAAACTAATTCTATGAAACAAACATAACTCTGATACCAAAACCAAGCAAAAACACCACTAAAGAAAGAAAGTTATAGACCAATATCCCTCATGAACATAGTCATAAAAATTCTCAACAAAATCCTAGCCAATAGAATCTATCTACATAATAATAATATATCATGATCAAGTGGGATTCATATCAGTTAGGCAAGGGTGGTTCAACATTAGGAAAACAATCAATATAATCCACCACATAAATAAAGAAAACTGTCAATCAATGCTGAAAAGGTATTTGACATATCCAACACCCACTCCTGATTAAAATGCTCAGCAAAATAGGAACAGAAGGGAAATTCCTTAACATAATTAAGGGTATATACACAAAATGAATGGCCAACATTATTCTCAACTGAAGGAGACTGAAAACATTCCTCTCATACACAGGAACCAGACAAGGATGCTCTTTATCATCACTCCTATTCAATATTGTATTGGAAGTCCTAGCCAGGAATAAGGCAAGAGATGGAGGGGGGAAAGGTATCCAAATTTGCAAAGAGGAAATAAAACTTTCTCTATTTGCAGATGATATGATGATATACATAAAAAATCTCGGAGACTCAGAAAGAAAATTAAAGGAACTAATAGAAAATTTCAGACATCACACAAGATCAACATTCAAACATCAGTTAGATTCCTCCATATTAACAAAAAGAACTCTGAAAAGGAAATCAGGGAAGCAAAACCATTTAAAACAACCACCCAAAATATGAAATACTTAGGAATAACCATAACTAGGGATGTGAAAGACGTATGCAAAAAAATACTAAAAACACTGCTACAAGAAACCAAATAAGACAAATACATAAAGCAAAGAATATACCATGATTATGGATAGGAAGATTTAACATTCTGAAAATACCAATACTACTCAAAGCACTCTACAGATATAATGCCATCCTAGTCCATGTTCCTTTATCATTCTTTAGAGAGATTGAAAACTAATCACCAACTTTGTATGGAAAGAAAAAAAAAAATTCAGATAAACAAAGCCCTACTAAGAAGAACAAAAACGAAAGTCTCACACTCCCTAGATCTCACAACGTACTATACTGCTGTGGTGGTCAAAATAGCCTTGCATTGCTACAGTGACAGACACATAGACCCGTGGAACAGATTGAGAACTCAGAAGTAATTCCATCCACCTTAGGACAGTTGATCTTTCACAAAGAGTCACAAGCCCTTAAATGGGGAAGAGATAGTCTCTTTAACAAATGATGCTTGCAAAACTGGATGTCCATTTTCAGAAAAATGAAACAGGATTCTTATCTCTCACCATAAAAAAAAACCTAACTCAAGATGGATCAAAGGTCTAAACATAAAACCTAAAATTCTAAAGAGTGTAAAAAAAGGAGGGGGGCAAACTTAGGGTTCCTAATACATGGCATAAATATACTTTCAAATGTAACTCAAATGCACATATAGTAGAAAAGAAACTAGATTCCAAAACAAACAAGCAAACAAATAAATAAACCAAACTCACTGCCATGGAGTTGCATCTGACTCATAGTGACCCCTCATTGGGTCTCCGAGGCAGTATCCCTACGGAAGTAGATCGCCCAATCTTCCTTTAGAGGAGTGGCTGGTGGGTTTGAATCACCAGCCTTCTCGTTAGCAGTCAAATGCCTTAGGCACTACACCACCAGAACTCCCACAAACTAGATTACTTTTTATATGCATAAATTAAAGATTTATGCATATCAAAAGTCTTCACTAAAAGAGTTAAAAGAGAACCTACAGACTAGGGAAAATTTTTGAAAACAACTTATTGCACAAGGGAATATAAAATTTATAGAAAACTTCAACAATTTAATAAACAGAAAGGTAAACAATCCAATTAAAAAATGGGCAGAGGACATGAATAAACACTTCACCGAAGAAGACATTCAGGAGGCCAAAAAACACATGAAGAAATGCTCATGTTCACTAAGCATTAACCCACCAGCCACTGCCATCAAATCAGATCTGACTCATAACAACCCCTCCTTGGGTTTCCAAGGCAGTATCACTGCAGAAGTAGATTGCCCAACCTTCCTTCCAAGGAGTGGCTAGTGGGTTTGAACCACCAGCCTTCTGGTTAGCAGTCAAATGCCTTAGAAACTACACCACCAGAGCTCCCCACTAAGTATTAAGGAGACGCAAATCAAAGCCACAATGAGATATCATCTTATTCCAGCATTAATAGCAAAGCTAAAAAATAAAAAAATAAAAAAAATCAGAAAACAATAAATGCTGGCCAGGTTGTGGAGCAACTGGAACCCTCCCTCATACACTGTTAGTAGAACTGTAAAATGGTGCAACCACTGTGGAAAATGGTATGACATTTCCTTAAAAAGTTAGAAATAGAAAAGCCATATGATTCAGCCATCCCACTATGAGGTATATATCTTGAGAAATAAGAGCTGTGACAAGAACAGATAAATGCACACTCCTGTTCATTGCAGCATTATTAACAGTAGGAAAAATCTAAATGCCCATCAGAGAATAAATGGATAAATAAAGAATGGTACATACAAACAATGGAGTACTACCTTATGTTAAAGAGTAATGATAAATCTGAAAAACACCCCATAACATGAATGAACTTGGAGGACATTTTGCTGAGTGAAATTAGTCAATCACAAAAGGACAAATCTTGTATGAGACCACTACTATAAAAAGTCAAGAAAAGGTTTGCACACAGAAAGAAGCATATTTTGAATGTTACTGAGGGTGGAGGATGAAGGGAGGGTAAGTCATTAGCTTGGGTGAAGGAAAAAGTTATATATAATATGGGAGAGGTCAGTACAAAATGATCAAAGCAAAGGGAGACATTGGAAAGGTCACAGAGTTAAAGATAACAAAGGTAAATACTATTATATATACAATCTTGCTATAGCAGTTATAATAATAATCTATGAGTGGATGCAGAGACATGCAAGCTGAGCGGGTATGTGAAGGGGAATGTGACACACCCATCAATATGTATAGGTTTGACATAGAGTATTTCTACCTATGTAGTTATATGTGTTATATACACATCCATGAATATAATACAGAGGCAAAATTAAAAAAAACTTCTTAGTCACAACCAAACACCTAGAGGAAATGAGTTGCTAAGTATGGGTGCTTAGGACCATAGCCTTGGGGGACATCAAGATGAATTGACATAGCATTAGTCCACAAAGACAGTGTTCTATGTCCTACAATGTTGAGTAGCAACTGGGATCATAAAAGCTCTTAAGCGGCCATTGAAAATGTAACTATTGGTCTCTACTTGTCTGGAGCAAAGAAGAGTGAAAAAAATCAAAGACTCAAGGAAACAATTAGTCCAAAGGATGAACTGACTATGTGAATGAACATCCATGAGCCCAAGAACAGAAGAACTGGATGGTGCCTGTCTACCACTGAGGACCACCCATCACAATTGAAGGTCCTAGATAGAGTGGTAGAAAAATGCGGAACAAAACTCAAAGTCATAAAAAAAAAAAAAAAAAAAGATGAGGCTTATTACTCTTGCAGAGACCTAAAGCCCCGAGACTATGGCTCTCAGTCACTCTTTAAGCCTGAGACTGAACTCACTCCTGTGGCTCAACTTTCAGTTACAACATGAACAGTAACACCAGACAGGTATGCATCCCTTAGAACAATCAATCATAAGAGAGCAAAAGGACAACATTTGCCCAGCAACAAATCTCAGAAGGCAGGATTGGATAGAAAAGAAAGATGAACTGAAATGGTAAACAGAAGGGAAGTGAGAAGAGTGTTATTACATTGTGGGTATTGCAGTCAATGTCACAATACAAAATGCATATGAACTGTTGAATGGAAAACCAATTTGCTCTGTAAAATTTCACTCAAATCACAATTAAAACTTTAAAAAATATTGAAAAAGTAACCCACAGAGAGAGAGAGAGATGATACACAAACTTATAGATACATATGTAT
The DNA here is from genome assembly GCF_000298275.1 of Orycteropus afer afer. Taxonomy (NCBI): domain Eukaryota; kingdom Metazoa; phylum Chordata; class Mammalia; order Tubulidentata; family Orycteropodidae; genus Orycteropus; species Orycteropus afer. The sequence continues at coordinate 15,829,673 of NW_006921616.1, read as the reverse complement.
GATTTTTTATTATTAAATACACATTAGCCAATAGAAAATGAGCAAAAGATTTGAACAGACACTTCACAAGAAAAGAGGATATCTATCTAAATGACTGCTAACCCTAGGACAAAGTGCTCAAGTTTATTGTTTTTGTAGTTAGGTGCCATTGAGTTGATTTTGATTCAAAATGACATGTGACAAAGTAGAATTGCCCTGTAGGGTTTTCTAAGCTTTAATCTCCAAGGGAGCAGAGCACCCGGTTTTTCACACACAAAGCCACTGGGTGCAAGTTTATTGATATTTTTGTTAGGTACCATTGAGTCATTTCCAACTCATAGTGACCCTACATATAATGGAACAAACACACTGCCTGGGCCTATGCTGTCCTTACAATCATTGGTATATTTGAGTCCATTTTTGCACACACTGTGTCGATCCATCTTATTGGAAAAATTTCCATCATCAGACATTCCTTAGGGTAACATTATGAGTTGAGGGAGAAAGCAGTGAAAGGCAGGTTGCAGAATGAACAGAAAGGTAATGGGAGCATGCCTCCTTCATGGTCTTGCCAAGTGATGGTGATTTTGTGCTTAAAAATTAAGTATCATATGATGAAACCTAATTAACATTTGAATTGGAAGACAGACCTGGCAATCTACTCCCCAAAATCATCCAGTGAAAACAGTATGGATCCCAAGGATCTAATTTGCTCCTGGTCCTGAGAATGGCACAGGACCAGGCAACACTGTCTTCCCTTGTACACGGCAGCTAACAACACAACAATGTTGTGTGGTAGAAGTAATTTAGGAGCACAGCTGTAAATAACGTTTTATCAGGAGCCATCACGTTGGTGCCAACTCATAGAACTCTACACACAAAAGAGCACAGCGTTGCTCAGTCCTTTGCCAACCTCACAATATTAGGTATGTTTGAACCCATTGTTGTAGTCATTGTGTCATTCCATCTCAATGATGGACTTCCTCATTTTTTCTGACCCTGTACTTTACCAAGCATGATGTTCTTCTCCAGGGACTGGTCCCTCCTGATAGCATGTCACCATATTCCCTTCTAAGGAACATTCTGGTGTTACTTTACCAAGACAAATTTGTTCGTCCTTGGCAGTCCAAGATATATTCAATATTCTTTGCCAACACTACAATTCTTTATCAGTCATTCAAAAAAAAAAAAAAAAACAGAAAACCAATTTTCATCATAATGAGATACCACTAAATACATACCAGAATGGCCATATAAAAGGGACTGATAATATGAACTATTGACAAAGGCATGGAATAAACGGAATGTTCATAGGTCTACATATTTAGCTTCTGAACGCACCAAGATTAGGCTGACATTCCTGTTTTTACTTAGCCATCCAACACGGCTCTCATTTCAGGGTCTTTCCACACTTACCTGACTGTAGCCATTTGTCAATCCAAGTTCCTCCTCAGCCTCATTTCCACCATACAATCTTCTTAGACCACTTGAGTCTACTGTCCTCTTTGACCTCTGAATCAAGTTTGCATTTCTATCAAAGCCATTTGTTTTACATTTATCATGTTACTAAATTGCATGATTATAGAAATACAAGCAAGAAGAAATAGCTTTAATAAATCTGTTGTTGCAAAATTATTCAGGAATTTTCTCAGAATATCATGGAATGAGACCTGGAAAGGGGAGCTCCAATTAACAAGGAACCACACAGCCTCCCAGTGCACTTAGCATACCTCCTCCCTAGCTCATCCACCATTACCCCCACCTTAGTTAGCAATTTTAACACCCCATTCTTTAAGGCTATTTTGTTATACCAATACATGTGCCTTGCAGTGCCCAGAAAAGAAGCAGTGCTAGAGAAGAGTTTCTTCTTAACACTGTGATCTAGAAGATGATTTCTGAGGTACAGCTAAAGATCAGTCAGAGAAGCTAATTGCACCAGTTCTGCAATTGTCACATCACCTGTGATGGAATATCTGCACTAGATTAATCTGCAGATGCTATTGTTGTGTGTCATTGAGTAGATTCTGACACATAGTGACCTTATATGACAGAGTATAACAATTACTAGGCTGTAATCTTTATGGGCCACCACTCATGTCAGTTTGACGTACTGTTATGGCTTGCATGTTGTTGCGATGCTGGAAGCTATGTCACTGATATTTCAAATACCAGCAGGGCAACTCGTGGTGGACAGGTTTCAGTGGAGTTTCCACACTAAGACAGACCAGGAGGAAGGACGTGGCCAGGACCACCCTGGAAAAAATAAAAAATAAAAAAAAAGTGGCCTGTGAAAACCTTATGAATATCAGGGAAATATTGTCTGATACCATACTAGGAGATGAGCTCCTCAGTTTTGGAATCACTTAAAATATGACTAGGGAAGAGCTGCGTTATCAAAGTAGAGTTGATCTTAATGGGGTCAAAGCTTTCTAGACCTTCATTTGGTGATGTGGAACCACCCAAAATGAGAAGAAACTGTGGCAAACTTCCATTAACAATCATTTATTTACCAACTTCTGCAGTCTGATATCTAGCAAACATGCAATCAAGATGTATTGATAATTACTGGTGATTTAAATGTGAAAGTCGGAAACAAAGAAGGAGCATTGGTGGTTGGAATATATGGCCTTGGTGATAGAAATGATGCCAGAGATCGCATAATAGAATTTTGCATGACCAAAGACTTATCACAGAAATCAAATTGGCTACATCTATGGAAAGAGATAATGGAGAAGCTCAATATCATCAGTCAGAACAAGGCCAGGGGCCAAAGGTGGATCGGACCATTAATTGCTCACATGTGTGTTTAAGTCGAAGCTGAAGAAAATTAAAACAGGTCCATGAGAGCTAAAATACAACCTTCAGTATATCCCACCTGAATTTAGAGACCATCTGAGGAATAGATTTGATGCATTAAACATCAATGACTGAAGACCAGACAAGCTGTGGTACGACATCAAGAACATCATACATGAAGAAAGCAAAAAGTCTTTAAAAAGGCAGGAAAGAATGAGAAGACCAAAATGGATGTCAGAAGAGACTCTGAAACTTTCTCTTGAAAGGGGAGTAAGCTAAAGTGAATTGAAGAAATTATGAAGTAAAGGATTTAAAGAGTAGATTTCAATGGCCAGCTCAAGAGGACAAATATGATAGTGGAATGTGCAAAGACCTGGAGATGGAAAATCAAAGTAGAAGAAAACACTCAGCATTTCTCAAGCTGAGAGAACTGAAGAAAAAATTCAAGTCTCAAGTTGCAATACTGAAGGAATTCATGGACAAAATATCGAATGATGCAGGAAGTGTCACAAGCAGATGGAAGGAATACACAGTCACTGACCAAAAACAGCCAACATTCAGCCATTTCATAAAGAACTGATAGTATTTAATGAAGAAATTCAGCATGCACTGAAGGAATTGGTGAAAAACAAGGCTCCAGGAATTGATGGAAGACCCGTTTAGATGTTTCAACAAACAGATGTAGCACTGTAGGTGCTCACTCATTTATGCGAAGAAGTTTGGAAGACAGCTACCTGATCAACTGACTGGAAGAGATCCACATTTGTGCCCATTCCAAAGAAAGGTGATGCAGTAGAATGGGGAAATTATTGACCAATATCATTAATATCACATGTAAATAAAAATTTTTCTGAAGATAAAAACTGGTTGCAGCAGTACAGAACAGGGAACTGCCAGAAATTCCAGCCAGATTCAGAAGAGTACATGGAGCAAGGGATGTCATTGCTGATGTTAGATGGATCTTGGCTGAAAGCAAAGAATACCAGAAGGAGGTCTACCTGTGTTATATCAACTATGCAAAGACATTCAACTATGTGGATCATAACAAATTATGGGTAACACTGTGAAGAATGGGAATTCCAGAACACTTAATTGTGCTCATGAGAAACCTATACATAGACCAAGAGGCAATCATTTCAACAGAACAAGGGGATACTGCATGGGTTAAAATCAGGAACTGTGCACCTCAGGATTGTACCCTTTCACCATTCATATTCAATCAGTATGCTGAGCAATAATCAGAAGCAGATGATATGAAGAAGACTACAGCAGCAGGATCAGAGGAAGACTCATTAACAACCTGTGATAGGGAGATGGCACAGCCTCACTTGCTGAAAGTAAAGAAGATTTGAAGCACTTACAGATGAAAATCAAAAGACCATAGCCTTCAATAAGGCTTACATGTCAACATAAAAAAACCCTCACAACTGGACCAATAAGCATCATCATGATAAATGCAGAGAAGTTTGAAGTTGTCATGGATTTCATTTTACTTGGATCCACAATCAACGCCCATGGAAGCATCAGTCAAGAAATCTAAAGACACTTTACATTAGACAAATCTGCTGCAAAAGACCTCTTTAAAGTGTTTAAGAGCAAATATGTCACTTGGAAGACTAAGGTGTGTCTGACACAAGACATGGTCTTTTCAAAATCCTCAGATGCATGTGAGAGCTAGACAATGAACAAGGAAGCCTGCAGAAGAATTGATGCACTTGAATTGTGGCATTGGTGAATAATATTAAATGTACCATGGGCTGTTAGAAGAATTACATAATCTGTCTTGGAGGAAGTACAGCCAGAATGTTCTTTACAAGTGAGAATGGCTAGATACTGTCTTTCATACTTTGGCCATGTTGTCAGAAGAGACCAGTCTCTTTAGGAGGATATCATGCTGAGTAAAGCAAAGGGTCAGTGAAAAAGGGGGAGATCTTCAATGAGATAGATTGATACAGTGGTGTCATGATGAGCTCCAATACAGCAAGTATTGTGAGGGTGGCCCAGGACCAGGTAGTGTTTCGTTCTGTTGTACTTTTGGTTGGTATGAGTAAGAATCATTCGACAGTAACTAACGACAACAACAATCTTTATGGGAATGGGCGTGAAGGGATAATTCAGAGGCAGAGGTTTTTACTAAAGTGATTTGCACATACTTCAGTCCACTTTTAGAAGAAAAAAGGAATCACACACTATTTTTACCAACAGAGAGGAATCTAGAGTAAAGGGTATGAGATTATACAATGATACATGATAATGGGGTGGTATTTATATATTATAAGATTTTTATTTTAAAATTTGCTTTCATTGTGGGATTTTGAACTTTTATAATTGAACAAAGAGTTAATTTTATTCTTTCTGACTGAGAGGTGGCACCTTATTTGAGATTTAAATAATGATTATCTTAATCATGTGAACTAATTGAACATTTGTACTGCAATTAGACATACTAAGTGATTATTTCTTGGTGGTTTTTTTTTTTGGAAAAAGAGTTAATCAAATATTTGTTAGGATGTGCTCTAGATTAATTAGTATACTCACTTTGATAAAGCACCTGGTGACACATCTCAGGGGACCTTGGAAGCCTATCCTTTGGTAAATATGAGCTAAGTATCATAGCGAAGTTTACTTGATACTCAATACATTTCCAGTTTAAAAGCATATAACTACTCTGTAAGAAAACTGCTAATATGCAAATAAGTCTCTTATCAGAAGTTGTGGAGTCCAGTAAATGAGTGGTAAATATGTGTGGTTGTAGCTGCACAAGTTTGAAAAGGAACTAGTGGCATTTACGATATTTGGGAAGACATCTTCCATGCTCAAGGGGTCATGTAATATTGAAAAGTTACAAGGTGTAATATTAAAGATTAAGTTACTTGTCTCGGTATCTTTGGACAATTTTTATGCAATTCAATCCAGTTCATTTTGATTAAACTCAAACAATGTGAATTCTCACAATTTTAAACTTAGAAAAAACTTACTACCATCGAGTCGATTAGACTCACAATTTGCCAGGCATTGACTCTAACAGGGAGAGGCTGGTAACTATATGTACAGTATCCATTCTATTCTTCTTTCTACTAACAGAACCTACAATGTATGGGGGGGAGTAGTGAATCCAGCTAGTAAAACTATATTCTCAATCTTCATGTTGAGATCAAATTGATTATATGACTGTGTTCTTGTCAAAAAGATTTGAGAAGGGGTTGTTGAGTTGGGCTTCTAGGAAAATAGTTTAGAGAGGATGACTGCACTGACCCATAATCCTTTGTGGACTTCCCATTATTCTGAAATGCAAGAGCTCCTGTGGTCATTTTGAGAACTAAAGATAAGGCTCACCTCTTAAGTAGGGGCTCTGATAGCTAGAAAGAGACTTGGTTCTTGATGGTACTCCAAAGCTTCATGACCACTCTGGATGGTGTCCTCCATACTCCTTGTATGTTTGGAAATAGTGTTTTTCTTTTGTTATGGTACTGAGATCTTACCAGTGTATGGTAAGATCCCAAACTCAATTACTGCTGAGTTATGAAAAGACTAGACTGAATACATAGACACACATATTGGAGAAGAGGGGAGACAGATGCCATGTGAGGACCTGTCTGCTAGCAAATGAACACAAAAGATCACCTGTAGACACAGAAACTAGGAGAGAGGCTCATAGAAGGAATTGGTGCAGCCAGGACCCTCACTTGTGGTATTTCTGTTACAGCAGCACTAGAAGCTAAGGCAGGAGGGAGAGAAGAGCAGACAGAAGGCAGAGAAATAGAAAACTGCAGAGCCTTTCAATGGAAGGCAATCGAAGAAAGGACCAATATGTCAAAAGCCTGAGGAAGGTCAAGGCCAAAAACAAGTCACTGAACATTGTGACTAAGAGAGCATTAATAACCACTGGGAGAAAATAATCAGAAGTAGTGAGAATGTATATGGAGAGGGTATAGATATTATTTTCAGAAGTTTGGTTGTTAACAGTGGTGATTATGTACAATCTTTCCCAATTTCTGGAAAATTAAGCTATGTGCTTTAAAGGCCAAACAAGATGTATTGTTTGATCCAACAATTTCCTTTTTAGAACGGACACAAAGATTTGTGAGCTATCATGATCATAACAGTAAAAAACCAGAAACAGTCAAAATGTCTTATAATTAGGAACCTCTTCTCACCCATCTGTCTGTGGAGGCCTGTGTGTGCTGTGATGCTGAACAGTCTCCAACAGAGCTCTGAGTCCAGCACAGACTAGGAAGGCAGGCCTGGAGCTCCACTTCCACGATCAGCTAGTGGAAACCTCCTGGATCACAATGGTCTGATTTGCAACTGATCATAGGGATGATGCTGCATTCTGGGACATGAGCTACTGCCTATCTTGTTCCATTGTGCACTGGGTTACCATGACTCAGAGGCTGACTCAACAGCAGGTAAGAGCAACAACAAGTTAATTTATGATACATTCTTAAAGTGGAGTGTTAGGCAGCCATAAAAGAGTGTCTCTTAGCCAAGGTCAGCCAACTTTTGCTGCAAAGAGCCAAATAACAAATATTTTAGGCCTTGTGGCCAACACAGTCTCTTTTACAACTACTCAACTCTGCTGTTGTAGTGAGAAAACTGCCAACTAATATATAAACCAATGAGCAGGAATGTGTTCCAGTAACTACTATTCACAAAAATGGGCATAACGAGGGATTTGGCTCACAAATTGTAGTCTGTCAATTCCAATATTTGAAGAATATAAAACAAATTAGAAGTTCACTATATGAAAAATTGCTGGCTTTAAAATTTTACACACAATGCTTCCAATTTTGGGAAATAAATTTTGACATGTGTGTGTGTGTACATATCAATCTGTAAATGGAATTTGAGTTTTGCCATGGTGTAGTGCATAAGGCATTTGACTGCTAACTGGAAGCCCAGTGGTTCAAACCCACCAGCCACTCCTTGGAAGGAAGGTTGGGCAGTCTACTTCCGTAGTGATACCGCCTCAGAAACCCAAGGAGGGGTCACTATGAGTTGGATCCGACCCAACAGCAGTGCGTAGTGAGTTTCCTTTTCTCCATAGTGGCTGTCTGTCTTTCATATTTGCTATAATAACCATATATTACTGTTTTTTGTAATAAGGGGGAAAAATGCTATTTTATAAAAATAATTTTGTAATGAGAGAAGTGAGAGGAAATTACAAAGTATAAATAAATAAAATTATAATTATAGGGATTGTACACTATAGTTCCAAACTAAAACCTTAGCAAGACATCACAAAAATTGGAAAATTCCATTGATACATGCATTTTGAATTAATGGTGCGTAACCTAAAAGGCCTCTCTGAGAGTTATGGCTGCTTGGGAATCTGTAGTCATAGCACAACTAATCAGCTCTCGATAAGAGAGGCAAGAACAAATTGCAAAGATCATCTTCCTAACAAGATGAGAAGATGTTGACTACCCTAGGACTGGGCATTTCTCCTTCTTACCTGCCTGTGTCCTGTGGTCCTCCTCGCCCCTACCACCCCCACATACACGTTCCTCTGGCGTTTTCTCCTACTTCTCATATGTTGCTTGTTATGTTTCAGGCTCGCTATTTTAATACCTTCATCCATGCTGATTCCTCTTTATAGAATAAAATTTTCTCTCTTTTATTTATCTTTTAAGAATATATTATTTGCTACATATGAAGGATTGCAATAAGATATATATGACATAAGAAAGCATAATAACTTGTCAAATACTCATTGTGGTGTGGTAAATTACCTGATATGGCTTTTCTAACCATAAGTCTTTGTGAACTCCATGGTGGAATTGGCCATGAGCAACCAAGTAGCTCCTGATTGTTAGTTATCCACCTGGGGTATTTCTGTTGGGAGCAGCACAAAGTAATGTTCTGGGAAGTTCGCTCTCTCTCAGGTGTCTGGAATTCTGATGTTGGGTTTGGTTAGTTTGGCCACTCTGCCAGGCTCAAAATGAGGCCTCCTAGAGGCAGAAGAAGTCTCTCTGACTGCTGGTTGAGAAAGATGTGCTGCTGAGAGAAACACGCTCCTGAGAGACATGCACTGCTGAGAAAGAACCACGAAGAGACACATTGCTGAGAGAGAGGCACTGAGAGACACGCACTGTTGGGAGAGAGACTGAGAGAGACTATTGGCTGAGAGACGGTGTGCTGAGAGAGAGACTGAGTGTTGTTCCTGAACTTGAATCATAGCCTGGTGCTTCCCTAATAAACCCCAGAATCTGTGAGTTCTGTGTGGCCACTGCAGTGAATTATTGGACCTAGCAGAAAAGTGGTGGGTGCTGCAGGAGGAATGGTTGGTGTCAGGGCTGATGAAAGAGCTGAAGGGAGGCAGCATGCCCAGCTTCACAGGAATAGGCCTTGGGTTATTGATGGCGATTCTCTCTTCCTCTTGTGGGGTTAGAGGATGTCAGAAGATGCTGCCTCCTTGCCCCCTTAGCACTCATAAATCCAAAAATCGTTGTTTTTGTTATTATGTGCCATTGAGTGAGACACTACTCATAGTGACCTTTCCTTGGGTTTTTGAGGCGGTATCTCTATGGAAGTAGATTGTCCAGTCTTCCTTCTGTGGAGTGGCTTGTAGGTTTGAACCGCCAGCCTTCTGGTTAGCAATCAAATGCTTTAGGTATCACTGCCATCAGAGCTCCTTTTATAGAAATCAGTGACCATTTAATTCTGGTACTTTTTCAGTTCACATTGTGTTTCTTAGATATGATTATGTGGTTTAAAGTTATCCTTTTTTTGCTACTGTATATTATTTTTTTGTGTAAATTGAGCACAATTTGTTTATATAGTCCTCTTCTGATGGCTACTTGAATGTTTCCATATTGTATTATGCAAACATTGCTTCCACAAGCATTCTTACATGTGTCTTAGAAATCACTCTTTGAGTAAGATATGTTTCACACTTTCATATTTCTAGTATTAATCAGATTTTCTATTTCTTTTGAATAAGTTTTGGGAATTTATATTTCTCTATGAATTTGTCCATTTCCAAGTTCTCTAATTTATTGGCATCTTGTTTTACTGGATATCTAAGCTCTTCTGTGAAACTCTTATGGGGCAGGTCTACTCTGTTGTTAGAAGTTGGAATTGATTTGATGGTACACAGCAAAAACAACATACTCTTTAAGCCACATAAATGTTAATTACATGTTTATATAATAAAATATTTATACCC
>NW_006921616.1:15810222-15819285 GCF_000298275.1 Orycteropus afer afer | reverse complement strand
TATATATATAAAAAACTCACTAACTTTGAGTTGATTTTGACTCATAGCTACCCCATTTGGGTTTCTGAGATAGTAAATCTTTATAGAAGTAGATTGCCCAGTTTTCCTTCTGCGGAGTGGCTGGTGGGTTTGAACCACCAATCTTCTGGTAAGCAGTGAAATGCCTTAGACACTACACCACCAGAGCTCCTTGGACTCATATAGTAAGAGAAATTTCTTTCTCAAAACAAAGAATAAAGTGTGTTGGGGTCTTCACTTAGCACAATAAAATCAATCACCATGACACTTCTGGAATAAGGTATAGCATGAATTTATAGTTGTATTGAAATTGCACTTCTTAACGCCCCACCAATCTTTGTAGGGAATTGAAGTGCACAATATAGTTAACACCTTAATAAGAATATAGCTGCTAGTATTGTGGAATTCTGTAACTTTTAGTAACATTGGAAAAAAATTGTTTTAAAACTGCCCCATAAGAGTTTCCTAGGCTGAAATCTTTATGAGAGCAGATCACCAAGGCTTTTCTCCCATCGAGCCACAGGTGAGTCCTATCTGCCAACTCTTCAGTTGGTAGCTGAGTGCTTAACCATTGTGCCACCAGGATTACTTTAAGGAGTATAACACACTGCCGTCTAGTCGGATCCGACTCCTAGCGACCCCTCCTTGGGCTGCCGAGGCAGTATCACTAGGGAGGTAGATTGCTCAACCTTCCTTCCAAGGAGTGGCTGGTGGGTCTGAACGTCCAGCCTTCTGGTTAGCAGTCAAGTGCCTTAGGCACTATGCTGCCAGAGCTCCTTCATAGAAGGTGGGAATTCTATAGAAAAGAGTCAGGTTTAAGTCCAGGCCTCTAATCCTCAAACCAGTGATCAGTTCACTCTCTCATACAAGAGCTATATTTGCTTAGGGTACCTGGCATGTCCCTAGCATGTGTATATAAATAAGACCATAAAGCATTGATACCCAGTCTCATTGTATTGGAGCCTTTACCTGCTCAGGTAGAAATTGTAGCCCCTTACAATGTTTCTCACCTCTCAGGCATCTTAAAAAGCTAAAAATCAGTTCAGGTCATACTTCCCTCATTGTCATCCTTGGCTTCTGGCAAACTAAGCCCAAGATCTATGACACCATTACCTGCTTTTGCCAAACTGGGCATAGTGGCAGACGGTTCCAACACCTCTGGAGCTCTGCAGAGCCAGGAGTCCATGGTCTTTCTCTAGATGCCAAATCTCATACAGCTGTGTGAGCTGAGTAATCTTCAAGAAGGGGTGGGGAACAGCATGTATGGCTTTCAAACTTTCTTGAGCCCAAAGTATTACAGAGTTTACAAAGCCTTTTAGTTTATAATCTTAGTCATAAAGCTTTCTATAGGAACACTACTCTGTGCCACCCCTCAAGTCCTATTGCCAGTTTCCTTCTGATTTTATGGTGGAGTGTGTCTCAGAAACCCTACTTTTCCTCCCTTGAACTGCCATCATCACCATAAATGACAGGTCAGAGTATTTCTGAGGCCCAATTGTGGACATTGTAATGCACACACAAAGTTGTCTAACATTCAAAAAAATAGTGCTTACAAGGAGATGTTTGGTGGATGGCCACTGTCTCCTTCACATTTGAGCCACAGCCAACTCTCTCCTATAGCCCAGCCCATGCCCCTAGTTGTACTTACCCATGTCCCTTGAGGGTGGATAACATCTCTTGCTGCTGGCCACCTTTTTCTTTTGAAGAGAATCTCATTTCAGGATACATGCTGGGCTGAGAGGAAGTAGAGCAAAACATAATGGACAAGCAAATCACAATCTGCGGACTCAAAAAAACAGTCCTTCATGGAGGCAACTTCCTCTGGGTTGTCCTGACTCTCCAGTGACCAACCAGGCTGCTGTCCTTGCACCTCTTCTCCAGGCAAAGTCACAGCTCTTTGGCCTGCCCTTCACTGGGAGATCAGCCCAGTCGACTGATTTCCAGATCCTTCCATCACAATATAGTGCTGGTCCCCCTTACTGTTGGGTTCAGTCTGACTCCAGACCCCTTGTCTGCACTTTTCCCATGAGAAGGGCCCTCCTTGAATTCTCCATGATGAAATTATAACTTGATCTTTTATCTTTCTCGCTTCTTGGACTCTGAACCCCTGAGCCTCAGCCTCACTGATGTGCAAATGCCATATTACTGGCCATTTATACATTATTGTTTTTGTTGTTAAGAAAGAGCTCTGGTGGCACAGCGGTTAAAGCATCTGGCTACTAACCAAAAAGCTAGTGGTTCTAAACCATCAGCCACCATGCGGGAGAAAGATGTGGCGATCTGCTTGCAAAGATTTACAGCCTTGGAAACCCTATGGGACAGTTTCACTCTGTCCTCTGAGATCGCTAGGTGGGGTAGTCAGCTTGATGGCAGTGAGTTTTTGGTTTGTTGATGTTAGGTGCTCTGGTGGTGTAGTGCCTAATGCATTTGACTGCTAACCAGAAGGCTGGCAGTTCAAACCTTAAACCACTCCTCGGAAGGAAGATTGGGTATCTGTGGTGATACCACCTCGGAAACCCAAAGAGGGTCAGAGTGGATTCAACTCTATGGCAGTGAGTTTTTTGTTTTTTTTTTTTTTTTAGGCATCTTCGTGTCAATTTCAATTTATAGCTACCCTGTGTAACAGACTAAAACTGCCCCATAGGGTTTTCTGGGCTGTAATCTTTACAAGAACTGATCATTAGATCTTTTTCCCAGGGATCAGCTAGATGTATTTAAACCACTGGCTCTTCAGTTAGCAGCTAAGTGCTTAACCATTGTGCCACCACGGCTCCTTTTATACCTGTTACTGACTGCCATACCTCATCAACTCCATCTGATTGGTTGGATCACTAGGTGTGAGCTGCTTCTTCCTCCTCCCCAAAAACTCACCTCTGGGGGCCATTAGACACTCTCTAGAGGACAATGTGCCAATGCAAGGTTCTGATCCGGAGCCTGCAGCAATGACACACCTACACCTCACCTGGTTAGTAGCTTTCTTCATTCTGGTATCAAATCTCATTGACATTAAGTTTCCAGACTGTGGTTCCTTCAGAGCCAAACTGCCTACTTACTGTCATTAAACTTGGGGGAAAAAAATCAATGTTGCAATCTTATACCCAGGCCCCCAACTCCACACTATCTCCGTAACATCCAAACATAGAAGCCCCTGCACATACAGCACACCTTGACTTGTATTGTCCATTCTCGTACAGCAAACAGTTTAATGTGCTCATAATTGTTTGATTGCACATACATATTAATATATTTTCTCTCCATTTAGAATATGAGCTTCTTAGAGAAAAAACATACACTTAGCAATCTCTTAAATAAAGAAGCTGCTCAGAGAAGTTCACTAAATTGAATTCAGTCAGTAAGAAATTAACTTCTCTACTAGTTTTCTATAGTGTTACTTCTTAGCATATTGTCCCATTCATTCTTTCCACAGATATTTACTGAGGACTTAGCATGTGCTGGGTAATGTTCTGGGAGCTCTGGTGGCTTAGTGCCTAAGGTATTTGACTGTTAACCAGAAGGCTGGTGGTTCAAACCCATCAGCCACTCCTCGGAAGCAAGACTGGGCAATCTACTTCCATAGAGATACCTCCTCAGAAACCCAAGGAGGGGTCACTATGAGCTGGAACCCACTGGATGGCAGTGAGTTTTCTTGAGTTTGGGTAATCTTCTAGAGACTATCCTAGCAAAGTAAGCACAGCAGATTCCCTCACAGACAGTATATTTAAGTGGGAGGAGTTAGATAACAGCTAAATAGAAATTATGGAAGTCACGTGGAAAAGGTGCAATAAATAAAAATAAAGTAGAGTCAGTGGATAGAGAAAGAGAAGGTGGTCTGGAGGTGGAAGTATTTATGCACTTGTTGCCTCCCTTTGGGAACAGGCTTCTGGAGGTCTCTATTTCCCTTCTTCCTGGGTTTATCTTGTTTTATCTTCTTGATTAGAATATGCTAAACATGGAGCTTTTTAGCCATTAATAAACACTTATGCAAATGACAAGGATAGGAACCTCAGACTTAAAAATCCAGTATGTCTCCATTCTCTTTGCATTTTCAATGTGAAAAACAAGTTAAAACAAATGAATTACAGTAAATAGAATATGGGTACAAATTATTTTTCTTTCCAATTGCCCCCTGGGCTTAACATTTTCACAAGTATCATTTAGTGAACAGACAAAATGATCTGGAATCTTTGGGTTTCAACAGCAATGTGCGGAGGATGTTAGCAGACCTCCTTTCCCCCTATCACATTTCCAAAACCCAAACCCCACTGCCCTGGCACTTGGCAAGCTCACACCTGAAAATCCTTGGTGGCAATCACTAAAACAATCACCAGAAATACGGAGGCTCTCAGGAGTTACCTTTTTTGCTAACCTGGTGCAGGCACTAGGACCGCCCAGACGCCAATAGGCAGCCACGCTTCACAGCTTGTCAGTGGATTGAGCCGCCTTTGCTGTTACACAAGATAGAGCAGCGGCAGGGCTTCGGCATCCTTCCTTCCCACTGCTTGAGATTGGAAGGTATTTACTTGCTCTTTCTCATTCAGGTGTTTTACTCCATCCATGTGCCTTTAGCGTTCACTTTATCAGAGACTCAGAATGCTGTCCAGCACTTATTGGGTTACTATCTTATTTATGTTAATTTCCAGAGCTGATGGAAGCAACAGTGCCATAAAGAAATGGGCTAGACATTTCCAGAGGCTGAAATCTGGAGGCATTTGGAGGTGTGAGTATACTGGTCTCCCATCTCTCATGTGCTGGCTGGATTAGTTGCCTCTCTTGACCTTCTTCCTCCTCACTGAGAGAGACAATGTAACATGCCATCTGCATTATTTCATTCATGAAGGAAAAGCAACCAGTCTATAAGCGAAGCCACTAATGATGGGCCTGAAACTCCACTTTGGAGTGCCTGTGGTTCCCTCTTCCAGCCTGTGGGCTTGCAAGAGGAGAGGCTGGATTTGCAAGAGACTTTTGATGGGAAAGAGATTTTGCTCGGGGCGGCAGACTACTTGCTTGCTCTCTGCTTTCTGTTCTCAAAGCAAAGACTGTCCTTTCTAATCACTGCTGTGGTGCAGCGTGGGAGTGTATTTAGGCTTTCTTTATTTCTACGGTTCACACACTCTTATCAAATACGTGATTAGTTGACTGCTAGAATGCTGTTAAACCGTTCTAAATCTCCCAGGGAAAACCCCTGAAGAAAAATCTGGTTTGCTTTCTTGTGAACCAGACTATACTCAAGATCACTATTAGTAGACTGCACACAGTAGTATTAATAGACTAACATTCTATTTCCCTTGTGAACAACACATTTTGTGATGTGTATGAAGGAAGTAATTTGCTCTCAGAAAAATCCAAGTGAATATAGCCTTAAGAGAATATTGGAAAGTCTCTTTAAATATTTGTATATACAAACCAATTGAAAATGCTTTTTCAGGGCCCTGGTGCTAATTTCATGCATGAAAAGCTGCTTGAAAACTTTAAAGCCTTGCTACATTGTTAGCTATGAGTACTAGGTCAGTAGCAAATAGTTTAAAATTATGTAGCTTATATGAAATGAATCAGTCAATGTATTTATAAATGAATAGACTGTTGAATTATATTAGTAATCAATTCATGGGAAATTTGGGGAGGAATTTGGTATCATTTTGATTGTTAAGATCAATCGTGCTATTAAAATGTACTTCAGGAAAGAAAATACCAAAGGCAGATACAAAGCAAGGCATCAATATTGATCATATGAATTTAATGAAAACATTTGTTAGAGGATGTTTTAAAAGTTCTTTAATGATTCAAAAGATTTAATATAAATGTTTAGGGACCCTATGTTTATTATATTTGATATATTAAAACACTCAATGCGGTTTCAAAATGTTTAAATATCATACTTTGGGAATGGACTTCAAGTTCTCCTAAAACTCTAGTTCATTGAAAAGAAAGTGGGACAGAAGGTATGAGGGAGAAATGGGCTAAGTCTCATTTTATTATTCTGCTTATATTCTGAACATTTGGAACTGATATTTGCTACACAAATACTGTATTTTAAAATGTAACTGAACTTACAAGTGATGTAATCATTAATTTAGAGTATCTTTATAAGATGCAAGTGAATGCAGAAAGTAATATTGTGCAGTAACATTGCTGCTGTATAATGTTTCTTATGCACCTAAAATCTTTTTTTGAAGATGATGTTTCTAAAGGGAGTAGGGAAATCAGATTGAGAGTAGTAGAAGTTCAGTGTTTTTTGAATGCAAAAGTAATTTTTAAAATTTATTTTTGGGTTAATATAACAAAATATGACTCTAGAAACTTTGTGTTAATAAACCTTTCTGTCTCTCTTTTTAGAAAACTTTCCATATTCCACATCTGAAATGATGACTCAATTCTTTAATTGAAACGTAGTTTTGAAAACTTTAACCTAATATATAATTATTTGCAGTCTTCAGCTTCAGTTTTGTGTCATACTTTCTGTACGTAGATCATCAGGAATAATTTTGAAATAACCTCATTACATGTTGAGCCTAAAGATTCATTTAATTCAATGATGATAGAAAAAAAAAATCCTGAGAAGAGAGATAGTATCCAGAATTTAATACTGTTTTCAGAACATAAAATTTCTTCCTAAAATGAAATCTTAGTCAAACACTGGCTAGACAAAGACCATGGGAGCAATGCTCACCAGAATGGTGGGATTACAGTCAAGCGAGTGGCGTTTATGCCAAAGAATGAAATGAGGGCTAAAACCAACTTGCTAAAGTGTAAAAGTAGTAAATATCTGGTATTTTGAGCCCTGAGGACAGAGTCCTTAAATAGTCCCTGTACCTAAGAGATCCAGGTAACTATCAAGAGATTTACTGGATGAAGGTAAGTAAGTTTAGAAAAGTGATTATTTTTAACCTGCGTATTTTTATTTAAAAGAGGTTTAGCAAACAGTAAGTCTGGTTATGACATTGTCATGCCCAACAGAGGTTTGTTAGTCCTTTTCCTACAAGACATACACATATTCTGTACTGGGGATTCTCATATGACTAGCTTACATACTAAGATCTTTTAAAAAGAAGGAAAGAGATAGCTCTTACAATATTATTGATATTATCAGGTAAAATGATGTTGAAGGAAGTGGGGATTTCTAAACCATGCAGGAGTTGATGGAAAGGGAGACTGGCAACATCTGCAACCAAACTTGTTTCACCATGACAGTTTACTTTTATTTTTGTTCTCTGAGCACCTATGCTTTGTGTCTGTAAGAAAAGATGTGCCTGAAGTGTTTGACTGCTAACCAAAAGGTTGCTGGTTCAACTCCCCGCCCAGCCATTCTGCGGAAGGAAGACTGGGCAATCTACTTCCATAAAGATTTGCCACCTCAGAACCTCAAAGAGGGTTGCTCTGAGTCAGAATTGACTCGATGGCAGTGAGTTTGGGTTTTTTTTTTTTTTTTTTGGTTTGGAATATAAGCAATAAACCAGCTGGAGAGTGACTCCCAAGGGTATATCTTGAAGGTACTCAGTATTTGTTGAATGGGTAAAGAAGTGAGAAATGGTCCCTTCTGGTTTGTCCTTTTAGGTATTTACTTTCATCAACATGAGTTTTAAAGAACCTATATACTTTATATGTTGGCCTTGTATATGAACCATAATAAACAGTAATTGTATGTAACTTGAGACTTTCTTTTGAAATCCAATTATGATTCTCCCTTTTATGGTATTCTTATACACACACACACACAAACATATACTTGACTGCTAACTGGAAGGTCAGCAGTTCAACCCCACCAGCCACTCCTCAGAAGGAAGATTGGGCAATCTACTTCCATAGAGATACTGCCTCGGAAACCCGAAGAGGGGTAGTGATGCATTGGAAACAACTCGGCAGCAGAGTTTGGTTTGGTTTGGTTTAGGGTAGATCAGTGTAAAAAATTATGGACACAGCATGTAATACATTTGATCCAAAGAGATCTTCGCTCCCTTGCTGCATGCTAGGTCTGAGAATTAAAGCTCTCCTCTTTCATCATCTCCATCGTTTTGTGGCGGGAAACAGGCAATAAAATAGAATTAAATATTATGCACCAAAATTATTATCAAAATTATTTTATGATTATTGTAACTTATTATAAATTAATCAGAATATATTTGATAAATCCTAACTTGAAAATTAAAAGAAAATGCTGTGATAAAAAATTGGCCCTGTGGCATGTTTAGATTGGATTTTTTTAGAATTTTCCCTGAAAAGTTGATGTATCTTTAAAGAGAGATCCATATAAAAGAGCCAGCCAGATAATGAGCAGCACTGTGTTACAATAGAAGAATGTTGCCATAGAAGTCAACTCTGCTGCAATTAAATCCATCCCATGTCATTTATAAACCTTGAAATATTTACCAGTTTACCTCTGAGTCCCCTTGGTAAAACTTTTCAGAGTTTTGAAAAAAGTGAGATGTTGAGTGTCCATAAAAACACCATGCACAAATTGTTTTGCAAACTAATGAATTCATGCCTTGGAATGCCTAGTCAAGTAAACAAGTGTTTGACTATTTTGTCATTCCTGTGGCTCTTTAAATTCTGATAATACTATCTGACATAGTTGAGAGAGAAAAGACAGGCATTATTGTAGGTACCAGAAAGAGCCAGCACTGCTTCTGAATTTTCTAAAGATCTGGTCTCAGGAGCTTTGTTAGATGCAGACATGACTGGGTTTGCTTGTCTTCTCAGAACCATCATCACAGGAGTTTATGGGGATTAATTATGGTTTCCTTCCCCTCTAGGAATGCTAGATTGAGACAGGTAATCCAAGGAGGTTGGTCACATATTCCCCTGCAAGACTACACTGATTGGGTTTGTCCAACTAAACACAAATTCTTAAGAAGTTCAGTGAGATGACCACAAAGTGCACAGTGCACCTCAAGTTTCAGGCTCAGGCTGAAGAAGGGTTGGAGCCACTTACATCTAAACACTCTGGGGTTTTCTAATCACATTGACATGCACCCACAAAATACATACACAACCACGTGTATTCTTATAATCAACTGAAGACTGGGCAATCTACTTCTGTAAAGATTCACC
>NW_006921616.1:15805545-15809877 GCF_000298275.1 Orycteropus afer afer | reverse complement strand
TTATTGTGATTTGGGTGAAAGTTTACAGAGCAAATTCATCTTCCATACAGCAGTTCACATACACTTTGTCTCATGACATTGACTGTAATCTCCCACAATGCAACAGCTCCCTTCCCACTTCCTCCCCATAGCCACCTCTTCCCTCTATCCTTCCCTCTCATGCACTCCTGCCCCCCAAGATGTCTCCCTGTACATACACAGCCCTTCTATTCTTCCACAGTTAATCTCTCCAAGGAGTGTTTCTACCTAATGTAAATGTTCAGCTCAGATGTATGGCTTGGCTTTTAAATACACCTTCACCCCATTGTTCTTGACAGTAGAGCAAGATGTAGGGGCAAAATTGTCCAATATTTTTCCCTAGTCATTTCAAAGAAAAACTTTAATCCTGGGTGTTACTAGGGTGGTATAGTTAAACTGCTTTATCAGACGGTATCTAAAATAGGAAACTAATACAGAAGCATACTGGCAATGGTTGAAGGTGGAGGTTTCCGATGGGTTTTGGGCTTGATTTGGCCACGTTCTCCATCTTGAAGAAGAAGATAAAATCTTGCAGAGTGGATGCCACAGACAAACTGGCAAATTCAGAAAACCTCGTGCAATATCAGCAAAGGAGCAAGGACTCTCGGCAAGTGTGGAAATGACAATGAGAAAGGGTAACATCAGGAAGGAAATTCAGCTCGTGAAACTTGTCATTGCCACCATTTCTAATCTACTTGCAGCTCTGTGTGTCCTCAGAAATATAATTTGATTTATTTGGGCCTTTACTTATTGCTAAGTATTGGGATGCTTTGTTGTTGTTGTTGTAAGGTGCTTTCAAGTAGATTCCAATTCATTGTGACCCTATGAACAACAGAAGGAAACACTGCCCTATCCTGAGCCTTCCTCACAATTGTTGGAACACCAAAATCAGGACATTATTAAATCATTTACTTAAAAATATGATCTATCACTTCATTATTGAATTATTTAATTATTATACTTGTGATAATGCTGGAATTTATACTTATTTTGAGTAACAAAATCAACAACCACAAACTGGTTGCCGTCAAGTTGGTTCTGACTCACAGCGATCCCCTGTGTGTCACAGTAGAACTAGGCTCCATAGGGTTTTCATTGTCTGCTTCTTTGGACGTAAATCACCAGGCCTTCCTTCGGAGGCCCTTCTGCATGCACGTGAACTTCCAACATTGCACCTAGCAGGCAAACTCCTTAACATTTTACTCCTTTGCAATGGAACCCTAGAAATCTAAAAGGAATAGTGAGTTCAAGAAGTCTACTACTGCAACACATAATGTTGTTGAATGCAATCAAATCAATTGCAACTTATGGCAACCCTGAAGGACAGAGTTGAAGTGCCCCATAGGGTTTTCACAGCTGTGATTTTTATAGAAGCAGATCATCAGGTTCTCGTCCAATGGAGTTGCTGGGTGAGTTCAAACCACAACTTTTGGCTAACAGCCAAGCCCTTGACCATTGTGCCACCAATACAATCAGAAAATAGGTTCTAATGTTGATGTGAAGGAAGTTGAATGACGAAAACCACATTATAATACTGTTGTTGTTGTTATGTGCCCTCAAGTAAGACCTGACTCATAGCGACCCTTCCTTGGGTTTCTGAGGCGGTATCACTACGGAAGTAGATTGCCCAACCTTCCTTCCAAGGAGTGGCTGGTGGGTTTGAACTGCCAGCCTTCTAGTTAGCAGTCAAGTTTCTTAGGCACTATGCTACCAGAGCTCCTATATGTTAATACTAAGAAGGTACATTTTCCAGAGAACTTATACATATATACATATATATATATATATATATATATACACACACACACACACACACACACACACATAAATTCCTTAACTGCACATTAACTTTAAAAAAAATACATTTTATTGAAATATAATTTATGTACAGTGAAATACACAAAACTAAAGTGACATGGTATACATTAACTTTTAAAGACAAGCTTCAATAGCACATATCTCCAACAGTTTACACATTTTTTTTTTCTTTCACTATTAACTCATGGGAGCTCTGGTAGCATAGTGGCTAAGACATTTGCCTGCTAACCAGACGGCTGGCGGTTCAAACCCACCAGCCACTCCTCGGAAGGAAGGTTGGGCAATCCTACTTCCGTAGTGATACTGCCTCGGAAGCCCAAGGAGGGGTCGCTATGAGTCGGGTTTGACTCGATGGAACATAACAACAACAACAATTTAACTCATATTCAACTTGTTGTTGTTGTTGTTATTTGCTGTCGAGTTGGACCCAACTCATAGCGACCCCTCCTTGGGTTTCTGAGGCAGTACCACTATGGAAGTAGACTGCCCCATGTTCCTTCCGAGGAGTGGCTGGTGGGTTTGAACCGCCAGTCTTCTGGTTAGCAGTCAAGTGCCTTAGGCACTATGCTACCAGAGCTCCCAATATTCAACTAGGTATCCATTTGAAATCCTAAATAATTTACAACTTTGTTTCAATTATATTAAGTGTATGGCAATTATTATTATTATCTTTAGTATCATCAGTACTTCTAATTTTTCACTTACCATTAAACATCATAAAATAATTAGGGCAAAATATCATAAATAGTCATAATTGTTCATATAAACATTTCTGTTTATATGATGTTTAGATGATGATGAAGCTATAATTCAACTGTTGGCTACTGTCAGAAACACAATGTAATGAGTAAAATGTTGACTCTTTAGCAGACAAAGTTATAAAATGGAAATTTTGCTTTCAAAATGTGGTTCTAGTGGTTCTAGGTGAAAAAGTGGGAGATGTTAAAGATGAGAGCTGCATGTCAGAATCATAATAAATAAAGGTATAATTTGCTACATCTCACAAAATAATACTAAGTAAGGAGAAAATTGAAAAAAAGAATTTTTCATAGGCATCCAAAAATTTCACCAGGTTGAGAAAAACATGACTTTGCAATAGCATCTGTGAAAAACACTGAGTAGTTGGAAACGACATTAAACTTGGTTTGACTGGACAAGATGACGTGACTGCCCAAAAAGCTAACACAGATTTACATTAAAGGGAACCACGTCTCTAGAACATGGTAGGTGATAATGCTCTACTGCTCCCTGTGTGCAAGATGCTTTATGATGTATTCAGTTCTGAGCACTGTATATTAGGAGAGTTATGGAAGGAAGGTTGGACAATCTAGTTCCGTAGTGATACCACCTTGGAAACCCAAGGAGGGGTCACTGTGAGTTGGGTCTGACTTGATGGCATATAACAACAACAACATGGATTCATTAGAAATCACAAGAAGGACAGGGGGATGAGGAAGTTTCTAAGCCTTTTCAAAGGATGAACAGTGGATGTTTTATTTGGGGAAGAGAATTATTAAGAGTGACAGTGACTCTTAGTTATGACCTGTCTTCAACAGTTTGAATGGTGTGACGTAGACGAGGAATAAGACTTGTACGTTAGGGAGACAGAGCTCAGTGGGTTTCATCACGGATGCTGAGTCCTGTGGTAGGACTTTATGTGTGCTTTATGGCAATGAGGTGGGGAGGAAAGGACCTGATGTGGGAAATAAGATAGATCTGAAATCAACCCCTAAAGCTTCACTTATAAGTTATTTCTTAGATCTATATTTCCTTACATGTAAAATGTAAATGGGACAAGTGCCTTACAGGGCTATCAGAAAGTAACATGAGATAATATATGTAAAGCATTTAAAATGCAACAGCATCATCTGTCTATCTTATATCTATCTATCTGTCTATCTATCTATCATCTATCTATCTATATCTGGCAGTGATTTACCTTTGAGTAAGTATCCACTTTATTTTGGGAGAGTATATTAAGGATTCAAAGTTCCAAGAGGTGATTGGACGAAATGACTTTCAGTGTTACTTTCCGACATTGAAATTCATGACTTCCATGGAAAGATACTCTAAAAATATAACACTGGATTTCTTTATACCCATTAAAAAACTCATTACCATCAAATCTATTCCAGCATGTAGCAATCCTACAGGACAGAGTAGAACTACCTCACAGTTTCCGTCATCTTTACAGAGGCAGACTACCACAGCTTTGTTCCACAGAGCCACTGGTGAGTTCAAACATCTGACCTTTTAGTTAGTAGCTGAGTGTTTTAACCACTGTGCCACCAGAGTTCCTTGGATTTCTTATATATTCTTAAACCATTTTATTATTTATAGTCTATGTCATGTACAATAAAATGCTGGTCTATAGGGACTTTAAATAATTAGTTTGAAACTAACTTGCCATGAAAACCATTGGTTTTACTGTTTATTGTTTCCTTACTGCCTGTTGTTGTTGTTGTTATGTGCCGTCGAGTCGGCCCCGACTCATAG
>NW_006921616.1:15801980-15804890 GCF_000298275.1 Orycteropus afer afer | reverse complement strand
ATAGCAGGGATTGTGGAGCTGGCGCGGGATCGGGCAGTGTTTCGTTCTGCTGTGCATGGGGTCGCTATGAGTTGGAAACGACTCGACGGCACTTAACAACAACAACAACATAAACAAGATATCAATATATTAGAAGCTTACTGTTGTTTGGGAGTCCTAGTGGCACAGTAGTTAAGTTAACCAAAGGGTTGGCTGTTCGAACCCACCAGCTGTTCTACATAAGCAAAATATGACAGTCTGCTTCCTTAAAGATTACAGCCTTGGAAACCTTGTAGGGTAGTTCTACTCTGTCCTGGAGGGTCACTAGGAGTTGGATTTAACTTGAAGGCAATGAGTTACTGTTATTTAGGCTAAATTGAATAATTCAAGTAAGAAAGACTCTAGGCCAATTCCTTTCTGTGGTGACTCAACAGCCTATTGCTTTTTAAATAAAAACATCAAATAGCATGAATCTTGGTGGTTCAAAGTGCATTTGGTCTTGCTGTTTCAATTACCTAGTTGCTGTCATAGTTGAACTGATGACCACAACATTAAGAAAAGGAGGGTTGGCAAACTACATTGTTAATAAGTCTCCCATTTAAGTCTGTCCATCATCTCTGCTTGTTCTCAAATTTCCAAAAATCTATGATGTTCATCAGAAAGACTTTTGATGCAGCCTGCAATTTAAATCAAGTTTGTGATTATTGAAAGTATTTCAAATTGATAATCCCCCTGCTCCTCCTTCTCTCTTACGCACGGCAACTATCTTGGTCTAGGTTCTCTGAAGCCAGCGATACATATATATATTTGCATTATATATATGTTGTTTTTCGTTGCTGCTGAGTCAATTTTTAACTCCTAGTGACCACATGGGACAGTGTAGAACTGCCCTCTAGTGTTTCCTAGGCTTTCATATTTGTGGAAGCAGATCACCAGATCTTTTCTATCATAGATCTGCTGGTGGTTTCAAGCCATCAGCCTTTCTGTTAGCAGCTGAGAACTTAACCATTGCACCACAAGGGTTCATTGATATAGATAGATGGATAGATAGATTTAATTCAAGAAAACGACTCACACAGTTGTGGGGGCTGGCAAGTCCCAAATCTATAGGTCAGGTGGCAGGCTGGAGATTTTGCTGATTTATGGGATTGTGGGAGCTGGCAAATATAAAATTATCAGGTCAGGCAGCAGGTTTACATCCCATGAACTGGAAGTCAGATGACAAGAATAGTATAGGGTCACAAGATTTAGAGAGAGAAAAAGCTTTGTCTGAGCATTCATTTATATACTGAAGGCAGGCTTAAGGGAACTCCCCTTTAAACTGATTGGCTGATCACATCAGAAAATAATATCATGGAAGATTATTACAGTTTATTACATTACAGAAAGGAGCTCTGGTGGCCAGAAACCTAAGGCATTTGACTGCTAACTAGAAGGCTGGCAGTTCAAACCCACCAGCCACTCCATGGAAGAAAGATGGGGCTATCTGCTTCTGAAAAGATTTACCACCTCAGAGACCCAATGGGGGTCACTATGAGTCAGAAGTGACTTGATGGCAGTGATTTTGGAGTTTGATTTATTACATTATAGAAGAGCAAGCAGTCCAGTGTCTGCCAAAACACTGAGAATCAGAGTCTAACTAAATTGACATATAACATTAGCCATAACAGCGATCTTGCATCTCAAATTGCTTTACCACCAATTCTCCCCACCCCACCCAAATCAGTTTCTTTGTGTGGTAGTGTATTATCTTATTTGACAGATGAGAAAAATAACATGCGAAAAGATCAATTTAGCAATATTTTGAGGGGCATAGAGATTCAATTTTGCACTGGTAATAGTTGAGAAAACACTGCTATAAATATGTAAAGAACATAACATTACAACATGTACAGAATTCCTCATACTTTTTTTTTTTCCAGCCTTTAAATTATAAATCAGTTTCAGTAATCTTGCAGAAATTGCATTCATCCAGTAAGGATACTTTCTCCTTTTCAACCATTATCTTTTCAGTTTTAAGATACATATAGTTTCCATAGAATACTCAGAACACTAATGCGTTTTCCTTGCTGGTAAGTACACAGCAGAATAAATGATAATGAAAAATTCTTGCTGACTCCTACTGCTTTCCCCCCTTGAGCCAGGAAAGGGAGGGAGCAGGAGCGGCTTCGGGGACCTCAGGAGCAGCAGAATATCCAGATGAAAAGGGGCAGGAGGCAAGGCTAGGCCCCAAGCCCCCTAGAGCCAGGAAAAGGAGGGAGTGGCCAAGGACCACAGAGTGGCAGGATCCAGGTAGGGATTAGGTAAGGGGAGGGTGCAGAGGTTTCCAACAGCTAAGGGAGACAAATTTATCTGTTAGTTTGTCATCCTGTGAGGCTTGTACATTGCTGGTAAGCTTGATTGAGGCTGTGCCACTGGTGTTTCAGGAGCCAGCATTTTTGCAAATGGTGCACCGGTTTCAACGCAGGTTACAGACTAAGACAGACTAGTAAGAAGGAGGAGGCCATCCAATTCTTAAAAATTGGCCAGGGAAAACCTTATGAATAGCAGAGAAACACTGTCTGATACATTATTGGGTAACATTATGAATAGCTTGGAAACATTGTCCAACACAGTGCAGGAAGACAAGCCCCTTGGGTCAGAAGGCACTCAAAGTAGGGCTGGGAAAGAGCTGCCTCATCAGAGTAGAACCAACCTTCATGACATGGATAAAGTGAGTCTTCCAGGATCTCCATGTGCTGACGTGGCACAACTGAAATTGAGGAGAAACAGCTGTAAACATCCACTAATAATCGGAATATGGAATACACGAAGTATGAATATAGGAAAATTGGAAGTTGTCAACAATGAAATGGAATGTATAACAATTGATATTCTAGACATTGTTGTTGTTGTTGTTAAGTCGTTTCCGACTCATAGCGACCCCATGCA
>NW_006921616.1:15799911-15800875 GCF_000298275.1 Orycteropus afer afer | reverse complement strand
AATATACTGCTGCAAACGTTTCTGAATTATCTTCAGTAAGATCTTACTTGCATGTGATATTAATGATATTGTTCTATAATTTCCACATTCTGTGGGATTGCCTTTCTTTGGAATTCTAGACATTAGTGAGCTGAAATGGATAGGTTTTGGCCATCTTGAATTAGACAACCATATGAGCTACTATGCTGGGAATAACAATTTGAAAAGGAATGGTCCGGCATTCATCATCTCAAAGGATGTTTCAAGATCTGTCCTGAAGTACAATACTGTCAGTAATAGTATAATATCCATATGTCTACAAGGAAGATGAATTAACACTACTATTATCCAAATTTATGCACCAACCACCAAAGCCAAAATGAGGAAATTAAAGATTTTTATCAATTTCTGCAGGCTGAAATTGACCAAACAGGCAATCAAGATGTGTTGCTTATCACTGGTGATTGGAATGCAAAAGTTGAAAACAAAGAAGAATCACTGGTAGTTGGACTATTTGGCCTTGGTGACAGAAATAATGCTGGAGATTGCATGATAGAATTTTGCATGACCAACGATTTATTCATTGCAAATACCCTTTTTCAACAACGCAAATGGCGGCTATACATGTGCCAGATGGAGTACACAGGAATCAGATGGACTACATCTGTGGCAAAAGGAGATGGAAAAGCTCAGTGTCTTCAGCCAAAACAAGGCCGGGAGCTGATTGTGGAAAAGACCATCAGTTGCTCATATGCAAGTTACACTTAAAGTTGAAGACAATTCAAACAAGTCCATGACAGCCAAAATATGACCTTGACTATATCCCTCCTGAATTTAGAGACCATCTAAAGAATAGACTTGATTCATTGAATACCAGTGACCAAAAACAGAAGAATTGTGGGATGACATCAAGAGCATCATCCATGAAGAAAGCAAGAGTCACTAAAAATACAACAAAGAAAGAAAAGACCAAAATGGATGTCAG
>NW_006921616.1:15788314-15794261 GCF_000298275.1 Orycteropus afer afer | reverse complement strand
ATAAAAAAGCTGAACAGAAGATTTCAAAGAGCAGCTCGAGCAGACAAAGACAATTACTATAATGAAATGCACAAAGACCTGGAGTTAGAAAACCAAAAGGGAAGAAACCATTCAGCATTTCTCAAGCTGAAAGAGCTGAGGAAAAATTTAACCCTCGAGTTGCAATTTTGAAAGATTCTATGGGCAAAATATTGAATGATGCAGGAAGGATCAAAAGAAGGTGGAAGGAATATACAGAGTCACTGTACCAAAGAGAACTGGTAGATCTTCATCCATTTCAGGAGGTGGGGTATGTTCAAGAACAAATGGTATTAAAGGAAGAAATCGAAGCTGCACTGAAAGAATTGGTGAAGAACAAAGTTCCAGTAATTGACAGAATACCCATTGAGATATTTCAACAAATGGATGCCCTCCTGGAGTCACTCACTCAGTTATGCCAAGAGATTTGGAAGATAGCTACCTGGCCAACTGACTGGAAGAGATGCATATTTGTACCCATTCCAAAGAAAGGTGATCCCACAGAATGTGGAAATTATTGAACAAAATCATTAATATCACATGCAAGTAAAATCTTTCTGAAGATAATTCAGAAACAATTGCAGCAGCATATTGACTGAGAACTTCCAGAAATATAAGCTGGTTTCAGAAGTGGACATGGAACGAGGGATATCATTGCTGATGTCAGATGGATCTTGGCTCAAAGCAAAGAATACCAGAAAGATGTTTACTTGTGTTTTATTGACTATGCAAAATCATTTGATTGTGTGGATCATAACAAATTGTGGGTAACATTGAGAAGAATGGGAATACCAGAACACTTAATTGTACTCATAAGGAACTTGTACATAGACCAGGAGGCTGTCATTCAAATAGGGAACACTGTATGGTTTAAAATCAAGAAGGGAGTGTGTCAGGTCGTATTTTTTTCACCATACTTATTCAATCTATATTCTTAGCAAATAATCCAAGAGGCTGGACTAAATGAAGAAGAATGTGGCATCAGGATTGGAGGAAGAATCATTAACAGCCTGCAATACCTTGGTGACACAACTTTGCTTGCTGAGAGTGAGGATGACTTGAAGTACTGACTGAGGAAGATTGAAGAATACAGTCTGCAGTATGGATTACATCTCAATATAAAGAAAACAAAAATCCTCACAACTGGACCTATAAGCAGTAATATGGTAAATGGAGAAAAGATTGAAATTGTCAAAGACTTGACATCGCTTGGTTCTACAATCGACGCCAATGGAAGCAGCAGTCAGAACATCAGACGACATATAGCACTGGGCAAATTGGCTGCAGAGGACCTCTTTCAAGTGCTTAAGAGCAAAGATGTCTCCTTGAGGATTAAGGTGCACCTGGCACAAGCCATGGTATATTCAAT
The DNA here is from genome assembly GCF_000298275.1 of Orycteropus afer afer. NCBI lineage: Eukaryota > Metazoa > Chordata > Mammalia > Tubulidentata > Orycteropodidae > Orycteropus > Orycteropus afer. Next base: position 15,792,874 of record NW_006921616.1, on the reverse strand, counting down.
CGCCTAACATGCATGTGAGAGCTGGACAATGAGTAAGGAGGACTGAAGAAGAATTGATGCTTTTGAGCTGTGGTGTTGGTAAAGGATACTGAAAGTACCATGGACTGCTAAAAGAACTAACAAGTCTGTTCTGGAGGAAGTGCAGACAGAATGCTCCTTGGAGGCAAGAATAGCCAGACTCTGTCTCACCTACTTTGGTCACGTCAAAAGGGATCATTCCCTGGAGAAGAAAGTCATGCTTGGTAAGGTGGAGGGTCGTTGAAAGAGGAGAAGGGCCTCAACGAGATGGATTGACACGGTGGCAGCGGTGATGGGATCAAATATAGCAAGAATCATGGAGCTGGCTCAGGACTGGGCGGTGTTTCATTCTGCTGTGCATAGGGTTGCTATAAGTCGGAGATGACTCGATGGCACCTAACAACAACAACCTGTTGCTTTCATTGTCACATGATGAAATATTTTATTATTATTATTTTTTTAAAAGAAGATTCCATAAAAAGTAACTAATTATAACAATTTTTTTTTTGGTTCTTCTTGTTATATGCCATCAAGTCAATTCTGACTCGTAGCAACACTATAGGCAGAGTGCCTATAAAACCGCCCAATAGGATTTCCAAGCTGTAAACTTTAAAGAGGTAGCTCACCATGTTTTTTCCCCTATGAAGCAACTGGTGGGTTAAAACTGCAAACCTTTTGTTAGCAGCCGAGTTCTTTACCACTGCACCATCAAAACTCCTTAGATCAGTTATTATTTGATAATCAAATAACATTTATTGAAATTATTATTTTTTTTTTTTGGTAAAAAACATGGACATAGAACACTAGGGGAGAAGGTGGGAAAGTAAAATTTAAGGTCTTTTAAGGAATAAAAAATGATAGAAAACTAATTTTATTCTCAAATTCACTTTCAAAAATATTTATCTAGGATGTCTTTAGTACACAAAGAAGGAGATGAGTAAGGCCATTCTCTAACTTTCAAAAGCTTTGTGTTTGATAGAGAGGTGCCTGGGAGATAGTTAACATAGTCTGCATTAGAAGAAATTTTGTGTGGAAGATTCATGACACATCAGACTAAATATTGGTGTGCAAGTGCATAACACCAGATAAAGACATTTGTATATTGTTTTAAGCTAATTCAGATTTGTCCTTTAGATGCAACCAAATTTTTTATTATAAATTAATTTTTTCTTTGAATATAATCAGGATGAACAGCTTACTTAGCAACAGCATGAACTGTATGACATTTGGAGAAAATCAAATGATTTTCTGTTAAATGCCTTGTTTCAGCTTCAGTGAAAAAAATATACACTGTTAGGCTGCCATTTAAAATGCTAGTGCTCCTGCAGTTGGTGTACCAATTTGTGATCTTATATGTGAGATATTAAAATCAGCTTAATAGCTAGCCAAGATGGAGTAATCACACTCTACCCTCTAGCTTTCTTCCTACAACCAAAAGCCCTGCACCAAATCTATAAGGACTCTGAACAATAGATCAGAACAAGGAAACCAAGTAGAAGCCCCAGAAATTGAAAAACGACTGAGCAGTGGATTCCAGGAGTTGACTGCTAACCAGAAGGCTGGAGGTTCAAACCCACCAGCCACTCCTCGGAAGGAAGGTTGGGTAATCTACTTCTGTAATGATACCGCCTTGGCAACCCAAGGAGGGGTCGCTATGAGTCAGATCCGACTCCACGGCACATAACAACAACAACATAGATCCACAAAGGAGCTCTAGTGTTACAATGCCTAAGGCATTTGACTGCTAACCAGAAGATTGGAAGTTCAAACCCACCAGCCACTCTGCAGAAGGAAGATGGGGCAATCTGCTTCTGTAAAGATATACCACCTCGGGAACCCAATGGGGGGTTGCTATGAGTCAGAATCAACTTGATGGCAGTGGGTTTGATTTTTGGTAATAGATCCATAATTGGGCAGTGCAGCAGTCTGAAACCAAGAGCTGCTGTGAACAGAACCATATAGACAAAGATCCAGAAAAGTCTACTTTCTCCGGCCAGAGGACTGGGAAGAGGGAGCCCTATAGGATGTAGTTCTTCTGACTTCCCTTGACCTCTACAAGCTCATACCAGCAAAGAAATAGCGCCTCTCATTCCTTATCAGTGGGGACAGCAGGTTTACTCTCTATCCTTTCCTTCCAAGTAGCATGTCAACTCCAGACCTGAGAGATGGACCCCATGATATTCTTCCTGCCCTACAGCAGATGAGCATGCACAATATCAGGGCACCCTCAACTGCCTTGTGACCCCAGTGGTAGAGCCCTGTGAGTCTTCTCACTCTGTAACAGGTAAATACCAGCAATAAAGGGACATCCATTCCCCTCTCCACTTGCCTGGAGCCCTTTTGTTTGTCTGTCTTTGCTAGAGCCCATAAAAGGTGGTAAAGACTTGCAGTCTAAATTTAACAGGGCTGACTGCCTGCTATCATAAACAAGAACAACAAGAGACAAAAATAGTCCAGAAAACATTAACAGTAACCAGAGCTCCAAAACATAATAATCAAAATGTCCAGGATTAAATCCAAAATTACTAAACAGAGGTCAGAAAAACATAAACAAATAGCAAGGAAAGAGGGAATCCAGCCCTAAGATAAAGTAGATTTTGGCCAAAGCAGCTAGTTTAATCATTCTCCAGCAAATAAGGATAAAAATTCTTAAAGAGAATAGGAAAGAAGAAGTTCTTAGCAAAGCAATAGAAGCTCTTAATAGACCACATGAAAATTTTTGAACTGGAAAATACAACAGAAATGTAAATAAATCATGGGAGGGGTTCAAGAGCAGAGTGGGAATGATGGAGAGTCATTGAACTTTAAATCAAATCAATAGAAATAATTTAATCTGGCCAACAGAGCAAAGGGTGAAAAGGGAATGAACAGAAGCTTAGGGACCTTTGGAACAATATCAAAAGGCTAACATCCCTGTCACAAGAGTAAAGAATGACATTGGTGTAGGAAAAAATATAAAGACAAAAACTTCCCAAATATTTTGTTGTTGTTAGGTTCCGTCGAGTCATCTCCGACTCATAGTGACCCTGTGTACAGCAGAAAGAAACACTGCCCAGTCTTGTGCCAGCCCCACGATCCCTGCTATACCTGAGCCCATTGTCGTAGCCACTGTGTCAATCCATCTTGGTGAGGGCTGAATATGTTGTTGTGATGTGCCGTCGAGTTGGACCTGACTCACAGAGACCCCTCCTTGGGTTTCTGAGACCATATTACTACGGAAGTAGATTGCCCAACCTTCCTTCCTGGGAGTGGCTGGTGGGTTTGAACCGCCAGCCTTCTGGTTAGCAGTCACGTGCCTTAGGCACTATGCTACCAGATATATAATATATATAATTCAGTATTTGTAGACATGAATATTATTATTATTACTGCTATTTTTATTGTGATTTGGGTGAAAATTTACAGAGCAAATTCACTTTCCATACAGCAGTTCACAGACACTTTGTCTCATGACATTGACCACAATTTACCAGAATGCAACAGCTCTCCTCCTACTTCCTCCTGATAGTTACCTCTTCCCTGTGTCCATCTCTCCATGCACTCCTGCCCCCTGAGCTGTCTCCCTGTGCATAAACAACCCTTTTTTCTGCCATGATTATTTTCTCCAAGGAGTGTATCTACCCCAGGTAAATGTTCAACTCATATGCCTGTCCTTTGACTGGGAGCCCCAGGTGTGGGTTCAATTCCAGACCTGAAGGGCAGGTAGGGACCATAGTCTCAGTGGTTCCACCAGCCTCTATCAGACCAGCAAACCTGGTCCCCCCCTTTTATTTTCTCCAAATGAATTTGAGTTTTGTTCCACATTGTTCTCCCTCTCTATCCAGGATCTCCTACATAGATCCCCTTCCAAGTGGTTGACAGTGGTAGCTGGGCACCATCTAGTTGTTCTGGTCTCATAGTCATATAGGCTGCAGATTGGATGGTGTACCAGTCACTAGGACCAACTGTTTCCATGAATCTCCAGTTTTCCTCATTCCTCTTTGCTCTGGACGAGGAGAGACCCATCATTGCATCTAGATGGCAGCTTGCAAGCTTTAAAGATCCCAGTCACTACTTGCCAAAGTAGGAGGTGGAACAATGTTTTGTGCAGTATGTTAGGCCAGTTGAGCTTGATGTCCCCTGCGGCTATGGTCCTGAGCCCACAGGTTCAACTACTCAGTCCCTCTGGGTAGCTGGCTGTGACCAAGAAGTGACTATAACCTTGCCCCTTGTCAGCTCTACTATATACCTGGGAATTCTGATCATACAAATAAACTTATAGGACCATTGTCTGCCAACCCTATGCATGGTCTTGGGTACACTCCCCACTTCATAGACATACCTAATCGTTCAGCTTGTCCATACATCTCTCCACCCATATACCCATGTTTGCCTTCACTGACAACACAGTACTGTATGTGCAAAAGGGTTCATCTTTGTTGTCTGTACCTCCCATGTACTTCTCCATGTCTTCTTTTCCTCAATGCTACCATATTGATCACTCACATTTGGTACACTGCCCTTCTCTTCACCCAAATCAATACTTATCTCTACCTATCTAAC
>NW_006921616.1:15767474-15786795 GCF_000298275.1 Orycteropus afer afer | reverse complement strand
TGTGAGACCTCCTACTTTGTTCTTCTTCTTCAATAGTGTTTTGCTTATCCAAGGTCTCTTTCCTTTCCATATAAAGTTAGTGATTGGTTTTTCCATATCCTTAAAGAATGTTGATGAGATGAATATTATTTTTAACTGATATAGGAAATTCAGCAACCCCTCAAAAAAATAATACTTTTATAAAAGTTTATACCTGGACACATTATAAACAAATTTTTGAAAGCCAAAGATAAAGAAAAATCTTCAAAAGTAATCAGAGAAAAATGACCCATTTCATTAAAATGGGGAACAAATACATGAAGGACTGTAGATATCCCAGCATAAACTATGGAGACTAAAATTGAAATAACATTTTTAAATCTTGAAAGAAAGGAACTGCTAACCCCAAATCCTTTAACCAAAAATATCCTCAGAAAGGAAAGCAAATTAAAGACATTCTCAATTGAAAAGCAAGCAAACTCACCACCAGAAAGACCTACTTTTGAAGAAACACTAAGGGAAATTCTTTAGGTGTAAGGGGAATAATAAAAAAGGAAGCCTAGAAAATTTGGAATGAAGAAAGTTATTGATAGAAAATTTATCTGGGTAAATAACAGATTGATTTTCACCTCTTAAGTTCATGATAATATATATGAATACTGAAAATAAAAAATATCCCCCTCAACTACATATGTAGGTAACCAAACAAATAACTTACTTAAAAAAAGTTGTTCACAAATTATCTGGTTTATATTAAATTTATGATTATGATGTCAAATTTCAACATGTCTGTGACTTGAGTTAGGAGCTCTAGTGGTACTAGAAGCCAGAAGATTGGCAGTTCAAACCCACCAGCTGCTTCACAGAAGGAAGATTGGGCTACTTTTGTAAAGATTTACTGCCTTGGAAACCCACTAGGAGTCACTATGAGTTGGAATCAACTCAATGGCAGTGGATTTGGTTTTTCATTTTGGTGACTTGAGTAAATCCCTATTTTCAAGGTTACTATTAACTCATAGGAGTCCTGGCTTGGCTGCTAACCAAAAGGACAGCAGTTCCAACCCACCAACCTCTCTGCAGGAGAAAGATGTTCAGTGTGCTTTCTGAAGATTACCAGAAACCAAAACCATTGTTGTCGGGTTGGTTCCAACTCATAGCGATCCCATAGGACAGAGCACAACTGCCCCCATAGGGGTTGCAAATCTTTGTGGAAACAGACTGCCACATCTTTCTCCCTCAAAGTGGTGGTGGGGGGCTTCAAACTGCTGACCTTACAGTCAGCATCAGGGTGCTTATGCAATCTTTATGACTTCTCCATAACGATTACAACCTTGGAAAACCTATGGGAAAGTTGTACTCTGTTCTATAGAGTCACTGAGTTGGAATAGACTCAAAGGCAATGCATTTGGTTTTTGATATTAACCCATAACTGGATTTAAGATAGGCTATATTGCAATATTCTGTATTTTCTAAATGCAGTTAATCTTTCAGTCACTGTATAAAATGAATAGCAACAAAACCCATTTTAGATAGAATCCCTAAATGATTCATCCGGCATCATAAATATTTTAGGTGTACGTTTATCTACATACTTTTTATTACTGTTTTGCCCTTCACTTCTTTTTAAACTATTTAAAAATAATCTTAAAATACAGAACTATTTATGGCCCTTAGTGGGCCATTCTATTTGGAGTAGTTTTAGTTATTTAGAATTTTCCATTTGTCTAAAATTCAAACTAGATGGAAATTCCATTTCCAATCTGTGGCAGCCTGGCTCTTGGCCTAAATAGTGCAGGGTCTTGCTATTGCGGCATTGCATATGCTTTTAACAAAGAATGGCCCTCTTTTATGCCTTGAGGAGAAGCTAACTCTAGAAAAGACAAAAACTTTGTATCATTCTGTGTGCAAGTCAAAAGTTATCCATGTAAGAAACAAATGACTCAAAGAGCAATTGCTTCTGGCACAGTAATCACTGCAATGGTGCTTCTCCATTTTCAATGGATTCCTTTAGTTGTTATTGCAATGAAAGGACTTAACACATTCCAAGTTTGTTGGAGTTCTCAGAATCTTTAAGTTTTTCTCTTTCAATAGTATTCTGTCTCCATTTAAGAATTAAACATTTCCAGTTTTAGAGTATTTAAAATGAAATTTGGAAGGGACCTTTCAAATCTTGGTCTGACACTTTTAGCTTACAGGTGACAAACCTGAGGTCCCAAGTGGTCAGGTACAGAGCCTAGTGGCATCATCACATGCCAGATCTGAAAGGAGAAGGCAGGTCTTGTGACTCTGAACTTGATGTTATTGTAACAGCATGTGGTTGATATTTTTTAAGGTGGACTAGGCTCATTCTTTGTCAGAGAGCATATGCAATACCTAAAAAATAAATTCCTAACTCTCAGGCAAATACAAAATGGACATGCGTAAAAGATTTCCTTTAACTCACTAATTAGTGAGGGATGCCAATAAGATGTAATGACTAGTTCAGAGAGAATTTAAGAAGTTAGGTATATATTGGCAATTTTAAAAAGAAATGTTAAGATAAGATTAATTGGTTGATCTTTGGGGTTAGCTGTTTTATGAGATAATAATTATTTGCATTTTTCTCAGTTGAATGTTAACAAGTAAATTTACTAAATCTGGGATGTTTAATCAATAGTAAACAATGAGATGAACTAAGTGCCTTCCCTCAGACAATCCTTGGGTGGTCTTTGTCCCTGTATGATATTTAAAGTACTTTCTGTCCATTTTTTTTCTTTTTACTTCTATGGTTTATGATCAGAAGTTGGCTAACTAAGGCCCATGTGCCAAATTTAGCTCACTGCCTCTTTTGTAAATGAAGTCTTATTGAAGCATAGGTTTGATCTGGTTATTTTCATAGGTACAACCAGAATGTTAATTAGCCATATAGTTTTCCTTTTGTGTGCTCTGCAAATCTAGAGCCTTGCAGTATTGAGCCACTACTGAGGCCACTTAATTAACTTATGACTGGAAATTTTCATAAGCAACATTTAAAATTGGATTTAAAAAAAATCTCTCTTAGTGGCTATTCTATCCTAAGGCTAGGAAACTAACTACAACTCTACCTCCACTGGGTCTTACCTGGAGGGCCTGCACATTTATGTGAAATCTTTGCTTCTTGTGGTCTCCCAAATTTGCTAAGTCTCTAGTCTTCCAGAAAGTAACCCATGTGTCAAACTGGGGCTTTGGAAGCAGGTATCAAATTAGTTTCACAGAAAGTATTTGCAAGCCCTGACTCCACATGGGAGCTTGATATGCATGATTAGATGAGAATCTTTCTCAACTATAATTCTCTCAGGATAGCCTTGAGGTAGCCCTGTTCATGCAGTGCTTAAGTGCTCCACTGCTGTTCAGAAGTTGGTGATTCTAATTCACCAGCTGCTTCTCAGGAGCAGTGTTTGACAGTCTGCTTCTGTAAAGAAATTCTGTGGGGCAGTTCTACTTTGTCCTATACAGTTGCTATGAGCCACAATCGACTCCATGGCAATAGGTTTGGGTTTTTTTGTTTGTTTGTTTTTAAGCATGGAGGTTTTTAAGCATACCTCCATTGCAACATTGATCTATCTGATCTGGTTATAGCCAGGTAAAAATGAGAACAGATTCTTATTGATCCTATGCAAACAACTATATTGCTATGAAGAATAAGAATAAGATTCAGTAAATAAGTAAATGAGTAATTGTTTCCAACTTCTGAGTGGGTTGGTGAGACTCAGATACCATTTAGACTATTTAATTATTTCAGTTTGTAAAATCATAATCTACTCGTAAGGAATTAGAGAGAGTTTAGGGAGGAAGAAAAAGGGTTATTTTATGTTGTTGTATGCTGTCGAGTTGAGAGTTGATTCTGACTCAGCCCCATAGGACAGAGTAGAACTGCCCTGTAAGGTGTCCTAAGCTGTAATCTTTATGGAAGCAGAAGGCCAGGCCTTTTCTCTGATGGAGCCACTGGACAGATTCAAACTGCCAACCTTTTGGTTAGCAGCCTAGTGCTTAACCACAGTGCTATCAGGGTCCCTTTGTTTAAAAATGGAGAGTGAAAAACAATGTTAAGCATATTCCAAACAACCACAATTAACTTTCCCTCATAAGCTCATGTAAGTCCTGGTGATTAATTCTTGCACCGGAGATCTAGGGTCAGCAGTCTACTTTCCTGAAATATGTCTGCTTCTAGATTAAAAGGAGCCCAGGAAATCTTGATTGGTTCCACTGGGACAGATAGGAAAGTGTCTAAGCTATATGCATTTGGAAGCCTGTCCCCAAGAGTCTCTTGCTTTGAAGAGTGCCCATGATCCTTCTTCCTCTGAGGCTCTGGGACTGTCTTGCTGAAGATACAAGTTCTGGCCTACAGCTAATAGCAGAGGTTTCGTCCGACTCAGTAACAACAACAACAAAACAAGCAGAAACTTGTTTGAAGATGCTGTGGTTCCTTTATTACAAAAACCAATAATATCAGAATAGAGAAGATTAAAAATATCTGGTAGTTTTTCATAAGAGTTTGATCAGAGTTTTCCCTGGGGGTAAAAACACATCATGGAAGACACTGAAAAATATCCACGGCCTGCCGATAAATTATATAATTCATGAAATATTTTGAATATAGGTATCAGTACAAGTTTTTCATAATTGCATTTTACTTATTTAAACTTAACCTATGGAAGTCTAAGCGTCCCTTCGGTTTTTACAATTCTCCCACGTAGCACTTGCAATATATAGTATTGAGCCAATTAATAAATACGAAGCTACCAAATAAGCCTAATCATTTCTAGCATCTTTCTTTTTATGAGGAAAAATAACTAATCTGAGTACTTGTTCAGAAGCTTCCTGGGAAGTTGGAGGAATGAAAGCAGTTCGTGGATGATCTCCAAAACTGCTCAAGTAGAGTCTTCAAAATTGTGACTTTCAGGCAAAAATGAAATGAATGTGTGTAAACAGTTTCATGTAGATTGTTAATTAATAAAGGAACTAGATGTTAAGATTGGTTCAGAGGAAAAAGTGTATAATTATGTTGTGTATATAGGCAATTTAATAAAGATAGGATAAAAAACTGTTGACTATCTAGCAGGTCAAAAATCTTTGGGGTTGTTTATCCCACTGAATAAAAGGTACTTGCATGTCTAACAGAGAAGACTCTACAAATTAACAAGTAATTTTACTAAGACTGGGGCTTTTTAAGGGCGGTCTGGCAGCATAGTGCCTAAGGCATTTGACTGCTAACCAGAAGGCTGGAGGTTCAAACCCACCAGCCACTCCTTGGAAGGAAGGTTGGGCAATCTACTTTCGTAGAGATACTGCCTCAGAAACCCAAGGAGGGTCACTATGACTCAAAATCGACTAGACAGCAGTGAGTTTTTTTAGGCTTTCAATTAATAATAATAATAAAACAAGATAAACTAAATACGTTCCCTTAGATCTATGCTCTCCAATAAGGTAGCCACTAGCTTTTTAAATGTGACTATTAAAACTTAAATTTTATTTAGTTAAAATTGAATAAAACATTTAACTCCTCAGTCTTACTATCTACTTTTCACACTCTCGATGGCTGCACATGACTGGTTGCCACTGTATCAGGCAGATCATTGCCACCATCACAGGAAGTTCTTTGGGGCAGTGTTGTTCCTACTTGGACAATTCTTAGGTGACCATTGCCCCTGTATGATAGTAAAAGGATATGCTGCCTACCTTTTTGCCTTATTTCTAAGTTGTGAATAATTTTTCTGACAGTTTCAATTGTGACAGCATTTTTAATATCTGAAAACAAAATGTGAACTCTCCTGGGGCTCCCATCAGCTTCCCCAGGATCTGTGGCATTACAGTAGCACTAGAGGGAAATGAGACAGTAGCTGTCTGTTACCTGAATGGACATTACCTGCACCCTGATGATGCCAAACTGGATAATTTGCTGAGTAAACAAGTGCCGCATAATATATTTCTGCAATATTTTACTTAAAAAGTGACTTTAGAGCAATACATATTTTTTAGAAGTATATTACAAAAATATGTATCATTTGTTTTACTCAAGGCAATTCAATCAACCCTCTTACAAAACCGTTAAAATAATACCAAACCAGTTGCTATTGCTTCAGTTACCCCCCGTCTACTTGTTTTGGACTCACAGTGATCCTGTAAAACTGAGTAGACCTGCCCCCCGAGGTTTTCACTGCTGTAAATCTTTATGGAAGCAGACTGCCACAGCGTTCTCCTTCAGAGCAGAGGGTGGGTTCAAACCACCAACCTTTCAGTTAGCAGCCAAGTGCTTAACCACTGGGTTAAGTGAAACTTAATGATCAGAAATTGAAAGCTTTAATAACTTGAGAGAACTGTTTCTCATGTTATTTATTTTAATTTTTTTGGAAAAAAGGGAGATAGCACATTGGCATGGATTCCTTTCTTATATCTTACATGTTTTCCCTACATGTCAGAGTAGAATTGTGTCCAAGAGGGTTTTCAGTGGCTGATTTTTCAGAAGTAGATCATCAGGCCTTTCTTCCTAGGCACCTCTGGGTGGAATTGAACTGGCAACCTTTCAGTTAGTACTCTTACAAAACCGAAAAGTTGGGATACTGTAAATGCTTCTGGTTACCAGAGTGGGGACAAGCAGACAAGATGTGAGGCAGGGTCCCACTGCATCTAAGGACATTTGCACTGCCTTTCCTTTACAGAAGGAGCTCTGGCAATGCAACACCTAAGGCATTTGACAGCTAACCAGAAGATTGATGGTTCAAACCCAGCAGCTCTGCAGAAGGAAGATAGGACAATGTACTTCCATAAAGATTTACTTACTGCCTGGGAAACCCAATGGGTATCACTATGAGTTTGAATTGACTCAGTGGCAGTGAGGTCTTTTTTTTTTTTGCCTCATACAGAATTTTAAGGAGCTCTGGTAGTGTAGTGCCTAAGGCACTTGAATGCTAACCAGAAGGCTGGTGGTTCAAATCCATCAGCCTCTCCTCGGAAGGAAGATGGGGCAATCTATTTCTGTAGTGATACTGCTTTGGAAACCCAAGGAGGGGTCGCTATGAGTCGGGTCCGACTCGATGGCACATAACAACAACAACAACAGAATTTTATGTCTCAGTGATTAGTTATGATAAGATAGAATTACAGATGCTGTTGCAAAAACAACTTCTGTGTTAAGATCTTATAATAATACTTGGTAGTGCATTAAGGATATCCAACATTATCTCGCAGGTGGTTCTTTAAAAATTGAGAGAATTAATTTTATAATAGAGTACCACTTTACCTTAGATTTCTCATTAGTTAAATGAAAGCATTATTTCCCTGAATGACATTACTGTTTTTAAATTTCTTAATTTATTAAGCAAATATCTGTTAAGTGCCCGTTAAATAAGCAAAATAGGAACAATGTCTGTCCATCTGGGGGCTGCAGACTGGTAAGAAAGAGAGACATTAAACAAATAACTGATTAATTTTGAATGTTGTAAGTTTTATAAGGAAGTACTTTGAGAGCATACGAGGGAACAATTTTGTAGTCTATAGGATGTAGGTTGAGTGTATGGAGGGATGCAGTCACAAAAGGCATCGTAAAGAAAGCAAAAGCAAACCAGTTGCTGGCTAGTTGACTCTGACTCATAGTGACCACTATGTGTGTCAGAACAGAACTGTGCTCCACAGCGTTTTTATTTCTATTTTTTAAATTTTTATTGTCATTTGGGTGAAAGTTTACAGAGCAAATTCATTTCCCATACAGCAGCTCACACACACTTTATCTCATAACATTGACTGCAATTTCCCATAATGCAGCAGCTCCCCTCCCACTTCCTCCCGATAGTTACCTCTTTCCTGTGTCCTTCCCTCCATGCACTCCTGCCCCCCAAGCTGCCTCCCTGTGCATAAACAGCCCTTCTCTTCTGCCATGATTGATCTCTCATAGGAGTGGATCTCCCTAGTGTAAATGTTGAGCTCCTATGCCTTCCATGGGGTTTTTAGGGCTGATTTTTCATAGATAGATAGATCTCCAGGCCTTTTTTCCTAGGTGCCACTGACTGGTTTAAGGCTCTAAATTTTCAGTTACCAAACTGTTTGCACCATCTAGAGACTGTCTCAAAAAATATATATATATATATGACACTTAAATGAAGACCTGAGGATAAATAGGGATTTTAGACATGAAGGGGGTAAGTGGAGGTAGTGGAGTGGAAAATGTCAGAAAGGAAACATATGCAGAAAGGCCCTGACACTGGAGGAAACATGAGCATTTGGATTTTTGATTGGATGGGATACCTATGGTGGGAGTTGTATGCAATGGCAACATGTTAAAAAAAATAAATAAATAAGCATTGTTCTAGCAAAGTTTATGCTTACCTCCAAAACCTAAAAACAAACATAGAGCTATCCAGTCATTTCTGACTCATAGTGGCCCTGTAGAACTGAGTAGAACTGCCCCATAAAGTTTCCAACACTGCACATTTTTATGGAAGTAGACTAGTACAGCTTTTGCCTTTAGAGCAGTGGGTGGGTTCAAACTGCTGACCTTTTGTTAGCGCCAAGTGCTTAACCACTGGGCCACCATGGCACAGTGAAAATTATTAAAAATTGAAAGCTTTAATGCCTTGAAGCACCTGTTTCTCATGTTATTTATTTATTTGGAAAAGAGAGAGAGAAGATTGGTACAGATTCCTTTCTTATATCAAATTGCGATGAAGAAAGCAGACACAATCTTAGTGACTCACTTATTCAATTGCCAAAATGCTTTCTGTCTGGGGAAGAAAGCTGCCCATATAGTCACCTTGACCTTCCACTAAGGTCCAACGTGGGAGAGGTCAGCATCTTACCACATCATAATTTACCGGCTCACTGTTGACTGTTAGGCTGTCTCATGCAAAGGTGGCTTCCTTCCTGTAAATAAGAGTCAAGTATTGGATAACTTAATGACTTTATGAGTAGCTGTGGGTGCCTAAGCAATCAAGCAGGGAAACAGGATTATTCTTGCCTAGGAAAGTAGAGGCACTTTAAAACCCAAGAGACTCAGCCTTTATAGTATCAATTACAGACCAACAATATCCAGAGAGCTAAATGATAGTGAATTTGATTGTACAATTTTATATTAGCTGATGAATAGATTGACCAATTTTATTTTTGAACTTTCTTTGATACATTATCTTGCCGTTTGTCTTTCTTTCTTTCCACATGCCTCTTCTGATATATTTATCCCACAGTTGTAAATGTTTGTTATTGTATTTGACCTCATTTCCAGAATGTGGGCACTTGAAAATCTTTGTATTTTCAGCATTTAATGTAGTATTTGGCAAAGAAGACATTCAGTGCATGTTATTGAGACAATACACAAATGAATAAACTAATGGTCCTAGATTTCTGAATATACAAAGAGAAGGAAAAGACCTTAAATTACATGGTCGATTCTCTTAATAAATAAATGAATGTATTTCTTTTTCTTTTTGAAAAAGAGTAATTATGTTATTTGACTAAATAGTATTGAGGAGGCAAGACATTTTAAAGTATGACAATATAATTACCAATAACATGTTTAACCTTTATTGAACTACTAAGTACTCCTCAGAAGGAAGATGGGGCAATCTACTTCCATAGTTATACTGCCTCGGGAACCCAAAGAGGGGTTGCTATGAGTCACGTCCGATTCGACGGCACGTAACAAGAAGAAGTACAAATCAGCAATGAAAAAAAGAGACACCAGGCATATTCCAAACTTCTATGAATTTGTGACAAAATTTGTGCTTAAAAATGTAATGACCAATTCAGGAAATGTTTGCTAAATGCCAAGGAAGTACTATAAAAAGTGAGATACCAGAGTTTGTGAGGCAAATGGCAAGGTCATTCCAAAGTCCAGGTCATCTTATACATCACCTAGGAGGGATGATCTTGTGGAGGACCAACCTGTGGTGTAGTGGCTAAGGCATTTGGCTGCTAACTAGAAGGTTAGTGGAAGAAAGATGGGACAGTCTGCTTCTGTAAAGATTTACAGACTTGGAAATCCAATGGCGGTCACTATGAGTTGGAATCTACTCAGTGGCAGTGAGTTTGGATTTTTTGGTTTAGACAACTAACCACTGGCTCATAATCTTATCCTTCTACATATATTTCTTAGTATTTATTTGATAGCTGACTGCTTTTGAATACATCTTATATTTTCCAAACAAGAACCATAAAGAAGAGGATGATCCTATGGATCAGATCTGACTTGATGGCAGTGATTTTTTTAGAGTTTACCATGCCCAGGCATTGTAAATAGATTTTTACATAACATATCTTCACCTTACAATGATTTTTTTACAGCATAAATACATCCATAAGCTTTTTAATTTAATCCCCATCTTTTGCTAGTTGTTGGCAGAACTTATTTTATAAAATAATGTTGCTGTGGTAAACTGTGCATAAAATAGCCTGTACCATTTTAAGTTTACAACTTGAGGAGACTTGGCAGATGTATACACCAGTGTGACGACAAGCACAACCAAGTATAGAATATTACTATCACCCCCAAAATTTCTCTGATGCTTCTTTGCAACAAACCTGGCTTTAGGTTGCCGTTGACCTCTGTCACTGTACATTTGTTTGCCTTTGGAATTATAATGGAATCATACAGCATGTTCTTTTGTGTCTGGCTTCTTTCACTCAATTTCATAGTTGGGAGATTCATCCATGTTGTTGTATGTATTAGTATATACATTTTTTAAAAAATATTTTTAGTATTCCATGACATAGATAGTCTGTAATCTGTTTACCCATTCCATTATTGATGGCATTTAGAAAAAATCAACCCAAACTCATCACTTTCAAGTCAATTCCAACCATCAGTTCTTGATCATACACTGTCTCCTGCAGTGGTTGAATACTGGCCAATTCTTTTTGATACAGTGATGCTGTATATTCTTTCCATGTTCTTTTGATGCTTCCTGTGTTGTTCATATTTTTGCCCATAGAATCCTTCAACATTGTTGCTCAAGGCTTGAAAATTTTCTTCAGTTCTTTCAGCTTGAAAATGCCAATGTGTTCTTCCCTTTTGATTTTCTAACTCCAACCTATTGCAAATTTCATGATAATATATATTGTACTTGGTCTTCTCAAGCCATTCTTTGAAATCTTTTGTTCAGCTCTTTTACTTCATCATTTCTTCTATTTGCTTTAGATATTCTGCCTTTAGGAGCAAGTTTCAGGTTCTCTTCAGACATCTGTTTTGGTCTTTTTTTTCTTTCTTGTCTTTTTAATGACCTTTTGCTTTCTTCATAGGTGATGTCCTTACTGTCACCCTACAACTCATCTGGTCTTCAGTCATTAGTGTTCAATGTGTCAGATCTCTCCTTGACATGGTTTCAAAATTCAGTGGGGATATACTCAAGGTTGTATTTTGGTTCTTGTGGACTTGTTTTAATTTTCTTTAGCTTCAACTTGAACTTGCACACGAGCAATTGATGGTCTGTTCTTCAGTCAGCCCCTGACTTGTTCTGGTTCATGATCCTGGGCTTCTCCACCATCTCTTCCCACAGACATAGTTGATTTGATTCCTGTGTATTTTATCTGGCGAAGTCCTCTTGTATGACTACACAATGAATGAGTTTCCAATGAATAGACTGTTGATCTTGAAAATTTTATCATGTGATCTCTGGTATCATTTCAAGAACCAAGGCCATATTTTCCAACTATTAATACTTCTTTGTTTTCAAGTTGCACATTCCAAGCACCAGGAATTACCAATTCATTTGATTTCATGTTTGATCAATTTCAGACTGCAGAAGTTGGTAAAAATTTTCAATTTCTTCATCTTTGGCATTAGTGGTTGCTTCATAAATTAGAATAATAGTCCTATTAACTGGTCTTCCTTGTAGGTGTATGGTTATTGTCCTATCACTGACAGTGCTATAGTTCAGGATAGGTATTGATTTTTTTTTTTTTTTTTGACAATAAATATGATGTCATTACTCTTTAATTTGTTATTCTCAGCATAGTAGGCTTTATGATTGTCCAATTCAAAATGACCAATATCAATTCATTTCAGCTCACTGGTGCCTAGGATATTGAGCTTCAAGTGTTCCATTTCATTTTTGACAACTTCTAATTTTCCTTGATTCATACTTTCTACATTCTGTGTTCTATTTACTAATAGATATTTGCAGCTATTTCTTCTCATTTTGGGTCATGCCATGCCAGTAAAGGAAGGCCCCCAGAGCTTTATTCCATCCATATCATTAAGATCCAGTCTCCTTTGAAGAGGCAGTTCTACCCCCGTCAATTCTGAGTGCCTTCCAACCTAAGGAACTGATCTTCCAGCACTGTAGCAGACGGTGTTCCACTGCTATCCATAAGGTTTTTCCATGGCTAATTTTTTTGAGAAGTAGATTTCTAGGACCTTCTAAGTTTGTCTTAGTCTGGAAGTTCTGCTGAAACCTGGGCACCATGGGCAACCTTGCTGATATTTGGAATACTGGTGGCCCAGCTTCCAGCATAAGAACAATACATAAGCAACCACAGTATGACAGACAAGTGGTAGATAAAATACATACATACATACATACATACATACATGGTGTATACATGTATACAGTACATATAAATGCATATGTATGTATAAATATATATTCACACTTACATAAACATATACGCACCCTAAGCCAAACTGAACACATTGCTGTCAAGTCAATTCCCACTCAAAGAGAGCTAGCTTAAAGGAAATAGTGGAACCGTCCCAAAAGTTACCTAGGCTGTAATCACTAAGGAAGCAGATTGCCAGGTCTCTTTCCCTCAATAGCTGATGGGATAGAACCTCTGACCTTTTGGTTTGCAGTTGAGTGCTTAACCACTGTGCCACTATGTCTCCTTCTCTCTCTCTTTCTCTCTCTCACACACACACACGCACACACAAATATATGTTTCATGAGTTAGCATGTCTCCACTACAGAACGGTCATGCTAAGCTTCTGTGTATAATTCCACTTTTATTTAATGTGCTGCTGAAGCAAAAACCCTGTAAGGTCTTTTATTACATAAAAAGTCACCTCCCTCCCCACCTTGTTGGTTTGATTCTACTCTTGCCTAGATGCAGAAGGTAGCAGTAGGTAAGGCAGGTAGCTTTGACTTAACCCCCTATCATTTAAAAAGACATACTCTACAGTTTAACTGCGTGTGAAAAGAAGCTCTGGATTTTGACATTCTTCCTTCTGGCAAAATCAGTCCTGAGGGGTTAGTTTGAGCCAGAAGGTTTGTGTTTCAAATTAAAAAAGCATGTTTCTGTGTAAAAGTTAATGTACTTTTTCCTTTAAGAGTGAATGTTTCTATGTATAAAGTTTGAAAGAGAGACAGAGTCTAAAGCAATCTTATTTTCTGATAAGCAAAAATAACTGAGGAAATTCTTCTAAGGTGACAATTTGTAAAGGAGACTTAATTATAACCCTGGAGGAAGCTGTAAGCTCCTTGGAAAACTGTCTCCCAGGAAATTTACATAAGAGGCCCTTCTGTGAGTCATCATAGACGGCAGAGCATTGCATTGAAGTCACTGTCATCAATGCAGTTTATTTTCTGGTTATAATTTTGGGATGCAGTTTCATCTTCCTGAGTTTATATGCCTCCTAGCTTGTTGTAGTGCTGTAAATTGCTGAATATGGCCCTTCTAGCCATTTTCCTTCATTCTGTGATGTATTATAAACCCTAGTCTTTACGCCTCTTCAGGGTGGGAGGTATCTTGAGTCCTGCTTTGCTGGAGGGTGAGAATAAAGTCACCACCCTTAGTTTCCTTGAGGGTATATATGTAAATGTTCTGGGAAAGTTCTCTCTCTTGGTCTTGTCCTGGGTTTGGTTTGTCATCATCTCATCCCTGGACTTGAGACAGCAGCCAGTCATCTGACCTACTGACCCTTTGGTTAGCAGCCAAATGCTTCAACCACTGTAGCACCAGGGCTTGCTTAAAGAATGTCTTTTAGAAGGATCAGCACAAGATTGGTCCCTATGAGGCAAGGTGAAAGATGTCCCAAATGTCCAACTTTTCCAAACTGCTGTGTCACTCCATCATCTCTAACATCAACTCCCCCTCCTCCCGTCAGCACTCTCCCTCCTGTCTTAGGGTTCCATATTTCACTGTAACGTCTCACAGAACTCAGAAACTGCTGAGGGAATGGTGGAGGCTGGGAGGCTGGCAAGTCCCAAGTCCATGGGTAGGTCTAGAGGATTCTCCCCACTTGCATGGTTCTGGGACTGGTGAACCCAAATCAGCGGGTCAGATGACCAGCTGCTGTCTCTGTTCCCGGGGTGAGATGATGACGAACCAAACACAGCCCCAGAGCATGAGAGAGCTTCCCAGAACATTCACATATATACCCTCAAGGAAAGTCAGAATGGTGACTTGAGTCACATCCTTCAGCAAGGTGGTACCCAAGATACCTCACCCTAAACAGGCATGGAGACTAGGATTTATAATGCATTACAAAGTAGAATATGATGGCTAGACGGTTCATATTAAGCAATACACCACACTACTGGCCACCCTCTGGCTTTTCTAGCCATTGGCCCTTTTACACTTGATGGATTAATTTGTCCCTCCCATTTATTTTACCAATACCAAAGTCATTAACAATTATTCCTTCAGGAGGGCAAAGAATCCTAAGGTGAGCTTACTCAGGTACCAGCTTTCAGGTCTGCTGCAGGTGTGCATCTGAGCAGGTACTCCAAAAGTTTGTCTCATCATCAGCATAATGTTAGACTTCCCCTGCTGCATAACCATTTATTCATTCCTTTACCTTCAGCTTCATTTCCCATTCCTTCCATTTGTCATTCATTGTCACCCAAACTTTCCCATCTTGGGAAAGGACATCAAGTTCAGCTGCTGCGCCACTCCAGATTGCTGGTAGCAAGACCAGTCTAGCAAGTGCTTCCCCATCACTTGTTCTTTACAAA
The DNA here is from genome assembly GCF_000298275.1 of Orycteropus afer afer. NCBI lineage: Eukaryota > Metazoa > Chordata > Mammalia > Tubulidentata > Orycteropodidae > Orycteropus > Orycteropus afer. The sequence continues at coordinate 15,771,919 of NW_006921616.1, read as the reverse complement.
CCTAAAAATCCATGTATACAATCCTTTAACTTTAGAAAACTGGATGACAAGAGAGAGTTGGGGTCAGTGACAGAAATATTAAAAAGTATAAGGTCACTTAAATCACTCATGACTTATTTAGTAAGCATTAATTTGCTATTTCTGCAGTTGATTTACAGCCATCACTGTGTTGCTTCTGCTGAAAATCAAGTTTATTTGCGTTTTCTGAGCACAAAGCAAATAATCATAAGAACAGGTGCTCTGAAGCCAGCTGAGTGGTAGGTGTAAGCCAGGCTGGCTCCCACATTTCCTATTTTCTAGATTGTGAGAGAGAACACGGCAAATCCCTGGAGTCAAGCCACTGGAGGAGGCTGCCAACTTGGATTTGAAGGCTGAAGACTTTCAGTTGTACAACATTCTGGTGTGCTCTGCAGATGTTGGCCAGATACCAGGACAATGACTCTAGGCCTCAACTCCTCGAGAGTGTGTAGGATAACCTGTAAATTCCACATCCTTGTCAACTCATACTGTGGGGACAGCTTCAGACAGGGGGGCAGGCCCTGTATTACTTTTCGAAGTTTGCATTAGCTGGGTGTCCTCAGAAGTGTTTCCCAGCTTGGGATGGAATTTTCAATAGTCTTAATAGAAATAGAGAAAGTAACTTTTCTTCCTTGTCCTATAAAATTATCTCAAGCATGCAAGGCACCAAACTTATTGTCTATGCCAATTACTACATAGCTTTTCCCTTAATTCTGTCCACCATGTTTCAGGCGTTGGCATCTATATGCTGTCATTTTCCACATTTTATGTTATATTGTGGATATAACTGCGTTATGAACTCCTTTGGTGCAAGTCTTGAGTTACAGAGGCAGTGAATACTATTGAATGTCGACTGTGTATCAGATCCTCTTCTAGGGGCTGGTGACAGAGTCCCTGTTATCAAAGAGCTCTGGAGAGTCCAACAAAAACTCACAAACGCATTATAATAAGTCAGATGAGGATACTGAAAGAAGTTCTAGGGCTGAGAGGGTATGTGCTGATTCTGATTGAATGGCATGGGGAGGAAACACTGATCATCTGGTCCATGAGCTGAGACCTGAGTTAAAGGAGAGTGATACGGCACCGAATGCAGGGAAGAGCTCCAACAACAGAAAATGTAGACACTCAGGCCCCTGCTCAGGAGCTTGTCTGCCATGTTTGAGGAAGAGCAAGGAAGCAAATATCGCTGAAAACAGGGAGAGTGAAGAGGGTAGAAGAGGAGAGCAGATCCATGACAGGGAGCCAGGGGGGCTATCAGGTGACCCCTCTTGGGACGGTGGCCTTTATGCTGAGTGAGATGGATGATTGGCGGATGTGGAGCAAAGGAGAGACATGAGCTGTCTCACTCTAAGGGCTCTTTAGAGATTTGGCTGCAAGGGAGCAAAGGTAGAAGCAGGGACATGGGTCATAAGACTGTCACAACATTCCAGGCAAGAGATGATAGTGGCTAAAACCTATGTTTAAAGGAGTGGTTCTGACATAATGGATATACAGTAAATATCTCTTGAGAGAATTTGTGCCCAGTCTGCCAGGGTCTATGCTGTTAACTATTAGACTACCTTTCTGGAAACAAAACTATAAATAAATGTTTATGGAGAAAAAAAAAAAAAAAAGATTGCTTTCATTCATTTGAGGGTGTGTGAGCAGTGACTACATGGCAGTTCATATTGGACCCAACAGGCGGATTAGTAGATATGGATCTTTAATATCTTTTTGCCTTTCCTAAGGAGCTCTGGTGGTATAATTGTTAAAACATTCGACTGCTAACCAAAAGGTCATCGGCTGGAACCTACCAGCCTCTCCATAGGAGAAAGATAAGGCAGTCTGTTGGAAACTCTATGGGGCAGTTCTATTCTGTCTCAGAGGGTCACTATGAGTGAGAATCAACTCAATGGCAGTGTTTTTTTTTTTTTTTTTTTTGTTACCTTATTGCAGAACAAAGTTTTTATTGATTGATTTTTATTTCAAAATGTACTCAAGAAAATCTTCTGAGAGAAGATAAAAACCATTTTTTTTCCCCCTTAGGATTTGGAATCATACTGCTAATACTAAGGTTGTGAGGCTCAGATCATAGATGACATTGTACCTCATCACCCAAAACCTAGACCAAACAGCGTTTTTCTTTTATAGGAAGATATGTCAGGACCAATTCCATATGAGGAAGAATAATACTTCAATAATTCAAAGAGAAACATTGGAAGCATTCATTCATTCATTCAGTTTACAAATACTGATTGAGATATGGCAGTAGGTCAACCATCACATTAGCCAAGACAGATACAAAGGGAGTCAAATGCAATCTTTGCTTTTGTGCACATTGCAGTCTAGTTGTGGAAATGGCACAGAATCTAGTGCTACATCGGTGTGTACTGCCACCTACAGCAGACCTATGTGAAGGATGCTATGCAAGCATCTAGAAGGCAGATTTCTCACTATGTGTGGAAGAAAAAGTGTCAGAAAGAAGACAGTGATGTGTGATATGAAGCTTGAAGGAGATTGCTTGTTGAACAAGGAAGTCCACCAACTAGTTTTAGCCTTGTCTGAGGAAAGAGAAATCATTAGGGGTTCATCCTAAAAAATGAGTTGTCCCCGGCTGGGGAGAAACTTGAAGAGTTGTAGTTGTTGTTTGGTGGTGTCATGTTAGCTCTGACTCATGGCAACCTTATGTATCACAGAACTAAACCCTGCCCAGGCCCGGGCCGTCTTCGTGATCACTGCTATGGTGGAGTCCATTGTCATGGTTATTGTGTCAATCAATCTCATTGTGAGTTTCCCTCTTTTATCGACCCTCTACTTTACCAAACATGTTCTTTTTTAATGATTGGTCTTTCCTGATGATGTGTCCAAAGTAAACTAGTTGAAGTCTCACCATCCTCACGTGAAAGGAACATTCTCATTAGATGGCAAGAATATCATTTGATTTTGTCCCATATATGAGATAAGCCTCCTCTCTGTCAATTAAGTGGGATAAAAGCCAAGAGATTGACTTGCATTTTTAAATTGCAAGAATATTATGGGACATAGTGGCTATGGGGAAGATTTGTGTTACTTAAGGCCTAAGACTTGAGCATTGTTAATAATTTTGAGACCTATTTTGAACTATTTCCAGGCTACTCTAAAAAGTGATGTTCAAAATAAAGTAACTGAAGAAGTCTTCTTCAGCTAGCTCTTAGTACTTATAAAACAACTCATAAGCTATGAAATACTGGTGTGACCATTTAGTTTGCTAACATGTATTGTTGACTTCCCATTCTTGAGGAATTTATAAGAAACAGAGAAAGATTCTCATTGAGAGATTTACAAGAAGTTTTTGACTATTCAAAGGAGAATAAGGATAGGATGATTGGGAATGAGGAGAATCCAGCCAAAAAGACACTATGGAGAATACCTCAGGCACTTAAGAGTAACAGTTGTCCAGTGATCTAAATTAATTCAGCTTCTGGAGGAAATAATTTAGCTTCTCAGAAGAAATTTATGACCTGGAAGAATATTACTCAACTGGCTTAAAACATGGGCCATATTTTATTCTGGAGAAATTTTCTTGAAAATTTTCAAGGATTTTTTTTTTTTTTAAATAAACTTGACCTTATTTTATACAGATTAAGGCATCTTGTAGGTATAAGGATCTAACAACCAGTGCTTCCTATATTACTTGGATCCACAATCAACATTCATGGAAGTAGTAGTTAAGAAATCAGACATCACATTCCACTGGGAAAATCTGCTGCAAAAGACCTCTCTTTAAAGTGCTGAAGAGCAAAGATGTCACTTTGAAGACTAAGATGTGCCTAACCCAAGCCGTGGTATTTTCAATCACTCCATATGCATGAGAAAGCTAGACAACAAGGAAGACTGAGAAGAATTTACATGTATGGGTTGTAGTGTTGGTGAAGAATACTGAAAGTACCATGGACTGCTGGAACGAACAAATCTGTCCTGGAAGAAGTGTAGCCGGAATGCTCCTTAGAAGCAAGAATGGCCAGACTTTGTCTCACCTACTTTGGTCATATTGTCAGAAGGAACCATTCCCTGGAGAAGGATATCATGCTTGGTAAAGTGGAGAATCAGCATAAAAAGGGGAAGACCTTCAAAGACATGGTTTGACACATAGCTACTATGTTGGGTTCAAGTATTGCAAGTATCGTGAGGATGGCACATGACCAGGAAGTGTTTTGTTCTGTTGTACATAAGGTCACTGTGAGTCAGATCTGACTCAATGGGACCTAACAACAACATACACTTAACATACTTTGTGTTTGGAAGCATTCAAACCTACAGTTAAGACCAATGAGGGCCAAGACTTCAGAGCAAACCACAGCTCCATCTCTACCTGTTGTCCTTGTTAACTTTAAAATTAGGGACTTGGTGTCTCTGTTTTGTCATCTAAAAAGTTGGAAGAATAATGTAACTGTGGTAGTTAAAGTTGT
>NW_006921616.1:15738917-15762659 GCF_000298275.1 Orycteropus afer afer | reverse complement strand
GATTTTTAAAATAAAAACCTGAATAAGACCAAAGCCATTTTCCCATGAATGTGAATTGAGAATTAAAAATGATAGCTAGTGGCATTTAACAAATGACCACAGTGGATGACTCAAGCTAAGGAAAGTGGGAGAATTTTTAAACAAAATCTGATAGCTAGTTCTTACCATTCCAGTGTGTGTGCTACATACACTGAAATGTCTCCTTTGGTTTCCATACCTTTACTCCAGATAATTATGATATTCCAAAATATGAGTGGATTTCCAAGACAATATTAGGTATTAGATTGTGAAATTAGAATTTCCAGCTCAAGTAGTTTATGTTCTCTTTATTAAAACTTTCTCAGGGGTTGATCCAATTCTTTAAAATTATAATGTTGCATCGCATCCATAAAACTATCTGAGTACTCAGAAAGATTACGATAGTCCCTGTGAGGATCATGTCACACAAGGGATGCTCTGAAGGGGAGGCCTTTGGAGTGCTCTACAGAAAACTAGGGATGATCTCTGTGGGAATCCAAGGAGCTGGCTTTTCCTAGAGCACCCCAGCAGGGATCACCTTTGTGGGTCAACACCCTCTGGGATCCACTGTGCAGTATGCCTCAAGTAATTGTATTATTAAGAAATCATGAAAGTTTCCAAATGAATTGCCTTTTAAAATAAATCAAGTGGACCTCAGTCTCTCCCTAAAATACTGCAGTTCTCTTAAGTGGGAGGCAGAGTGGACATAAACCATAACCAAACTCACTGCCATCGAGTCAGTTCTGACTCATAGCAACCCTTCCTTGGGTTTCTGACGCAGTATCTCTATGGAAGTCGATTGTCCAGTCTTCCTTCTGAGTGGATAGATCCAAAGTTTTGTATATGGCTTAGGACCATTGTCCTCAAACTACAGTGTGCCTATGAATCCTTTGAGAAGACTAGTAAAATGCAGATTCCTGGGCCCCAGGTCCACAGTATCTGATTTTGTAGGTCTAGGTTGGGGCACAGATCTCCATTTTTAACAAGTGACCCAGATGATTTGGTCACAGATGAGTTCATAAACAGCAAACAAAGCTCCACTTCGAAAAAGGCAACTAGTCTCACACAGATGATCTGGCTTTCTCTCAGCCTCGAGTGTCTCATTCTAGCTCCCATCTAAGACTAGCTGGAGACTATGTGCTCAGCCATGGGTGTTTTGGCTCATGGTCCCAAACTTCTTACAACAGGAGCTGAAAGCTCCTGATTCCTAACATGAGTTACCTTCCCTCTCAACTGTACTTTCTGAGACTGTGTGTGTGTAGGGCTTCACTGAATTATGTTTCACTTGCACACAAAAAAATAACAATAAAGAAATTGGAAACATATTGCTTTTTACTTCTAAATACATATATAACATTATACAGAAAAAAGATACTGAGGATTAAGAAAAGAGGATCCAAAGAAAGCAAAAATTATTAGAGACTAATGGAATATGAGGATAGATGATATGGAAGGAAGAAAGGAACAAAATATTTCTAAATGTTCACTGCATTCCAATATAGGAGGTTTAGTCTTGTTTTGTTTTGCTGGTGGGTTTGAACTGCCAGCCTTCTGGTTAGCAGTCAAATGCCTTAGGCACTACGGCACCAGAGCTCCTAAGCTATAACAGTGTTGTTGTTAACAGTGTTAACTATAACAGTGTTAGGTATATTTTAATACCAATTAATACCACTGATTAATTTAATTTTGCTCTTTGCTTTGAGTTTTAAAACATCTCTATTTTAAAATACCTGCTGACAAATTTTTAAAATATATACTGTTTTTGAATCTCCAATCATCGATGTTTAAGATTTTTCATTAATCAGTGCCTTGCTTCCAGCAGCATTATGTCTGAACTAAAAAGATAAATGCCTCATGCTCCATTTATATATAGATGAACTTCCATCTTTCTTCACTAGCCATTTTTCCCAGTATACCCCTGTCTATTCATATATAGTGACTATTTCCCTCAATTTTTTTATCAATGAAATTGATAATGCCTTTCAGAATTTTGAATCAGCTTGTTGGTAGTCAGTTTGGATTTTTGGTTTTCAGAATTTTATAATGATTCCATTATGGAATATTATAAGACAAATATTCTATTCACAATCAGATATTTGATGGTAGTAACTCTCTTAAAGCTCTTAAAAACAAAAAACACTGCTGTTGAGTTGATTCTGACTCATAGTGACCCTATAGGATAGAATAGAACTGCCCCATAGGATTTCCAAAGCTGTGATCTTTGTGGAAGCAGACACCCACATCTTTCTCCTTTGGAGTGGCTGGTGGGTTCAAACTGCTGATATTTTGGTTGGCAGGTGAGTGCTTTAACCACTGTGCCACTGAGACTCCTTAAAGCTCTCCACCAAAACCAAACTCATTGCCATTGAATTGATTCTGACTCATAGCAGCCCCATTGGGTTTCCAGGGCTGTAAATCTTTATGGAAAAGGACTGCAGAGTGCCTTAACCACTTCATCACCAGAGCTCCTTTCTTAAAGCTCTAGGGATCTTTAATTGTTCCATTTGTCTTGAGTAGAGAAGCGAAGGATAACACTATATATCTTACTTGAATTTTTAATATTTAAAGCTTTTAAATCGTACTGAACCATTATATCCAAATCGGACCTTCCTCTCCATCTTTATTTCCTCCTTTCTTTTAGTTATCACTGTTAGAGCACCAATTCATGGTCAGGGCATGTGGTTAACATTGAAGAAACCAAGATGAAGAAAGCACAGACCTGACAGCTGTCTTCAGTTAACAGTCTAATTGAAGAGAAAGAGGAAATACTCATTGACTATAATAGAAGTTACAAGTTTTATAGAAGATGCATATACCATTGAGGAATTCATTCATAATTCAACAATGTTTCATTGATTGCCAGACCTCACAGGTACAGAAGGATGAAGATTAATTCTAATACAATGTGGTAAGGGTAACTACAGAGAATTCCACAGGGTGTCAGGAAAGCAAAGAAGAACTTGGGAATCAATGAGGATGAGGTACAGATTCCTGGGAAGGAATATAAAGAGTTGAGCCTTAGGTGATGAGGAAGATTTAGCCAAACAAAAGATAGCGGGTCCAAAGGCTTAGGTTAGAAGACATGTTGGAAGGGAACTGCAAACAATGTCCTATTTCTGGAGAACAGAGTCCTAGACAAAGACTGAAGAGTGGTGAGTGGAGAGAAAGTCAGGTGCTAGTCCACAGGCGGACCCTTGGGCCAGCTGAGGAGCAGGAACTTTGTCCTGTACTGGACAGATGTTGAAAGCTAAGAGGGCAGTGAAATGATGGGTTTTCATTCTATAATCTCACAGTTATATAACAGATAAACTAAAGGAAGACAGCACTAGAAGCTTGGGTAGTTGAAGGAGTAGTATTCTTTTTTTTGTTTTTTCTTGGTAAGAAAAATTTGTTTATTTATTTTAACTTTTTATTGTGATTTGGGTGAAATTTTACAAAGCAGATTGATTTTACATGCAACAATTCATACACATTTTGTTTTCTTACATTCCCTGTGGTGTAACAGCTCTCCTCCCACTTCCTCTCTGTGGTTACGCTGTAGCTGTGTCCTTCTTGCCTGTTCATTCCTGCCTCCCATCTTCCTCTCTGTGCAAATACTGCCTTCTGACCCCCACAGTAGATTGTTCTAGAGAGCACATCTCCCTGGTTTAGGTGAACGCTCACAGGCCAATGTTTGGCTGAGAATTAAGCCACAGGAAAGAGTGCAAGTCCAGTCCTGAAGGGTGACTTAGGGCCTTTGTTGTTGTTGTTATGTGCCATCGAGTTGGACCCGACTCATAACGAGTCCCTTGGGTTTCCAAAGCAGTATCACTATGGAAGTAGATTGCCCCATCTTCCTTCCAAGGAGTGGCTGGTGGGTTTGAACCGCCAGCCTTCTGGTTAGCAGTAAGTATCTTAGGCACTATGCTACCAGAGCTCCTACTTAGGGCCTTAGCTAAGGGGTTTTACCAGTCTCTATCAGGTCAGTGAGCCTGGTCCTTTTTATGATTTTGAGTTTTGTGCTACATTTTTTCTCCCACTCTAGCCAGGATCTCCAATTTTGATCCCTTTTCGTGTGGTTGACATTGGTAGCCAGACACCATCTAGTTTTTCTGGGCTTGGGGTCATATAGGCTGAGATTTTCATGGCCTATTAGTCCTTCGGACTAAGTGTTTCCACGTATCTTTGATTTTTTTTCACTCTTCTTTGCTCTGGACAAGAAGAAACCAATAGTTATATGTTAGATGTCCAAGAAGAGCCAAATACAGGATCCAGAGCAAGCCAGAGAACTTTGCCAGAGAATTCATACATATTGGATGCAGACTGTATCCTGAAGAAAACTAAAGGTGGTAACATGAGTTACATCCTGCAGTAAGGTCTTGGAATTTTTGAAAGAACATAGGTAGCTGACAGAAGAGAAGGGAAAGTTGAAGGACCTCAGGAACTATAGGAAACAGGGCAGTGCCACTGGTATGAATGAACGTCCTCTGCTTTCAGTCTTAGTGTCACTCTGCTCAAGGTTTAAGTTCCAGAGGAAACAGCACCTGATTGGCCCAGCTTAGTACGCTCTATCCTGGAAACAAAGGTGAAGTCAGCCCACATAACCACATGGACTGAGAATGGAAGTGGTGCTCTTTTGCCAAAGGAAACTCAGAGCTCTGTTACTAGAAAAATGGGAACTTATTCTGGATAGAGAACAGTTACAAAGTCCATTATAATCAGATTGGCAAAAATTTTAAATGCCAAATATTGGAAAGGGTGTCAGGAAATAGACCTACTGTACTTCAAGAGGATATATAAATTGCAATAAATTACTTAATATGGCCCTTCTAGCCATAATCCTCCATTTAGTAATGTATTATAAATCCTAGTTTCTGTGCCTGTGGTTAGGGTCCATTTAGGAGGGAGTTGTCTGTTATGTTAACGAGACAGGATTATGGTGGGATTTATGTTGAGTTCAACATGGTATGGTTCATTTATAGGAGTAGTATTCTTAAGAGATGAGAACTTTAACTAGGGCAGGGATCGGAGCTTTGAAGAGGATGGTAGCAGAGAAATATACCTGTTACCATTGCTGTTGAGTCAATTCCAATTCATAGCAACCCTATAGGACAGAGTAGGACTGCCCGATAGGGCTTCCAAGGCTGTGATATTTATGGAGGCAGACTGCCTCATCTCTCTCACTCATGGAGCAACTGGTGAGTTCAAACTGCTGACCTTTCAGTTACCAGGCAAGTATTTTAACCACTGCATCACCAAACAGGAGTATATGTGGACTTCATTTCTCTGATGATACAAAATATCATTGACAAGGTGGTTAAATCTCAGGTGCTGTGAAAAATGAAGTGAAATGAAAAGCACCAAATAAAACCAAAACCAAAACTAAACTCACTGCCACTGAGTCAATTCTAATTCATAGCAACCCTCCAGGACAGAGTAGAACTACTCTATAAGCTTTCCAAGGCTGTAAATCTTTATGGAAGTAGACCACCTCATCTTTCTCCCTCAGAGCAGCTGGTGGGTCCAAACTACGGACTTTTGGTTGGCAGCCAAATTCTTTAACCCCTGAACCACCAGAGCTCCTTACACAATAAAGAAGATCCTTAGAAACTAAGCATCATCTCATTAGGCCAAGAGAAATCAGTTGGAGATATGACACGGTAATTAAGAGAAAATGTTGAACAGGTAAAAGAATTTCTGAAATTAAAACTTCTCTGGCTGGGCAAAGTGACATTTTACACTAGTTGGGTTTTCTCAGTTCTCAGTGTTCCAATCTGCCTCATATCCTGACTCTAATTGTGAAGTTAGGACAAGGAAGCAGTTCTTCCAAGGAAGTTATTGTTGCTTGCAACCATTCAATTTAGTACTTAATATTACACCATCTTCTACTCTGTTCTAGTTGGGATAGCTGTAAACTGAGGCAGGGAACATAGTGAGTACTCAGCCCACTTCTAAACCTAACTCTGTGGCATTAAGTCGTAAGACTCACAGCATCCATGTTCATCATAGCGTTACAATAGCAAAACGATGGAAACAACCTAAGTGCCCATCAGCAGATGAATGGATAAACAAACTATAGTACATTACACAATGGAATACTATGCAATGTTAAACAACAGTGATGAATCTGTGAAACATCTCATAACATGGATGAATCCAGGGGACATTATGCTGAGTGAAATTAGTCAATCACAAAAGGGCAAATACTGTATGAGATATCTATTGTAAAAAGTCAAGAAAAGGTTTTCCCACAAAAGGAATATTCTTTGATGGTTACCAGATATAGGATGGGAAGGGAGGGAAAACCGCTAATTAGAGGGTAGACACACATTAACTTGGATGAAAGGGAAGGCTGTTGTTGTTGTTAAGTGCTGTCGAGTCGTTTCCGACTCATAGCGATCCCATGCACAGCAGAACGAAACACTGCCCGATCCTGCGCCAGCCCCACAATCCCTGCTATACTTGAGCCCATCATCGCAGCCACCATATCAACCCATCTCCTTGAAGGCCTCCCCCTCTTTTGTCGACCCTCCACCCTACCAAGCATGACATCCTTCTCCAGGGAATGGTCCCTTCTTACAACATGACCAAAATAGGTGAGACGAAGTCTGGCCATTCTTGCTTCCAAGGAGCATTCTGGCTGCACTTCCTCCAGGACAGATCTGTTAGTTCTTTTAGCAGTCTATGGTACTTTCAGCATTCTCCGCCAGCACCACAACTCAAAAGCATCAACTCTTCTTCGATCTTCCTTATTCATTGTCCAGCTCTCACATGCATACGAGGCGACTGGAAATATCATGGCTTGTGTCAGGCGCACCTTAGTCCTCAAGGAGATATCCTTGCTCCTCAGCCCTTGAAACAGTTCCTTCACAGTTGACTTTCCCAATGCTACACGTCGTCTAATGTCCTGACTGCTGCTTCCGTTGGCATCGATTGTAGAACCAAGCAACGTGAATTCTTTGACAACCTCAATCTTCTCTCCATTTATTGTGATGCTGCTCATTGGTCCAGTTGTGAGGATTTTTGTTTTCTTTATATTGAGACGTAATCCATACTGCAGACTGTATTCTTCAACCTTCATCAGTAGGTGCCTTAAGTCATCCTCACTTTCAGCAAGCAAAGTTGTATCATCTGCATATCTCAGCTTGTTAATGATTCTTCCTCCAATCCTGATACCACGTTTTTCTTCATATAGTCCAGCTTCTCAGATTATTTGCTCAGCATATAGGTTGAATAAGTGTGGAGACAGAATACAACCCTGATGCACTCCCTTCTTGATTTTAAGCCATGTAGTGTCCCCTTGTTCTGTTCGAACAACAGCCTCCTGGTCAAGGTACAGATTCCTCATGAGTACAATCAAGTGCTCGGGGATTCCCATTCTTCTCAATGCTGTCCATAGTTTTTCATGATCCACACAATCAAATGCCTTTGCATAGTCAATAAAACACAAGTAAACATCTTTCTGGTATTCCCTGCCTTGAGCCAAGATCCATCTGACAACAGCTATGATATCCCTAAAGGGAAGGCAATATGTAATAAAAGGGAAGTCAGCAAAAAATGATCAAGTCAAAGGAAGACACTGGAGGAATACAAGAGCTAAAGGCAACAGAGGTAAATATTATTAAACACACAATCCTGCAATAACAATAGTAGCAAGGATCTACGAGTGGATACATAGCAGACACCCAGCTGAACAGGTATGGGAAGGAGAATGGGACAATACCCACGACTGTATATATATATATAGGTTTGACAGAGGATATTTCTACATATGTATTTACATATGCTGCAAATATATCCATGGATAAAATAGAGAATACAGGGGGCAAGGTATGAAAACTTCTTAAAACTTGAGAGCCTATGGGCTCAAGACCATAGTCTCAAAGGACATCAAGGTCAACTGGCACAACTTACTCCATAAGGAAAATGTTTTACATCCTACTTTGATGAGTAGCAATTGGGGTCTTAGAAGCTTGTGAGTGGCTATCTAAGGTGCATTTATTGGTCCTTCTCTGTCTGGGGCAAAGAACAGTGAAGAAATCCAAAGACACATGGAAATGATTAGTCCAAAGGACTAATGGGCTATGTAAACCCCAGCTTGCATGACCCTGAGGTCAGAAGAATTGGATGATGCCTGAATCCCAACCACTCTGAAAGGAATAGAATGGGGAAGTCCTGGATAGAGTGGGAGGAAAATGTGGAATAAAACTCAAAATCATAAAGAAGACCAAGCTTACTGGTCAGATGGAGACTTAGTTACCCTTCAGACCTGGATCTGAACTTATTCTCGTGACTTAAATTTTAGCCAAACAGTAGAAAGTTTCACCAGTTGAACAGTAACACTAGGGAGTACACACTCCTTAGAATAATCAACAATTTGAGACCAAAATGGCAACTTTTGCCCAAGGAAAAGTTCAGAAGGCAGGAAGGTTTTAGAAAGAAGGATGAATGGAAGCAGGAAACACAAGGGAGTGGAATGAATGATGTTACGTTGAAGGGATTGCAAACAATGACATGAAACAAAATGTGTATATATTATTGAATGGAAAACCGATTTGCTCTGTATGCTTTCACTCAAATCACAATAAAAAGTTAAAAAAGAAAGTCTTGAGAAAATTCACTCAGGCTTAACAGAGACTCTCGACCCTGGTTGCCCACTTCTTCATCTGTACAGAAGGTTACCTGAGGGTTAAATCAGGTCATACATGTAAAGTGCCTAACAGATCATAAGCACCTGAGAAATGTTGTTGTTGTTACGCGCCCTTGAGTTGGACCCAACTCATAGTGATCCCGCCTTGGGTTTCCAAGGCGGGATCACTATGGAAGTAGATTGCCCAACTTCCTTCCAAGGAGTGGCTGGTGGGTTTGAACCACGAGCCCTCTGGTTAGCAGTCAAGTGCCTTAGGCAATGGTGATTTTATTTATTTATTTTTATTCCATTTTATTGACATATAATTTATGTACAGTGAAATACACAAAACTAAAGTGACAAGGGTCAATGCTTTAGTCATTCATTTATTTATTTATTTTGCAGTGTTCCCTCCCCTCCCGTCCCACCCCTGGCAACAAACAAAGAAAGTTTCCTTCCATATATAAACCCTTCCTTGACCCTCCACAGCAACAAACTAATACTATATTTGTCCTTCTGTGATTGACTTGTTTCACTTAGCATAATGTCCTCCAAGTTCACCCATATTATGCAGTGTTTCACAGACTCTACATTATTCTTTAGTGCTGTATAGCATTCCATTGTATATACGTACCATAGTTTGGTCATGCACTCTTCCGCTAATGGGAACGTAGGTTGTTTCCATCTTTTTGCTATTGTAAATAGTGCTGTGATGAACATGAGCATGCACATATCTGTTCTCATCCTGGCTCTCACCTCTCTAGGATACATACCTAGTAATGGGATTGCTGGGTCAAATGGTATCTCCAATTCCAGCTTTCTAAGGAATTACCATACTGCTCTCCACAGTGGTTGTGTCACTTCACAGTCCCACCAGCAGTGTAGGAGAGTCCCAATCTCTCCACATCCCTGCTTGCATTTGTTATTTTCTGTCTCGTTGAACCTTGCCATCAGTGCTGGGCTGAGACGGTATCTCATTGTTGTTTTGATTTGCATCTCTCTGATGGCCAATGATCATGAGCATCTCTTCACGTATTAGCTGGACACCTGATTATCCTCCTTGGTGAAGTGTCTATTCATGTCTTCTGCCAATTTTTCATTTGGATTGTTAATTCCTTTGCTGTTGAGGTGTTAGAGTTTTCTGTGAATCTTAGAGATAAGTCCCTTGCCTGGTATGTAATTATTGGCAAACATGAATTTGTTGCTGTCATTTTTCTTATGTGCTTTTTCATGGTGTCGATATCTTTGTTCCATATAATTTTCTATGCTGAGCTCATTTTGTTTATGAATTGTGTTATCACTTCTTTCATTGCTGTTGTTTTAGTATTTGCTAAATACTTGTGCTGGTCCTCTTTTTTATTTTGATATGAAGGTTTATCCTTTTTCTTTGAGGTTCCCCTGTGATTTATAGTCTTCTTCCCAAGTTTAGAACAGTCCATTCTATCTTGTAGTTGTCTTGACTTCCCTATCATCTAGAAGTTCTGTAACTACACAGTTTTTTCCCTCTTTTTAGTTTATAGTTGTCCTCATTTGTCAATTGATGTCTCTGGTTCCCTGTTTACAATCTTGTAGGCTTATTTACTTTGGATACTTCCATGGCTGGGTTGGTTTCTGGGTTATGTCATCATGTGTGTTAATGGTCAGTTGTTGTTGGCTGTTGTTACTTCTCTGTCCAAAGGGCTCCCTTTGACATCTCTTGTAAGGTTGGTCTGGTTTTAACAAATTCCCTTAATTTCTGCTTATCTGGAAATATCATAATCTCACCATCATATATGGGACAATTTTGCTGGATACATAATTCTTGTCTGGAAATTTTTCTTTTTCAGGGTTTTATATATACTATCTCATTGTCTTCTCGCCTGCATGGTTTCTGCTGAAAAATCCAAGCTTAGTCTTATTGGTTTCCCCTTGTAGGTAACTTTTCGTTTTTCCTGTGCTGCTTTCAGGATTCTTTTTTTGTCTTTGGTTTTGGTGAGTTTGATGATGATATGTCTTGGTGATTTCTTTTGGGGTCTATCCTGTTTGGGGTTCATTGGACTTCCTGAATGGATATATTCTTATCTTTTATCATACCAGGAAAATTCTCTTCCAACAAATCTTTGACAATTTTCTCTGTGGTTTTATTTGTCTCTTTCTATTCTGGAATTCCAATTATATATAGGTTATTCCTTTTGATGGTATCCCAAATGAACTTTAGGCTTTCTTCATTTTGTTTTGATCTTCTTTTCTGATTGATCTCTTTCCAAAGAAGTATTCAGGTATGTGCCTTCAATGTCCCTAATTCTGTCTTCCATTGATTCAGTTCTGCTCCTTTGCCCATTCAATGTCTTATCTATTTCTGAAAATTTAGTATTAATTTTCTGGATTTCTATGTGTAGAATTTGTATCATTTCTTTTTTATTTTCATTTATTTTGTCATTTTGTTCTTGTATTGTCTTTTGAAATTGTTCTAGGGTTTTCTCTGTGTTTTCCTCAATTTTATCAGTGTTTTCCTTGATCTGTCTCTCAATTCATTGAAGATACCTACATATAATTCTTTTGAATTCCTTATCAGGGAGTTCCAATGCTGCATCTTCCTCAGGGATGTGTTTTGAGTCTGTATGCTGGTCCCTTGTTTCTCCTGCTTTATCTTGCTTCTTTGTGTGGACTGTGATGCTCTGTTGTCTCTGAGGCATTGTAACGTTTTGTGTTTATATTTAGTTAGTGATTCCATGTTGGAGTGACTTGCCCACAATTTTTGTTTTCTTTGTATGTTATCTATGTAAGCAGGATACTGTGCTGTGCTCCTCTGTTCGCTAGTTGACAGCACTTATACACTCACCACCTGTCTCCTTTCCTGTTGTCAGCCTCCTGTACGTCCTGATGTTCTTGCAAAATGGAGCCTATTCTTAGGTCCCTGGAATCCCAATGAGAATGCTGTCACTTAAAACCTAAAATGTGTGCCATTTGTAGAGATTCAAAATGGCTGTGCCCTCGGTCCCTTTAAATATCCAAAATGGCCACTGCTAGTAAGCATTCAAAATGGCTGTGCCCTCGGTCACTTTAAAAATTCAAAATGCTGCCACATGTAAACAATCAAAATAGCTGCACCCTCTGGACAGCAGAATGTCCACAGCTCAGGTTGTCTCCCTCCTTGCTATTTCCCTTCCTAGTCATAGGCCACTAGCATAGTAGTCCCTGCAGCCTTTGGTGACCAGGGCTGATCTTTTTAGGTCAATTCTCAGGTCCCAACACCACTTGTAAGTATTCAGGCTGTTGGTCTCGTCAGAGTAGCTGATAGTCTGCAGCTCTGACTGTTGCCGTACTCACTGTTTTAATTCAGGATTTTCCATTAGTTGGTGCCTAACTGTATACCCCCTTTCAAAGCTCAGGGGTCCAGGACTATCTTCTGTATCTCTGTCAATTGGTTTCTTTTTCTTTGTTGAAGAGGGTCTGTGTCGCTTGTCTGCTTATTTCTCTATCTTACTGGAAGTCTCTCAATCCACTTCTTTTGTTTTTTAATGGCAGCCACAACATGATAGTCTATACATTGTTCATTATTTACTTTATTGTTTGCTTATCCTCTCCTCCACCCAGATTTTTTCCTAAAATCAAAAGCATGTCTACAGGTTACTACAGATGCATATAATATAATGAACAACAACCAAAAGTAGAAAGAAAGAAACAGAGGGAGGGATAGAAAGAAAAGAAAGAGAGAAAGACAACATGCCTATGCATAAGTTAATTGGTAATTTGTACACTATTCCGCTGCATAACTTATTTTATTTATTCCGATCTAAAAGTTTTGCTCCACCTTCATACCTACCACACATTTAACATGTAGAAGGAATATTTACACCAGTGACCCTATTGTTTTTAGAGATTCTGTCCTGTCACTCAGAGAGCTTAGACCAAACAAATGTTGCCCCATTTACAGAATGATGGCTGAGTGGCACTATTCTCTTTAGGTGTGCACCTTTGTTACGGCACTGTGAACTGTGTTACCTGTATGAACGTAGGGTATTGGTAGTATTATTGTTATGAAGTACTGACTCTTCTGTGAATGGGAAGGGTTGGAAATGGTACATTTCCTGTACAAAAATATTGCTCTGCTCACATTTTGGAAATGTTTGCTTAATTGCATTAAAAACGATCATTTAAAACTCTCACCTAAAAGAGAGTTTTTGAAACAAAATTGAGAACCCAGAAGTAAATCCATCCACCTCTGACAGCTGATCTTTGACAAATGGCCAAAACTCATTAAATAAGGAAGACATATTCTCTCTAATAAACAGAGCTGGTAATACTGGATATCCATTTGCAGAAATATGAAATAAGGCCCATATCTCACACCATACATAAAAAGGAACTCAAGTTGGATCAAAGACCTGAGCATAAAACCTAAAACCATAAAGATCATCAAAGAAAATATAGGGACAAACTTACCCAAAACACCCCACACTCACTGCCATTGATTCTGACTCATAGGGACCCTTTAGACGAGTAGAACTACCTCATGGGGTTTCCAAGGCCGTAAATCTTTATGGAAGCAGACTGCCTCACAAACCTAGGGGCCCTAATTCAGGGTATAAATATGCTATCAAACACAACTAAAAAATGCACAAACACCAGCAGACAAAATAGATGAGCGAGACCTCCTAAAACTTAGATCCTTATGCACATCAGATGATTTCCTCCAAAGAGTAAAAAGACAACCCACAAAAAATTTTTAGCAACAACCTATTAGACAAAAGGCTAATCTCTAAATTTATAGAAAACTTCAGCAACTTAAAAAACAAAACGATAAATAATCCTATTAAAAAATGGGCAGAGGACATGAACAGATATTTTACCAAAGAAAACACACAGGCAGCAAACCAACAAATGAAATTGCTCTTGTGATCATTAGCCTTTAGAGATGCAAATCAAAACAACAATGAGATACCATCTCACCCCAATACTAACAGCAAAGTTCAAAAGAGCAGAAAACAACAAACACTGGTGAGGGTGTGGAGAAACTGGAAACCTCATATTCTGCTAGTGGGACTGGAAAATGGTGCAACCACTGTGGAAATGGTATAGCACTTCCTCAAAGAGCTGGAAATAGAAATATGATGTGATCCAGCAATCCTACTGCTAGGTATATATCCTAGGGAAATAAGAGCCGTGGCACAAACATATATGTACACCTATGTTCATCACAAGGAGCTCTAATGGCACAGTGCCTAAGGCATTTGACTACTAACCATGAGGTTGGTGGTTCAAACCTCACCAGTTGCTCCATAGGAGGAAGACTGGGCAATGTACTTCTGTAAAGACTTACCACCTCGGAAACCCAGCGGCGGCCACCATGAGTCAGAATCAACTCAATGGCAGTGGGTTTGTTTTGTTTTTTTGGTATGTTCGTCACAGACTACTCACAGTAGCAAAAAGATGGAAACAAGCTAAATGTCTATCAGTGGAGGAATCGATCAACAATTTATGGTACATACATACAATAGAATGCTACACAATGGTAAAGAACAACAATGAATCTGTGAAACATCTCAGAACACGGATGAACTTAGAAGACATTATGCTGAGTGAAATTAGTCAATCCCAAAAGAACAAATACTGTACGATACCACTATTGTAAAAATCAAGAAAAGAATTTCATCCACACACACAACAAGAAATATTCTTTGATGGTTACCAGGGGTTAGTAGGGATGGGAAGGTAAACCACTAACTAGAGGGTAGATGCACATTAACTTGGGTAAAGAGAAAAGAAAAAAAAGGAAATTTTTTGGATACTGGAAAAATTTCTTTACATAAGGGTCCAGCTGGTTTATGACATGATGTCTAGGATTCTTCCCCAATGCTTTAATGTAATCCCCACTGTCGACCACATTAAATGACAAGTGAGAGCATTTCCTTTCTAGGCAGTTTGATACTTAATATTCTTCAGAGTTAAGAAAATCCAGTAGTATTGACTGTAATGGATCATCACTCAATGGTAGTTTTATTGTGAAGAAAAAAAAAAAGCCTGGTCTGCTCCGAGATCACCACCTTAATTATCATTCAGATTGAATTCTTGGGAGGAAAGGTCAGTAATAGCCAGCGCCCTACGCAAGCAGCCATGTCAGTGTTCCATCGGGCAAATGGGACTGTAAGAAAGGGATCTAGATGTCTAGTTACGATCGTGCTAGAATATTGCACCAGGGATGCTGAAAATTCTGAGGAAACCAAAGGCCGGTGTCATGGCCGTCTGCTCTATGTCCAGAGCCCTGTAAGAAATAAAAAAGGATTAATCAGTGAAGACCTTGGTCCACTGACAGTCACTGTTTGGATTGGCTATTAGGTAATTGGAGAAACCTCATTTTGCTTAAAAGAGAGTGAATTTCCTGTATGTATCACCTTAACTTCCAGCAGGTTCTTCCTTTATATCTCACTAAGGTTTCATACCTCATAAGTAAAAATTTCTAGGGAAATCCTTGTTGAAAGAAAAAGAGCTGTCGCATATGGCATGTAGGAGACATCAGCTTCAGACAGGACGGCTCCTACAGTGGTCACGAGAGGGCAGCATAGAGCCAGAAACTAGAAGGGCAGCGGGCCATCAGGCGCCAAGCAGAGGGCAGGTGGAGAGAAGATGCCCCAGCACTTTCTAGTTTCAGAGCCCAAAAAACAAACCAAACTCACTGCCATTGAATCAATTCAGACTCACATCGACCTTATAGGGCCCTATTACTGCCCCATAAAGTTTCCAAGGTTGTAAATCTTTATGGAAGTAGATTGAGCACCTGGTGGGTTTGAACCGTTGACCTTCGGAATGCTTTAACCACTGAATCTCAACTAGGAGTCCTACACTCATAGCAGCAGGGGAAGCATGAACAGGAGAGACAAGTGGACAGGTCACAGGCACTGAAAGGAAACCAGAGTCAGAACAGAACAGAGAATCCTGGAAATGAATAGATACTCAAACAAGCATCGAGGAAGGAGGGGCTAAAACCTGGAGATCCAGTTCAAACATTCTGAGGATAAGAATGGAGCTACTGCTCTCATAACATGAGTGGGTTTTCACTGCTACTAAAAGTTTGCTGGATTAACACTACTTCCTTGTGACATTTGTAATAGTCATATGTGTTGCCATTAAGCTTTTCATCTTAATTTGGGAGACAGTGATGGAATAGTAGTCAAAGAGATGGTAGGAAATTTATTTGACTCTTATTTTTCTGAGAAAACTTTTGATAATCTAATTCTATAATTTCCTATATCTTTTGTTGTGAATAAAGTGAGTCACTATACTTGTCCATGGAAACCTGAATATGAACAAATTGGCATAAGTCATCAGCAGAAACAATTTTTCTCTAAGGCAAATGTTTTGACAGAATAGACTAAATAGGATAACATTTATTTCTCTTTGTAACTATTGAAGAACCAGATGGTTCTAGCTTAAATTTTCCTGGTAAAAAGGGGAGAATAATTGGTTTTGTGGGAACTGAAGCTTATATAATTTCAAGTAACTTCTTTCATTTTATTGAGTATAAGTTAATCATGAATATAAAATCAGATATAGAATTTAATCATTTGTCATGAAAAAAATCCCAAAATATTACATTTTGTTAAAAAATTGGCAAATATAAGAAATATCACAATTCAAAAATATTTTTACTAATGAATTGCTTGACACCTTTTATAATACTTTGTTTATTTTTGGTTACATTTTCTTAATATGATGAAGATTTATAGCCTCATTTTCAATAGCCAGTTCAGTCTTTTTGTTAGCATAATTGGTCAGAATTTCCATGTATGTGTGTGTGTGTGTGTGTGCATATTTTGCTTCTTGATTATGCGCAAAAGATTTTTTTTCAAATTTGCACCTTTTTACTAGTAGCATCATATAAATTTATAAGGTTATGGAAAAATTTGGGTAAGCCTCTACCAAATTTTTTTGATATATGAACTGTAAATTTTTAAGATATTTCAGGTTTTCTTACACAGTCTGCAATCTTAAGTACTGTTTAAATTGATGGCACCCACCAGTTTGTCCCAAATGTCCTTGTTTTATTGACATATTTTGAGTTTTATTTTATCCTGTTGTCAGTATTTTGTGTGAAATCAATGAGAAATTTAAATCTTTTTCCAATGTTCATAGTTACGCTCCTGTTCATTAATTAAACTATCATCATATGATACCAAGGAAGGCCCACTCTAATGTGGACAGTGAATCAGAAAGGATGTGCCCTTGCTCTGCAGTTGCTTCCTTGGTAAATAGCCATCTGAATTATACCTTCAACGAAGTAGATCCTCAATGAACAATTGTTGACTTTTTACTGAGCTGGTAATCTACTTGGAGTCACTGGGTGGAAGAGATAGTTAACGTTTTTCCACTGGTAACTGAAAGGTTGAAGATTCAAGTCCACCTGGAGATGCTTTGGGAGAAAGATTTGGTGATCTTCCCCAAATGTAGGTCTTGAAAACCCTGTGGAACACAGTCCTACCATGACACACATGGGTCACCATAAGTTGGAGTCACCTTTACCGCAGTTGGTCTTCCTTAGGACTTTATTCACACGCTGACCACTGTTACTTATTTTTAAGTCCAGGCAGTGTGGCACTGTTTAGGAATCTGACTTTTGGGTCTGAACCTGTCCAAAGCTGTGTACATAAGCGGATCCTCTCAACCCCCACCAACAGGACCCCAGATGCTCTGACCTTGTTCTCTCTTTGTATCTTCCAACGGCACAGCATTATTTTAAGTTGTCTGAAATCAATAGAGATGGTTATTAATATCAGTATAAAACACAAAGAGCATTTGAGCCAGGAGTTGATTGCTTTTCATCATATTCAATAGACTAAAAGCCGTCAAATATTTGAATCAACTCATTATCATACCTGCCAGAAATAAAGTTAGATTTTGTTAACTCAGGGTGTTTCCCTGAGTTTCTGCATGTCACTTACTTGCTTGTATGAGTTAATTCTGAATAAAATTTAGTTCATAAAACCTCCCACTGTTATTTTAATAAGTCAAACAATGTATGACCCTTTCAAAAGTTCTTTTTGTACTTTTGATTTAAATCCTTCCCTAACTCAGCAGGTAGGTTTTGTCAAATGCTCTTCTCAAAGTCTTTCTTTGTAGTGTTTCCCAGATTCCCCGGCCCCATTCCGATCACTAGAAGAAACAATTCTATCTTCAGAAATGGGCAGTAAGCTGTGGTGAGGGAGGAAACCCGACGCAAATCAAGATTGCACTTTTCTGTCACTTAACTTGTCATTCTTTTGGAACAGGGAGAAACCCTTTTGTGGAACCAGTTGTCACTCAGTGACTTTGGTATCTTTCTCTGAGGATGGAGAAGGGTTGGGGGTTAGAACAAAAAGCTATTTTTGTGTAAGATCAATGCCATGGCTTGTAGCCTGGGGCTTTTCCCTTGTGGTTTCCAGACAACTGCTTGCCCTCTCCTAGAGAATAATCCAGCTTCTAGTTGGAGGCGCAGCAATTCAGATGGTTGTCAACATTCTAAGTAGCCCTGGTGGCCCAGTGGTTAAAGCACTCAGCTGCTAAGCAAAAGGTTTGAACCCACTAGCTGCTTCTCCAGAGAAAGATGTGGCCAGTCTGCTTCCATAAAGATTGCAGCCGTGGAAACTCTATGGGGCAGTTCTATTCTGTCCTATAGAGTCACTATGAGTTGGAATCTACTCTGTACAATGTGTTGGTTTGGCATCAGTGGTCTGGTCATTTGTTTAAGAAACTTCTTGGAATACAATTTATAGAACAGGTACTACACACAATAATCTCATTAACTCCATTCTATTTACCCAATTGTTATGACTGCCATTTTGTGTTCGGCATTCGTTGATAACTGTGGATGACATGAAAGTATACCAGACAAAGCCTGTGCCTTCAAGGAGTTGACAATTTAATTAAGAAGATGAAATAAACAACCAGATAAATATATACAAAATTCAACAAAAGAAATACCCAAAATATGCTTTAAAGAAAGTGCTCAAGGCGATGAAAAAGAGACAACAAAGACCAAAAAAATATGTCAGGTTTGAGGAGCATCAAGGAAGGCTTCATGTGTGAAGGGTGATCTTTGATGGGTCTCCAAGTTTGGGGAGCAGAGACTTGCTCCAGCTTTGCACCAGTGACCAAAAACCAAATAGAAATCAAGGGTTGAGGAAAGAACCAAGATACACTGCTGGATTCTAGTCACCATTTTTGCGCTGGGTTCCCTCAAACAAAACAAATTACTGGACAAATTACTCTCCTTCGTCTCCTCCCTCAGAAGAAGGCATTGGACCAATGATTCTAATGTGCCCTGTTGTGAACTGGAGAGGAAACACATGCCAGGATAGCAAAGAGGACATTGGGTATCTTTGCCCTGAGTAGCCATTTAAGTCCAAGTTCAAAGTGCCAGGCTGTAGGGGCTAGGTGAAAGCCCCTCCACCTTGGGGTCCAGCTCTGCCTCCTGCTCCTGGCCCACTGAAGCTGGAGGCTTTTCTTCACTCAGCTGCTGGCTGCTGAGGCTGGCAAACCCAAGGCTGATAAGTAAAAAGTCACAGTCCTGATGTTACCAAACCACACGGCAGGCCATTAATTCAAGTCCATTGTAAGTCCCCAGGTTGGCAGAGCATGGCAGGCTACTCAACAAAGACATGGTTACATGCAAGGTCCAAGCGTGTCATAAGCTAGAGACTGTTCCCAAAGCTACTGCTTATATACAGGAAGCAGACCATATACCCAAAGGCAGCTACTCAACTGCTCACAGTAAATTCCACCATGGAATTGATTACCAGTCTCATCATGGGGAATACTTCATCCAGCTGCCCAGCCACTCAACCAGGCCCAGCCAAGTTGACACAAAAACATAACCACCACAGTAAACTAGTTGCTGTCAAGTCCCCTCTGAGTCATGGTGGCCCCATGCGTGTCAGAGTATAACTGTGCTCCATAGAGTTTTCAATGGCTGATTTTCCGGAAGTTGATCACCAACCCTGTCTTCCAAGGTCCTCTGGGTGGATTCAAACCTCTAGCCATTCACTTAGCAGTCAAATGCTTTAATCATTTGTGCCCCTGGGACTCCAAGATAGTGGTAGAATAAGTAAGCATTATTCATTCCTTAAAACAAACATTTAATTAGCTACTCTGCAAGGTGGTCTCTTAGACACTTGGGGACAATCCTGACTAGCACAAATATGATCTCTTATCCACATAGAACTGACAATCTGGTGGAGACAATAGTAATTATGTAGTCACTCAAGCACATATAGCAGGCTTGAGTCATAAGTGTTACGAAAAAATATAATAGGTGCTATCAGCACAAAAAAATCCAAGTACCCAACTTAGTCTGATGGATCAGAAAGGGAGTTTTGAGGATGTGATGTTTCAGTCATGATCTAAAAGATGCAGAGAAAGGAAGTGGGTAAGAGAAATATTATTTCAAGTCAAAGGAAGTCAGTGGGATCATATGCACAGAGGAGCAAGCCAGGAGTGAGTGGTTGTGTTGCAGGTGGACATGGGCCTAGGGTTCATGAAGAACTTGCTCCAGAGTTTTCACTCTGAGATGGAAGCTACTGGAGGACTTTGATCAAGGAATAACAGAATGTAACTCATGTTTTGAAAATATCATTTGGGCTAAGTGGAGAATAGACTACAGGGCTCAAGGATAGAAATGGGAAGACCAGTTAGGAGGCTACAGTATTAGTCCAGGCCAGATTTAATGAAGACTTGCACTTGGGCATGACAAGATTATAAGCATTTTAGTGAAAGGAGAAATCTTTGGTATGATGAATTTATGTCACAAGGTAAGGCTTCACAGAGGAGATGAGACTCAAACTGGATCATGAAGACGAGAATATCTTTGAATGAGAGAGATGGTGATCCTCTCTGGGCATGCCAAGTCGAATCTGAGAGACAATAATGAGGGTGCCATGTTTGGAGAAACACTGAGAGTCTTTGTTTAACTGGAGCCTATGGTTCTTTCCTGGAAGGCGGAGATCACATGGAGAATTAGAAGAGGAGCTCTGGTAGCATAGTGGCTAAGATGCTTGCCTGCTAACCAGATGGCTGGCGGTTCAAACCCACCAGCCACTCCTCGGAAGGAAGGTTGGGCAATCCTACTTTTGTAGTGATACTGCCTCAGAAACCCAAGGAGGGGTTGCTATGAGTCGGGTTTCACTCACTCGACAGCACATAACAACAACAACATTGTTTTACGAATGGAAAAAGTCTGTGATGAGGCAGGGTTTCTCTGAGGGGCATTGTTGTTCTTTATTTTGCTTTGAGGACCAAGACATTTGCTTGAGAACCTGGTATCACAATTGGGATAATTTATAGTATTTCATTTCCTTCATTCTCCCCACTTTTCCTTTCTCCCTAAAGTTATGACTTGGGTAGTAAATCAAGATTTCAGTTGAATTTTTTTCCAAAGCACTCCAAAGCTCATATTGAACCACCTTATTATTTTTGAGGTGGAATTCCACTCCTCGGGCTCTTTAAAATGCATCTCTTTGCTTTCCTGGTAGATGAATGAGATCAGTTCTTTCCCTAAAGTTAAGTATTTCTATTCAAACAGATAAAATGAATCACAGTATAGAGTTGTTTTTGTCCTAGGGTTTGCATGAGAAATTAAATACATTTATCCATCCTTGCCATGTGGAAATATTTGGTGTCTTCAGAAAAACTTATTTATCTCCTAAAATTTTTCTTTCCTTCAATTGCAACAAAATATATTAAACCATAGATATACTTAATAAAAAAAAAAATACCAAATAATAAAACTAGAAAAGAGCTTCTATCTCTTCCCACCTACATATAATATTCTTTGTATACTATCATGTGGGTTTGTCATCTGGTCACAGCAGGCTAAAGCAGGCAGTAACAACACTGGCATTCTACATAATCTTTTTTTTTTTCCCCCAAAAAAATTCAATGCTTCTCTTATTTTAAAGGGAAAGAGGAGGAGACAAACCCAATAGCTCAATAATCCAATGTGTCAATTAGTCTCCTTGGCAATATTTAAAAGTACATCTGGAGTAGAGCCACTTCCCACCACCTCCTCTGTTCTTGCCAATCCAAGCCACATGGTCCTATGGTGAATTATTGCAACTGCCTGTTCAATGTTCTTGCTGCTTCACCCTTGTTCCTTTCTAACTCACTCATTTTATTTTTCTATTTTCCCCTACTTAATCACTCTTAGACATCCCTTTTTTCAGCCACATTGGCCTCTTTGCCCTCTTTAAACTAGGGCTTCAAACCATTTCCTCCCAGTTCAGTCATGGCCAAAGAAGAGAAACCAGAATTTGGACTTGAATTTGTAAAATGTGAGTGTACAAGACTGATAACTGGAATGGGAAAACTTACGAGTCTATACCCTGCTAGAAATTTAATCTCACTTTTAGAAAACAAGAGCAGCATGCACTTTGCATAGCAACCAAATCTCTTGATCAACAGAGTATGAAAGAATGGTGCCCAGCTCAAAGATGGTGGCCGATTATGCTGCTTTAAATGTGTGTTGCTCTCCACACGCCTGGCAATAATGGAATGTCATGCATCGGCCTCCAAAAAGGACTCACTATGTCTCTTCTGAGTCTTCCATTCTAGGGCTTCAGCCTGTAATTCTTCTTCTTCCAGTTATTATTCCAGTGCATTATGTATAAAATGTACATGTTTTGCAAATTTAGGTCACTTCTGGCTTCACTGCCTCAGCTACACCTAAACCCATTTGAACTGGTTAAAAACCCTGCCTTAAGAAATCAAAACACACACCTGTCTCCAGTCTCTCCTTTGTTGCTCCTTCTCCTAGGAATATTCTTCTGTCAGATATCCTCCTGGCTTGCTCAGTCACTTCCTTCATGTTTTGCTCAAAGATAACTTTCCCTGGAGATCTCTGATCATCTTATTTATATTGTCCATCTTTTGCCTCCCATTGTCCCCCAGCCTCACCCCCTCCCCATTGACCTGTTCTGCTTTATTTTTCTTCCTAGCACTTATCAATCTCTGACAAATATTTTATTTCTTTGTTTGCATATTATATATCTCCTTCCTCTAGAAAGTGAGCTGTGTGGGTGGGGATTTTTATTGTTTTGTTCACAACTATATGCCTAGTACCTAGAACAGTGTGTGGCACAAAGCACATAGGCATAAATGAATAAATGTTTAAATTGTTGTTTTTGTTAGGTGCCACTGAGTCAGCTCCAACTCACAGCAACCCTATGTACAAGAATGACACACTGCCTGGTCCCATGCCATCCTCACAGATGCTGCTGCGCTTGAGCCCATCATTGCAGCCACTGTGTCAATCCATCTCATGTAGTATCTTCCCCTTTCTTTCTGACCCTCTATTTTACTGACCATGAACCCTTTTCCAGGGACTAGTCCCTTCTGACAACACGACCAAAGTTGGTGAGACAAAGTCTGGCCATTCTTGTTTCTAAAGAGCATTCCAACTGCACTTCTTCCAGAACAGATTTGTTTAATGTTTAAATTAAGGAAGTTTATTTTAATTCAAGTGATTTTTCTAATTAATTTGCTTATCTATTCATCAAATATTTATTGGCTCACTAAGCTCAATACTTTGATGAATATTATGATGTATAAAACGTGGTCCTTGCCTTTAGGAAGCTTAGAGCTTAAAAGGATGGAGAAAAATCCAAAAATTAGGAAGTCAGGTGAGCAGAAAGGCTCTAGAATGAGAGTCTGTAGGTCAGACACTCTGCCTACCATTACTGGTGATTTTGAAAGTACTTTAATGTATTTTGTATGTGTTGTTTTTTGAAAAGTCCTATTAAAGACCAGTGAGCAACAGGTCTCTTTCTTTCAAAGACACAAATCTCTATATAAAGTCTCAGGAGGGAAAGACCATTTCACCTAAGGTGTTCAGGGAGGGCTTCCTGGAGAAGGTGATATTTGAGCAACACTTTGAAGAGTGTGCATGATTTTGGTGGGAACATAATCCCAGGATGGCAAATAATCCCACTGATGGCAAATAATCCCACTCTCAGTGTGAGAAAAGCATGGACAGACAAGTGGAAATTGTGTTCTTGTTGTTGTTATATTCCATCAAGTCGGACCTGACTCATAGCGACCCCTCCTTGGGTTTCCAAGGCAGTATCACTACAGAAGTAGATTGCCCA
Organism: Orycteropus afer afer; assembly: GCF_000298275.1. Lineage (NCBI taxonomy): Eukaryota > Metazoa > Chordata > Mammalia > Tubulidentata > Orycteropodidae > Orycteropus > Orycteropus afer. Next base: position 15,738,941 of record NW_006921616.1, on the reverse strand, counting down.
ACCTTCCTTCCGAGGAGTGGCTGG
>NW_006921616.1:15738111-15738737 GCF_000298275.1 Orycteropus afer afer | reverse complement strand
ATGTTCATCACAGCACTATTTGCAATAGCCAAAAAATGGAAACAACCTAGGTGTCCATCAACTGAGAAATGGATAACCAAAGTATGGTACATACACACAATGGAATACTATGCAATGCTAAAGAATAACGTAGAATCTGCAAAACTCCGCATAACATAGATGTACTCTGGAGGACATTATGTTGAGTGAAATAAGTCAATCACAAAAGGACAAATATTGTATTAGTCCATTATTGTAAAAGTTAAGGAAAGTTTTATCTACAGAAGGAAATTTTCTTTGTTGGTTACCAGGGGTGGGAGGGGAGGGGAGGGAACTCTGTTAGATAGATAAAGTATTTATTTGGGTGAAGACAAGGGCAATGTACCAAATGTGAATGACCAATATGGCAGCATTGAGGATGAGAAAGACATTGGGAGGTACATAGGAGGTACAGACAACAAAGATGAACCCTTTTGCACATACAGTACTGAGTTGTCTGTGAAGGCAAACATGGGTATATGTGTGGATAGATGGGTGGACAGGCTGAACGAATAGATATGTCTATGAAATGGGGAGTGTATCCAAGAACATGTATAGGGTTGGCAGACAATGGTCCTATAAGTTTATGTGAATGATCAGAATTCCCA
>NW_006921616.1:15723309-15737506 GCF_000298275.1 Orycteropus afer afer | reverse complement strand
GCAGGAGTGCATGGAGGGATGGACACTGGGAAGAGGTAAGTATGGGGAGGAAGTGGGAGCAGAGCTGTTGCATTGTAGTAAACTGTGGTCAATGTCATGAGACAAAATATGTGAACTGCTGTATGGAAAGTGAATTAAATCTTCACCCAAATCACAATTAAAAAAAAGAAATATCCTGCTTACAGTGTTATTTCCAGTCGAATCCAGTTCCATTTGATAAAGAGAGCACCTGCTGCTTCTCCTGTTTGCATTACTTAGTTTTTTTTCCCCAGGATCATTTATTCTTCTCTCAAAATATATTTCAAATTTGCGCACGCCAGTGTGGATATTGACATCTGCTGTCTGTGGCGCCTCCCAAACTCCATCTACTAGAAACATCAGCCCCAGATTTATTTTCCAAAAGTTTTCTCGAATCATGTCACTTCCCAAACAGAAAAGCTCCAGTTATTCTTCTTTGCATTTATTTTATATGCTCATTCATATGTTCTTCGTTTTTTTCAGTTACCTAACTTTTTTTTTTTTTTTTCTTTAATCGCCTATTTCCTGCTCAGCCTATGACATGCTCAGAATGAGTAAGAAAAGACCTACAACTTCAGGAAGACTCTGCAAGTTACAGCAGATTAAAGGTTTTTTTAAAATTTGGCATGTATCCTGCTCTCCAATTTTCATTTCCTTCCCCTGCCCGGCACATGCCATCCCCCAGCCTCACTCCATGCATTCTGGACTCTTTGCTCCTCCATGAATAACACATTACATTGAATTTGCCTCTAGATATTGTTCAAATTGTTCCCTAGCCCAGAACGGCCATCATTTGTTAAACAAACATGTATCAATCTCCCTCGGGACAGCCACAGTTCTTTCTTCATCTCTAAGCCTTTCCATCTTTTAGGGTTTAGTTCAAAAGTATTCGTCCCAGTTGAGCTCCAGTCTGAAATGCTAAAGGCTTCATCGGTACCCCATGGGGATACTGGTCACTGAATGACTCACTGCCTTACAGTTTTGCTTGCTTGTTGTGTATCTCGTCTTTGCACAATGAGATGATAAATTCATGAAGTCTAGAACCATTTTTGACTTCTTGGAGCTCCTTTTCCCTCCCTTCTCCCTGTCCGCACACCCATCCCATCATGATCTGCCTCTGGAAATATTTCACAGGTAGTGGCCCCACACCCCATTACTCATTGAGATGTGGGAAACACTAATGTTTGTTCCTTAGAAGCTTCTTTCTGTTTAGAAACTGTTGCTAGGCACACATACCAAGACCTCCATATACTCAGATACATTTGGGTAATAATGGGTTAGATAAAGTTAAACCAGTTTACTTACAGCATGGCTTTAATATGCTAATGAACATTATGATTCATCCAGAGGGTACTGTACCTCTTGCCAGAGTCCATTCTGATCCATAGTGACCCTATAGAATAGAGTAGAACTGCCCTATAGGGTTTCCAATACTGTAATCTTTATGAAGCAGAGTGCCACATCCTTTTCGCATGGAGTGGCTGGTGGGTTAAAACTGCCAACTTTTCTGTTAGCAGTCAAGCATTTAACCAATGGGCCTCCAGGGTTCTTGAGGCAACTATAATTTCCCCGAATTATTTGACTACAAAACACTAAAATTTTGCTGTGGCATGTTTTTTAGAAATAGTGCCTAACAATCCCCCTTCCAGCATTGCCAACTTTCTACCTCAGTAAACCTGAGAAGCTTTGGAATCCAGTTCTGGATTTGTAAATGGAGTAACACTTGACAATTTTTTTCCATTTCAGTGACTTGTCATCTTCATGGTAGACTTTCCAAGGATTGTCAAAAATAGCAGGTAGTAGAAACAAATAGAAAGCAAAGCTAAGTGACCATGGGACATTAAAAGGGGGTCATTCTTAATGGGTACCCACCCACAGTCTGTCAGTCTGTTGTACTGTGGTAGTTTCTGGGTTGCTACAATGCTGGATGCTATGTCATAGTGGGAGTTCTAGTAGCATAGTGCCTAAGGCACTTGACTGCTAGCCAGAAGGCTGGCGGTTCAAACCCACCAGCCACTCCTCAGAAGCAAGGTTGGGCAATCTACTTCTGTAGTGATACCACCTCGGAAACCCAAGGAGGGGTCGCTATGAGTCGGATCCGACTCGACGGCACATAACAACAACAACAACAACAATGCCATCAGTATTGTAAATAGCAGCAGGGTTATCCATGGTGGACAGATTTCAGTGTGGCTTCCAGACTCAGACACTAGGACTAAAAGCCTGGAAATCCACTTCCACCAATTAACCAGTGAAAAAACCCTGTTGATCACAACAACGTGATATTGTCCCATATAATGCTGGAAGATGAGTGTCTTAGGTTGGAAGGCACTATGCAAGGGCTGCCACAACGGACTCAGTGATACACCGTCATGAAGATGACAGGGACCAAGTGGCCATTCCTACTGTTGTGTTTGAGGTTGCCAGGAGTCAGAGCCAACTTGATACCACTAACAACAGTAACAACAGATTACTGAGTATAAGGACCTAGGAAGACCCTAAACATTTAGCCAAGGAGCCATGGTGGCACAATGTTTGAGCACTCAGCTGCCAACTCAAAGGTCGGGAGTTTAAACCCAGCCAGTGGCTTCTTAGGAGAAAGACCTTGTAATTTTCTCCCATGAAGATTACATCCTAGAATACATACCAGGCAGTTCTACTCTGTTGCACACGCTCACTATGAGTTGAATTCAACCTGACAGCATGCAACAACCTACATATCACCCACAGCAGTTGGTTGTTGTTGTTATGTGCCATTGAGTCGGACCCACTCATAGCGACCCCTCCTTGGGTTTCTGAGGCAGTATCACTACGGCAGTAGATTGCCCTGTCTTCCTTCCGAGGAGTGGCTGGTGGGTTTGAACCGCCAGCCTTCTGGTTAGCAGTCAAGTGTGTTAGGCACTATGCTACCAGAGCTCCCAGCAGTTGATTAACAGGTTGAATAGAAGTAGGCAAGAATATGCAAAGGGTGCCAGAGTGGGAGGTAGGAGATCTGGGCGCCTTTCCTGACTTTGCCCTTTTCGTTTTTTAAAAAATATATAAACTGAAAGGTTAGACTAATTAGGTTCTCAATACCCCCAGGTCTAAGTTCCTATGTTTCTGTAATGCAGATTCTTTATATTTTAGTTGTGTCTTTGCTTTGCGTGCCAGTCCCTGAAATGCACCTAAAGCTGTGTGTGAAGTCTAAGAACTCTGTGGCAAGGCATGTGGAGGTGACTATGCTATGTTTCATATCCCTTCCAGTCGTTTGTGAACTGGCTCCTGAGATAATCAACCCAGCTTGTTAGTTCTGAAATGCCCTTCCACTTACTCAATCTGCGCTGAAAAAGCAATGGCCGCCTGGGGAATTTTTAACATGAAACACAAGGCTAACTCATCACTAATGCATCGTAATGTCACTCTTCTAATGGCTTCTTTGGAAGGGTGCTGCCAGGGGTCACTTTTGGCTCTTCCCGTGCCACCTGTGCCAAGTGGCCAGAATGCAAGCATTTATTTGGCAGAGATGATCAGGAGCATTTGAAGACCATCTAAGCCATTTTATTTGTGAATGAAGACAAATTTGAACTCTAGACTCAAGCAGAGAAAGGTGGAGAAACTTTAGTCTACTACTGAGGTTTTCCCTGTCCTGGAAACAGAAGATTTCCTTTTCTTTTTTCTTGTGATTTTAATACATTGTTGAAAAGAAATGAAACACTGAATTCTTTTCTCTATTTCCACCCTGAAATGTTTGCTTTAATACTCCCCAAGCAGGTTTTCACTTGGGCAAATAACATGGCAGGGGAAATAGCTCCACACACAACCAAGGTTTACACAGTGGCTCACCCGATCTATGGTGGGCACTATTGATTTTTCAAACCCACCAGCCACTCCTCGGAAGGAAGGTTGGGCAATCCTACTTCCGTAGTGATACTGCCTCGGAAACCCAAGGAGGGGTCGCTATGAGTCGGGGGCCGACTCGATGGCAAACAACAACAACAACAACAATTGATTTTTCAGGAGTTGCCAGCTGTTCTACCTAAAATGGTTAGAGCTCCTAATATAGTTTCCTGGTAGGAAAATGGCTGCAGTGGTACTAAATTGCTTTAGTTGTCTGGCTTCTTCTGTTTTTGAGAGACTGGTAAATGACCCTTTTCAAAATAAGATGCAATTAAAAATAACATAAGTAAGCACTGTTTGTACCAGGTGTTCACAAACACAATTAGGCAAATACTTTTAAGTGTTGCATTTTAGATGATGAACCTGAATACTACAAAGTCAATGAATGTGTCTTTACGCTTTTTCTTATTTAATTTTGTGCATAAGGCATTTGACTGCTAATCAGAAGGCTGGTGGTTCAAACCCACCAGCTACTTCTTAGAAGGAAGGTTGGGTGATCTACTTCTGTAGTGATATCGACTTGGAAACCCAAGGAGGGGTCGCTATGAGTTGAATCTGACTCTACGGCAGTGAGTTTGGTTTGGTTTTTAGTCTGTCTTCAACTATTTGAAGTCAAACCTTGGTTCTTTTGCCTGTTTCCTACAATTAACCCAAAAGCACACAAAATAATCAAAGTGCCCCCTCTGCACACAGAATATTGGTATTATTGTACGTCTGAGCTTTGACCATTGTGTAGATGCCTCATCTATAATAAGATAATCAGAATGTAAAGGAATATTTTACTCCATAAAAGAAACTTAGAAGCACTTCAGGGGATACCTGAGTTGAGGGCGCTAGTGGGAAGATCATGGGGGATACAATGATGCCTAAGATAGATGCCTATCTTCCAGGAATTTCAGTCTAATAGAGATATGGGGAAGAAAGACAAGCGGCCAACAGATGCGGTGCTGTCTGGGAGGATCTATGTAGCAGTAAAGACAAGGCAGATGTAGGAGACCAAGGAATGGACACCTGGAGGAGGTCACACTTGAGCTCACACTTGAGGAATGAGTAGAAACTCATTGTGGTTAAAGAGCAAATCCTTGCAGCTATAATAGCAAATCCAAAGAAAAGATATGTGTAGGGGCTGAGATGAGATGTGTTATGAGAATGGAAAAATGTTCCCCATGGATAAAGCATAGAGGTGTTTGTGAAAAAGTGGAAAGATGAGAGTGGAATAAGAGGCAATGGCCATGTGATGAAGGGACTTGAGTGGCAAGTCCTTTTAACAATGCTATCCTGAAGGCCATGGACAGTCCTTGGGGCCTTTTCAGTTGGTCTTCCTGTACTCACAAGTACTTTTTGTATGGGCTAAAAGGGATCACATATACACTTCCCGTGATTTGTTGCCTCTCCACCTCTGTCTCCTTCATTCTCGTCACCAAACTACTTCCTTGAGGAAACTGATGCTAAAAAAGTAATGTAACCTTTCTATCTTACTCCTGTAATCACGTACAAATGCATAAATACACACAAATACACATATAGAGAATTGTCATTGTTTCATAAAAATTTGCTCACTACTATACACATTTTCTGCATCTTGATTTTTTCATTTGTTGCCTCTTTGAAATTCCCCCAAGTCAACTCTTTTATGTGTTCATAAAATGTAGATGTACCATGTTGTTGTTGTGTGCCATCGAGTCAGACCCGACTCATAGCGACCCTTCCTTGGGTTTCCGAGGCAGTATCACTACGGAAGTAGATTGCCCAACCTTTCTTCTGAGGAGTGGCTGATGAGTTTGAACACCCAGCCTTCTGGTTAGCAGTCAAGTGCCTTAGGCACTATGCTACCAGAGCTCCTTAGTTTCTATATTTTATTTAATTTACTGTTGGTCCATTATTGATTTTGTTATAGTCTACTTTGCCGTACAAAAAAGATGTAACTTTTTTATGTCACGTTTCCTTTATAGGATTGGACATTCTGTTTCTGATAAAAAATGTCTTCTCTTCTATATTGCATATGTGACATGTAGATTATCTGGTGGGATTTTGTAGTTCTATATATTACAACTAATTCTCTAAGCCATGTGATGTTTATTTTGTATATAATTTCATTATATACAATTTCATTTCCTTCTTGTTGAATAGCCCATGTGACAGCACTATATATTAAATAAGCTTCTTTCCCCTCACTGCATTGAAATACGATCTTTATCATACACAGAGCTCTCGTATTCTGGGGTCAATTTCTGGATTCTCAATTATTTTCCATTGAACTATTATCCTATGCTTATGCCAATGCCATGTTGTTTAAATACAAGCTGTATAGTACTTTCTACTACCTGGTAAGGCTTATTGCCACCTTAATATTCCATTTTTAAAGTTTCTTGGATATTCTCTAGCACATTTTTTGGGGGAAAAATGATAATAACAGCTACTCTTTATTAAGCACAGATCGTGAAAAAGGAATTTTGTATTGTTTTTCTTGCAAGTGACAGAAACATAATTCAATCTGGATTTAAAGTTTAACATCATTGTATTCAATTAAGAAAAAAAATTGTTGGGGTTCTAATTAGAATGGCATTAAATTCATATATTAGTTTTGGAAGCAAAGAGACTATAGGTTTCCTCATTTAGGTTCTGTCCCTTGTTAAATTGAAGGATACTAAGCAGTGGATAGGGAGCCCAATGGTTAAACTCTCGTCTAGTAACTGAAAGGCTGGTAGTTCCAACCCAACCTCCAGGGAAGAAAAGACCTCGTTCTGTGACCCGATAAAGAACACAAAAACCAAACTCATTGTCATCAAGTCAATTCTGACCCATAGTAACCCTCTAGGACAGAGCAGAATTGCCCCATAGGGTTTTCAAGGCTGCAAATCTTTATGGAAGCAGACTGCCACATCTTTCCACCATGGAGTGGCTCATGGATTATAACCTCCAGCCTTTCAGTTAACGACTGAGCATTTTAACCACTGTGCCATCAGGGCTCCTTCCATAAAAATGTATAGCCTATGAACACTAGAAACTGTTCTACTCTGTTCCATAGGGTTGCTATGAGTCAGAACCCTTCGACAGCACACAACAACAACAAGCAGTGGATAGATATAAGCAGATGTATATTTTGTGGTTCAACACAGCATGAGAATAAAGCCTGGATTAAGTTGAAGTAAGACGACTGGGTGAGGAAAGATCATTGTGTGATTATTACCACAATCCAGAGAACGTGGAGTCCAGGCTAATTGAGAATTGGGTTGGCCAGGAACGGACTGAAAAGAGAGCTGTTTTCAAGATAAAATCAACATTGCTTGCAGATAGAACCAATTTGGAAGTTGAGGGAGATCAAGGAGTATTTCATGACTCATGCTCTAGCATCCTGGCTGGATCATGACTAGGTTTATGTTTGTGCTAGCCATAAAGACAAGTAAGAGTAGAGTAAAAGTTACCTGAAATATAGAGACAATGAGCTTAACATTGGGCATGTTTGATTTTGGAGTGCCTAAGGAGCTCTGGAAGCATAATGGGTAAGGCATTTGGCTGCTAACTAGGTCCGTGGTTTAAACCCACCAGCTGCTCCATGGAAAGAAGATGGGGCAATCTACTTCCCTTTATGTGAATCATAACAAACTATGGATGACATTGTGAACAATGGGAATTCCAGAACATGTAATTGTGCTCATGAGGAACCTATACACAGATCAAGAGACAATCATTTTAGTAGAACAAGGGGACCCTGCATGGTTTAAAATCAGGAAAGGTGTGTGGCAGGCTTGTAGCCTTTCACCATACTTATTCAATCTGTATGCTGAGCAAATCTGAGATGCTGGACTATATGAAGAACATCACAGCATCAGGGTAGGGGGAAGACTCATTAACAACTTGCAATATGCAGATGATACAACCTTGCTTGCTGAAAATGAAGATGAACTGAAACACTTACTGATGAAGATCAAAGACTACAGCCTTTAGTATGGATTACACCTCAACATAAAGAAAATGAAAGTCCTCATAACTGGACCATAAATGACAAGATGAGAAAGATTGAAGGTGTCAAGGATTTAATTTTATTGGGCTCCACAATCAACTCCCATGGAAGTTGTTGTTGTTGTTATTTGCCATCGAGTCGGCCCCGACTCATAGTGACCCCTACTTGGGTTTCTGAGGCAGTATCGCTACGGAAGTAGGAATGCCCAACCTTCCTTCTGAGGAGTGGCTGGTGGGTTTGAACCACCAGCCTTCTGGTTAGCAATCAAGTGCCTTAGGCACTATGCTACCAGAGCTCCTAAGTATCAGTCAACAAATCAAACAATATATTTATTGCATTTGACAAATATGCTGCAAAAAATAAACTTCTTTAAAGTGATTAAGAACAAAGATGTCACTTGAAGACTAAGGTGCATTTGACCCAAGCCAGCATATTTTTAATAGCCTCATATGCATGTGAAAGCTAGACAATGAACAAGAAAGACCAAAAAAGTATCGATGCATTTGAATTGTGGTGCTGGTAAAGAATACTGAGAATATCATGGGCCACCAGAAGAACAAACACATCTATCTTGGAGAAATTACAAATGGAATGCTGCTTAGAAGCAAGAATGGCCAGACTTCATCTCACACCCTTTGGTCATGTTATCAGAAAGGGCCAATCCCTGCAGAAGGATATCATGCTAGGCAAAGTATACAAACAAACTCACTGCCATTGAGTCGGACCCAACTCATAGCAACCCCTCCTTGGGTTTCCAAGGTGGTATCACTAAGGAAGAACATTTCCCAACCTTCCTTCTGAGGAGTGTCTGGTGGGTTTGAACCGCCAGCCTTCTGGTTAGCAGTCAAATGCCTTAGGCACTATGCCACCAGAGCTCCCAGAGAAAATATAGGGTTAGCAAAAATGTGGAAGACCCTCAACAAGATGGAGTGATGCTGGCTGCAACAATGGGTTCAAGCATAGAAATGATTGTGAGGATGGTATAGGACAGGGCAGTGTTATGTTCTGTTATACATAGGGTCACTATGAGTCAAAACTGATTCAACACACCTAACAACAACAACAGTAATAGATAAGGAGCTGTGGTGGCATAGTGGTTAAAGCACTCAGCTGCTAACCAAGAGGTCAGTGGTTCAAACCCACCAGTTGTGCAGTCTGCTTCTGTAAAGATTTACAGCCTTGGAAACCCTATGAGGTAGTTCTATTCTCTCCTAAATGGTCTCTATGCATTGGAAGTGACTCAATGGTAGTGGAGATTTTTTTTTTTTTTTTTTTTTGTTTAATAATACATACGAAATTGGAGCTTAGGTGGAGCTCTGGGTTGCAGGTATAAAGGGGGTGCCATAGTGGTAGAGTTGGAGGGTGTGTACGTTTGTTTGGCTGAGATGGCCCCCAAAGCATCTTGTAAAGCAAGAAGATAACAGTTCCTCAAATGAATTCTTTCACTCTTTCTTTAAAGTATCTCATTTGACTTCATGCTTGGTAAAGTGGTCTACTTCCCATTGCCATCAAGGATCCTTCTATTTTAAAGAAGCTAGAAGGAGGAGAAAGTTTTGCTCAGTTTTTTCAAAACTGTTACAAGGAAGGACTGAAACACAAGCAGTCTTGGGTATTATGATATGAAGACTGTTGGCAAGAGTAAATGTTTGCTTTATTCACGGTGTTGAGGAAACCTAGAAACTAATTTAGGCAGTTCAGATTAAAAAAAATAAATAATCCATGTGACTTGAAGGAATAAAGATGGTATTGCCTTTCACATATGCACACATTCCCTCTCACACATACAAACACACAAACACAATGGGTTATTTACAAGATCCTCTTCAATTTCTTCATGTTGGTTTTGCTTTTTGATGAGCTGCCATGTTTATTTCTAATGATGAGTTTCTTTGGTGAATGTGTGTCTTCACCTCCAGTGATAATATTATCAGTATAGTCACATAGAGGTCCTGGATGGGGACTGCTTTGCTAAATGACATTTGGCAACTGGCTGATGGGGTTTAGCCAATTACTATGCCAGATATTTAGTAGCATAATATATCATGTGCTGGATGCCAATCGTTCTTGGACCATTTCCTCTCTGTGCTTACGTGCTACAGACCCAGGGGGTGACTAACAAAGTGGCACACTTTATTCATCTGTGAATAACAGCATGTGCAAATGAAGGCTGGGAATTAGAGCTTCTCTTACCTCTGCTGGAGAAAAAAGAGAACGTTGTGGTGGTTCATCTTTAATTCTTCATTGGCCTCTAGGCTTATGCATGCTGATTGTTCCCACATTTCCATACAGCAATTTGAATCAAAATGTGAGAGCTTTCGTATTAATGGCTATGTGCATCCAAACTTCAAATAGACATCCAGTATCAGACTGAGAGATGTTTTGCATTGAAATAAGTACATTGAATAAAGACAGTTAAAATCCTTATGCCAAATCCTTTCTTCAATAATAATATTACTTAAATAATAATATTATATATATAATATAATTTTATATTATATATATTATTTTAATAATAATAATATTTAAGATATTATATTTTATATTCTGTTGCATATTCAATTCCGTGAGATGTGCTTCTCATTCATTCATGTAGTTAAGAGGACTTTATTAAGTGTGGATCATGTATAATTACCAGACTAGGTGTTGTCCTACCCTGTGTAGTTCATTATATTTTCTCCTCTGTTGTCATTGTTGTGTACTTTCAACTAGATTCCTACTCATAGCAACCCTGTAGGACAGAGTAGAACTGACCCATAGGTTTTCTAGGCTGCAGTCTTTACAGGAAGAACCCTGATAGCACAGTGGTGAAAGCACTTGGCTGCTGACCAATAGGTTCACAGTATGTTCCAGTCTGCTTCGGTAAAGATTGTAACCTTGGGAACCCTATGGGGCAGTTCTACTCTGTCCTCCTGGGTCACTATGATGGTAACAAGTTTGGCTTCTGGTTTTAATCTTTACAGGAGCAGATTGCCAGGTCTTCTCTACTGTGAAGTGACAGGTTCAAACCGCAGAACTTTTGTTGTGACTGAACCCTTTGCTGCTTTCCTTTGTTGCCTCCTTTCTTCGAACAGCGTTCCCTTAGCTGTACAGAAGAAGAATACCAGTTTCCTTCGGAATCTAATTGAGTGCTCTGTTCATGCATTATACACCTGATTACTTGTATTTACATGCAGGTTCAGATCTAATGTATTTTCAGTATTTTTTAAAAAAGGTGTAGACCATTGCCATACCTGTATCTCTTTCTTTATCTTCACCAACCATGCTGTAGTTCATTTCACAAAGAGTGTCTCATGCTTGCATCCTGAATTCAATTGAATTGCACAAATATTCTCTTTGAAATTTGATTTTCACTAGTCAAGTAAATAATTAGCTGGATCAATATTTTCCCATTACTAAGGTCATTCATTATTCAATATAACGGTGTCCATACCCTTCAGAGATACTCTCAGATGTACCTTCTAAACCAAAGCTCAGTAACCATGGCATGCTAGATTGGTGGAGTGATTGTAGGGGGTACAGGTGGTGACTGCCTTAAGGGTGGAGGTGACATTGGCCTGCTTCTCCCAAAAGGAAACAGCCCATGGAGGCTCATACAAAGGCAAGGGAAGAAGATATTTACAAGGTGATGAACCCCAGCTTTGCTCCATACAAGTGTGTGGGGTAGGCAGATGCCTTCTGCTCTGTCTCTGTGTCTGTTGGTGTGTGTACATTTCTCCACGGAGGTCTACTCAGGTCTCCTCTCTGCCGGACACTATTTTGGGAGCTCTGGTGGCTTAGTGCCTAAGGCATTTGATTTCATTGCCACGAATACAAAAGAATAAGGAAGATCCCCTACTCATGAGAATTCACACTCTAGCAGAGGACACAGACACGTAAAGCCAGATACGTGCTACTTCTCTGTGTGAACAATGCTTTACCAAGGCCAGAACTTAGTAACTTTTAAGTAGTAGGAAAATAGACATTCTATTTTTCCTAACATATCATTGTCTTCATATGGTAATCAGAGGGGTGTTGTATACATTGTACTTGAAAGAATAGGTAAAATACATGCATGGTATTGTTACCAATTGCACTCTCAGCCAACACTCCACCCCCCAAAATAAACAAAGCAACAATAGCAAATGTAGGCAGAATAAGAAAAAAAGTTAGATATTACTATCCGGAAACGATTATAACCCTGGAAAGGTGGTATTTTTATCCTGGGAAAAACTTTCCTAAAAAGATTAACATCTCTATTGAGATAAGAACTTTATATGTATCATCTCATCAATTCTTCCAAAAATTTAAAAAGGAAAGTACTATCATTTTTATTCCCATTTTACAGATAAGAAAGCAGAGGCCTGGAGCGGTAAAGTAACTTACTATGTTTTCATGCATTTTAGGGGTTAGAACCAGAATTTGAACACAGAGAGGGTGAGAGACTTTGAAGCGAGTTCTCTTAATTACTCTCTGGAGACTGTAACTTGCTGTCAGTAATAATGTACGTTACTGATTATTGCCTGCCATTATAGATTGAATTGTGTCCCCAAAAAATATGTGTTGTAGATGCTAACCTCTATGCTCAAGGTTATAATCCCATTTGGGAATGGGTTGTCTTTGTTAAGTAATTAGACAGGATTAGTGTAAAGTGTGTTTTGAGTTAATCTCCTTTGAAATATAAAAGAGATTAAATAAGCAGGTGAAAGAAGCAGACACAGAGGAGGGATGTCAAGTCACAGGAAGATTGCCCAGAAGCAGAAGCTAAGAGGGGACACGGACCTTCCCCAGAGTCGACAGAGAAAGAAAGCCTTCCTCCAGAGAACTGGTGGGGGCTCTGGTAGCGTAGTGCCTAAGGCACTTGACTGCTAATCGGAGGTTCAAACCCACCAGCCACTCCTCCAAAGGAAGGTTGAGAAATCTACTTCCGTAGTGATACTGCTTGGGAAACCCAAGGAGGGGTCGCCGTGAGTCGGGGCCAACTCGACAGCACATAACAACAACAACAACAACAGAGGACTGGTATCTTGAATTCAGACTTCCAGCCTCTCCTAAAGTATGAGAAAATAAATTTCTGTTTGTTAAAGCCACCCACATGTAGTATTTCTGTTACAGCAGTAGATAACTATGAAAACCACCTACCATATTCCAGAGAGATGGCGAAGTCCTTCATAAAACCACATTGCATTTAATTCTTATTACAACTCCAAGACATTAGGACTATTCATTTCAATTTGTCAATGAATAAAGACTGTTCAATAATTGCTGGAGGCCACAAAATAGCATCCTCTTGATCCCATCATTCTCTCTCACCTTATCTTGCTTTATTTTTCTTCTTAGAATGTGCCTGTGTCTGGCACCTTTTGCATTTATTAGTGTATTATCAGTCTCCCCTCACATGCACAAAGGCTCCTGGTGTTTTGTTCACTGTTATATCCCCCGAGTCTAGAACTGTGTCTTGGAAATGATAGGCCCACAACAAATATCTATTCAGTGACTCAGTGAATAAATACATAAAGGGCCTATGTGCTTTCAGGGCTTGTCAGTCTGCAGCTCTTGAGTCCTGTGAAGAACTTGGCTTCCTGTCCTTTGTACTGTGTCTTCAGATGGCCTGACTTGGGAGCAGGCAGCTCAGCTTGTCACCCAGCCATGACTTGGGAGTGTCTGCTGTTCTCCTTTTGCATAGCCCGTGCCTGGAAGAGGTAAGATCACACTGTCAACATGGGGCAGCTCTGAAATCATGTAAGGCCCAGACAGAATGTCTGCAAATCCTCAAGTCCCCATTAGCAAAATGATAGAATAGAGCATTTGCCTTTAGACTTTTTTTTTTTTTTTGAATTGGGAATTGATGCCAAATTACCTTTCCTCCATGATTTATTTTTCCAGAGAACAGTCTGACCTTCTTGGTCTAATTTGTGTCCTCTTGGCATCAAGCCTCCAAAGGAAAAGTGTCCAGGGATTTGTCTTCAATTGCCAGCTGTGCCAGGCAACCATGTGGTCCTTTCAGCATCCAGAAACTCATCCTGTTCCTTTCAATTGACACTTTTTGCATCACGGCTTTTGAGGTGCCCTTAATGTATTATGTACCACATGGATGCTAATTCCAGAGTCAATATTTGTTGGGATCAACTGAATCCAACATCCATTGTCCTCTATAGGCTAACCCTTGTCTATTTTTTATATCATATCTCTACATTGCCCTGATGCAACTACTTGTAATTCCCCCCACATCAACAATGTTATCTCCACTAACTACTTTCACACTTGCTATCACCTCTTCCTTGAAAGTCTCTTCCTTTTGTCACCTAGTCAATTTCTAGTCTTACCCAGTGTGTTAGGCTGGGTTCTCTAGAGAAGCAAAAC
>NW_006921616.1:15705515-15723106 GCF_000298275.1 Orycteropus afer afer | reverse complement strand
AGAGAGAGAGAGAGAGAGAGAGAGAGAGAGAAATTTATCTTAGAAAAATGGTTCACACACTTATAGAACTGGCAAGTCCCACATTCTTGGATCAAATGTCAAGCTGGAGGCTTTCCCGACTCATGCAGCTGTAGGGGCTGAGGAGCTCAAGGTTGGCAGGCAGTATATTGGCTGTTCACTCCAACGAATGATGAATCCAAGATCACCAGGCCAAATGGTGGATTGCTCACTCACGGACAATTGTAGGCAGCACAATAAGATCCCGATCCACAGACAAGTGTCTCTCTTTTCCCAGGATGTCCATAAATGTATCAGAAGCAGGCCTCATCCCTAGGGAAACTCCCTTTCAATGGATTGGCTGCTCAAAATGTATACATCCAATCTCATCATGGGAAGAACCCATATCGTAACTGCTTAAACCAGCCACAACTCCAACTATCACACCCAGTCTACCCTGATACCCCCACTACCTGTATGTGTGGCAGATCAGTATCACCCGCCTGTTGAACACGGTAGGTGCCTTACAGTGTGCCAGCCATTGAATAGTGATGCTATAAGGTAACCAGGGGAAAATCACAAGACCCTCTGGCATCTCTAAAAATGATTGCTTATGGAAAAATGCTGGATTTAATATACTATGATTATAAGTCTTAAGCAAGTTACCCCAAGATTTATGTACTGCTTAATTAGAAAATATGTGGCCAAAAAAAACCCAAACATGCAATACATACAGATTCCTCTGTATAAATCCTATTAGTTTAGATATTAGACTTGTTTTTCTGCAGTCTTTTTAAAGAATGGAGGGAAACTGGCCCTTCAGTATCTCTAATGAGGAAAGAGAGTTGTCCATAGTTTCCACCACAAAGAAAACAATGGGTTTAGAGCCACCACCACCACCACCACCACCCGGCATGCCTGTAATGCTCTCCTGGTCAGACAGGTAAGGCCTGGCTCAGTCAGCAGGCCTCTCCAGATACTTTTGTACTCTACCCCAAAGACAGGTGAACTGATCCTGCTCTGAGGCTTCAAATCAAGCCACCTGCAGACAGAGGGCAGGAGCACCCTGGGTCACACATAGATATCAGTGAGTCCTCTACTGCAGGCAACAGGGGTGAGTAAAGTTCAAAATGGCCAACCTCTATCTCTTGGTTTCCTGAAACTATCATCATAGTTAGAAGAACCCAAAGACGAGGTGTCATAGCTCACTTTGGCAGATTACAAGACCAGCAGCAATCAAAACAGACAAGTTCCTTGTCTCTGTAAGGACAGATTCTAGGGGGCACTGCCCTGCTACCCTACACAGGTGTCTGAGTGTGCTCCTTCCACGTTGTTCTACAGCTCGCATGCCTGTTTCTTGCCTTATGAACATTTTGAGTGTTTCTCATCTTTTTGACCACAGTGCCTAGCTAACTCTAGCATGAAACTGGATGTGAACAGAGTTGGAAAAGAGGACAGTACTTCTGTAGTCCTGTGTGTCTGCATACTACACTTAAATTCAGTGGAAAGTTTTCAAACTAAAGTAAAAAGAAAAAACTGGAAGGATTTGGGAGAGATTCATTAAGCGGCATGGACAGATTTTATTTTTTTATTTGAAATAATTAGAAAAAAAATGCAAATGTAGTTTGTGTACACAGCAGTGCATTATCTGTGTTCTTGGCACAGTTCTTTAGGGTAGCCATATTTGACATTAGGTATTAACTTTAGTTTGTTTGCTATTTGTCTTAATTTCCCCCTTTACCTCCTTAAACAGAGATTTAAATTACAAACTGTGTTTCCTTATTTCCTTCATGATATAATCAGAAACAAGGCTCTTTACAAATTTAATTAAAAATTGACTATTTGGTTTTTAAGTATTCCTCTCTCTCTTTCCTGTGTCTCTCTGCCTGTCTCTCTGTCTGCCTCTGTCTCTGTCTCTTGTTCTCTCTCCTTTGCTCTCAGTCTGGCTCCTTGATTCCTTGACTCTGGTAAAAATATAAAATAGTAAGATTGTGTTAGATAAGAAAAACTTTTATTTTTTGTTTGTTTTCAAGAAAAACTTTTGAAAATCAACTCACCACAGGACTCAATGGATAAGTAAGAAGTCCCCACCCTGCCACTTCAGATTTGTTGTAAGAATTTATGAATTTTGAGAATTATAAATTTATGTGTAGTTTTTCTCTCAAGTATCTTCAGGTGAATATTGACAGGCCTGGCAGGTTCCTTCTGGCCAATAATTCATCTGACCTTTCTCCACATACTTGATAATGCCAGACTTGTCATTCTTTTCTCTTAGGTACTTGTGGGGGTTTGCATTTGAGCATCCATCCTGCTTTCACCTCCAATCTAGCACCTTTAAAGCTAGACTCATCATCTCCTCTCCAAAATGGCTACTTTGCCTGGCACCTTCCCCCCATTTCCCCACTCAAAATCCTCCACTATTTCCCATTTCCTGCAACATAATATCTAACACCTTAGCCTAAAGAACATGACACAAACATGACTGGACTTTGAGTTGGACAGTTGTTGTTGTTGTTGTTATGTACCGTCAAGTCAGACCCAACTCATAGTGATCCCTCCTTGGGTTTCCAAGGCAGTATCACTACAGAAGTAGATTGTCCCATCTTCCTTCCGAGGAGTGGCTGGTGGGTTTGAACCGCCAGCCTTCTGGTTAGCAGTCAAGTGCCTTAGCCACAATCCACCTCTGACTCTTGGGCAAGATAATTAACTTATGTAAGATACAGTCAAAATCAAGTGCAGCACAACCAGGAAGGAATCTATACAGAAAAGTGCAAGGGCTCAGACCTGAGAAGCCATTCCATCTCTGAAAGGGCTAGATCAGTTGTTCTCATAGTGAGGTTCCTCAGATCACTGGGAACTTGCTAGCAATGCACATTGTTGGGTTTCTCCCAGACCTACTGAATCAGCATCCCTCAGAGTGGGACCAGCGATCTATGGTTTATCAAGCTTTCCGGGTAATTCTCATACACACTAAAGTTTGAGAACCACTAGATAAACCACAGGAGCTCTGGTAGCATGTTGCCTAACATACTTGACTGCTAACCAGAAGGCTGGCAGTTCAAACCCACCAGCCACTCCTCAGAAAGAAGATGGGGTAATCTATCGTAGTGATACTGCCTCAGAAACCCAAGGAGGGGTCGCTATGAGTCGGGTCCGACTCAACGGCACATAACAACAACAACAACAGATAAACCACATGGGAGGTTATATAATGCTGAGCTAGGTATTGGGAGTAGTGTGTAGGTCAATGGCTTGCCAACAGAGTTCAGCATGCCTTATGTGCATATTCATGGTCATATAATGTGATGACCTGATGCACTGGGAGAAAGTTTTCAAATAATCAGAGCTGTGCTAGGCACCCATGCTGTGGGTTTCTTTCATCCCTACAGTGAGACTAGCCTAGTTTTCACTACAGCCACCTGTCATTATCTCTGACCTCCAAGGTCCAATAAGAGCCCATCTAGCCAGGTATCTGTGGTTCCCTTCCTACTCACAAAGAGGAAGTAGAAACAGTCCATGACCACTGCCTGGGTGAGAGAATCACAGTGCAGTCTTTGTATTT
The DNA here is from genome assembly GCF_000298275.1 of Orycteropus afer afer. Classification (NCBI taxonomy): domain Eukaryota; kingdom Metazoa; phylum Chordata; class Mammalia; order Tubulidentata; family Orycteropodidae; genus Orycteropus; species Orycteropus afer. The sequence continues at coordinate 15,719,547 of NW_006921616.1, read as the reverse complement.
GGCATGGACACAAAGGCCAAACTACTTACCTGCCTACTGGCCTTTCTGCTTGGGTCCTCAGTGTCAGTTATTTCTGACATCTGGGAGAGGACAAAGGGTGATGGGAGGGAAGAAGGGAGGCTAACCCTGATCTTCATACTTGCTTTGGGACAGTCTTCTTTCTTATCAGGACCCTGACTTTGGCCACCCTTTTTCACTCCCAGCCTCCCATGGTTGAAGGTTCAGATATCTTGCTTACCACTAGGAACCTTTCCCACCAGAAGTCTTCTTGTGGTGCTCAGCCTTGTCCCTCCATTTGAACGCTAACTATTTGATGCTTCTCAGACTGGACTTGAATTTGCTTCTTAAATTTTGAACTTGTGGTACTGGACTAGACTGTTGTCCTTTTGCAGCTTTCATTGATTTGAGTTTTAGCTCCATCCTGCTTACCATTCTCTGCAGGACCCAGTATGCTTCCCACAGGCCCCATGCCATTTATAGCATTGCACATGGCACATGGTAGCTTATAAATTCCCATTTCTCTAAGCAGTACATATATAACCAATGGGAAAACATTAAAATCAAGTCACTAGGGTATCTATTTGTTTATTTAGGAACAAAAAGGGATTACTGATAAGACTACTATGAAATATCTTTCCCAGAGAATTTATTTTTTAACACATAACAAAAATTTAAGGTTAGATAACTGTTACACTCCGAAACTGAACAGGTACTGACTAAGTTTAAATAGAATTTTAATGATTTCAAAAGAGGCTTTTACTTTCTTAATTACAGTTAAATTTTATCCTCAAGTATAAAGAGTAAGGTTTTAGAAAGTTAATGGGAAATACTATTTTTTCTAAATTGTTCTACAAAAAAAAAAAAGAAAACCCACTGCCATTGAGTTGATTCTGACTCATAGCAACCCCTATTAGGTTTCTGACGTGGTAAATCTTTACAGAAGTAGATTGACCCACCTTCCTTCCATGGAGGGGCTGGTGGATTTGAACTGCCAACCTTCTTGTTAGCAGTTAAATGCCTTAGGCACTGTGCCACCAGAGCTTCACATTCCATTATGCTTAGTGTGAAGATGTAAACTAATTACTACTGGATCTCACTATTCTAGAGAATGTCACACACTGTGTGTGGTTGTTATTCTGACATCCATTTATAAGAATATAACAATTATAAGAATATAACACCTTATGAATATAACAACCTGGAGATTAGAGTGATACAACTACAAGAAATGGCAACGTTTTCTGTGAGCCGTCAGAGCTAGGAGAGGCAAGGGAAGATTCTTCCTCGGAACATTCAGTGGGAATATGGTCCTGCCAACAACTTGATTTCAGACTTCTAACCTCCAGAACTGTGAAAGAATATAGTTCTTTTATTTCAAACCACGAAGTTTGTGGAATTTTTTATGGCAGTCCTGGAAAACTAAAACAAGGCTCAGGTTGTTACCTTCCCTGCTACAGATTAATTCAGGTGGATTAAAAAATGAAAACTTTCTTGAGGTCTCACAATTAATATTTGTATTTTCTATAATTCCAATTTCAATTGAGAACCAGCAGAACATAGCAGTTAATGATAAGAGAACTTTCATGTGTTAGCTTAAGTTAGGATGCAAGTTCTACCACACACTATTCTTGTGATTTAGAAAATTTATCATGCTTTTCTGTACTTCAATTTCTCTGTTGTTGTTGTTGTTGTTATGTGCCCTTGAGTTGGACCCAACTCATAGCGACCGCTCCGTGGGTTTCCAAGGTGGTATCACTATGGAAGTAGATTGCCCAACCTTCCTTCCGAGAGTGGCTGGTGGGTTTGAACCACAAAGCCTTCCGGTCAGCAGTCAAATGCCTTAGGCATACGCTACCAGAGCTCCTATTAGTAAAATGAAATTATACAATTAAAAAAAGAGAAGAATATAACAACCCGACAGGACATGCTTGTGTTCTGTTTAACAAAACGTATTGCAATATTTGCTTTCAACAAGGTAATGAACATTGTCTGATACGTGCAAACAGTCCATGCTCTGACAGCTTACTAAAGAAGCCAAATTGTGTGGTTTTAAAATGTCATGGAAAGGGGACTTAATTAGTCTCTTAAAGGAATTTGAATGAGGAGACACATTGATTCATGACTCAAAGCAATTCTAGTGGATGGATCTATATGGAAAAGTCCAAAACAATATAATCAGTTGCTGAGTTGCTGTTGACTTGATTCTGATTCATGGTGACCCTTCACGTGGGTCAGAGCAGAACTGTGTTCCACAGGATGTTAAGTTTTCAAAAAGTAGATTACCAGAGCTTTCTCCCACATTGTCCCTGGGTCTACTCAAGTCTCCATCGTTTTGGTTAGCAACCTAGCTCCTTTACTGTTCACACTACCCAGGGACTGCAATAAGTGTTTTAAATACTCCAAGAACTCTCTCTTCCTTCCCTTATCTCAGTCTATTTTCTTATTTCTATACAACAACGTTAGGAGCTCTGGTAGCATTGTGCCTAAGGCACTTAACTGCTAACCATAAGGCTGGTGGTTCAAACCCGCCAGCCACTCCTCCGAAGGAAGATGGGGCAATCTACTTCCGTAGTGATACTGCCTCAGAAACCCAAGGAGGGGTTGCTATGAGTTGGGTCCGACTCGATGGCACATAACAACAACAACAACATGGAACAACCTTATGGGTATTTGGATACATTTTTGTTATTAATTGTTATATAGATATAATGAAAATTCCAGGAATATTTCTACAGTGAATTTTCAAAATTGCTATTAAAACTAGAGTTTTAGTTTTGATTATTAAAGCACCAAAAAACCAAACCAAACTCACTGCTGTCGAGTTGGTCCAACACATAGCCACCCCTCCTTGGGTCTCCAAGGCAGTATCTCTATGGAAGTAGATTGCTCAGTCTTCCTTCCAAGGAGTGGCTGGTGGGTTTGAACCACCAGCCTTCTGTTAGCAGTAAAATACCTTAGGCACTATACCACTAGAGTTCCCTGTTAAAGCACAGACTATTCAAATATGCTCCATTTTCTTTCTTTTTTTTTTTTTTTTAAATTATGATTTGGGTGAAACTTTACAGAGCAAATTAGTTTTCCATTCAATAATTCATACACATTTTGTTTTGTGACATTCATTGCAATCCTCACAATATAGCAGCACCCTTCCTACTTCCTCCCTATGCCTTTTCCGTTCATTCTTCTTTCCTACCCCTTCCTGCCTTCTTGCGCAAATGCTACCTTTTTGATCTCTTATAATTGACTGTTCTGATGAGTGCATATGTTCCTGGCATGATTACTCACCCTACAGACCTGCTTATCCTTTGGCTGACAGTTGAGCAACAGGTATTAAGTTCAGTTCACGTCTTCAAGGGTGTCTTGGAGGTTCCACAAGCTTCCATCAGACCTATAAGCCTGGTTTTTTTTTTTGGTATGATTTGGAGTGTTATTCCACATTGTCTGCTCTATCTGGGACTGCCTATTATGATCCCTTTCAGAGCAGTCAGCAGTGGTAGCTAGGCACCATCTAGTTTTTCTGGTCTCAGGGTCATTAAGGCCGGGGCTCACATGGTCTATTTGTCCTTTAGACTAGTTGTTTGCTTGCGTCTTTGATTTTCTTCACTTTTCTTTGCTCCAGATGGGAAGAGATCCATAGCTGCACTTTAGATGGCTGCTCACAAACTTTTAAGATCTCAATTGCTGTCTATCAAAGTAGGATGTAGAACATAGTCTTTGTGGGCTGTGTAATGCCAATTAACCTTAGTGCCCCCCAAGACTATGGCCCTGAGCCCTCATGCCAAGCAACTCATCCATCAAGGTTTTGATTATGACTGAGAAGTTTTCATGACTTTGCCCCTGCATGCTTTACTACATTCATGGATATGTTTGTAGCACATGTAAATACATAGGTAGAGATATCCTGGTCAAACCTACACATATCCGTGAATGTAGTCCCATTCGCCTTCCCATCCTGTTCAACCTGAGTGTCTATGTATCCGCTCATAGGTGCTTGTTATTATTGTTATTGCAAGATTCTGTATGTGGTAACATTTGCCGTTATTGCCTTTAACTCCTGTGCCCTTCCTTGTGTCTTACACTGCTTTTACCATTTTGTGCTAATCCCTCCCCCTTTATTATATATTGCCTTTCCCTTCATCCAAGTTAATATATGTTTACTCTCTAGTTAGTGATTTGCCGTCCTTTCTCTTCCCACCCCTGGCAACATTCAAAGAATGATTCTCTCTGTGTGTAAATCTTTCCTTGACTTATTACAGTAGTGGTCTCATACAATATTTGTCCATTTGTTATTGGTTAATTTCACTGAGCATAATGTCCTCTAGGTTAATCCATGCTGTAGGGTGTTTTGTAGATTCATCATTATTCGTTAATGTTGCATAGTATTCCATTGTGTGTATGTACTATGGTTTGTTTATCCATTCATTTGTTGATGGGCGCTTAGGTTGTTTCCATCTTTTCACTACTGTGAATAATGCTGCGATGAACATAGGTGTGCATATATGTGTTCACATGACAGCTCTTATTTCTGCAGGATATATACCTCGTGGTGAGATTTCTGGATTGTATGGGACTTCTATTTTCAATTTCTTAAGGAAGCACCATACCACTTTCCACAGTGGTTGCACCATTTTACAGTCCCACCAGTAGTGTATGACAGTTCTAGTCTCTCTACACCCTCACCAGCCTTTGTTGTTTTCTGTTTTTGAAACTTTGCTGTTAGTGCTGGGGTGAGATGATATCTCATTTTTATTTTGACTTGTGCCTCTCTGGTAGGTAATGATTGTAAGTGTATCTTCATAGGTTTGTTAGCCACCTGCATGTCTTCTTTGGTGAAGTGTCTGTTCAGGTACTTGCAAGGTAAGTCGGTATGACATATCTCTCTAGTCACCTGATCATTGATGTGGGGTTGGTGCAGTCCTGGGAAAATGGGATGTGTTATCTAATTCCTGCTCTGATCATAAGGTTACTTGCAAAAATTCAAAATGGCCAAGCTGTGCCACTTAGTAGTTTACTGCTCCTTGTTCACTGTTTTCATTCAGTCTCTTCTTTTCATCAATATTTGATCTACTCCTTTACCCTTTCTTTTGAAGCCCTGGGATCCAGAATTGTCACATGTAGCTGCTTCCCTTGTTTTCTCGAGTCTTTGTTGTGGAGGGTCTGGATGGCTTATCTGCCTAGTCCATCCTCTTGGATTCTCCAGCCACACTTCTGATGCTCCATTTTCTGAACAGACATAATATTGACTCTTGTGCTCCTTCAAAAACATAACAACAAATCAGTAAACAATATCTAAGGCAACATATATTTTAAAACTGGAAATATATCATGCAGTATTTAACTGGGCTCAATTAATGAAGTAAATATAATGTATCAGAATCCTACATGAAAGACAGAACTGAATGTGCAACCAACACAATGACAGGGTCACTGTGGATTTTTTATAATAACATCATCAAGACACTCATAATACTTTTAAAATGCTTTTGAGAACACACTGAGCTGATGAATTGTTATCTCAATTCTTTCTGTAGTTGTAGAACACGGTTTATCGCCTTCCATGCTGTGGTTTTTGCAACTCTGATGTGTATTTCTAAAGAGCATTTCAGATCTAGTGGCTGATTACAGATATTTTGCTTTCAGCTTTTAAATATTAATCATGGAGACTACAGATGCATAGCTAGATAGCTAAATAGCTAGATGGATGGATGGATGGATGGATGACTAGATAGATAGATAGGTAGGTAGGTAGATAGGTAGAAAATTATACTACACAGTGATTTTTCTACTTTCTTTAGTAGAGAATGTTTTCTATTTTTTTCCAGTTGTCACAAGAGGTTCTTATATTAAAGTTTTTTGGTTATCCATAATTCTAACATACTTTAGTTCACAGTAAGTAAGCAAAAACGTGGTTTATTGCAGGATACAAAGGTGTCTCATGCAGAGTGAGAAAGTGGGCTTTAGAAATAACCTGAGAACAAGTTTGTGTGCTCTCTCCCTCTCTCATCTTTTTTTCTGTCTTGGCACTGGCATCATTTTTTCCTTTGTCTCCAGACCACATCATTCCACTTCTCTCTCCATGGGGGAAAACAGATGCCAATCACAGTTCCCAATCCTCCATCTCCTCCCCTCACAAGAATAGCCAGACTCTGGGCTCTCATAATCACAAATACCCTTGAGAAGGAGGCCATTGGACCAGCTTGGCTCACATACCTGTCCCTGTATGTACCAGTCAGTAGTGGCCAGGGGACAGAGTCACATTGTCCAAATATGTTTGCTCCCATATCAAAATGTGGGAGAGAAAGAAGGGGACCTGGGGTTAGTTCCCAGATAAAAGGGTACCAGTAATTCAAACTGGGAGACAGTATCTAAAGCGTCCACTACAGTGTGCTGGTTTGATCACAGTCCAGAAAACCATTAAGAAGCTGTAGCTAGAGAATCATATCATTAATGGAAGCAACTGAGGAAGAAACTGGAGTGACAGAGATTGAAGGAGAGACTGCCTCACTGTGCCAGCTATACAGGCAATCACTTTCAATCTCGATTTTTCATCACAATTGGCTATCTTTTTACGTTCTATTTTCAGTTTGACAGCCAGCATGATCCTCTTGAAATATACGTCAGATTAGGTCACTCCTCTCCTTAAAACCCTCAAATGGCTTCCCCTCTTACTCCGAATGAAACCCTGCCATGATTTTACCCTTCCTACTTTTCAAGAAAAGGAGCCCTGGTGGCACAACACTTACGTGCTCAGCTGCTAACCAAAAGGTTAGGGATTCAAACCCATCAGATAGGCATGGTGCCTAAAGCATTTGACTGCTATCCAGAAAGTTGGCATTTCAAACCCACCACCATGGAAAAAGAAGAGGCAATCTACTTCCATAAAGATGTACTGCCTTGGGAACCCAACAGGGGTCACTATGAGTTGGAATAGATTCAATGACAGTGGGATTGGTTTGGTTTGGTTTGGTAGCTCTGCAGGAGAAAGCCCTGGAAATTTGTTCCCTTAAAGATTAACCCAAAACCCACTGCCACTGAGTTGATGCTGACTCATAGTGACCCTATAGGACAACTGCTCCATAAAATTTCCAAAGCTATACATCTTTATGGAAGCAGACTGCCTCATCTTTCTCCCATAGGATAGCTGGTGGGTTCGAATTGCTTACCTTTTAGTTAGCAGCCAAGTGCCTTAATCACAACCAAGAAAACCTTATGGGGCAGTTCTGCTCTGTCACATGGGATCACTATAAGATAAAAATGGATTCAAAGGCTCTTGGCAGCAACAGCCTCTCCAGAATCATCCCTTACCTCTGTCCTTTACTCATTCGTCCAATCACAAGGACCTTCCCAATTTATCAGCCAGACACATTTCTGCCTCAGGGATTTTGTGCTTAATCTTCTCTCTGGATGGAATATTATTTGCCTCCATTAGGTCCTTTCTCAAAATTCCACTTTATGAATGAAGCCTTGCCTGATCACCTGTCTGAAACTGTGACACCCTCTATCACATCATCTTGTATGCTAATCTGTGTAAATTATATTTATTTTGTTTAAGGATATATTCACCCACTAGTATAATGGCCCCATGAGAACTTTGGACTTCACTGCTGCATGCTCAGTGCCTAGAACAGTGCCAGACACATAGAAAATATGCAATAAACATTTGTTGAATAAATGTGTGAATATATATTTTACAGACATCAACTAATGAGAAAAAATAAAATGCTTATTTATGAGCAGTATAGCCCAACTCCTATAGCAGATGCTTCAAATGGTTTATTTATCAAAAATCTAAGATAAAACCAATGAACAAGAGATTCCTCCATCTTAAAGTTGTGATTATGGAAGCCCAGAATATGAAGTAGCTTGTCCAAGAAGATAAGTGCTGCAAATATAAATCTATATTTATCTTTAAGTGAGCAAATATATTGGTTTAACTGGCACTTCCCCAAAGCACATAGTCTTTCTATACTTTTTTTTTTTTGTGGCTAATTCTTCTCTTCTCCTCTCATCCTACTTTTGCTTCTTCCTCCTCTTCCTTTATTAGATCTCCTCCTCCTCTTCATAATTTTCTACCTTTTCATTTTATACAAAATACTTCCTGCTTCCACAGACTATATGATGTTTTCTTTAACTTTGTACAAAGCCAAACACCATTCCTTTAGTCTTTCCAGAATTACTTTAACTAATTCAACGTTTCTGAAGAAAAGTAACATCAACAGTAAAATACTTCCAATAACATGCCCTGCCTTTCCAGCCACATTCTCACTTTTGTACGTAAATCTTAGTCTATTTGGAATGGTAGTCCTTTGAAAAGCAAGGTATGAAGACCTGAGCTTCGTTTCTGTCAAATTCCATGGTTACATTCTAACACATCACTTTAATATACAAATCAATAATAAAAGAGCAGTCTGTAGAGTGCACTGTCTGAAATCCCATTGGTAACACCAGGTTAGGTTAGATAATATCTCTCAGTCATACTTAGTTAACAAGCATTTCACTCTGTTGTTATGTGCTGTTGAGTCCATTCCAACTCATAGTGACCATATAGGACAAAGGAGAACTGCCCCATAGGGTTTCCAAGGTTGTAATCTTTGTGGAAGCAGATCTCCACATCTTTTCCCCTGTGGAGCTGCTGTGGTTTCAAACCAACAGCTCTTCAGTTGGCAGTGGCACATTTAACCACTGTGTCACCAGGGCTCCTTGCACCTAACTTTAGACACAGACTTTGTCTCCATTGTTTATGAATAGAAGTGTATGTGATTAGTTGGTGAGTTATTCTAAACACTGATGCCATTGGAACAGTTAATATAGAAATAATTTCAGAAATTTAAAATCAATTATTTTCTTTTCAAAGTAATTTTTAATTTTTTAAATAACCTTATTTTTTTTTTAAAAAAATAATTGTTATTTTCAACATTCCAGGAAGAACTATATTTCTCCAGAAATGAAGTATTTGATGTTTGTAAATTGCAAGTAGAACTGTGTTCATAAATAAGTTAAATTAAATAAGCTATTAATCTATGATAAAATGGCTTTATGATTCATTGCTGCTATTGTTCAGGTCATTTATCCTGAATAATGGTAAGCACATCTCCCTGGATAGACAGAGATTAATAAAGTTCTGGTGCATTCATGTGCATCAACTCAAATCATTGACTCAAGGTTACTTGCTTTACTTAATTCATCATACCTAGGGCAATTTAATAGTTCAAGAAATCATAGGCATGCTAAGCCCAAGAATTTGGTCCTAATATTCAGTACCAAAACTAAACCAAATTCATTGCCAGGGAGTTGATTCCAACTCATAGTGACCTTCACTGGGCTTCTGAGGCAGCAAATCTTTACGGAAGTAGATTGCCCCATCTTCCTTCTATGGAGTGGCTGGTGGGTTAGAACTGCCAACCTTCTGGTTTGCAGTCAAATGCCTTAGGCACTGTGCCATTAGGGTAGAGATATGTAAAATAAATATTTACTATAAGTGAGTGAGAAAGCTGGTGCCTCAAACCCACCAGCAACTCCTCGGAAGGAAGGTTGAGCAATCCACTCCTGTAGTGATACCACCTTGGAAACCCAAGGAGGGGTTGCTATGAGTCAGGTCTGACACCGCGGCAGTGAGTTCTTTATAAGTGAGTGAGCAGCAGTTAAATGCTTTTCTCTAGTCCCTTGTGTTAAAACAGCTCAGAAAAAATTTCTCCTCTTAATTTTAAATTTTAAAGGTGAAAAATTATGAGTTACCTTCTTTAGATGGCATCAAATGTCCATCAATAGATAAACGGATGAAGAAAATGTGGTACATCACTTCCGGAGGTCACCTCATTTGTATAATAAATGGGCTTATAAAATAAACAGTATCACCCGTGAGTAATTTGTTCTCTTGAACAATCAACTATATGATACCAAAGGGTCAACATATATTCAAAAGCAAACATGAGAAGACAAGAAGAGGCAGGGAAACTAGATCAATGAAAACATAACAAACAATGGAAATAATGAGAATGCTAACATATTGTGAAAATTGTAACCAATGTCACAGAAAATTTGTATGAAAATTGTTAAGTGGGAACCTGATTTGGTGTGTAAACTTTGACCTGCAAATGGAAAAAAGTTTCAAACTGGAGGTGCTCATGTCAGACTAAGAATGATGGAGCCAACATTCATTCTCAGAAAACAAAAGGTCAGGGTATAACCATTTAGGAAGAATGTGCCAATAAATAAACAATTGTTCTTGGGAAGAATGTGTTCATAACTAACCTAACCACTCAGGACATAACCCGTTTGGGAAGAATATGTAATTTGCCCCCAACTGGCTAGAATTATGAACAACTGACTACAATTCTATAGAACCATTGGCATCTCACACCTAAGTGGTTATTCACTCCTCCATCCCAAGTGGTCAACCTTTACATTTCAACCTACTTCAAGCTGAAGCTGATCTTATTTGCAAATCAATCATTAACCTCTTTCCTTTGTTCTTATCTATGCAGACCCCTCTCTCCACTTGAACTTGAAGTGCTTTGCATTTTTATCTAGTACTGTTCAGCTATAGCTATTCTGTCCCTCAGGAAAACACCTTTCACTAACAAGAGTACGAGATTTTCTTCATTGACATTACTGGTGTTAGAAGTGAGGTTTCAAAGGCGCATTATCTAGACATCAAGGACATGGGCATGATACCACTGAGCCACTCTGGGCTTTCTGCCTCTGCAAATTCTCAGGAATCTTTTAAGGTAAAAAAAAAACAAAACAAACAAAAAAAAAAACTCTCAAATCCAGGCTCTGCTCCCTTGCGTTTGGCTCTTGCAAGTAAAAGTTGGTTTTGACTGTCATTGTAAAATGAGGAATGTGTATCTGAAGGAGATTTGGAGTTGCCTTCTGGGACTCATATTCATTACATAAACACGCATTTTCCTCCTTCAACATGCACATTCTTGTCTACAACATAATCTCACTTGGGGCTGTTTGGAAAATCATTGGCTACTTTTGGGCATTTTCCCATCAGAGAGATTAGTATGTTTAAGACAAGAGACTAGGTCTTGAGTTGGCAGAATGAATTAGGATCAGAAGGAATGAAGACACATTTTGTACAGTTCTTACAAAGGAATACGAGCTCTTAAGCCACAAAGAAATGTGGGCATGGATCTGAGCATCATAAAAGTCTTCAGTGTGCTCGCTGCCAACAGGAAAATACCTTTGGAAACATAAAGTGGGACATGAGATAGGCCAGAGCACCAGACTGCCCACCAACCACAAGACAACTTGCATGCGATGAAGGCACACTCTGACCAGACATCACAGCAGTCTCCCTGATGAGAAGTTTATTTGAATCCAGGAGACCTAGTTTCAACCTATTTTTAACATCCTTGATATAAGAGCTTGGATTTCACCCCTCTCAGGACACTGGTTTGAAGTTTGTGTTAAAAAAACACTATTTAAAAACAAAAACAAAAAACCACTGCCATTGAGTTGATTTATTTGAAGTAATTTAGAATTTAGGAGCTCTGGTAGCATAATGGCTAAGACACTTGCCTGCTAACCAGACGGCTGGTGGTTCAAACCCACCAGCCACTCCTCGGAAGGAAGGTTGGGCAATCCTACTTCCGTAGTGATACTGCCTCGGAAACCCAAGGAGGGGTCTCTATGAGTCAGGTTTGACTTGACGGCACATAACAACAACAACAACAACAACAATTTAGAATTTAGGGAGCTCTGGTGGCATAGTGCCTAAGGCATTTGACTGCTAACCAGAAGGCTGGTGGTTCAAACCCACCAGCCACTCTTCGGAAGAAAGACTGGGCAATCTACTTCCATAGAAATACTACCTCAGAAACCCAAGGAGGGGTCACTATGAGTTGGGACCCACTCGATGGCAGTGAGTTTTGAGTTTAATTTAGAATTTCAGTGATCATTTTGGGGAAAGGATTTCTCATTTAAGGTGTCTTTTCTTTCCTTTATGGAATTTGTGTTTGATGCTCAGGGTTTTGACTGGTTTTGACTGTCATTATAAAATGAGGAATGTGTATCTGAAGGAGATTTGGAGTTGTCTTCTGGGACTCATATTCATTACATAACAAGCATTTGCCTCCTTCAACATGCACATTCTTGTCTGTAGCATATCCCCCTATCTGAGACTGTGGCAAGGTAATGAGTTTATCTAAGACCTGTTTTTCTGTTTATTTGAGTCAATCTTACCAAAGAATTGCTGTACATATTTTAACAAACTAGATTTTTGTGTTGTGTCACTTATGAGATAATGAGCCTGGCTTTTGAGCTGGCTTCACAGACCAAGGAGTTTATGTGATTGTTTTGTTTCATTTTTGTTCTGAGAGCTTGTCCCTGGTCTAGAATATTGTGTCTGAGTTTCTGTCCTGTCAGGTTGAAAGCCATGGCTGCAAGTTGCTATTTTTCATGAGGCTGCCTTAAATCTCAGTTCTTTTCTCTTCCAAGCAAAACTGCTTCTTGTGCCTGTCTTATCATCTGGGGTTTTAGTAGCTATGCTGAGAAACTTTATTAGATATTGGTCTATTTGAAAAGAGCACTGAAAATAATAGGAATCTTTATTTTGACTGGTATAACAAAGGTTTAAAAAGACAAATTATTCTAAATTGCTCTTTAAAACACACAGAAAATAGGGTTATGAAAATGTAATAATTTTTTTTTACCTCTGGATAATTACAAAAACGGCATGGAGGCCACATGTTCTGACCTCCTCTAATCCCACAAGAGGAAGACAGGATTACCATCAGTAGCCCAAGGCCTATTCCTGCCAGACCAGACATGCTGCCTCCCTCCAGCCCTTTCACCAACCGTTCCTCCCAAAGCACCCACCACCTCTCTCCTGGGTTCGATAATTCACTGCAGTGGCCACACAGAACTCACAGATTATGGGGTTTATTAGGGAAGCACCAGGCTACAACTCAAGTTCAGGAAGAATGCTCAGTCTCTCTCCCAGCCCACCGTCCCTCAGCCAAAAGTCTCTCACAGTCTCTTTCCCTGCAGTGCTGGTCCCTCGGTGTCTCACTCAGCGATGCGTGTCTCTTGTGTCTCTTTCCCAGCAGCATGTGTCTCTTTCAGGGGTGCGTGTCTCTTTCGGCAGCACGTCTTCCTCAACCAGCAGTCAGAGAGAGTTCTGCCTCTAGGAGGCCTCCTTTTGAGCCTGGAAGGGTGGTCAAACTAGCCAATCACAGTATCAGAACTCTAAGCATGTGAGAGAGAGTGGGAACCTCCCAGAACATTGTATTGTGCCACGCCCAACAGAAATAACCCAGGTGGATAGTTCCTCAGTTGCTCATAGAAAATCCCACCTTGGAGTTTACAAAAACTTATGTGTAGAAAAGCCACACTAAGTAATTTACTACACTGCAATAATATTATTAGATTATTATAGCCCTTCAAAGAATTTGCTATGATTGGTTTAGTGATAAATAAACACTTATATAAATTAAACAGTCTTAATATTTCCAGGAATTAATGAAAATGAATTCATTCGGATAAGGTCTTTTGTTTATGTCAACCTTGAAAGCAAAATCTTAAAAGCAAAACCTTTCTAAGTAGCTTAAGCTAGACATTATGTGAGATGTATTTTATTTAAGGAAAGGGACTAATTTTTATGAATGAGAAGTAAGAAGGCTAACAAAAAGAATAATAAAAATTAGAAGGAAAGAATAGTTATTTCTTGTCTTTCAAAATACCATTGAAAAAGCTAATTTAAACACATGTAAATTAATTGATATTAAGTGATTCTTTCTGGATAACAAACCTCTGACCCACCACATTGCTCCAAAGAAGGTTTTAAAAAAACCATTTGTTATAGGACCAAACACAGGTCCCAGCCTGGTGCACAGTCAGGTTGAAACAGTTTACACACAGAGTGATTTAAGAGAGAAAATTATTTATTGCAAAGTGGTAATGCAAGGAGTAGGGGTACCCCTGTATGCCCATACTCTGACTCCCCTAAATGCCATCAAATTACAGTTTTCGTGGGTTTCAGAAGAGGGGGTTATGCATATTCACAAAAATTTCAGAAATTTGGGTC
>NW_006921616.1:15703279-15705005 GCF_000298275.1 Orycteropus afer afer | reverse complement strand
CCCCATCTTCCTTCTGAGGAGTGCCTGGTGGGTTTGAACCGCCAGCCTTCTGGTTAGCAGTCAAGTGCCTTAGCCACTATGCTACCAGAGTGAGGTCTAAAATAAGAAAAATGATGTCTTGATATAATTACTGGAAATTGTTTGGGTCACCAAACTTAGAAAGAAAAAAAAAATCATGGATAAATCTAAGGTTAGATTGAGAAAGTATTAAAAAATCATAAAATTTTGAACAAAAATTTAGATTATTTATACAAACTTTACTTCAAGAGTAATTGTGCTTTGTAGCATGAGCCCATCATTGCAACCAGTGTGTCAAACTATCTCATTGAGGGTCTTCTTTTTTGCTGACTCTCCATTTTACCAAACATGATATCCTTCTTCAGGGAATGGTCCCTTCTGACAACATGACCACAGTAGGTGAGATGAACTCTGGCCGTTCTCGCTTCTAAGAGGCTGCACTTCTTCCAGGACAGATTTGTTCCTTTTTCTGACAGTCCATGGTGTTTTCAGTATTCTTCACCAACACCACAATTCAAAGGCATCAACTCTTCTTCAGCCTTCCTTATTCATTGTCCAGCTTTCACATGCATATGAGGCAATTGAAAATACCATGGCTTGGGTGAGGTGCACCTTAGTCTTCCAAGAGACATTTTTACTCTTTAATACTTTAAAGAAGTCTTTTGCAGCAGTTTTTACCAGTGCAATAAGACATCTGATTTCTTGACTTCTGCTTCCATGATTGTTGATTGTGGATCCAAGTAAAATGAAATCCTTGGCAACTTCAATCTTTTCTTCATTTATTGTGATGTTGCTTTTTGGTCCTGTTGTGAGGATTTTTGTTTTCTTTATGTTGAGGTGTAATCCATACTAAAAACTGTAGTCTTTGATCTTCATTGGTAAATGCTTTAAGTCATCTTCACTTTCAGAAAGCAAAATTGTGCCATCTACATATTGCAGGTTGTTAATAAATCTTCCTCCAATCCTGATGCCATGTTCTCCTTCAGATAGTCCAGCTTCTCAGATTATTTTCTCAGCATATAAATTGAGTAAGGGTGGTGAAAACATACAACCCTGATGCATACCCTTTCTGATTTTAAACCATGCAAGATCCCCTTGTCTGTTCAAATGACAGCCTCTTGGTCTATGTACAGGTTCCTAATGAGCACAATTAACTGTTCTGGAATCTCTGTTTGTCAAAACATTGTCTATAATTTGTTATAATCCACACAGTTGAATGTCTTTGCATCGTCAATAAAACACAGGTAAACATCTTTTTGGTATTCTTTGCTTTCAGCCAAGAGCCATCTGACATCAACAATTACATCCCTTGTTCCACGTCCTCTTCTGAATTCAGCTTAAATTTCTGGTGGTTTCCTGTCAGTATACTGCTGCAACTGTTTTTTAATTACCTTCAGCAAATTTGACTACATAGAACTGAGTAAACCAAATAATTGCTATAAGGTTTACATGAAAATACTGCTCGTGTTCAATGTTCTAATTTCTTGATATCAGAAAATAATTGTTTTTTTCTTTCTTTTCTTTTAAATGTAAGACTAAGCCATTTCTAACTAATAACACTATGCTGGATAGAGATACTATGCTGGTCACATAGTGCTTAAGGCATTTGACTGCTAACCAGAAAGCTGGCAGCTCAAACCCACCAGCATCTCCTCAGAAAGAAGACTGGGTGATCTACTTCCATAGACATATGGTCTTGGAAACCCAA
>NW_006921616.1:15701667-15703064 GCF_000298275.1 Orycteropus afer afer | reverse complement strand
ACTTTTGTCTTCCAGGTGATATCCCTCTTTTAAGAGCTCATTAGTCTGGATCTGTATTTCAATGGTACAATCATTTGGCTTCTGCTCAAATAGGATTAGAAGATGTCATGGCTCATGTCAGAGGCCAGAGGGCAGCATTTGCCCTAAACACAGAAGGGTGGGAGTAACAGAAAAAAGGACAAATAGAAACAATGAACACAAGGAGGAAGTGGGAAGAATGGGGAATTCCAATCAATATCACAAAACAAAATGTATATGAATTATTGAATGGAAAAGCAATTTCTCTGTAAAATTTCACCCAAATCACAGTAAATAGTTAAAAGAAAGAAAGAAAGAATTCCTTTCCTTTTTGAAAATAATAACACCTTGGCTTTACTCAGGGCATCACTGCTTGCCTACTCTTAGGACACTAGTTCCTGTCAGGGAAAAAAAAAAAAAATTATCCAGAATCTGGTGTGGGAATATGACCCAGGCTAAAAGACCCAACAGCAATGAGCCATAATTCTAGAACATTGTTGAGTGAGGAGGTAAGTGTTAAACAGCTGACAGCCATCTTGCACCTGTCAATGGAGGCATCCTAGGAGAGCTGAGCCAACATATGGGACAGATTGAGCCTCATGACAGTTTCAGGTGGTGAGCCCAACCCTACGTGCAGCTAGCTCCAATCCTAATGTTTTCATGCCTTCAGCTTTTGTGAGCAAGACTAAGCTTTCAAAGCAACATTTAAAATATACACATTTTATTGTGTTTTAGGTGTGTCAGTAAAGAAAATCTTGTACTATGTTAGTAGTGAAGAAAAGTTTTATTGAGGAATAGATACTGCCTAGGAAACCCAAGGAGGGGTCGCTATGAGTCAGGGCGACTCAGCGGCTCATAACAACAACAACAACAGAACAGCTAGTCAGTACTAACTAAAAAAACAAAGTGCTCCACAGTTCAAGTGGGGAGAAGGGTCTATATAAATGGAGAACAAAGGAGAAGTAGGGGTTTGTGACTGATTTGTAAATAAGATCAGCTTCAGCTGGAAGTCCTTTGAAATGTAAAAGTCAGCTACTTGGTTAGGGAGGAAAGGGCTACCATTTAGGTGTGAGACATCAGCCAGTTCTATAGATCATAAGGAGCTCTTCTTGATTGTAGTTGGTTCACAGGCAAATTGTTTTCACATTCTTCCTGAATGGTTTACATCTTGATTGGTTTATTTATTTATGAACAGCATTCTTCCCAAGAACAATCATTTACATTTTAACAGTCTTCCTAAGTGGTTTACATCCTGACCTTTTGTTTCCTTAGAATAGAAAGTCACACCATTCTTAGTCTGACATAAGCACCTCCAGTTTGAACTTTTTTTTATATTTACATTTCCCCCTTTAGATTAAGCCTCTGCTAGTGGGTGCTGT
>NW_006921616.1:15689461-15690354 GCF_000298275.1 Orycteropus afer afer | reverse complement strand
CATCCTCATTTTCAGCAAGCAAAGTTGTGTTTTCTGCATATCGCAGGTTGTTAATGAGTCTTCCTCCAATCCTGATGCCATGTTCTTCTTCATATAGTCCAGCTTCTCAGATTATTGCTCAGCATAGAAATTGAATAAATATGGCAAAAGAATACAACCCTGACACACTACCTTCCTGATTTTAAATCATGCAGTATTCCCTTGTTCTGTTTGAATGACAGCCTCCTGATCTATGTACAGGTTCCTCATGAGTACAACTAAGTGTTCTTGAATTCCCATTCATCTCAATGTTATCTGTAATTCGTTATGATCCACACAATCAAATGCTTTTGCATAGTCAATAAAACACAAGTAAACATCTTTCTTGTATTCTTTGCTTTCATCCAAGATCCGTCTGACATTAGCAATGATATCCCTTGTTCCACGTCGTCTTCTGAATCCAGCTTCTCATTTATCCATAGTACCCTGAAAATTCTGTTGTGAACTGAAAGAGCAAATCAATATTGAAACATTTTATTTTTATATTCAAACAAATGATTTCAGTTCATATTGTTAATTTTTGAAAGTATCTAAGCAATAGATGAGGTATACTACAGTATACTTTCAGTCAAACCATTCTTTTCTAAATAGATGTTATAGGAAATACTGCTTAAGTAGTAATTAATTCTTTCTAAATTATAGGCAAATAAAATATTGCAAAGGTGTTTAGATATTATTGTCCCAATAATTTGTACCAAACAAAACCAAATTGCCATCAAGTCATTTCTGACTCCTAGCAACTCCCATTGGGTTTCCGAGGTCGTAAATCTTTACAGAAGCAGACTGCCTCATTTTTCTTCTGTGGAGGGGCTTGTGGGTTCAAACCACCAACCTTTTGGTTAGCAGCCAAATGC
>NW_006921616.1:15682903-15689271 GCF_000298275.1 Orycteropus afer afer | reverse complement strand
ATATATATATATATATATATATACTACAAATGGCCTTTCATATCCTTCACATAGTTTTTAGATCAAACAGTTGCTGTTAATGTAATTAGCATATCAGAAGGGCTGGTCATGTTCAAATTCAAATTACCTTCTGCTTGTTCCCTATTTCATTAGCAGAATGAAATTAACTACATTGAAACAATCTGTTACTAGGACTTTTTCATGTTAACACTCTAACCCCACCCTAGTCTGTTCTATGTTTACTAAGGTTCTGCTTTTACCTATGAGCAGTAACTCTTGATTACATTTGATGGATTGATAACTGTCAATTGTTTTTTGACCAAATTGGTCAGTTGTTTTAATTGACCCATCAATTCATTCATAGCTCTATTTAGACACAGCTTAACATGCGATAAACTTTTTATTGAAGAAGAGTTAATGAAATGAAGCAATGAATCATTGACCCCTGACCATTTGTGTTTGTCAGAAAAAAGAAAGATAGATTTAAAGATCTCTTCACCTTGTTAGTACACACACTGCACTAATAAAGGGGCAAGGTGGGCAAATCCCACCTTTATTGCTGACTATGTGGTAAGTATCAGTATGAATCCAAATCCTACGTGTGAGTGGACCCAGTCCTTATCTTCCTGTGTCTCCCTTATTATCATTGCCAGACAACCATGTGGCACTTTCTCATTCCTGGCCACCCTGAGCCAGGTCATATCACACAAGTTAGAAGGCAGAGAGCAGCCTCTGTTGGCTCATTGCCCCTTGTGGGTTCATTAATTCTCTAGAATGGCTAACAGAATTCATGGGGAGTATCACCATACTTACATATAATTACCCACTTATTATAACTAGAAAGGATACAAACAAAGGGCCATATCAAGCACAGTTCGGTAGGGGCTGTAGCACAGGGTGTCCATTGTCCCCAGGGATGTGCCGCCCTTTCCTGTGCGTGGATATTTTCACCAATCCAGGAAGCTCATTGAACTTCCATGTTTGGGGTTTTTTTTGGCATTATTGCATAGTCATGATTGACTGAATCACTGAATATGCATGAGTGAATTTTGCTCCCCTCCATTCCTTGAGGTTAGTTGCCTGCTGTGGTCTGTGTAACATCCCCCACCCACACACACACTCATTTTCACACACTTAATTGTTGCCTGGCTATTTTTAGAAAACAAAGGCAACTTGATGGCTTGAGAAATTCCAAGGACTATCTTTCAAGAAACCAAAGACCCAGGCCAATCCAAGGTCTTTGTATCACACACACAATTTGTTGATATTATAAAATATGGTCTAAACTCTCATCTCTATATAGATATGTCAGACTAAGTATGAAGGATGGCAGCCTATTTAAAAGGGAAAAGAAGACTAGTAAGTATATAAAGCAGATGGTTGTAAAAGTAAAACTTAGCTTTGGTGTTTAAAGACAGTATCCAAAAAACATTTGAAACATTTTTTTCAACAAGAATGAGTACATTTGTCAAAAGTTATTCATTTCCAATTACACTGAAACAGCTTTTCTGCCCACTGCCATAACCATACCATGATTTATTTTGGATGTTGATTATATAAAGCTGATCAGTGATTTAATCTTCCATGATGCCTGAAGTCAAACACATTAAGACTGCTTCTGCATCTTAAAATACACAACCAAAACCAAAACCAAACCCACTAACCTGAACCTTCCTCAGTACATGTAATAACCAAAAAGCTGATTCCCACTCATAGTGACCTTATAGGACAGAGTAGAACTCCCATATAGACTTTCCAAGGTTTTAAATCTTTACGGAAACAGACTGCCTCATCTTTCTCCTGCACAGCAGCTGGTGGGTTCGAACCACTGATTTTTGGTTAGCAGCTTACTGCTTAAACCACTGTTCTGCCAGAGCTCATTCAAATATATGCTGTTGTTAGATGCTGATGTTGAGCTGGCACTTGAACACAACTCAAACATCCCACTTAGGAACAACCTGTACTTGCCCTTTAACGTTGCATCTATCTTCTCTCTCTTTGGAACAATTGAACTAACCCCTATTTGCAACAAATTCTTCATCACAATCACCTTCCCTTGTGGCAAGAGCAGCTTTTAAGTCATTGAAAATGCTTTCAGACTTTTCCTGCACTAAAACCAAAACCAAACCTACTGCCACTGAGTCAGTTCTGACTCAGTGACCACATAAGATAGAGTTGAACAGCCTCAGGGTTTTCCAAGGATATAAATCTTTACAGAAGCTGACTGCCTCATCTTAATCCTGTGCAGTGGCTGGTGAGTTCAAATGCCAAACTTTCAGTTAGCAGTCAAGTGCATGAGCCACTGTGCCACCAGGGCTCCTTCATCTCATAATAAAGGGTCATCTAAAGCATAAAATTAAAATGGAATCTCATCTCTATATGGATCAAGAACATCAGATTCACAAGCTAACTTTGCTTGCAATCTCCACAAATTTGTTCTCTCTGCATGGCTCTTACCAGATCACAGATGCAAATATGAGGCCAGATAAATAATAGTTCAACTTCCTAATTCAATTGCAAGAACTGTGTAAGGTCAAGAAGGAGGAAATTAGATGATCCCTTGTGTTAATGAGTAAAAAGGAAAGTATGTGTGCATGTAAGATAGGGGATAAATTGAATTGTTTTTGTAGTTGTTGTTAAGTGCCATCGAGTCGGCTCCAACTCATAGCAACCTTACAGACAAGAGAATGAAACACTGCCCGGTCCTGCACCGTCCTCACAGACCTGGCTGTGCTTGAGCCAATCGTTGCAGCCACCGTATCAGTCCATCTTGTTGAAGGTCTTCCCCTTGTTCACTGGCCCTCTGCTTTACCAAGCATGGTATCCTTCTCCAGGGACTGGTTCCATCTGACAACATGACCAAAGTATGTGACATGAAGTCTGGTCATTCTCACTTCTAAAGAGCATTCTGCCTGTACTTCTTCCCAGACAGATTTGTTTCTTCTTCTGGCAGTCCATAGTATTTTCAGTATTCTTCACCGACAGCACAATTCAAATGCATCAGTTCTTGAATTTTTCTTATTTATTGTCCAGCTTTCATATGCATATGTGACTGAAAATATCATGGTTGTGTCAGGTACACCTTAGTTTTCAAAGTGACATCTTTACTCCTTAATATCTTAAACAGGTTTCTTGCAGCAGATTTACCCAGTGTAATATGTCATCTCATTTCTTGACTGTTGCTTCCATGGCATTAATTGCATATTCAAGTAAAATGAAACCCTGACAACTACAATTTTTTCTCTACTTAACCTGATGTTGTTTACTGGTTCAGTTGTGAGGATGTTTGTTTTATTTTTGTTGAGGTGTGATCCATAGTGAAAGTGGTAGTCTTTGATCTTCACCAGTAAGTGCTTCAGGTTATCTTCACTTTCAGCAAGCAAGTTTGTGTCATCTGCATTTCACAGGTTGTTAATGAGTCTTCCTCCAATCCTGATGCTGCATTTTCCGTCATATAATCCAGCTTCTAAGATTATTTGTTCGGTATACAGATTGAACAAGTCTGGTGAAAGGATACAACCCTGACACACACCTTTCCTGATTTTAAACTATGAAGTATCACCTTGTTTTGTTCAAACGACAGCCTCTTGTTCTATATACAAGTTCCTCATGGGCACAGTAAAGTGTTCTGGAATTCCTGTTCTTTGCAATATTATCCATAATTTGTTATGACCCACACAGTTGAATGATTTTGCATAGTCAATAAAACACAAATAAATATCTTTCTTGGTATTCTTTGCTTTCAGCCAGTGTCTATCTAACATCAGCAACGATATCCCTTATTTCACAGCCTCTCCTGAATCGAGTTTAAATTTCTGGAAGTTCCCCATCTATATATATTGCTGCAACCATTTTTAAAACTATCTTCAGCAAAATTTTACTTGCCTGTGATATTAATTATATTGTTTGATGATTTACACATTTTGTTGGGTCATCTATTTTTGGAATGGGCACTAATATGGATCTCTTCCAGTCAGTTGGCCAAGTAGCTGTCTTCTAAAATTCTTGGCATAAATATGGGACCACCTCCAGCATGGCATCTGTTTGTTGAAACATCTCAATGGGTATTCCTTCAATTCCCAGAACCCTGGTTTTTGCCAATGCATTCAGTGCAGCTTGGACATCTTCCTTCAATATCGTTGATTATTGATCATACTTTACCTCCTGAAATCGTTGAACACCAACCAATTATTTTTGTTACAATGACTGTGTATCCTTCCATCTTCTTTTATGCTTTCTGCATCATTTACTATTTTGCACATAAAGAAAAAAAAAATTCACTGCCATCAAGTCCATTCTGACTCATAGTGACCCACATTGGGTTTCCAAGACTGTAAATCTTTATGATAGAAACAGACTACCCCATTTTTCTTCTGCTGAGCAGCCCATAGAATCCTTCAACATTGCAACTCAAAAAAAAAAAAAAAAAAAAAAAAACCACCACAAGTTGGATCCAACTCATAGCAACCCCCCCTTGGGTTTCTGAGGCAGTATCACTATAGAAGTAGATTGCCCAGCCTTCCTTCTGAGGAGTGGCTGGTGGAGTTCAACCACCGTCCTTCTGGTTAGTAGTCAAATGCCTTAGACACTATGCCACCAGAACTCCAAGGCAAGTCAAGGCTCCAATTGCAACTCAAGGCTTAGATTTTTTCCTTCAGTTCTAATCACTGCCTTCCCTTTTGGTTTTCTAATTCCAGCTCTTTGCAAATTTCATTATAATATTCTACTTCATCTTCCTGAGCCACCACCCTTTGAAATCTGTTCAGTTCTTTCATTGTTTCTTTCATTCACTTTAGCTACTGTCTCTTCAAGAGCAAGTTTAAGAGTCTCTTCTGACATCCTTTTGGTCTTTTATTCTCATTTTGAATCATGCCACATCAGCAAATGAAGGTCCCAAAAGCTTTACTCCATCCATGTCATTAAGTTCGCTCTACTTTGAGTCAGCACTTCCCTAGTTGTATTTTGAGTGCCTTCCAACCTGAGAGTCTCATCTTCTGGCATTTTCCAAACAATGTTTCACTGCTATTCATAATGTTTTCGGTAGCTGTGGTGGTTATGTTTTTGTGTCAACATGTCTAGGCCTGGTTGAGTGGCTGGGCAGCTGGATGTAGTATTCCCCATGATGAGACAGGTAATCGACTCCATGGTGGAATCTACTGTGAGCAGCTGAGTAGCTGCCTTTGGGCATGTGGTCTGCTTCCTGTATATGAGCAGGAGCTTTGGGAATGGTCTCTAGCTTATGGCACCTTGAACCCTGCATGTAGCCGTGTTGTTGTTCAGCAGCCTGCCATGTTCTGCTGACCTTGGGACTTACAATGGACTTGAATTAATGGCTTGCTGTGTGATTTGGTAATATCAGGACTGTGCCATTTTATTTATCAACCTTGGGCTTCTCAGCCTCAGCAGCCAGCAGCTGTCTGAGTGAAGAAAAGTATCTACCTTAAGTGGGCTGGGAGCTGGAGGCAGAACTGAAGCCCAAGGTTGAGGGGCTTTCACCCAGCCCCAAGAGCTTGGCACTTTGAACTTGAACTTAAAGTCTCCAAATAGGAAGAATAAATTCCTGTTTGTTTAAGCCATCCCATTTGTGGTATATTTCTTGTCAGAGCAGCACTAGGTAACTGAAACAGTAGCCAAGTTTTTCAGAAGTGGATAAATTGAAAAGATACTGATTTTCTAAGTAATCCTTTCATTTACTTAAGTTACTCCCTAAGCTTCAGAAAGTAAAGAACACCTTTTTCTTTTTTTTTTTTGGTCTGTTAAACCAAAACCAAAAAACAAACTCACTGCCATTGAATCAGTTCTGACTAATAGCAGCTCCCATTGGGTTTCCAAAGTGATAAATCTTTAGGGAAGTAGATTGCCCCATCTGCCTTCCATGGAGTGGTTGGTGGGTTTGAACCACCAACCTTCTGGTTAGTAGTCAAATACCTTAGGCACTATACCCCAAGAGCTTCTTTTTTTTTGTCTATTAAGTAGGCATTATTTATGTTCAAAGCAAGAAATAATTTTTCTTCAATGTTCCATTACATAGTACACTTTCTTGTGTTAGAGAAATAAGGAAGTCCTTCTCTGGGTTATTTCCAAAAGAAACTTTGCTCTATAAATTTCCAACAAAATGTAGATATTTAAAAGTTTTGATAGTAGTCCTAAGAAGGAAAATATTTGCAATAAGTGGTTTGTAAAACTGTCAACAATGCCAATAGAATAACAGGTGTCTTTTTTAGTGATGGCAACATCATGGTTAACTTCAGATATTTTTATATCAAAATTTAGAATATTTTAGCTTTCTGGTAGGAGCTCTGGTAGCATAGTGCCTAAGGCACTTGACTGCTAATCAGAAGGCTGGCGGTTCAAACCCACCAGCCACT
>NW_006921616.1:15669318-15682803 GCF_000298275.1 Orycteropus afer afer | reverse complement strand
AGGAAGGTTGGGCATTCCTACTTCCGTAGTGATACTGCCTCGGAAACCCAAGGAGGGGTCGCTATGAGTCGGGGCCAACTTGATGGCAAATAACAACAACAACAACAACAGCTTTCTGGTAAATATGATAGATACTTTGTAAATTAAAGGACATTTGAAATATCCTCAGGCCTCTGAACAAAAGGTCTGCAGAAAAATCTTGCATTTAAAATATTTTGATTTCATTGCTAGCAAACTGATTAAACAAACAAACAAACAGCAACAACAACAAAAAAACCAACTCACTGCCCTCAAGTTGGTTCTGACTCCTAGGAACCCTTATTGGGTTTCCAGAGCAGTAATCTTTATGGAGGTAGATTTCCCCATCTTCCTTCCATGGAGTGGTTGTTGGGTTTGAACCACCAACCTTCTGGTTAGCAGTCAAATTCCTTAGGCACAGCACCACCAGATTTTCCTCCTGTGGGAAGAACATTTTCTCTCATGTCATTTGCAACATAAAGAGAGAAAGGGATGAGCAACAAAGGAAAAGTTTTCCCATGTGTATCAACTCCATCTTGGTGATCAACAGAGTGACAGATGTCATACATACCTACATACTTAATTTTCCCAACTTTTTAATTAAGGAGTATTTAGACCAGATAATCTCTATGTATTGCTAAAGGGGCAGGAGGCTGCAACTTCTGACCTCCTCTAACTGCACAAGAGGAAGATAGAATCACCATCAGTAGCCCACAGCCTATTCCTGCAAGGCCAGACATGCTGCCTCCTTCCAGCCCTTTCACCAACTGTTCCTCCTGCAACACCCACCACTTCTCTGCTAGGTTCGATGATTCACTGCAGACACACAAAACTCACAGATTATGGAGTTTATCAGGGAAGCACCAGGCTACAATTCAAGTTCAGGAACAACGCTCAGTCTCTCTCAGCCTGCCATCTCTCAGCCAACAATCTCTTTCAGTCTTTCTCCCAGCAATGCATGTCTCTCGGTGTCTCTCTCTCAGGAATGTGTGTCTCTCAGTGTCCCTCAGCAGTGCATGTCTCTCAGTAGTGCATTTCTCTCAGCAGTACATCTTTCTCAGCCAGCAGTCAGAAAGACTCCTTCTGCCTACAGAAGGGCTCCTTTTGAGCCTGGCAGAGTGGCCAAACTAACCAATCATAACATCAGAATTCAAAGCAGCTGAGAGAGAGTGAACTTCGTAGAACATTGCTTTTTGCCACTCTCAACAGAAATATCCCAGGTGGATAACTTTATCAGGAGCTCCTCAGTTGCTCACGGCAAATTCCACCATGGAGTTTACAAAGACTTATGGCTAGAAAAGCTATACCAGGTAATTTACTACACGGTAGGTATGTTGCTTCCAATGTTTATATTTTTAAGATTCTGTGAAATATTTGAAATGACAATTAGCAAATTAGCAAATCAAAAATTTCCATGAAGAAACAAATTCCTCCCTGCATTGTATGTTGAGTCAAAAACTCAACAAGTGATTCATAATGGATTCAGAAGCTAGCACACTCTAAAGTTCTGATCAAGTTAAAGAACAGTTTCAGATTCATGCTACTATGTACTTCATCACAAGAATGCATACAGTCTGAGATTACTCAATAATTTTCAGGGTTCACATAAAGATACACAATTGTTTGTTATTTATTTTTTTATTGTGATTTGGGTGCAAGTTTACAGAGCAAATTCACTTTCCATACAGCAGCTCACATATACTTTGTCTCATGGCATTGACTGAAATTTGCCACAATGCAACAGCTCCCCTCCCACTTCCTCCCCATAGTTACTGCTTCCCTGTGTCCTTCCCTCCTGTGCACTCCTGCCCCCTGAGCTGTCTCCCTGTGCATTTATAGCCCTTCTATTCTACCATGATTGATCTCTCCAAGGAGTGTATCTACCTAATGTAAATGTTCACCTCATATGCCTGTCTTTTGTTTGCCTGGAAACCACAAGAGTGGGTTCAATTCCGGACCTGAAGGGCAGCGAGGGGCCGTAGTCTCAGTGGTTCCATCAGGCTCTGTCACACCAGCAAATCTTTTTTTGTTAATGATTTTGAATTTTGTTCCACATTATTCTCCCTCTCTATGCAGGATGTCCTATATAGATCCCCCTCTGTGTGGTTCACAGTGGTAGCCAGGCACCATCTAGTTCTTCTGGTCTCATAGGCTGAGGATTGCATGGTATACCAGTCACTTGGTCTAATTGTTTCCATGCAATTTCTTTATTCTTCTTTGCTCTGGAGGAGGAGAGGCCCATCACTGCATCTAGATGGCCACTTGCAAGCTTTTAAGATCCCAGTTGCTACTCTCCAAAGTAGGAGGTGGAACAATGTTTTGTGTAGTATGTTATGCCAATTGAGCTTGATGTCCCCTGGAGCTATGGTCTCAAGCCCACAGGTCCAACTAATCGCTCCCTCTGGTAGATGGCTGTGGCTAAGAAGTAACTCCAACTTGGTCCCTTGTCAGCTCTACTATATACCTGGGAATTCTTATAGAACATACCAATACACTTGTAGAAACATTGTCTGCCAACCCTGTACGTGGTCTTTGGCACACTGCCCCCTGCATAGATATACCTAATCGTT
Organism: Orycteropus afer afer; assembly: GCF_000298275.1. NCBI lineage: Eukaryota > Metazoa > Chordata > Mammalia > Tubulidentata > Orycteropodidae > Orycteropus > Orycteropus afer. The sequence goes on along the minus strand of NW_006921616.1, from coordinate 15,680,215 downwards.
CAGCCCGTCCACTCATCTATCTAACCATATATCCATGTTTACCTTCACTGACAACATGGTATTGTATGTGCAAAAGGATTCATCTTTGTTTTCTGTACCTCCCATGCACCTCTCTGTGTCTTCCTCTTCCTCAATGCCACTATGTTGGTTACTCACATTTGGTACACTGCCCTTCTCTTCACCCAAATCAATACTTGTCTCTACCTATCTAACAGTGTTCTCTCCCCTCCCCACCCACCCCTGATAACCAACAAAGAAAATTTCCTTCCATATATATATATATATATGGTTTCAAGGTTATGCTTGCTTTATAAAATGAATTTGGGAGGATTCCATAATTTTCTATGTTCATTTTGTTTTGATATCTTTTCTGATTGATCCCCTTTCAAATAATTATTCAGGTATTTGTCTTATTTGAGTATTTATTAACCTTTTAATTTGAAAGACAGATTAGCAGAGGGATTGAGATTAAATTCTGTGATTGAGCTGCTTGCTTTCAAACCCTGTCACTACCACTGACTAGCTGTTGTGAGAGTTTAGGCGAGATACTTAAATCTCTATGCCTCAGTTTCTCTGTAAGTATGGAGATTATAAAAATAGTACCTACTCAGGTGATTGTTATGAGAATACAATGAACTAACACACACACACACACACACACACACACATATATATAATAGTGTTTTCCAGTCCCATGTACTCTAACATATATATATATATATATATATATATATACACACTAGAACATATATATATGTATATTTAAATAGAGTGCTCATCTAAATAATGCATACACATATATAATGGGCAGAAATGATGAAAATGTGTAAAAAAGTGCTGGCTTAATGTGTGCATGCATACACCGTGCGTGTCTCATGATATTTCCAAAAGTGAATTTTGGCCTCATTCACCCTCATTCAGTAATTCTGATCATATTGTATACTAAGGGTATAAGCTATGGTCAAGAAGTCATGAATCAAGTTTGGCAATAGCCTGATAATTGGACAGTAATCAGTTAAAGCTATGTATTTGCTCTGGGACAGGGCACAGTCTGGCCTGAGAGCAGTGGAGTTCCTTGCAGCTGATCTGTGCCCAGGTGTATGTTGCCTCAGGAATGGGCTAAGGACTGCGTGCAGGGCTGCCACCGCCCAAACATGGGTTGGTCCCACAGCAGGTGGGGGACATTGCCCAGGTACTGGGCTAGCAGTCAGACTCGCCTCATCTGAGCCAGGGACACATGACCCTGCTGTGCCTCTGGCTCTTACACCTGTCTCATGGCATCTGCATGGGCCAGAGATTTAAGTGGTCTAAGTGCTGTGCTCATCCAGCCAGACCTGTGCACCTCCTTGGCCTGGGGCCAGCCACCCTGGCCAGGGCTGTTTCCAGGGCACAGGAAGTGATTTCTTCCTGCATTGGAGAAAGCAGTTTGCAGAGCAGGGAAGGAAGCTTGCCAGCAGAGTAGCTACTTTAGAAACTCAAACATAGGCCTGTGAGGGTCTGCTGCTGTGAACCAAACCTCCATGTCAACAGGCACCAAGACAAAGACTCAGCACTAAATTTGTTGGATAAAGAAAAAAAATTGAAATTGAGGTCTTTGACATATAAATATATTGGTATAGTACACTTATGAAAATAATACACAGGGGTTCCTTGGTAAGCAAAAACGTATAATGCACATGATTTGCATAGAATATTGTATGTATTAGCCAGATTTCCCACTCTAGCATTTATCCTCTTAAAACTCTCCATAAACTTCGAGTGCTGGATGAACACATTTGCATATTTTTCCTGAGTGCCATTATCAATGACATTTAAGTAGGACTGAGTTTTCATTAAATAAAAAGTCAAGAATAATCAAAATGAGCTCCAGTAGCTGTATTAAAAAGGCATGCCTCTTGCACATAGTCAAGCAGGAACGCAGTGAAATGCCATCCAACTTTGGTATGAACTCTTACGGAGTATAAAGTGTTTAGATTTTTATAAGAAATTAGTGTTGAGCCTTACATGTAGGGCATTTTGCAGTCTAAAGATACTAAAAAGTTTCATGAACTGAGATCACACATCAATGTATTACTTTGGTCCATACAATGTTGCAGAAATTGTTGGAATAGACGGTAGAATTGTTAATGGGAGTTCACATAAAAATCTTGATTTTCAGCTTCTTTTGGGAGAAGGGAAGACCCAGAAATGTGTCCCATGACAACAGTCAGCTTAGAGTTGAGTGGAAGTGGCCCCCTTTAGAGTGGAGGAGCCATCTCCAGAATTTTGTGGATAATGAAACAGAGTATAGATATATTAAATGCTTGCTGGGGTGGGGGAGCTTTGGTGGCATAGTGCCTAAGGCATTTGACTGCTAACCAGAAGGCTGGTGGTTCAAACCCACCAACCATTCCTCAAAAGGAAGATTGGGCAATCTACTTCCACAGTGACTCTGCCTCACAAACCCAAGGAGGGGTCACTATGAGTCGCAGTCAACTGGACAGCAGTGAGTTAGTTAGTTGTTAGGGGTCAAAGAGAAGAAGTTCCTAGATGGCACTAACCAGAAGATTGGTAGTTTGAATGTACCCAGAGATGGCTCAGAAGAAAGGTCTGATCTACTTCTGAAAGGGCACAGCCTTTGAAAACCTTTTGGAGATGAATCACATGGGTCTCCTTGAATCAGAGTCAACTCAATGATAATTTGTTGGTTAGGAGCCAAAGAACTTGTGATGGTAGAGTCCAGATGAGACCACGGTGCACTGTAGTTGCACTTCATTCTGATGCTTCACCTGTTATGGGAGAGAGCATGAGTCCCATCATGATAAATGCCAAGGGAAAGAAAAGCCATTTCATTCTAAGTCATCCTACGTTTGTGAAGTTTCTCTATGTGTTAGGCCTTGCAAGAACATAGGAACAATATTATTAGTAGTGACAACATTTCCAAGCACTACTTACTGTGAATCAGAAATGCTTTATAAGTTTTGAAACATCGAAGTTGCTAACATTCAGTCATACTATCCTATGGTCCAAACTTATAAACAAAGTATTATTAGTTGTTTGAATATTAAACAATATTATTCATTTCCAGGATACATTTCTAGGGCTTTGTTGTTTTCACTCATCATATTATGTATTAATAGAGTGTATCGTCAAGTCTTGTAAATTAAAAAAAAAAATTAAATATCCATTTCTTGAATGCATTGTTGACACAAAAACACTGAAACCTTGAAGAGGAGAAGGAATGAAGGCAAAGATCAAATTATACGTTTAATCACATTAGAACCACTGTGTAAAAAACAAATTCAAATTCTCTGCCAATTTCCATTTTAAAGTTTTAAAAAAGTTATTACTATTTAGTTTCTACCTAGAAAAAATTCCTTACTTGGGGCAATGTTCAGTACCAGCTATGAAAATGAAGCTTTTTTATAACATTAAGTGAGTATTTATTTTAAAAATTTAAATCATGACTCATTCACTTTCACGTTGGTGTTATTTGACAATGTTAGAATTTGGGGAGGAAATATAATAAGCTTATACATTGTGTTTTGTTTTGTGTTGTGTTGTTTGAACCACTTAATTTATCACTGAAGCCAGAAAATATCTCCTTTTCTAAATTAATGGCATTTTTTTTTGTTGTTGTTGTTGCCTGTTTTCACTACCTAAGTATGCTTTTTCTCAGACTTACAGAGACACAAATAAATCAACTACAATTTTCTTGGTTCTTAGAAGACCAAGTGAAATCTGGTATTAATGGTTTTTAGATACTAAAACAGAACTTTACATTAGAAAAACAAATCCTATACTAAGTTTCCCGTTGGAGTATAATGTATGGGTTCTCTACCTTTAAACATGTATTTATTTCAAACTGACTTATATATGAAAGCAATAACATGTTATATCTTAAAAACAACTTTACTTTTTTCCTGTTACAAAAGCAAGGTATACTTTCAATACACTCAGGAAGAAAATAAAGATTTTTTAAAGCAAAAAAACTATAATACGATCCTCAGAAACTACTGGTGGGAACACCAATCAGTGGGAAAATGAACTGGTGAGAACACTTCTTCCAAAGCCTTTTCTCATTCACTTTCTCTCACGCTCTATAGTCCATTTTATGTAACTCTAATAACTGGATTTTTTCTATTACTTAAAAAAGATCATAATCTATCTCTCTTCTGTACATATAGAACCTGTATGGCATTTATGTAGCATGCCATTGTATGTTTTTAATATAATTTATTTAAACAATCTTTTATAAATGGGCATTTGGGGTATTTCCAATAATTTGCCATTATAAATCACCTTACAATGAAAATAATTGTATGCATATCTGTATCCACCTGTTAAATTATTTCCTTAAGATAATTTCCTTGATGTGGACTTGTGGATGAAAGAACATGTACATTTTAAATGTCCTACAAATTCTAGACTGTAAGGAAAGTTTCTGTTTGCCGAGAGTGCATCAGTGTGCAGTCTTCCTCTTCCTGCTTCTCTCTCTTTCTCCTTCAGCACCACTGGGCATTACTTCTTTTGCAATCTAATTGATGAATAATGTCTTATTGAATTTTCATCTCCTTCATTATCATTGCAACTGAGCACCTTATGTTGTTGTTGTTGTTGTTATTTGCCGTCGAGTCGGCCCCGACTCATAGCGACCCCTCCTTGGGTTTCCGAGGCAGTATCACTACGGAAGTAGGATTGCCCAACCTTCCTTCCGAGGAGTGGCTGGTGGATTTGAACCGCCAGCCTTCTGGTTAGCAGTCAAGTGCCTTAGCCACTATGCTACCAGAGCACCTTATGTAGATGTTTCCAATTCTTCTTTTGAGAATTTTGAAAGTGCAAAACCGTTTTGTGTTTTTTGTTCACTTTTCCATTGTTGTTGTTGTTGTTATGTGCTGTCGAGTCAGACCCGACTCATAGCGACCCCTCCTTGGGTTTCCAAGGCAGTATCACTACGGAAGTAGATTGCCCCATCTTCCTTCTGAGGACTTTTCCATTAGGGTATTCTTTATCTATTTGAAAGAGTGTTACAAAGACTTTTTATATTAATACTGTAAGTCCTGCTTACCTCCTTGTTGTCATCATCTCCAGTCTCACCAAGAATATATATATACACACATATATATTTAAGCTCAGCTGTTGTTTATCTGAACTTTTGTTAGTGGTAGGCATTTTTTCTGATTATTGCTCAGCTTGTGTTTCAGTACCTAGTGCAGCTCTAACAGAAATACCACAAATGGGATGCTTTAACAAACAGGTGTTTATTCTTTTACAGTTTTGAAGGCTAGAAGTCGGAGTTCAAAGGCAGGCTCTAGGGGCTAGGTGAAAGCCCCTAGACCTTGGGCCTCAGCACTGCCTCTTGCTCCCGGCCCACTGAAGCTGGAGGTTTTTCTTCACTCAGGCAGCTTCTGGCTGCGGAGGCTGACAAGTCCAAAGTCAAGAAATAAAATGGCACAGTCCTGATAGTACCAAACCACGTGGCAGGCCATTGATTCAAGTCCTGAAAAAGTCCCAGTATCAGCAGGGCAACATGTCAGGCTGCTGACCAATGACTTGGCTACACATAGGATTCAAGCATGCCATAAACTAGAGGCCTTCCTCAAAGTTGCTTCTTATATAGTAGAAACAGATCACATCCCTAAAGCAGCTACTTAGCTGCTCCAATAGATTCCACCATGGAGTTAATTACCAACCTCACCATGGGAAATAACCACATCCAGCTGCCCAGGAACTCGACCAGGCCCAGCCAAGTTGGCACACAAACTTAACTACCACATATGGTGCCCACTTTTAAGCAGCTATATGTCTTCATAGGTGGTCAGATATACATCTAGAAGGGGAAAGAGTCACTAAGCAAGTAAAACCCACTGCTATTGAGTCAATTACTACTCACAGTGACCCACTAGAACAGAGTAGAAGTGCCCCATAGGGTTTTCAAGGCTGTAAATATTTACAGAAGGAGACTGACCCATATTTCTCCTATGGGTTCCAACTGGTGACTTTTGGTTAACAGGTGAATGCTTTAACCACTGCATCACCAGGGCTGAGAAAATAGGTAAATAATATAGTTTTACATTGTAACAATACTTCTGATTAAAAAGAAAGGAATAAAGTTGTGTCTCCCAAAAAGGTATGTTGAAGTCCTATCCCCAGGTACCTTGTTTAGAATGAGGTAATTGAAGATGGTATCAGGTAACATGAGGTCATACAGGAGGAGGGTAGGAGCCAAATTCAGCTGAATAGTGTCTTATAGAAAAGGGAAACCGATATGGAGAGATAGACAGAGGAGGATGGCTGTGTGAGGACAGAGGCTTAAGCACCTATGACCCAAAGGATGCCCAGGATTGCCAGGAGCCACCAGAAGCTAAGAGAGAAACATGGAAAAGTTCCTCTCTCAGAGCATTCAGAAGGAATCACAGTTCTAGCCACCAGAAGTCGGAGCCAACAAATGAGCCTAGATTGCTGTTGGCTCCTTGTGCTCTAAAATATACTCTTGGGTCGGCTTGAGAAATTTGAATGCGGTCTCTGGGTCAAAGGTATAAGAGAGTTTCTAAAAATCTCTTTGACAGTCACCCACTGTGGCAGTTAAGCTTGTGTGTCAACGTGGCTGGGCCTGGTTGAGTGGCTGGGCAGCTGGATGTAGTATTCCCCATGAAGAGACTGGTACTCAACTCCATGGTGGAATCTACTGTGAGCAGCTCAGTAGCTGTCTTAGGAGTGTGGTCTGCTTCCCGTATATAAGGAGAAGCCTTGGGGAACGGTCTCTAGTTTATGGCACACTTGAACCCTGCATGTAGCCGAGTCATTGTTCAGCACAGCCTACCATGCTCTGATGACCTCGGGACTTTCAATGCTCTTGAATTAATGGGCCTGCTGTGTGGTTTGGTAACATTGGGACTGTGCCTTTTTACTTGTCAACCTTGGGCTTGTCAGCCTCAGCAGCCAGCAGCTGAGTGCAGAAAAGCCTCTAGCTTCAGTGGGCCAGGGAGCAGGAGGCAGAGCTGAAGCCCAAAGTTGAGGGGCTTTCACCGAGCCCCTAGAGCCTGGCACTTTGAACTCGGACTTAAAGCCTGCAAACTATAAGAGAATAAGCTCCTGTTTGTTCAAGCCATCCTATTTGTCATACTCTTGTACTCTTGTCAGGGCAGCACTAGGTAACCAGAACACCCACTTGAAGGTATTTTGCTATGTTGTTGTTGTTATTGTTATGTGCCGTGGTGTCGGACCCAACTCATAGTGACGCCTGCTTGGGTTTCCGAGGCAGTACAACTATGGAAGTAGATTGCCCCTCTTCCTTCCAAGGAGTGGCTGGTGGGTTTGAACCGCCAGCCTTCTGGTTAGCAGTCAAGTGCCTTAGGCACTATGCTACCAGAGCTCTCATTTTGCTATGGCAGCCCTAAAAAAGTAAGTCAGCAACTAGTCTTAGTGAGTTATAGTCTACATTTTTATAAGACTATCTGAATGTTAAAGTTGGACTGTTAGGAAAGAGCAATTGAACCTAATAATGAGGAAACATCAGACAAACTCAAATTGAGGGGCATGGTACAAAATAATTAGTCTGAATTCTTCAGAAACATCAAAGTCATGAAGGTCAAAGGAGGGCTATGGAGCCATTCTAGATTAAAGAAAAAAAAGATAACTACATGCAATGAATGATTCTGTGTTGGCCATGGATCCTTTTGCTCTAGAAGATATTCCTGGGACAGGTGCACTTGAGCAGGGTCTATGGGTGAAGGGTATGTGAGAGTGTCTTCCTTTTGTGGCCACCTTTTTCATATGTTTGAAGTCCTTTTTTTAAAAAAAAGAAATGACTCCTTTGGGCTGTTTGTGTGTAGTGTTGAAACGTGTGGTTGAGCAAAGGAAGGCCCTTTTTTTGGGTGGGTCTCACTTCACTCCAAGGCACACAAAGCACTGCAGACCCTCTTTACAGTCTCAGCTGGTGGGCAACACAACTTTCCCAGGAGCACCGGCCGCTCTGCAGGCCTCCCTTACCTGCTGCTCTTGGTGGTGTCCCAGGCAGGGAAGAGGAAGTCTTGTCAAGCATCACAGTGTCAGCAAATGAGAAACTCAAGCAGACTAGCATGTTCCCACAGCATTCATTCCCAGAAACAGCTTTATGAGAAAACATCACAAAAACATGTTTAAACCCCCTGCAACTGAGTTGATCCTGACTCATAGGGACCTTATAGAACAGGGTAGAACCATCCCAGGGAGTTTCCAAGATTGTAAATCTTCCCAGGAGCAGACTGCCACATTTTTCTCTTATAGAGCGGCCAGTGTATTCGAACTGCTGATCTTTCAATTAGCAGCTGAGCACTTAACCACTGCGCTCCTTAAAAACATGTTTATACCATAGAACTATTCAGGTTCCTTTTCCTTCTGGTTCATTTTTGTCCATCAGTGACTGTATAATGTTAAAAATTTTGTATCTGACTTTTTCTGTATTTGTAAATGCTTACGTTTTTCTATTTTAAATTGTCAGGGCACTCTCTGAGGTATATTTCCAAATAACAAAAACAATTCTCTATAACTCTAAATGTCGTCATTTGCTCAATATTGTTGAAGAATACCTAAGCAGGTTTGTCCTTAGACAATGTGGTTAAAGATCTCGTTCTCTGCAAAGATTACAACCCAGTAGAGCTTATTTGAAAATTCTAGTATAAATGACAGGGATCATGTGGTATCATGCCAGGAATATGAAGGCCATGTACTTCTTAGATCATTCATGGAGTTGAATGTCATATCCAGGTTAACTCATCATTCACCAAACTGTAGTTGTTATATGAAACTTAAGTTCCTACATTGAAGATCAAGTTCCAAGAGATTGTATCTCATGTGAGCCATAAAACTGCTCCTGAAAAAACATCCATTCTTTATTCTTTTAGAGAATATAATTTTGGTCCCCAAATGCATGGATTGAAGAAATAAATACTGCTCCATCAAAATCATGCATTCATTGCTCACCAGTTGAGACAGTCCTGAGACATACAAAATGGTGGGTTCATCTCTTCAAGTGGCTTTACTGCAGAGCATCTGGTTTAGTTGCTTCATCATGACCCATTGTGATAAAGGCGAATGATGTATTCAGCCCACTTGATTTGCTTGCAAGCTGAGAGATCTCCTTCACAGATGGAAAACACATTTCTGCTGCTTGGTTTTGTTTCTGAGGCCCACATCCTGTGCTCCAGGGAGAGTCACAGTTTTTTAAATATGTTGACAGTCAGTGCAGATAAGAAATGAGCTCAGCCTTAGGTCAAGGGCTGGAAACAGTGTGGCTGGTATCTAAATGATGTGTTTAAGTCAGAGCCCACCTTTTCTTCGGAAGATGAAGCATGGTGGGACATGGAGACTATTATGTGCTGCACATGGGGGGCATATAAGACCGATTACAGGAGCAGTATCTCCTCTAATCTCCTGCTTTCACTATTAGCTCTTATTTCAAGTATAAACAAGCATCAAATATCCAAATGAAAAATGAAGAGCTACAGAATTCCTAGCACTTCTGGCACTGTTACTTCTTTCTCATTAATATTTTTTAAGAGCTTAAATTTATGCCTGATTTAAAAGTTATAATTACCGGAATTATCACAATAATGATTCTCTAGTTCAAGCTCTTTTTGTTAGCTCTAAATAACTTGGTGTTAAAGAGCGTACATACTTTTCATTAAAATCCAAAAAGCCACTGCTATCAAGATGATTCCAACTCCTAGCGACCCTATAGGACAGAGTAGAACTGACATAACCCACAGTGTTTCCAAGGTTATAAATCTTTACAGAAGCAGACTGCCTCATCTTTCTCCTGAAGAGTGGCTTGTGGGTTTGAACTGCTGACCTCTTGATTAGCAGCTGAACGTTTTTAACCACTATGCCACCAGAGCTCCTTTCTTTTCATTAGTCAGTTGAAATGTTTCTCACTTCCAATGTGACTGGACACATCAAATGTGTTAGGTATAAGTCTGCATTCATCAGTATGAACCTGAAGAAAAATAAACACATTTCTAAGTTTCTATCAAAGAAGGAGAGAACTTATAAAGGAATGAAACAGTGGCTGATGGGGCATATTTTTACCACTACGAAGGCTTGTTAGTTGCTGTTGAGTTGACCCTGATTCATGGCGGCTCCATGCACAACAGAACACAACATTGCCCAGCCTGATTCATGGCGGCTCCATGCACAACAACACAACGTTGCCCAGTCCTGTGCCATCTTCATGACTGTGGGCATGCCGGCGTCCATTGTAGTAGCCACTGTGTATTCTGAGCTCCTGCCAATGCACGGGCCTCATCATTTAGCACTATAGCAGACAATATTCTGTTATAATCTATAGACTTTCCATTGGCTAATTTTTGGAAATAGCTTGCCAGGTCTTTCTTCCAAGAATATCTTAATCTGGGAGCTTTTCTGAAACCTGTCCACCATAAGTGACCCTGCTGGTATTTGAAATACTGGTGGCCTAGCTTCCAGCATCATAGCAACAGGCTAGCCACCACAGGAAGTCAAATTGACAGATGGGTGGTGAACTGCCAAGGCCCACTCACTGCTATCGTGTTGATTAGCAACCATTTAGGAAAGAGAAGAACTGCCCCATATAAATCTTTACAGAGGCAGACAGCCCTATCTTTATCCTGCAGAGCAGCTGGTGGGTTTGAACCACTAAACTTTTGGTTAGCAGATGAGTGCTTTAACTACTAAACCTCCAGAGCTCCAACTACCACCGCAATCTGTATTATTCAATATCTTTTGAAAGTGTTTTGAAAGGTGTTTATCTGCTTACCTAGTGCCACTCTGACAAGAACATATCACAAATGGGATGGCCTTAACAAACAGGAGTTTATTCTCTTACAGTTCGGGAGGCTAGAAGTCTGAGTTCAAAGTGCCAGGCTCTAGGGGCTGGGTGAAAGCCCCTCAACCTTGGTTT
>NW_006921616.1:15666042-15669028 GCF_000298275.1 Orycteropus afer afer | reverse complement strand
GCTGGCTGCTGAACAATGACATGGCTACATGCAGGGTCCAAGCATGCCACAAGCTAGAGACTATTCCCAAAGCTGCTGCTTATATATAAGAAGCAGACCACATACCCAAAGGCAGCTATTCGGTTGCTCACAGTAGATTCTACCATGGAGTTGATTACCAGTCATGGGGAATAACTATATCCAGCTGCCCAGCCACTCAACCAGGCCCAGCCAAGTTGACACACAAACTGAACTACCACAATTCCATCCCTTGTCAACTGGACATCTGTACAGATTTTCACTGGGTGGCATCTCTACAGAGATCTCTCACTGGGTGACTGCAGTCCCCTAGTTCCTCTAAGTGGCGACCTCACCGCCTTGGCTTAGTGGGCCCCATTCCTCTCCTTCTTGGGCATGGCAGCCCTGCACCCCCACTCTTGGGCAGCAGCTATGGCTCCATCCTACTGGCTCACATGAACGAGCAGCCCCACACTCCAGAACCAAGTTGGTAAAGGCCTGGTTTTTTGAAACCTAGGGGGCTATGGTGGTTCCACTCCTAAAGGCCATGGTCCTACCGTTTCAGGCTGAGGCAGCTCTCCTTCCCGTTTCCTTGGTCTCTCTGCTTCAGCCGATTAACACCAAAGGCAACCCACTCCGCCGGAAATCTTGGCTCAAAAGCACTCAGCTTTCTTGCTCTGTGGGCCGGCCAACCTGCTACTCCATTCCATGCCCATCTCTTCACCAATTAATGCCAAGGTCCACCCACTCTGCCAGGAAGCCGCTTGCACAATGGCACCCGGCTTTCTCCTACATGGGCTGGTAAATCTGTTGCTGTTTAATGCTGGTCTCTGGGCTCTACTACTGCCATCTCTCATGCTGCATGTTGGGGTCTCTCTGCCAGGGTCTCGGGTCAAGGATGCACTCCACTCCTGTTTCCACATTTTAGGTATCTGTCAGAGCAGCACCCCACTCTCTTGGTACCCTATTCTGTTCTGGTTATCTAGTGCCCCTTGAGAAGAATATACCACAAATAGGATGGCCTTAACAGACAGGAGTTTATTCTCAAGTTTGGGAGGCTAGAATTCTGAGTTCCAAGTGCTGGGCTCTAGGGGCTGTGGGAAAACTCCTTGACCTTGGGCTTCAGCTCTGCCTCTTGCTCCTGGCCACTGAAGCTAGAGGCATCTCTTCACTCAGGCAGCTACTGGCTGCTGAGGCTAATAAGCCCAAGTTTGACAAATAAAATGGTGCAGTCTCGAAGTTACCAAACCACATGGCAGGCCATTAATTCAAGTCCATTGTAAGTCCCAAGGTCAGCAGACCATGGCAGGCTGCTGAACAATGACATGGCTACATGCAAGGTCCAAGCATGCCACAAGCTGGAGACCATTCCCAAAGCTACTGCTTATATACGGGAAGCAGACCACATTCCAAAGACAGCTACTCAGCTGCTTGTGGTAGATCCCACCATGGAGTTGATTACCAGTCTCATCATGGGGAATAACTACCACCAGCTGCCCAGCCACTCAACCGGGCCCAGCCAAGTTGACACACAAACTGAACTACCACAATGTTTTAAGTTTATTTGCTCCCAATACCTGTGAACTTAACTAAGTATTTACTAACAGCCATTGGTGATCCTTGTGTTTGGAAATTAAACTTTCTACTCAGAAAATGACATTAGAAATATTAGTTATTTAAAGAACCTGTGAGTTTTTAATAATTGATCCCTAATACTATTGCAGGTATCTGTAGACTCAGATTCTTACAATAAAAAATGTGTGAGTCTCACAAGCCCTGTCCATGTGCGTCATTTGGGATACTCTTAGCCACTGTGAAGCAAATATGAGTTTCCCTGAAGTCTGAGAGAGCAATTGGCAACTAATCCTAAACAGTGATTTTTCTTGGGTCAATTTTTTCAGGCCATTGCATCTTACAGATCTCAAAGGAAATTTCAAGTCCAGTTATTTGTAAAGCTTACATCAAAAGACAGTATTCGTTTAGTAGCTTTTTTTTAAATAGTCATCTCCTCAGTTAGGAACTTAGTATTTGAGAGCTCTGGTGGCATAGGGCCTAAGGCATTTGACTGCTAACTAGAAGCTGGAGATTCAAACCAACCAGCCACTTCTCAGAGGGAAGATTAGGCAATCTACTTCCGCAGAGCTACCACCTTGGAAACACAAGGAGGGGTCGCTATGAGTCGAATTGACTCGATGGCAGTGAGTTTGGTTTTTTTTTTATGCTAAATTTAGGAACAAGAAAGTCACTAAGTAGTGTTCCCACAATCAGTGAATCAGTTAGCAGTGGCAATCCAAATCTTCATCAGCTGCCCGAGCCATAGCTTTTAGGTATATTACCTATACAAAGAACTACTCATTGTGGAAATGATATACTATTTTGCTCTTCCAGAATATATGACTACGTTTTCCAAGCCATTCAAGACTAGTCTCTTCCTTATAATACTTCTTTGTATGAATTCTTTGAGATTTTGTCTTTCTCTCAGAACTTACAATCTGGTCGGGGAGAAAACACAAATGAACGTGAACTAGTTGAGATACTACATGATAATTCCACACAGAGTTTGTTGTTGACTGCTTTTCAGAGAAAACTATTTGAGAAGGCAGGATTTGGTCTGAGGCTACAGGAATATGTGTAGGATTTGAACTGTTCAAGGTGATTAGTTTGGTATTCCAGAGGGGATAAACCACCTGAATAAAGATATCAAAATCATGAATTTGGTCTAATCAGTCTTTGAGGAAATTCACCTGATTGATGCACAGAATTTACATGGAGAGACTACACTAGAGAAACATCAGATTGCAAACATGAGGCAGAATGTATGTTTAGGGTAGAAAATAAGAAAATACATTTTGAGAAATGGGACATGGTAAAATACACACACCCACATCCACACACATTTATCCATTAAGCAAGGTAAAAGGGAAAATACTTAAAAGGTTAGATACTGTATGATTCAGCATAGTGCCTAAAGCACTTGACTGCTAACCAG
>NW_006921616.1:15658496-15665312 GCF_000298275.1 Orycteropus afer afer | reverse complement strand
TTTGAGCAAATACAATTGCCTAGATATTAAGTTCCTCTGAAATGCTGGACCATCTTTTGAAATTTAGTAAAATTAACTGGCATTTAATTTTAATTTATATTTTTAAAGACAGTGACCATCACATGCAATGTCAGCATTCAGGAAAAAAAAAAAAAAAGTTTCTGAACATTTTTATGGGCACTGACTTTGAGAACAAGCCTCTTCTCAAGGGTGAAATTTTCTTTCAGGATGGGCAAGTGGCAGGTGGGTTGGGTGGGTTTTACTAGTCCTCATCTTTTTGCCCTGGCAGCATAAGGTCCTCAGGAACTTGGGGCTTTCCACAAGTGACCACAAAAACTTGACTCATAGCATTAAACCCCCAGCCAATGAAAAAATCCAGCTAATATCCTAAGTCTATCAACATGCATATTATTTGAAAGTAAACTATAGAAACAACCTAAGCTATAATGGTGAACATGCAGCGAGTTTAAGTACTACTGTCATATCTTGTTAGTGATGTTTTAAAGTTTTTGTGACTACTCATTGGGGTTGGTCAAGTTCACCAGGCATTTGATCTGTAACTACAGTCACAGTTGTGTTCTGAAAATACAACACATCTATGCTGGCAGTGGGTAAACTGTGAAAACCACTCATGTCTAAGCAAGGGGAAAAAAGAGTTCAGAAAAGAAATGAGTCATAAAAAATTGTCTTAATACTTTATCACCTCAGGAACTATCATCTATCTCTGAGCACAAGCACACATGGTGCTTTGTCTTAATCTTTTAGATCTTTTTTGGGTCCCCAAAGTGTTTGTAGTTCTTTAAAACAAGAGTTAGTTTTTCATAAATTAAGTGCAAATCTTGAAAATCTAATCAAAGCTTTCCCCTTCACCTAAATTAATATGAAGGGGAAGGTCGCATACAATAAGGAAGAGGTTAGCACAAAATACTCAAGGAAAGGAAGACACTAGGGGGGACACAAGAGTTAAAAGCAACAGAGGTAAACACTAATTCATACACAATCCTGCAATAACAGCAATGAAAATAATCATCTAAGAATTTATACATAGATAGACAGGCAAGTTAGACAGGTGTGGGAAGGAGAATGGGATTATGCCCATTCATATGTATAGGTTTGAATGAAGATATTTCTACATACATAGTTACATAAGCTACAAATATATCCATTAATATAGTAGAGCATACAGGAGGCAAAGTTATGAAAACTTCTTGCCCAAACCAAAAACCCTGAGGCAGTGAGTTGCTGAGCCTGAGGACTCAGGACCCTAGTCTCAGGGGACATCAAATTCAATTCACACAACATAGTCCACAAAGAAAATGATCTACATCCTAGTTTGGAGACTAGTGTGACTGGTGCCTTAAAAACTTATGAGTGGCCATGTAAGGTACAACTACTGGCTTCTCCCTCTCCAGAGCAAAGGAGAGCAAAGAAAATAAAAGACATATAGAAGCAATTAGTTCAGAGGACTAGTGGACCATGTGAATCTCAGTTTCCGTGACCCTGAGACCAGAACTAGATAGTACCTGGTTACCACTGCCAACTGCTCTGAAATGGATCACATTAGAAGGTTCCAGATAGAGTGGGAGAAAAATGTGGAACAAAACTCAAAATTATAAATACAAACAAGCTTTTTATGACTCATTTCACTGGTCAGATGAAGACTGGAGGAACCCCTGAGACCATGGCCCTCAGTCACCCTCTGACCTGGAATGGCTGAACTCACTTCTAGAGCTGAATTTTCAGTCAAGCAATAGACAGGTCTACAAGGTGAACGATTACTCTAGGAAGGTACACACTCCTTAGAACAATCAAGCACTTGAGATCAGAAGGGCAGCATTTGCCCAAGGACAATGTTCCAAAGACAGGAAGAGTTAGGAAAGAAAATGGAGGGGAAGCAAAAAACGCAGGGAGGATGTGGGAGGAGTTATGTGAAAAAACCTAACCAAAGCCAAAGGAATTCCCTTAATAAAATATAGTCTATTAGAATAAGCAAATCAGTTATACATTCATTATTCAATTATAAGTATTTAAATCTTGTTAACTGTTTACTACCTAATGCTCCATGGTCCTTCCTATTCATCTAGCTAGGCTCCGTAATGTGGAAACCAAGAGTCCCCACACCTGAGCATTTCCTTTCCTATTCATTTATAAGTCAGGCCATCTTCCTTCCAAGGCAGCTGTCCTCCAGGTGTTGGCCCAGTATTCCCAGCAACTGTGATCTCCAGGCATCTCCAGTCAGTGTCAGATTACCCAACAAGCAAGATAGCATGGGCTTACTTACTAATCTGCAGAGAACAATTTCACATGTTTTTCACTAGTGAAAATCTATTTGCTACAATTAATAGGTAAGCACGAGTAAGCCTGTGCTTACCTTTCTTATTGGGTAATCTGCCTATGTCACTACTTCAACCCATGCTTCCATGATCACTGAGTCAAAGAGAAGCATTGTGTACTGGCTTGTAAATGCTTTCTCCTGTAAGTGACACACATTACCACTATTCATATATATTTTATTGGCCAAAATTGATCACATCCTGTTGCTGTTGATTCCAACACATATATAGGGACACTATAAGTAGAACTGGGAGCTCTGGTGGCGTAGTGCCTAAGGCACTTGACCTGCTAACCAGAAGGCTGGTGGTTCAAACCCACCAGCCACTCCTCAGAAGGAAGATGGGGCAATCTACTTCCATAGTGATACTGCCTCGGAAACCCAAGGAGGGGTCGCTATGATTCGGGGCCAACTCGAAGGCACATAACAACTACAACATAAGCAGAACTATAAGTAGAACTGCCCCATAAAGCTTCTAAGGGTATAAATTTTTATGGAAGTGACTTATGTGGAGAAGAGGGTACATACATAGAGATGTTCACTGAATGCCTATTAAAAAAAAAAAAAACTCACTGTCGTCAAGTCGGATCCAACTCACATTGACCCCTCCTTGGGTTTTCAAGGCTATATCTCTATGGAAATAGATCGCCCAATTTACCTTTTGAGGAGTGGCTGGTGGGTTTGAACAGCCAGCCTTCTCATTAGCAGTCAAATGCCTTAGGCACTGCACCACCAGAGCTCAGTGCCTATACTTCAACCTAATATCCATCCTGATGTGTTTTTTTTTTTTTTTTTTTTTTGTAGTTTCTGGTGTCTTCAAACACTGAATTTTGCCAGGGATTCTATGGGTGAACCCGCTTACTCTCATTGGTGTTCCCAGTGTAGGGACTTTTTGTGAGTTTCCTCTACTCTGCTGAGGACATTAGCACTCTTCCATCTGTTTGCTAAAGTCAAAGTATGTCTTTATCTCTTTTATTTATTTATGTTTCTTTTTTGCCTCCTATTGTCTTTATAAAGAGCCCTGGTAGCTTAGTGGTTAAATGGTTGGCTGTGAACTGAATGGTCAGCAGTTCAAACCTACCATCTGCTCCGTGGGAGAAAGATGAGGCAGTTTGCTTCAGTAAAGCTTTGTTGTTGTTGTTTTTAGATACCATCCAGTCATCTCTGATTCATAATGACCCTATGTGCAACAGAACAAAACACTGCCCAGGCCCCTTGAAAACCCTAGGGGCAGTTCTACACTGACATTTAGGGTGGCTGAGTCAGAATCAACTTGATAGCATTGGGATTGTCCTTATAAATTAATGTCTCTCTAATTCTTCTTTTCATATGTTGGACATCTCCTAGAATTATTGTTCCCAGAGCATCTGTAGCACAATTCACTCATTCTATAAACGAGTAAATATAACTGTGTGTGACAAAAAAGTCACCATAAGAATTAAAACTGTTTTTTTTTTTTTTTTAGTTTTAATTCTTGCTTTTCCTGTGTTGGCCTTTGGGGATAGAGAGGAGATAGACATGCTGTGTTCACTGGGACTTCAATATCTAAGCAACACTTAGATCATGGATTGGCAAATAGAAATGAATGGAAGATATGAGTTGTGTTTGGCACACAGAAATGAATTCGTGATATGAGTTGCCATGTTGACTTTTGTCACACACATTTATAGAATGAGTGAATGGTGCTACAGGCGCTCTGGGAACAATAATTCTAGGAGATGTTAAGTAAGAGTATTATGAGTACAGAAATTTTATTGTCAAACTATTTGGATGAGATCAGCTACATAAAAGTAAAGAAGTTTCACTATGGCAGAGATTTTAATCAGTTCCTGCTAATTGTGGAGTCTCAGAGGGAGTAGCAGAAGCAGCAGTTGCCAAAGTAGTCTGACCACAAAACACTTTTCATACTCACTCAAAATTATAAATGCGTTTCAGATGTAGGGCTTCTTGGAGGGGAGTTTGGGAAATTCTAACCTAGGTGATCACTTGCGAATTTTGAGTTTCTTTGACTCCAAATTACATAACAAGCACATTTTAGGAATGACTTTTGACGATAATTTTCTCGTTTCTAGTGGTTTAATAGATTAAATGAAGATGATATTAACCTTTGGCATAAGAAAAAAAATGTATTTATACACACATACTTACACTTATAAACATAGATATGCACAATAGGTATTTTATTTTGAAGTTTAAAATAGAAGTTTTTAAATGAATAACAGTCTTAACCTTATAGTGATAGTCTTGAGCAGTAACAGGTAAGCAATCTTAAAGACATTAGCAATTAGTAAGAGAAAGAAGATTTCAAATTGTGTTGGCCAGTGCTGAAAGATCTCAGAGGTAGAATTATTACATCCAAGTTTGGATCATTTATTTTCTGTTTGTTACAAACCCAGTTTTGTCTCTAATGAGCTGAGGAAAAGCTGAGGAGATCTAGCAATAACAGCCAAAGTATTTCTGTGATTTCTTCCTTTCACATTCAATACTAGGAGAGAAAGGGCAATGGTGGCACAAGGTCAAAATAGCTAATATAAAGGAGTGAGAGTACCCCTTCTAATTTTCATTGAGAAAAGCATACACATTTGTATGAACATCCCTCAAAAAGTTTCTTTTACTTGCTGTAGTCACTTCTATTACAAGTCACATTTATTTTAGAGGTTCCATGTATTTGAATGCTTTTCAAGTTTCTTGTTGTCTAACTTTTAATATCTCAGTTACGAAAAACAAAATACACTAACATATAAAGCACAGAGTGGACAAGGTATTCTACTGCCCTTTTCCTTGGAATCTCCCTTGCTAAGGATGCCAAGATAGTGAACAGATTCAAGCATTTATCGACTCATTCAACAGGTATTTTATGGCCTCTAGAGTTTATATATATATGGAAGGAAGCTCTCTTTTTTGGTTACCAGAGATGGGGGCAGGGAGAACATAGCTAGACAGGTAGAAACAAGTATTGATTTGGGTAAAGGGAAGGGCAATGTACTAAAAGTGAGTGATCAACATGGTGGCATTGAGGAGGAGGAAGACAGAGAGGTACACAGGAGGTACAGACAACAAAGATGAAGCCTTTTGCATGTACAGTACTGGGTTGTCAGTGATGGCAAGCATTGATCTACAGGCGGATAGATAGGTGGACAGGCTAAATGATCAGGTATTGTCTAGGCAGTGGGGAGTGTGTCCATTACCATGTATAATGTTTCTACATGCATATTTGTATGTGCTATAAGAATAATAGAGGCGCTCTGGTAGTGTAGTGACTAAGGTACTTGACTGCTAACCAGAAGGCTGGCGGTTCAAACCCACCAGCCACTCACTCCTCGGAAGGAAGGTTGGGCAATCTACTTCTGTAGTGATACTGTCTCGGAAACCCAAGGAGGGGTCACTATGAGTTGGTTGGGCTCGATGGCACATAACAACAACACATAAGAATTATAACAATAAAAAGCATTTGATGGCCTCTAGAATGGAGCCAGGGATATAAAAATTATTTAAGCTGAACAAGTTACATCAGAAACCCCTCTCTCTCTTTTTTAACATGTAAGATCAAGGAAGGATCCATTGCAACTGTCTTCTGGCAGAGCTTGCAGTAAAACACAAGTTTTTTGATTTGCAGTTCTTGTTCCTTTCACTCCATCCAGAGCTTGGGGCTGACCCTCAATTCTATAATTTTACATGTAAAGGCTTCTAAAATTATTCCCCTACTAGGACATGCCACCAGCTCTGGACAGCATCCGACTCTACTGCAGAGGCCTCCTTTATCAGACATCTCCTGGGCCATAAAACACAAGAAGCACAAATGCTTTGTCTGAAACCTGGAGCAATTGGAAAGCCTGGCATGTAACTCTGTAGTTGACTTAGAGCTACCTATGCAAATATGCCAAATATATGGATCTGTGTCTATTTGATTGAGTTAGTTGCAACTGAAGTCATCATCTGATTAAGCTTATATTCACTGGCATGCCTGTGGACCCATCCAACTTCTGCATTGGTAAAGAGTCTATGATGATGTGGTAGGAATCACCACCTTTGCATCATCCCAGTTCTTAACGATGGCACGCTCTATGCAGTTCTTTCAGAGATGGACTAGTCCATTGATATTTATATTTTCAGTTGAGAGGCATAACTTCAGGTTCTCCAACTTCACTTTCTGTCATATTATCCCTTAATGTATACATCAAGGGAAAAGTGTCAAAGTAAACACAGATTAGTATTTTCAATTTTCATGGCATTTTGAAAATAGAACACTTAAACATATTTATTAGAAATACAATAAATAGGAATTCATTATGGGCTTATAAACCATTACCATATTAATGACAAAATAGAATATACCATGTTTCATATAAGTATAATGTAAGTTTACTTATTAAAATAATCCTACTCTTTCTTAGGAAAGCAGGAGAAAGGGGATAAAAGCCAGGAACCCGGACAGAAGAGCAGTCAGCCCCAGGGATACAGGTGAGGAGAGACAACTCAGGGAC
>NW_006921616.1:15636179-15655106 GCF_000298275.1 Orycteropus afer afer | reverse complement strand
GGTCGACGAAAGAGGGGAGGCCTTCAACGAAATGGATTGATACGGTGGCTGCGATGATGGGATCAAGTATAGCAGGGATTGTGGGGCTGGTGCAGGATCAGGCAGTGTTTCGTTCTGCTGTGCATGGGGTCGCTATGAGTCGGACATGACTCGATGGCACTTAACAACAACAACTCTTTCTTATATAGACTTAAAAAGTGTGAAATTTCTTCTGTGACTAAACCTTCATTCCCTAGATGTTATTTTTGTGACTTGAGTATCATATATGATCAAATATAACACAAGATCATTTCACAAAATGATAAGTCAAAACAAAGAGATTTATCTTATATTGAGGTCCTTACAGGATCTCTCATAAAATGGAATATTCACATAGTACTTTATTTTGAACAATAGAGCATTTTGGGGGGAAAGACATATTTGCCTGCACCTACCTCAATGTTACCTGAGTATTTCTTGGAGAAGACATATTTGCCTACAATTACCTCAATATTACATCATTTACCTCAATGTTACCTGCAGTTACCTCAATTACCTGATAACTGATTACAAGTTTGTCAGAGGAATTTGAGAAATATTTAAAAATTATCTCTGAGTCTACTATACTACATCATAATTTGAAGTGTTGGATATTTTTCAGTTAAAAAGCAATAGTTTATCAATAAAAAAATACTGTTTTTTGGTAACATCTTTTAAGATAACAAAGGAATTGCCATAGACTAATGTTACATTTATAGGATAGGCCTGTGTGAAATTCATTTGGTACCTCCATATAAAGGTAGCAATGAAACAAATACAATTATATATTTTATTTGTACTTGAATATGATGGTATTTCTATTCACACATGCAACTATATACATGATTATATGTATCTATATAAATATTTGATTGTATACATATGCCATGGCTTTCCTATGTGCTTAGTTTTTTTTTTTTTTAATATAGATTCCCATCTCTTGATCAATTTGAGACCTTGAATAATTTTGTAATTGTAATTTTGTCCATAATCATACTTGCAGCATTTTTCTTCTTATACAGAGGTCTAATACCATTCATAGGCAGAAGCACGGCAGACTTACACTCTACCACTGTGGCTTCCTGTCAAAGCAGGGCTTGCATAAAGCCTGCAGGCAAACATTATTCATGAGAACATTTGTGCCTTTTCCAGAGGAATGAATTAGCCTAAGTCACAATACTCTCCAAGTAAGGCCCCAGTGTATCTTCATTTCATATTCTAAGAAACTGATGCAGAAAGGTTAGAAATGAGAAGGTTAAGGCCTCACTATACAGTAGATGTCCTGGATAGAATTGCATGCACAAGTCCAGATTAACAAATTGATGTCTAAAACAGGTCTTGATGTGCTACACATTTAAAATAATTTCCTTAGGAGAAAGTCACTTACGCATATATATTTCTTAGTCACATCACTGAAAGTGGTTGAGAAAACTAGCATGACCTGGGAGTCTAGTCTCATGACATATTAGTCAGACTTTGGGGTTTCCTCAAACTAGGGAGGGGCTGATTGTTATTTGTGATCAGACAGATACCCTGTGAACAGGAAGTCAGCAGAAGGTGGAGGCACACCCATGCATGACTCCCTACAAATCATTCCCTGTAATCCCAGGAGACCTAGTTACGAGAACTCTGATCTCATCAGTGTGGGACTCAATTTAAGAGAGAAGATGGCAAGTTTTAAGAGGAATTTGGAGAATAAAGGCATTATTTTGACCAAAATGTTAAGTCAATGGCTCATGCCACCAAGGAAAGAGAAGTAACCAAAAGTACTTGTTTCAAGCTTTAAAATATTTATTTTTCTCTTAGAGCACCTTGTATCCTTCTGACACGTTCTGGCTATACCTTTGGTAATTAGCAGATTGGAAGGCACAGTATATGTCAATATATACAATATACACAGCAGTACATTGACAGAGAGCTTCCAGAAATTCAAACTGGATTCAGAAAGGGATGTGGTGCAAGGGATGTCATTGCTGATGTCAGATGGATCTTGGCTCAAAGCAAAGGATACCAGAAAGATGTATTATTGACTATGCAAAAGAATTTGACTGTGTGTATCATAATAAATTATAGGTAACATTGAGAAGAATGGGAATCCCAGAACACTGGAATTGTACTCACGAGGAACCTGTACATAGACCAGGAGGCTATCATTCAAACAGAACAAGGGAACACTGCATGGTTTAAAATCAAGAGGGGAGTGTGTCTGGGTTGTATCCTTTCACCATACTTACTCAATCTATATGCTGAGCAAATAATCCAAGAAGCTGGACTATGTGAAGGAGAATGTGGCATCAGGATTGGAGGAAGAAATATTAACAACCTGCAATATGCTGATGACACAACTTTGCTTGCTGAAAGTGAGGATGACTTGAAGCACTTACTGATGAATATTGAAGACTATAGTCTGTAATATGGATTATAGCTCAATATAAAGAAAACCAAAAATTCTCATAACTGCACCTGTAAGCAGCATCATGATAAATGGAGAAAAGTTTGAAATTATCAAAGACTTCACATTGCTTGGTTCTACAATCGACGCCAATGGAAGCAGCAATCAGGACATCAGATGTTGTATAGCCCTGGGCAAATCAGCTGCAAAGGACCTCTTTCAAGTGCTGAATAGCAAAGATGTCTCCTTGAGGACTAAGGTGCACCTAACCCAAGCCATGATGTTTTCAATCGCCTCATATACATGTGAGAGCTGAACAATGAATCAGGAAGACTGAAGAAGAGTGGATTCTCTTGAGTTGTGGTGCTGGCAAAGAATGCTGAAACTACCATGGACTGCTAAAAGAACTAACAAATCTGTCCTAGAGAAAGTGCAGCCGGAGTGCTCCTTGGAAGCGAGAATGGCCAGACTTTGTCTCACCTACTTTGGTCATGTGGTCAAATGGGAGCATTTCCTGGAGAAATGCTTGGTAAGGTGGAGGGTCGACAAAAGGGGAAGGCCCTCAATGAGATGGATTGACACAGTGGTTGGCGTGATGGGCTCAAGTATACCAAGGATTATGGAGCTGATGCAGGACCAGGCAGTGTTTTGTTCTGCTGTGTATAGGGTCTTTATGATTAAGAGATAACTCGATGGCACCTAACAACAACAAGACACAAGTTGTTTAATAGATATTTGTTGAATGATTAGATGATTGTGAAAACTCCTTAGATCTATCTTTATTTTCTATTCCAAATTCACTTCCTCCACTACTTATAAGTTATTATGTTATACAACCAAATGCAAGCCACTGTCATCAAGTCAATTCAAACACAGCAACCCTATAGGATACAGTAGATCTGCCCCATACAGTTTCCTAGGCTATAAATCTTTACAAAAGTAGACTGCCTCATCTTTCTCCGCTGGAACTGCTGGTGGGTTCAAGCCACTGACCTCTTTCCTAGCAGCTGAATGTTTTAACCACTGTACCACCAGAGCTCTTTATATCAACATATACAAGTATGTCAATTAATTGTAACGTTTTCTCTATTGAACCAATGTCTAGTTTCTCTATGTATATTTTAATAATAATTTTATTTTTTATTAAGGTAATATAGTCTCAATGTTTTTTTGAAAAATAAAGTTGTGTTAAAGTTCTAAAGTACAACAGATCTCGGTTGCGACAGGTAAACATGTTGACTCTTCTAGTGGTTTCTCATTGTCTGGTCTCTGTATTTTAAATGGGTTGCTTATTCTGCTTTGTCTTTATTTAGCAACTTTATATAGTATTGACATTATATTAAAACAGTTGAGGATTAATTGTCTTACATGCATACATGCAGATTCTCTCTCTTTCATATTCCCATCTGTTTCTCTATTCCCATCCTCCACATGCAGCTATGTCATTAAAACACACACACACACACACACAAAACCAACTCACTGCCATTGAGTAGGTTCCTACTCATAACGACCCCTCCTTGGGTTTCTGAGGCGGTGTCTCTATGGAAAGTAGATTGCCCAGTCTGCCTTCTGATTAAGCTGAATTCTTTTGTCTGTATTCTGTTATTTCAATTATATCACACAACTTTGGACAATTCAACTTCTTACAGGTATACAACTTATCAACACCAATTACAGTAATCAGCTGTGCAACCCTACCCATAATCAATGCAATTTTTCCATCACTGTTAACCTCCATTTCCCCCTCCATCCCATACCTGTTAAGCACCAATAAACTTTGGTCTCTATACATTTGCCTTTCTAATCTTTTTATGTAAGTGAGGTCATACAATATTTGTCCATTTGTGGTCGACTTGTTTTGCTCAGCACAATGTCTTCAAGCTCCATCCATGCTGTAGTATGTATCAAGTCTTCATTTTGCCTTATGGCTGAGTAGTATTACATTTTATGTATGTCCTTGTTTACCCATTCATCTGTTGACAGGCATTTAGGTTGTTCTCACCTTTTGGCGATTGTGAATAGCGCTGCAGTGAACATCGGTGTACAAGTCTCTTTCTGAGTCTCTGGTTTTAAGTTTTTTGGGTATATAACTAGGAGTGGAATTGCTGAGTCATGTTAATTCTATTTTTAGTTTTTTAGGAACCACCACAGTGTTTTCCATGGTGGTGATACCATTTTGCATTCCCTTTAGCAATGGATAAGGGTTCCAATTTCCCCACATCTCACTAACATTTGTTATTTTCTATTTCATTTATTTATTTATTTTAATCTTAGCCATCCTAGTGAGAGTGAAATGTTACCGCACTGTGGTTTTAATTTGCATCTCTCTGGTGGCTGATGCCGCTGAACATCTTTTCTTGTGCTTGTGGCCATTTGAATGTCCTCTTTGGTAAAATGAAGGAACTGTTGGTGTAGTGATTAAAGCATTAGGCTTAAAAGGATGGTAGTTCTAACCCACCAGCTGCTCCGAAGAAGAAAGATGGGCAATCTGCTTCCGTAAAGACTTATATAGCCTTGGAAATCTAAGGCCTCAGAGCTCAGCTCTGATTACGTGCATCTGGATAGTTACAAGTGAAAAGATGTAACATAGAGGAGCTCATGAGTCTTATTATGGGTTTGACCTCGAAGTGGTATTCTTCACTTCTGTCCATTTTCCATTCACTAAAACTCAGTCACGTGTTTCCCCATCTCCTCAGCTGCAGAACCCTACAAAATGTAATTTAGTGGGGTGCTCCAGACACAGAGAAGAACATAGAATCTCATGAGTACTTAGTCTCCATTGAAAAAGATTTATCAATAATATTTCCAAATGCACATGTATATCCAATGATCTATCAATTTCAGTTTCTATCTTCTTTTTCTTTCTTTCTCTCCTCACCCCTCCATCCCACACACACCTCCTGGAGCCATTCCTACTGCAACCATCCATATTTTACTGCTTGGAAGACTGGGCAATCTACTTCTGTAGTGATACTGCCTTGGAAACTCAAGGAGGGGTCACTATGAGTCGAATCTGACTGCACAGCAGGGAGTTTGTTTTTTGTTTGGTCAAGGTTTGCATTACAATAAGTATTTTGAAAAATGCATTTTACTATCTCCTATTCAACCTCCATTACCTGGAATCTCTGTCTTCTTCTTTCTTTCTTTCCTTTTTTTTTTTTTTTTGTCTTCTTCTTTCTTGAATTATATGCTTGTTTAGGAATCCTTCTTTAAAAATAACACAAGGAAAGTATATCTTTTTTGAATCCTTGCATATGTGAAAATGCCTTTAATCACCCTTGACTGACAATTCAATTGGGCATACACATCTAAATTTAAAATAATTGTGTTCAGGAAATTTGGAGACATTCAAAATACATGTAACTTTTATATTTTTCCTTTGTATTTGATCTGCTTTATGTTTTGAGATGATGTTTTAGGTTCTTCTCTTTACTCTTGGCTTCTAATATATGGAATGTTGTATATTGGTGTATATAATTATTGGTTAATTACAAATATATTCTCATAGACTTTAGGTGGAACTGTCTATCTTAGAAGTCCATGGCCTTTATTTCTGGAAATTTTTTCCATCATTTTGTCAATTGATTTTTCCCTATCTTTCTGGATAGGGGAAAAAATCTCTTCTGGAACTTTCTAGGATTTGACTTAGTCAAAATTTTTTTTATTTATTCTCTAATTTTTTCCTATTTCTACATGTTTGTTCTACTTTCTCGAAGACTTTTTCAACTAGATCTTCTAACTCATCTATCATATTTTTTACATCGTTGAGTGTATTTAAACTTTTAATAGGTTGTTCTTATCTTGTATATAAATTTCTTTTTTATTCCTGTCTTATAGGAGCACAGATAAGAATGCATGTGTTCAGTTCATCTTGTTGAACTACAAACTACTCTAGTTTTTTTTTTTCAGAAAATAAACCTCTAGTCTCCGGATGCTAGATTGTTGTTATGGTTGTTAGGTGCTGATAAGTCGACTCTGACTCATAGAGACCCTATATACAATAGAATGGTCCTGTGCCAGCCTCACAACACTTGCCATAGCTGAGCCCATCATTGTAGTCCTGTGTCAATCCATCTCTTTGAGGGTCTTCCTCTTTTTCGTTGACCCTCCACTTTACCAAGCATGATATCCTTCTCCAAGGAATGGTCCTTTCTGACAACATGACCAAAGTAGGTGAGACAAAGTCTGGTCATTCTCACTTCTAAGGAGCATTCTGGCTGTACTTCTTCCGGGACGGATTTGCTAGTTCTTTTAGTGGTCCATGGTACTCTTACCATTCTTTGCCAACACCACAACTCAAAAGCATCAACTCTTCTTCAGTCTTCCTTATTCATTGGCCGACTCTCACATGTATATGAGGTGATTGAAAGTACCATGGCTTGGGTTAGGCACACCTTAGTCTTTAGGAGACATCTTTGCTTTTCACCACTTGAAAGAGGTCTTTTGCAGTAGATTTGTCCATTGCAATACGTGATCTGATGTCTTGACTGCTGCTTCTATTGGTGTTGATTGTGAAACCAAGGAATATGAAATCTTTGACAACTTCAATCTTTTCAACATTTATTGTGATGCTGCTTGTTGGTCCAATTGTGAGGATTTTCTTTTTCTTTATGTTGAGATGTAATCCATACTGCTGACTGAAGTCTTTAACCTTCATCAGTAAGTGCTTTAAGTCTTCCTCACTTTCAGCAAGCAAAGTTGTGTCATCTGTGTATCGCAGGTTATTAATGAGTCTTCCTCCAACCTGATCCCATGTTCTTCTACATATAGTCCAGTTTCTCAGATTATTTGTTCACTGTTTTGGTTACCTAGTGCTGCTCTGACAAGAATATACCACAAATGGGATGGCTTGAACAAACAGAAGCTTATTCTCACACAGTTCGGAGGCTTTAAGTCCGAGTTCAAAGTGCCAGTCTCTAGAGGCTGGGTTAAATCCCCTCAACTTTGGGATTCAGCTCTGCCTCCTGCTCCTGGCCCACTGAAGCTAGAAGCTTTACTTCACTCACACAACTGCTGGCTGCTGAGGCTGACAAGCCCAAGGTTAACAAATAAAAAAGGCATAGTCCCAATTTACCAAACCACATGGCAGGCCATTAACTCAAGTCCATTGAAAGTCCCAAGATTGGCAGAGCATGGCAGGCTGCTGAACTATGACTCAGCTACATGCAGGGTTCAAGCGTGCCATAAGCTAGAGACCATTCCCCAAGGCTTCTCCTTATATACAGGAAGCAGACCACATCTCTAAGGCAGCTACTCAGCTGCTCACAGTAGATTCCACCACGGAGTTTATTACCAGTCTCATCATGGGGAATACTACATCCAGCTGCCCAGCCACTCAATCAGGCCCAGCCAAGTTGACACATAAACTTAACTACCACACTCAGCATACAGATTGAACAAGTATGATGAAAGGATATGACCCTGACACACTCCCCTCCTGATTTTAAACCATGCAGTATCCCCTTGTTCTGTTCTAACAATAGCCTTCCTGTCTATGTACAGGTTCCTCATGAGCACAATTAAGTGTTCTGGAATTCCCATTCTTCTCAATGTTATCTATAATTTGTAATGATCCACTCAATCAAATGCTTTTGCATAGTCAATAAAACACAAGTAAATATCTTTCTGGTATTCGTTGCTTTCAACTAAGATCCATCTGACATCAGCAATGATATCTCTTGTTCCACGTCCTCTTCTGAATCCAGTTTGCATTTCTGGAAGTTCTCTGCCAATATAATCATTTTTTAATTATCGTCAGCAAGATTTTACTTGTGTGTGATATTAATGATATTGTTCAATAATTTACACATTCTGTGGGATCACCTCTCTTTGGAATGTGTACAAGTATGGATCTCTTCCAGTCAGTTGGCCAGATAACTGTCTTCCAAATTTGTTAGCATAGATGAGTGAGTGCCTCCCATGTGGCATCCATTTGTTGAAACATCTCAGTAGGCATTCCATTAATTCCTGGAGCCTTGTTTTTCACCAATTCCTTCAGTGAGCTTGAACTTCTTCCTTCAGTATCATTGGTTCTTGGTCATATTCTCCCTCCTGAAATGATTGAACATCAACCAATTCTTTTTGGTACAGTGGCTCTGTGTATTCCTTCCATCTTCTTTTGATGTTTCCTGCGTCATTCAATATATTGCCCATAGAATCTTTCAATATTGCAACTCGAGGCTAGGCAAGGAGAATTGAATTCCTTCTTATTCTTAACACCTCCAGCAGACATGCAGTGTGTAAATTGCAGAGTTTGCATTTCCACCTCAGATATACTGTATCAGAGTCTATATTTTTTAACAAGATCCCTAGAGGATTCTTATGGAATCTTATATAAACATAAAAAAACACCTGGTGATCTCTAAGAATCACCTGTGGATCTTGTTAAACTATAGCTTCTGATTCAGTATATCTGGTATGGAAATACAAATACTCAGCAAGGGGTTGAACCAAAATGAACAGATTCAAAGCCCTGCTAAATTCTTTCATCTTCCAAATCAGTGACCAAGCCTCCATCTGATTTTAGTTCTTACAGACATTCATTGCAATTTATCATATATGTTGATGTCTCTTCTCCCTTTTATTTGTCTTTACCAGTTAAGGAGCCTGAGTTGTATAACAGTTAAGCACTTAGCTATGCACTGAAAAGTTGCTGACTAAAATCCACTCAGCAGCTCCGTGAGAGAAACATCTAGCAACCTTCTCCCATAAAGATTACAGCCTAGGAAATCTTACGGAGCAGTTCTACTCTGCTACGTGTGGTCACTGTAAGTCAAAATCATCTTGATGACACCAAACAACATCGATGAGTTAATAACTATTTAAAAATTCACTCATTCTTGTGTTAGAAGAGTTTGGGGAAGGGGAGATAAAACATGTGATTAATTTGCCATTTTCAACTAGAAGTCTCCTCAGGTCCATTTGTATATCTGTTTATCTCAGTGTTGTATTTATTAAATTATACTACTATTGAAAGCATCAATAATGTCTATTTAATTTGTGCTACATAAACTCAAGTAAAGGAAGCTTTTTAAACTATGACACATGATACCATCACCTTGTTGTCACTGCTTTTCTAGTGGTTTTTTTTTTTTTTTAAATTCTGCTCTACATCTCGTCAAAGGGATTTCTAGGGAGTGACTAAGCAATATTTTTCTCATGTCCCCTCACTATCTTCCCCTCCTTGGAAACCTCTTCTTATAGGGAAAGCATTCTTCCACTTTCAAGTAGCATCACTATGTAACACTAATGGCGCTGAGTTTCAGAACCTGAAAGACAGGCCTATCTGTGGCAAGTGACTCTCAGGGTTGTCCCAGAAAGTGTTGACACACTCATCTAAGAGACAGCTGACACACTCATCTAAGAAAGAGTGACAAGGAGAGAGGACTATGAAATGTGGTTAGATTGTCTGGTGGCAGAAACTTTTTCCAGAAATAATAGGGAGGCAGTACAATGTGGTGGCCACCATGAGCTCAGCATTTATGATGTAATAGACCAGACTTTTACCTTTTCTGATCTTCCTGATACTGGGCAAATTGCTAGGACTTTCTCAATTTCAGTTTCCTCACTCTTAAACACATTGCCATTGAGTCAATTCTGACTCATAGCAAACCTGCAAGACATAGTAGAACTGTCCCATACAGTTACCAAGGCTGTAGATCTTTAGGGAAGCAAACTGCCACTCCTTTCTCCCACATCGTGGCTGGTGGATTCAAACTGCTGATCTCTTGATCACTAGCAGAGCACTTAACCACTGGGCCACCAGGGCTCCTTCATTCTGAAAATGGAGACAATAAAAATAATATATGCCTTACTTATTTCAAACCAAAAACCAAAACCAAACTCACTGCCGTGGAGTTGGATCTGACTCATAGTGGACCCCTCCTTGGATTTCCAAGGAAGGTTGGGCAATCTACTTCTGTAGTGATACTGCCTTGGCAACCCAAGCAGGGGTCGCTATGAGTCGGGGCCAACTTGACGGCACATAACAACAACAACAACATCACTACAGAAGTAGATTGCCCAACCTTCCTTCCAAGGAGTGGCTGGTGGGTTTGAACTACTAACCTTCTGGTTAGCAGTCAAGTGCCTTAGGCACTAAGCCACCAGAGCTCCTACTTATTTCAAAGCAATGTGAAAATCAAATGAAATGAACTATGAGCAAGGGCTTTATAAAAATACAGGAAATAAGAGGTATTAGGATTAATGTTGGTAAGTGAATGAATGCATAAACCAGGTAAATAATATTGAATTTTTTTTTTAAACAACACTGCCATCAAGTCAATTCTGACTCATAGTGACCCTGTTCCTATAGAAACAGAGTAGAACTGCCCCATAGGGTTTCCAAGACCATAAATTTTTACGAGAATCATTTTAAAATTTATAATACATACAATGAACTAAATTCAACATTGTTATGTTATTCATTTTAGTGCTACCCAGACCTGTGAGCACATGTTTGCATGTACTTAAATATTGCTGATATTGATTCTGGCAAAAATGATTTGCAAAGCTATAACCTGAAACTCATAGTTTTCTCTTAGTAGAAAGATTTTTTTTTTTTTTTTTTTAATGAATTGGACTGAATCATGAGAGGATGGAGTGTGCTACCAACATTGCCTGGTCCTGTGCCATCCTCACAATCATTGTTAGGTTTGAGCCCATTGTTGCAGCCAGTATGTCAATCCATCTTGTTGAGGGTCTTCCTCTTTTTCATAGAACTTCTACTTTACCAAGTATGAGATCCTTCTCCAGTGACTGGTCCCTTCTGACAACATGACCAAAGTATGAGATGAAGTCTCACCATCCTAGCTTCTAAGGAGCATTCTGGCTGGACTTCATTCCAGACAGATTGCTTTGTTCTTCTGGCAGTCATGATAAAGCCAATATTCTTCAGCAACACCATATTTCAAATGCATCAATTCTTCTGAGGTCTCCCTTATTCATTGTGCAGCTTTAGCAGGCATTTGAAGCAATTGAATATACCATGGCTTGTGTCAGGTGCACTTTAGTCCTCAAAGTGACATCCTTGCTCTTTAACACTTTGAAGAGTTCCTTGCAGCAGATTTTTCCAGTGCAATACATCATCTGATATCTTCACTGCTGCTTCCATTGGCATTGACTGTGGACTCTAGTAAAATGAAATGCTTGACAACATCAATCTTTTCTTTGTTTATCATGATGTTGTTTATTGGTCAAGTTGTAAGGGTTTTTGTCTTCTTTATGTTGAGGTGCCATCCAACTGAAGCTATAGTTTTGATCTTCATCAGTAAGTGATTCAAGTCTTCTTCACTTTCAGCAAGCAAGGTTGTGTCATCCACATATTGTCGGTTGTTAATGAGTCTTCCTCCAGTCCTGATGCTGCACTCTCTTCATGTATAGTCCAACTTCTTGGGTTATTTTCTCAACATGTAGACTGAATTGGTATGATGAAAGGATCCAACTCTGATGCACACCTTTCCTGATTTTAACCCATGAAATATCCCCTTGTTCTGTTCCTCATTAGTGTTCTGGAATTCCCATTCTTCACAATGTACAACCAGAATGATTGTGAATGATGACATGACGTTGAAAATGTAGGTAATATCACTGAATAATCCATGTAGAAGTTGTTAAATAGGATCCTAACTTGGTGTGTAAACTTTTACCTTAAAAACAGAAAACAAACTCACTGCTATCGAGTTGGATCCGACTCATAGCGACCCCTCCTTGGGTTTCCAAGGTGGTATCTCTGTGGAAGTAGATTGCCTAACCTTCCGAGAAGTGACTGGTGGGTTTGAACTGCCAGCCTCCTGGTTAGCAGTCAAATGCCTTAGGCATTATGTCAAACATAATAAAATATTATTTCAAAAAAATAGAACTTCTTCCATATTTTGTAATACGATGGGCAGAATTCTGTGAGATCTAATGTTTCCTCCAATATTCTCTTTCCTACTATTCTGTGTTATTTTTGTTTGTTTGCTTTGTTTTTGGAGTTTTTTTGCTCTTCTTCACCTTCTCCCCACAAAACTGCTCAGGAGGACTCTCCCTATCTGATAATGAGAGCATCTCACAAACTAAGTCTCTAAAGCACCTAGTCCAAAGTGGTTCAAACAATTAAGATGTAAGAAGCCACCCTCATTGTTAACCAACATGAATGCAAACATCATGTTTGGACATTTTTTTTTTTTTTTTCCTTGCAGTGGAACAAATCAATTGCTGTCACATATATCCAAGGTCCATTGGTGGCACAAACAGTGCACTGGCCTACCAACTGAAAGGTTGGCTGTTCAAATCCACCCATCAGCACCAACAAAAACAGGGTGACCTGCTTCTGTAAAGATTACAAACAAGAAAACCCTATGGAAGTCAGTTCTGCTCTGTAACACATGGGATCACCATGAGTTGGAATTGACACCATGGCAACAGGTCTGGGATTGAGTTTTGATTATATGTACTTGACATTGTATTCTTATCTTTAACGTCACTCTGTAAACTTGGATGTCAGAGTATTCTGAAATGTACCACAGAAAGGCCCGCCAGGATCTTTGTGTTGTGGACAGTGGTTCTAAAGTAACTGGAACTGGCCCTGCACGTAGTAGATACTAAATAAATATTTGTTCAGTGCATGTGTGTGGTCATTATTTTGACTGATCTCACAGACACGGTCTTTGTTCACTAATTTACTGATATCTGAATTGACTTTAGAAAGCAAGGAAGTCATGGTGCTTGTTGTTGGGTGCCATCCAATCGATTCTAATTCATAGCAACCTCAGGTGACAGAGTAGAATTGCCCAACACAAGGGTTTTCTTGGGGAACAAGCTACTGAGTCTTTGTCCCACAGAGCCACTGAGTGGGTTTGAACCACCAGCCTTTCCAGTTAGCAGTCAAGCACTTAAGAATTGCACCACCAGGGGCACTTCTAAACTCTGAATTGACTTTAGAAAGTAAGGAAGGCTGATCATGCTGGTTAATATATTTCTACTCCAAAACAAAAACAAAAACAAAACAACCCTCATTGCCATCTAGTCGATTCTGATTCATGGCGACCCCATTGGGTCTATAAATCTTTACAGAAATAGACTGCCCCATCTTCCTTTCACATAGCAGCTGGTGGGTTTGAACTGCTGACAGTCTGGTTAGCAGCCAAATGTCTTATCCACTACTGTTGTTGTTGTTGTTATGTACCCGACTCATAGCGACCCCTCTTTGGGTTCCGAGGCAGTATCACTACATAGATTGTCCCATCTTCCTTCCGAGGAGTGGCTGGTGGGCTTGAACCTCCAGCCTTCTGGTTAGCAGTCAAGTGCCTTAGGCGCTATGTTACCAGAACTCCTATCCACTATTTGTTGTTGTTGTTGTTATGTGCTGTCCACTATTAGTTGTTGTTGTTGTTGTTGTTATGTGCCGTGGAGTCAAACCCGATTCATAGAGACCCCTCCTTGGGTTTCAAAGGCAGTATCACTACGGAAGTAGGATTGCCCAACCTTTCTTCCGAGGAGTGGCTGGTGGGTTTGAACCGCCAGCCATCTGGTTAGCAGGCAAGTGTCTTAGCCACTATGCTACCAGAGCTCCCTATCCACTACTAGTATATCCTAATTTTTAAAATAGGAATTTCTTTCCAGCTCCCCTTTTCCATTCCAAAGCCCTGCTCCGATAGTTCTTCACTTGTAATTCCTTGCTCTCTCAGTGGTCAATGCGGAGCCCCTTCTCCTCTGAGAGGATGAGACATTTGAAGCAGCTCTTCTTCCAGTGCCCTGGCTTCTTAGAATCAGAGATGTCAAAGAAAAAGCCAGAGAAATAAACGAACACAAATGAACTCACTGCTAGAGTCTGAAGCTCCACTGTGCAGAGAATGTCACCAAAAGCTCAGTGTGTTTCTTACACCAGCAGTTGAGTCACCGGCAAGATTTGCATGAGGTGAGCTCCTCACATCCGCGTTGGAGACACGCCTTCTTCTCACACAGACCTTTCAGATCCCTGCGTTCAAGCAGACTCCAAGGGGTGGTGCTACAAGCCCTGCCACTTACCGTCCTGCTGGAGAAAGCGAGGGACCGACTGATCCAGAGCCACAGGTTGGAGACTTAAGGAGCTGTCCCCAATGATCGTCGCCTTGCAAAGGCAGTTCCCGTGCAGCTGCTGGTGTTGAAACCCGGGAGTTTAAGGCCTGGGAGAGGGGCAGGAACCCTCTCTGAAATCTGACACCCAGCCCTGTCGGCCGAGGAAACTTCGCAGGCTGGCTGGTGAGTGAGGAAGCCGGGCTGTTCTTGCTGGAATGCGTTCCCACCCCTCCTGTGAGCTCTCAGAGTTGCCGGCGAAAGGAAATGAGAGGTGGATGCGAGCAACAGGCCTGGGAGAGGGAGCGCGTCTGTTGGTTGTGCCGGAGACTGGGCTGGTTTCGGGTGGGAGCGCGGTAGACCTGGGGTTTCCACCAGAAATGCTTGCGAAGGAGACTGTGATGTGTGTGGCACAGATGCCATCTGAAAATACTAGCCGGCTGTCTTTGTTTTCATATTTGCATATCAAACAGCTGGTTGGAACAAAACACCGGGCACAGCAATGCTGATGTCCTTCCATCTGCACTTCAAAAACAATAGTCAAAACAACAGTAACGCAAGTACCAGTCCTACTACTACTACTACAGTGACAACAACAATAATGTGTTAAAGAGATGTGACCTGGCAAGCTAGGCAAGTGCTAGGACATTTCTTAGTACTTTTTCAGGTGAAATAGCCAGTGAGAAATTCCAGAGGAATTGCTGTTTTCCAGTTTTTTGCTCTGTTACTTCCTATTCACTCTAGTCCAAGTGTGGCAGCCCTACGGTGTGTGCATGGATGTTCTGTTCAAGTGGTCTTAACAGATGAGCTTCCAAGATTTTCCCACCTAAAATAAATACCTAATTAAGCACCTGAAAATGAGTAGTTGTTGTTGTTGTTAAGTGTTGAGTCGGCCCCGACTCATAGGGACCCCTCCTTGGGTTTCCGAGGCAGTATCACTACAGAAGTAGGATTGCCCAACCTTCCTTCCGAGGAAAAAGAGTAGAACAGGTGAAATATAACTGGTAAAAGCAGAGGGGCGTTCCTAGGAAAAAGCTGTGTTTGGTTTAAGTTATCACACCTGTGGCCTGTTTACCTGTTCCTTATTTAAGATCTAACATTAAGGGTCTAAGATTCCAGCTTTTTAAATGGTGTGTCAGTGTATTAAGCCTGAATTAATAACATGTAGTTTCTGGATTATTGACAACAGAATTGTTATTTAATATAATATAGCTATAACTAGTGACTTAATTCCATTTTAAAGAAAAATATGCACTGTTCTCAGCATTTAGTTACATGTGCATATAAATATACATTGATTTGTACATACTTAAAGAGCTCTGGTGGTGCAGTGCCCAAGGCATTTGACTGCTAACCAGAGGGTTGATGGTTCAAACCCACCAGATCCTACACAGAAGACAGATGGGACAATCTATTTCCATAAAGATTTACTACCTTGGAAACTCAATGGAGGTCGCCAAGAATCAGAATCAACCCCATGGCAGTTGGTGTATATAAGTATATATACTTATATATATACTATACACATATATAAATAAATGTTTGTATATGATTATATACATATATACACTTATATAAAGACATACATATATGTATATACCATATGTATCTCTCTGTCCAAATAATGCACATTATACATTTATGTGTACCACACAACCCCCCTGCTTTATTTTCAAAAGTGCACTATGCCAATGTTTCTTCATAGGTTGATTATTTCAGTTTCAAATTTTTTTTAAATGTCCAATGGATTTAATGTTAAGTCTTTCTCTTGTTGCCTGTTAACACAGAATTTTGGTTCCTAACAGCAGACCCTAACCAGCCTGCTCTCAAGTTTCCTAAGAAGCTCCTTTCCTGGCAGGATCCCTTCCCTGCTCTGAAAACAATTTTCTTCAATGCAGGAAGCAATCACTTTTCCTGGCCCAGGAAGGCCACTACCTAGGTGGTCAGCCCCAGCCCAGGAGGTTGTCTGTGCACACTGGGCCAGAGAGGCCACTCAGGTGGGCAAGGCTGGCATGCTGCAGCCATGCACATTCCACCAGCTGGCTGGCTACTGCACTAAGGCCTTTTGACTCTCCCACCTACAAGGATATCGTGGGGCAGGCACAAGAATCTTGGGTGCAGAGGGGTGGCACATCCCTTCCTCTGACGAGACAGGTCTGAATGGCCACCCAGGGGCCCCTGGGACCAAGGAAGCACACACCTGCACTTGCAGCTTTCTGCCACCTAGAGTCACTGTGGTAACTGAGTTCACTTGCAGCAGTCCCCGCTCATCTTGGGACCAGGCCATGCTGGGTCTGTGGCAGCCCTGCATGCAGCCCTCAGCCCAACCTCTGGCCATCTCTGATGCAATGTACCTGGGCGTACATCAGCCACAAGGAACTCCACTGTTCTCAGGGCTGGCCATGTACAGTCCCAGAGCAAACATTCCATTTCAGTTGTTTATTTTCTGATTACTGGCTTCCACCAAACTTGATCTATAACTTCTTGACCACAGATCATTCCTTTATTACACAAATATGACCAAAAGTAGCTTTTTAGACTGTTGAATGGGGGTGAAAGAGGCCGAAATTCACTTCTGGAAATGTGATATGTGTGGTATATGCATGGGTGTTCTATGCCAGAATTTTTTAATACAATTTCATCATTTCCTCCTGTTATGTGTGTGTGTGTGTGTGTGTGTGTGTTATTTATGTGGGCATGCTATTTGTGGGGAAAATAGGGTACACACATACTCAGTAATAAAGATATGTTGTTATATGCATGATTTTATAATTCTTTGAAAAGTTGACAGAAAAGATGGACTTCAGCATTATATCCTCAGGTATTTAAGTTTATTTAATCATCAAGATACTACAAAGTCGGAATCATAATCATCAAATGATAGCCATAATTGTCTTGTGTCATTAGCAAAAATCCCAAATCCACTTCCGTCAAGTCAATTCCGACACATAGCAACCTCTGCTGGGTTTCCAAGGCAGTAAATCTTTACAGAACTAGATTGCCCCATCTTCCTTTCATGGAGTGGCTGGTGGGTTTCAACCACCAACCTTCTGGCTAGCAGTCAAATTCTCTAGACACTGCACAACCAGAGCTGCTTGTCTTGTCTCATTACCCCTCAAAGAACTAGTTTTCACAGTTTCCCAGCATAATCCTCTAACCAGATAGGGTCAGACTTTTCTGAAGGCAAAAGTGATCATAAAGGGTAATATTGACAGTTTAATATTAATGAGGCTTTTCTGTGTAGAAACTGGCTATGGACACCGTAGAACATTACCATCATTGCTCTTGAAAGGAAAAAAAAAACATTTCTGATGAAACTGGATGAGCCTGTTCTCAGAGTTGCCGAAATGGGATAAAGGGAATCAGTCAATGTAAGCAAACCACAGGTTCCCTTTCTTATAAGCCATTCCAGAACAGAAGTATTTGACCTGATGAGGAAGGTAACCCTACTATAATCTATGTTCTCAGTTCCTTGGCACACCATGTTGTACTAAAATTATCTACTGGTGTCAGAATCGCTTTTCATTTATTTCATTGTTCTTAAGGAAAAGTGGAAGTAGTCCAAAGTCCCAGGTGTTTCAGAACAAAAATCTGCATTTTTCCCATTTTCATATTTGGCAATGTCTGGTTAGTTTCTTTGGCCTTTCAATCTATTAGAGCATGAAACATAGACCAGCTATTCACCTAAAAGCTCTGCACATAATTAATACAGTCCCATGAGTTGATTCATCAAGAATCAGGCAGGTTAACCAATAGTTTGGCTCTTAAGCAAGTAATTATACTGTGGACATATGTTAAAAAAAATGACATCAATAAAAACAGACACACAAACATAAGTAATTCCCTTGAAGAGTATGTCACTTGCTAATGAGGGCTGCTCAAGGAGAATGAATTTGCACCCATTAGTAGGTGTATTTAAGGAGCTCTGGTAACACGGTGCTAGGCATCTGACTGCTAATCAGAAGGTTGGTGGTTCAAACTCACCAGCCACTCCATGGAAGGAAGACTGGGCAATCTACTTCCAAAAAGATTTACTGCCTAGGAAACCTGATGGGAGTTGCTATGAATTGGAATAGACTCTATGGCAATGGGTTTGGTTTTCAGTTTTAGTAGGTATATTTGGAGTGTAGCTTTATTATACGTTAGCAGCAAGCAACAACGTCACAAAGCATAATTAACAAACCTATTGTAAAATCCATAGATGGAGTTTAATTTATTTCACAACTTTTTATTTATTTATTTTTTATTGTGATTTGGGTGAAAGTTTACAGAGCAAATTCACTTTCCATACAGCCGTTCACATACACTTTGTCTCATGACATTGACTGCAATTTACCCCAACACAACAGCTCCCCTCCCACTTCCTCCCAGTAGTTACCTCTTCCCTGTGTCCATTCCTCCATGCACTCCTGCCCCCTGAGCTGTCTCCCTGTGCATACACAGCCCTTCTTTCTCCCATGATTGTTCTCTCCAAGGAG
>NW_006921616.1:15634080-15635524 GCF_000298275.1 Orycteropus afer afer | reverse complement strand
GTCCCCAGTGACTATGGTCCCGAGCCCACAGGTTCAACTACTCACTCCCTCCAGGTAGCTGGCTGTAACCAAGAAGTCACTACAGTCTTGTTCCTTGTCAGCTCTACTTTACACTTGGAAATTCTTACAGAACATACAAATACTCTTGTAGAACCATTGTCTGCCAACCCTATCCATGGTCTTGGATACACTTCCCACTGCATAGACATACCTACTAGTTCAGCCTGTCCACCCATCTATTCACCTGTATACCCATGTTTGCCTTCACTGACTGCAGTTCTGTATGTGCAAAAGGATTCATCTTTATTGTCTGCACCTCCCATGCACCTCTCTATTTCTTTCTCTTCCTCAATACCACCATGTTGATGACTCATATTTGGTACATTGCCCTTCTCTTCACCTAAATCAATTCTTATCTCTACCTGTCTAACAGTGTTCCCTCCCCTCCCCTCCCACCCCTGGTAACCAACTAAGAAAATTTCCTTCCATATATAAACCTTTCCTTGATTTTTTTTACCATAACGGACTAATACAATATTTGTGCTTCTGTGACTGACTTATTTCACTCAGTATAATGTTCTCCAAGTTCATCCACATTACGTGGTGTTTTGCAGATTCTACGTTATTCTTTAGGGTTGCATAGTATTCCATTGTATGTGTGTACCACATTTTGGTTATCCATTCCGCAGTTGATGGACACCTAGGTTGTTTCCATCTTTTGGCTATTGTAAATAGTGCTGCAATAAACATGGCTGTGCATATGTCTGTTCTTGTCATGGTTCTCATTTCTTTAGGATACATACCTAGTAATGGAATGGCGGGGTCAAATGGTATTTCTAATTCCAATTTTTTAAGGGATCACTATACTGTTTTCCACAGTGGTTGGACCATTTGACAGTCCCACCAGCAATGTATGAGAGTCTCTCATACAATTCCTCTGCATCCTCGCCAGCATTTGTTATTTTCTGTGTTATTGAACTTTGCTGCTAGTGCTGGGGCAAGATAGTATCTCATTGTTGTTTTGATTTGCATCTCTCTAATGGCTAATGATCGTGAGCATTTTTTCATATGTTTGTTGGCCACCTAAATATCTTCCTTGGTGAAGTGTCTATTCATGTCTTCTGTCCACTTTTAATTGGATTATTTGTCTTTTTGTTATTGAGGTATTGGAATTTTCTCTAAATTCTAGAGATAAGTCCCTTGTCAGATATGCCATTGCCAAATATTTTTTCCGAATCTGTAGGTCCTCTTTTGACTCTTTTGGAAAAGTCTTTAGACACAACAATTTAATTTTTAGAACACCACATTCATCTAGTTTCTCTTCTGCTGTTTGTACATTTTGGGTTAAACTTGATAGTCTATTTATGCCATATATTAGGGCCCCTAAATTTGCCCCTAGATTTTCCTTGAGGAACTCTATAGTTTTAGGTTTCATATTTAAGTC
>NW_006921616.1:15605688-15631017 GCF_000298275.1 Orycteropus afer afer | reverse complement strand
TGCATCTTTGTTGAGTTTCTTTCCAGTTGTTCTATCTTTCATTGAAATTGGTGTATTAAAGTCTCCTACTATGACTGTGGAGTCATCTATTTGCCTTTTCAACTCTTTTAAAGTCTGATTTATATATTTTGGGACCCTTTCATTGGGCCCATATATATTTATTATGCTTATATCTTCTTGTTCAATTGATCCTTTAATCATTATATAATGTCCTTCCTTGTTTTGTATGGTGGTCTTTGTCTTAAAGTCAATTTGATTGGAAATTAATACTGTCACTCCTGCTCTTTTACAGTTGCCATTTGCCTGATATATCTTTTTCCAACCTTTGATTTTTAGTCTGTTTCTTCTTTGTCTCTAAGGTATGTCTCTTTCACAACTTTTGTAATGATTATTCATGTTCTCCAAATATCAACCTTCTCTTATCTTTCATGGGTACTCCTTAAATTAAGGAAGCTTCTCTAGGATACCAGGAATGAGAATAAAACTCTCTTTAAAAAATAACCAAAAACTTCAATAAATTCAATCTTTGTAACTAAACAACTATTTAATATATTGAGGCAGATAATAAACTGCCCATTTGTTTCCTCAACAAATAGTTTTTAAGAGTTGTTGTTGTTGTTAAGTGCCGTTGAGTCATTTCCGACTCATAGCGACCCCATGCACAGCAGAACGAAACACTGCCCGATCCCGCGCCAGCCCCACAATCCCTGCTATACTCGAGCCCATCATCGCAGCCACTGTATCAATCCATCTGCCTGAAGGCCTCCCCCTCTTTCGTCGACCCTCCACCCTACCAAGCATGACATCCTTCTCCAGGGAATGGTCCCTTCTTACAACATGACCAAAATAGGTGAGACGAAGTCTGGCCATTCTTGCTTCCAAGGAGCATTCTGGCTGCACTTCCTCCAGGACAGATCTGTTAGTTCTTTTAGCAGTCCACGGTACTTTCAGCATTCTTCGCCAGCACCACAACTCAAAAGCATCAGCTCTTCTTCAGTCTTCCCTATTCATTGTCCAGCTCTCACATGCATACCAGGCGATTGGAAATATCATGACTTTTGTCAGGCACACCTTAGTCCTCAAGGAGATATCCTTGCTCCTCAGCACTTGAAACAGTTCCTTCGCAGTTGACTGCCCCAATGCTACACGTCGTCTAATGTCCTGACTGCTGCTTCTGTTGGCATCAATTGTAGAACCAAGCAACGTGAATTCCTTGACAACCTCAATCTTCTCTCCATTTATTGTGATGCTGCTCACTGGTCCAGTTGTGAGGATTTTTGTTTTCTTTATATTGAGACGTAATCCATACTGCAGACTGTATTCTTCAACCTTCATCAGTAGGTGCCTTAAGTCATCCTCACTTTCAGCAAGCAAAGTTGTATCGTCTGCATATCTCAGGTTGTTAATGATTCTTCCTCCAATCCTGATACCACGTTTTTCTTCATATAGTCCAGCTTCTTGGATTATTTGCTCAGCATATAGATTGAATAAGTGTGGGGAAAGGATACAACCCTGACGCACTCCCTTCTTGATTTTAAACCATGTAGTGTCCCCTTGTTCTGTTCGAACGACAGCCTCCTGGTCAAGGTACAGATTCCTCATGAGTACAATCAAGTGCTCAGGGATTCCCATTCTTCTCAATGTTATCCATAATTTGTCATGATCCACACAATCAAATGCCTTTGCATTTAAGAGTACAAGTACTATTTTAGACACTGTATCTACAGAAATGAGCAAAACAGACAGAAATTCCTGCTCTCGGAGACTTTGCATGTTACTGGGGAGAGAGATGGAGAATAAACAAGGTTTAAACAAGCTAACTCTATGTGCAACAAAAGAGGTATCAACAGATAAAGATTTCTGCCTTGGTAATTCAGTCTTATATTTAGGGTTGGAAGGTGAGTTTAAAAGAACTGCGTCTTATTTATTGGGGCTTCTGGATCCTTCAAAGGATGGTATCTTTAAGTCCACCCTGAAGGGGAGGGCTTCCCATTTCCTGCCTACTGTGTAAACAGTCAGATGGAAAGAATAAATATTATGGGTTAAGCTGGGGTCTGATAACCATTTCTTCACTGCTTCCTTCTAACTGGCTCTTTTTAAGAGCTTTGTTCTCTAAGCAGGAAGTTCTTGAAATAATTCAGTACATGGTTTCAATATCCTTTTGCCCCATGTTTGCCAGGGAGGCTAAAGTCCAGAAAGCTGTCTCACAGATATTGCCTTTGCAACTGTGAGTTCTGCCAAATCTCAGCATCTCCAGGCCAACACCTTTCCATAACTTCCCAGTGACTATCTTGAGGGCTCAATGATGAGTAAGAGGTCCTGGGAACCTCCAGTTCTAGAGGGAGTCACAGTGGTTCCAGGTGTTTCCCAAAGACAAAGCCTTGTTCAGGGGTAGGCAAACTACGTCCTGCAGACTAGTTCCAGCCAGTTACCCACATTTGTAGAAGAATGAATTTTATCATTGTTTTTAAGGAAAGGAATGAAAATATTTATTAATACCTGATAATGATAAGAAATTCATAAGCTTTCACTGGAACACAGCCATGCTCATTCATTTTACATATTCTTTATTGCTGCTTGAATGCTACAACAACAAAGTTGAGTAGCTGCAACAGACAGATTGGCTCACAAAGGGAAAAATATTTATTTACAATCTGGAACTTTTTAGGGAGCTCTAGTAGCATAGTGCCTAAGGCACTTGACTGCTAACCAGAAGGCTGGCGGTTCAAACCCACCAGCCGCTCCTCGGAAGGAAGATGGGCAATCTACTTCCCTAGTGATGCCGTGTTGGAAACCCAAGGAGGGGTCGCTATGAGTTGGATCCCACTCAACAGCACATCACAACAACAACAACAACAAATCTATCGCACAGTAGACGTAAGTGCTAAAGAAAGAATACAAAGCAGAGGAGGAATGCAGAAATTTGTTTGAAATTTTAGACAGTGTGTCCAGAGAAGCCTCACTGAGAAGATGGATATTAGAATATTGATTTGAAGAAAGTGTGCAATGAACTATCGGAATATAAGGGAGAAGAGCATTCAAGCAGGGGTGTGCCTGGCATCTTCAAGGAACAGAAAGAAGCCCATATGAATGGAGAACAGGGAATGAGTGAGACAGTAACAAGAAATTGGGTCAGAGCAGGAATGGGACCAGACTACAGAGTGCTTTGAAGGTCATAATAAACATGTTGACTTTTGATTTTCGTTCTGAGTGAAATGAGGAGACACTATGATTTCAATATTGAAATCATATCAGAGGTTCATTCAACAAATACTTGTTGGGCATACTGAAGCTTGGTCCTCTCTAAGCAC
This sequence comes from Orycteropus afer afer, assembly GCF_000298275.1. Lineage (NCBI taxonomy): Eukaryota > Metazoa > Chordata > Mammalia > Tubulidentata > Orycteropodidae > Orycteropus > Orycteropus afer. Next base: position 15,627,706 of record NW_006921616.1, on the reverse strand, counting down.
TGTCCAGAATGACTTGCCATCAAGTTGGTTCTGACTCATGGTAACACCCTGGGTGTCAGAGGAGACCTATGCTCCATAGGATTTTCAGTGGCTGACCTGTCAGAAGGAGATCACTAGGCTTTCCTCAGAAGGAAGGTTGGGCAATCTACTTCCATAGTGATAATGCCTTGAAAACCGAAGGAGGGGTTGCTATGAGTCAGATCTGACTTGATGGCAGTGGGTTTGTTTGTTTGTTTGTTTGTTTGTTTTAATTGCTCAGCTGCTAACTGAAAGTTCAGCAATTTGTACTTATAAGTCACTCCACAAAAGAAAATATTACAGCCTTGGAAACTGTATGGGGCAGTTCTATTCATCCTATAGGGTCACTATGAGTTGTAATTGACTTGATGGCAATGAATATTATCTCTTTTTTAGATCTGGGTAACCTACAATTTTTGCTTCATGTTTGGTACCTTGCTTCTTTCCTTTCTTCCTTCTATTTATGGACAGACAGATAGATAGAGATATGCATACAAAGAAAACAAAAATCATCACAACTGGACCGATAAACAATAGCATGATAAATGGAGAAAAGATTGAAGATGTCAGAGATTTCATGTTTCTTGGATCCACAATCACCACCTATGGAAGCAGCTGTCAAGAAATCAGATGGTATATTGCACTGGGAAAAAGACCCTTTTAAAGTGTTAAAGATCAAAAATGTCACTTTGAAGACTAAAGTGTGCCTGACCCAAGCCATGGTATTTTCAATAGCCTCATATGCATGTGATAGATGGACAATGAGTAAAGAAGACTAAAGAAGAATTGATGCCTCTGAATTGTGGTGTGGGGAAAGAATACTGAAAATGCCATGGACTGCCAGAAGAATGAACACATCTCTCTTGGAGGAAGTACAGCCAAATGCTCCTTAGAAGTGAGAATGGCCACACTTCATCTCACATACTTTGGTTATATTGTCAGAAGGGACCATTCCCTGGAGGATATCATGCTTAGTAGCAGAGGGTCAGCGAAAGAGAGGAAGACCCTCAATGAGAAGGAATGACACAGTGGCTGAAACAGTGGGCGCAAGCCCAGCAAGGATTGTAAGGATTGGGCAGGACTGGGCAGTATTTCATTCTGTCATACACAGGGTCACTATGAGTCAGAATAGACTCGATGCCACCTGACAAGAATAACACACATACACACACACACACACACATATACAGAGAGACAAAATGAGAAATATAGAGAATTTAAAATTTCAAATGTAAAAGGGGAAAAATCTCATTTTAAAAGACTTGATGAATAAGTACAAGAGTTTATTTTAGTGTACTCTAGCACGTGTGTTCATCATCAATTCTAGTGAACTTGGAGTCAACCCAATCCATGTTCTAGATGCTTTTCTCAACTTGCTCGGGATAGTGAAACCATGTATTACATCTGACCTGGGAGATGTACTAGAACAAGCATAATTAGAAAAAACAAAATTGGTTAGTATTATATTTGTCCAGTGTAACTTACATAAGATCCTCAGAGCCTGAGTAGTTTGTTAAAAGAATAACTCAGTTCTTACTATTTGACGTACCTGATTATCATAAAAAAGAAGTCCTGTTGATAAATATTTCTGGATATATGGAAATATTTAAAATGTAGAATGGAGTTAGATTCTTCAAGGACAGAAAGAAAAACTAGGCATCTCTTTGTGTTTTAAAAAATGTAGAAACCTTTTCCAGTGTCAGGAGTTGCCATATATAGATTGAAGTGCTTCCTTGGACCTTGGTCTACCGATTTTCTGAAGTTTTCTCCCAAGTGCTGGGAAATGCGGGAGCATTTCTTGGCCCTTAAGTGAACTATATACACCACCACTAACACTATAGACACTATCATGTCTTCCCTCATTTCTATCCCCACCCCTGTTCAATCACTGATCTTAATCTTCTAATGTTGACAATACCTATCATTGAGCGTGCCTCTCAGGGTTTTGAGATAAACTGCCTCTATTAGAAAAAATTCTGAAAACAATACTGTAAGACATATCTTGGGGAGAAAAATTACCTTAATGCAAACATTCTGGTATTTATAATTGAGGGTTACAGCACAATGAAACAGGCTTAGATAAATAAAGCATTATATGAGAAAAACTTAGAATCTTCAATTAGAAATGGTATGTTAGGTGATGTAGACTCCATAAAACCAGTTTCCATTGAGTTGATTCTGACTTGTGGAGACCCTGTGGGTGTCAGAGTAGAACTGTGTCCACGGGGTTGTCAACAACTTATTTTTCAGAAGTGGAGAACCAGGCCTTTCTTCTGAGATGTCTCTGGCTGGACTTGAACCTCCAACCTTTAGATTAGAAGCTGAGTGGGTTAACCTTTTGCACTATCCACGGACTCCAAAGACTGCATGTTGTTGTTGTTATGTGCTGTCGAGTTGGACCTGACTCATAGTGACCCCTCCTTGGGTTGCCGAGGCAGTATCCCTGTGGAAGTAGATTACCCAACCTTCCTTCCGAGGAGTGGCTGGTGGGTTTGAACCTCCAGCTTCTGGTTAACAGTCAAGTGCCTTAGCCACTATGTTACCAGAGCTCCTAAAGACTGCATAGTAGTAACAAAATTAAATGAGCAACTCTGTGTTTTCTTTTCTCTTACTTTTCTTAGCTTTCCTAGGCCATCATCAAGTACTATTTCCTTTGAAATCTGTCGATACAGTCTCCTGAAATATCTTTTATTAGATTTTAATAGTTTATTTAACCACTAGGAAAACCAAGCAAACAAAAGTAGAATGTTTAACTCGATAGTACTGCTTCTGAGTCTCTCTTGAAATCAGCACTCTCTTCACCTAGGAGTTTATGTATTTGGTGGCAATTCATTCCATTTGAGATTCAAGGAGAGTATCCCTAGGTAAAGGTGAGGATGAGGTGACCAATGAAGTGAAAGTTGTACCTGGATCACTTGATCCAAAGGATGAAAATGAGAAATCCATGGATCATTGCATTTAGAGGAGTACGCATGGTAAATCAGCATGAACTTTAGGGGAAATGCCAAGTTAGTTATATTTTATATTAAAACTGGAAATGTTATATATTGTAATGAAAACTCTGCTCAAAATGTGAAATCTGATCACAGCAATTTAATTTCTGGTATATTTTTGTCTGGTGTTTTAATTTTTTAAAAAAATATCATTAAGTGCAAACTGTGTGTCAGCACCACACTCGGTACTATGGTTGCAAAGATGAATAAGACAGTACCTGCTCTTCGGTAACTTACAGTCTGGTAAGGTACAAGAATATATACTCAGCTAACTTTAGTATAACTTTTTAAGGTTTTTAGGGTTAGTGGGTTGAATGAGTATTATGATGTAAAGTGGAAGATAAATTTAAAGGAGTTAAAATATGGAGCCATCAGTTAGGAGTGGGAAATAAAAAAGGTCTGAAATTAGTTTAGTGATTATAAGTTTGGAGAAGGGAAGTCAGAAAAATAATTAACAGAGTAGGTACTGGCCAGATAATGGGACAAAGGAGAAATTTTTATAAAGTCTAAATAGCTGGCTTTAAAAATGGAATGAATAGTGGTCTTATTAATTAAAATCAGCAAGTTGGAGGAGGTGAAAATACAGTTGGACATACTGTATTTGAGGTACTTACGAAATTCAATCCAAGATATTCAGCAGGAAAATGGTTTCAGGAATCTGAACCTCTCAGGAGAGGTCAGGCTGGTGAGAGTGATTAGGAAATATTGTCAGGAACATGGTCTCTATAATCCATGAGAAGAAATGCCATCTCCCAGGGAGACTTGAAAAGAGGGAGGAAGCCATAAGGTGGAATAATGATTTTCCTTCTTTTCTACTGTTACTGATTTGCTTGCCCTAATAATGACCTTTACTCTTCACAAAGACTTAGGGGAAGTGTAAGGTTATGTAGCTAATTATATATATATTACCATTATTGTTGTTATTAGTGTTGTTAAATTTGAGAGAAATGCTAAATATACTCCTAGCCCTTAGTTTTTGAATACAGTATCATTCATCCCAACTGATGGGGCAGCTGCAAGATTCTTAAATTCTTCAAGAGCAGGAATTATATTTTACTCATCTTTGTAACCACAGGACCAAGTAAAGTTTTATTTAGGTAGTGTTTCTTTTTCCTATAATTCTGCTCTCTCAGTCTCACTTATGAAAAATGACAATTCATATCTCAGTTAGGAATGTGTTCCAGTATCTTGGAATGGAAAAACCAACAGATTCCTAATGTGACTCCATCATTAGATTCTGTCTCGTTAATATCATGCTATAATGATTGCTACTCAATCAAAATTAATTTAAGAGAAAATTAACTCCCACTTTGTTCATTTTAGTCAGTAGCTGTGTTCTAGCTTTGTTATGACCAAGTTTATGACATTTTTAATCTCAAAATCTATTTACCAGAGCATGACTTAAAATGTATCTTGACACTCTAAAAGAATTAAAAACAATTGTCCAGTAATGATCATTTTCCAATTCCAATAATGCTTTTGTAAGAACATACCAAATCATTGACAAAGTTTGGAGAAATTATTTTTCTCTCTCCCATCTCCTCTTCCCCATCCCATTCTCACACTAATACCCTTTCCATTATTACTGTTAGAAAAAATTCAGGGCATACAGGCAGTTCCTGGGTTACAAACCAGATCTGTTCCTAAGTGTGTCTTTAAGTCTAATTTGTGGGCTAGTCATAACCAGTTCTTATTTAGCCTTAAGGTATTTGACTGCTAACCAGAACGCTGGTGGTTCAAACCTACCAGCCACTCCTTGGAAGGAAGATGGGGCAATCTACTTCCGTAGTGATATCACCTCAAAAACCCAAGGAGGGGACATTATGAGTCAGATCCAACTCGACGGAAGTGAGTTTGGTTTTTTTTTTTTTTTTGGTTTAGTGCAAGAAAAGACTTGAAGCCTTTTCAATTATTTAAAAGCTTCACATGCCACAAGTGAGGAATTGTCCCTAAGTCAGATGTTCATAACCTGGGCACCGCTTGTATTCTATTGCATTTATAAAAATTCTGTATGCAAACATCTGGCTGCCTCTCACTGTCCATCACAAATATTTCTGATTACTAAGCAATCACACTAGGGAGCTCTGGTAGCATAGTGCCTAAGGCACTTGACTGCTAACCAGAAGGCTGGTGGTTGAAACCCACCAGCTACCCCTCAGAAGGAAGATGGGGCAATCTACCCATAAACCCAGTACAGATTTTGAATACAATATCAAATTTAAACAATCAATCATTTAAATCCTCATTTTTGAGACATTTTATTCTTTGTGGGAAGTCTGCTTCTATACTGTGACAGGTGGGGCATTGGACTGAGTAGTATACTAGTGTCCATTTTTAAGGGTAACAACTCAGGTCAATCTGCTCTTAAATTACTCTTAACAATCACCGATGTGCAATCAGACAAGAGATCTCTGGCTGTCATATATCTATGAGATTGGCCAATTAGTTTGCAATTGTGGACCTGTTTGGCAAGCCTATGTTTATTTAAAAGCCTATCTCTTAAACTAGCAGTGGGCTGAAGTTGGCTGAAAAAAAAATGCTCCCATGCCTGATTGAAAAAAAAAAAAAAAAAATGCTCAGGGTGGCTGGCTGGTTACTATGACCTTAGTCTAAAGATTTACCACAGTGTCTGACAGCTCTTCATTAGTATCTACCTATATGTACTGTTTACCCAAGAGTTAGGAAACTGAGAACTGATTGCTAAGGATACACAGTCAACTATCATGGACAGTATTGATGAACAAGCTTCAAACCCTATGAAAGGTCAATTCCCTTCCTGAGAAGAGATGTGAGAGACTTTATATGAAAGAGATCTTCCTACACAATCCTACAAGATCTTTTCTACACAAGAGGACAGTGACCATATTTTTGGAACAAGGGAGCTGAACACTTGTCAAACCCAATTTCTGCCAGTGGAATGGAAGATTTAAAAGATTGGCTATAACATGACGACCCACATAGACCACATTAGCTTTGACTGACAGTTAAGGTCTTTTTGTCCAAACTGTTCCCCTGGAACTCCTAAGTCTGGAACTTTCAACATCAAACATACATTTGAATTCGTGCTACATGTTACAAAGCAAATGTGCTGACTGGGAAGAGTAATTCAGTAAGCTGTTTTCAGCCATAGCTACTTTAGCAGAAATTACCTTATCACAAAGATTGGTCACAATACAATCTTCTAGCTTGCCAGCAACATGATGGTACCAAGCACTGGAGAAAAACCTCAAAAAAGAGAAAATTGGTTTCTGAGAAAAAGTTCTGGGAGAGAGAAATTTTACCTAAGACTTGTCCTTAAATAGAAAGTTCTTTACTGCCAGTGAATGTCAAAGATAAAACACTTACACAGATAATATTACCTCCATGCTAAATTGATAAATAGACATGCAATAAAATTATTTTCTTGGACAGGAGTTTAGGGACCTTGGGCAATATTTGGCCTTATAAAAACCTGCATTATTTCCAACTAAGTAGGAGAAGCTGACGATACATTATTTCTCTTAAAGGTCTGCAATAAAGGAATCTTTTGTTTCTTTAATAAAGTTTCATGACCAAAGCAACTATTTCCAAAATATTATGGATTTACACATTGCTATAGTAGCATAGTGGCTAAGGCACTTGACTGCTAACCAGAAGGCTGGCGGTTCAAACCCACCAGCTACTCCTCAGAAGGAAGGCTGGGCAATCTACTTCCGTAGTGATACCTCCTTGGAAACCCAAGGAGGGGTCACTACGAGTCGGGGCCAACTGGACGGCACATAACAACTACAACAACAACATAGTATAAATGTAGGTTGGCAGTTTGAACCTATCAACCACTCCACAGGACAAAGATGAGGCAGTCTGCTTCTGCAAAGATTACAGCCTTGGAAACCCTAATAGGCAGTTAGTTCTACTCTGTCCCACAGAGTAGACCTATGAGTCAGAATCGACTTGACAGCAATGAGTTTTATAATATACACGTAGTTCTGGAAAGTCATCCTTTGACTGGATATCAAAAAATACCCACTCCCCTCTTTAATTCTAATATGAACTCATTTCCAATCCAGTTAAAGAGCATACTTTTAAAGTCATAGAAATGAAGTGATATTTGCTGAAAATAAAAATAGATACACTTCAATACCCAGTCTACTACCTAGACTTTTCTTAATTAGTGGTGGCATTTGAGATATGAGTTCTGTATTTTGAGATGTTGGATAATACATCAGGCCAGGAGAAAGGCCCTAAGACAGAGAGAAAACCTTTACTTCTGCTTTTATATACCCTCTTCCATGGGACCTTGCGGTTTGGAAAAGAATAGTCACCTGTATCATCTAGTTCCATTTTACTTTTAAATGATTCCTTGGGTTGGCTTTAGTAATCGTGTTAAATGAAAGTAGTCGTAGAAAGATTATGGCTTGAATGGGAGAAATGTTTGTTTACTTGAATCTTCTTTCACATTTTTATCCATTGGCATATATACCTTATGAATGTCTTGAAAACAAGTTATATGTGAAAAAGTATTCTAAACAGGAAAGAGTAGTACAAAAAAAGTAGGACTTGCAAAACTGTGTGTTCTGGTTACCTAGTGTCACTCTGACAGGAATTTACCACAAATGGGATGACTTGAACAAACAGGAGTTTATTCTCTTACAGTTCAGGAGGCTAGAAGTCCAAGTTCAAAGTGCCAGGCTCTAGGGGCTGGGTGAAAGCCCCTCAGCCTTGTGCTACAGCTCTGCCTCTTGTTCCTGGCCCACTGAAGCTAGAGGCATCTCTTCACTCAGGCAGCTACTGGCTGCTGAGGCTAACAAGCCCAGGGTCAACAAATAAAATGTCACAGTCCCAGTGTTACCAAACTACGTAGCAGGCCATTAATTCAAGTCCATTGTAAGTCCCAAGGTCAGCAGAGCATGACAGGCTGCTGAACAATGACACAGTTACAGGCAGGGTCCATGCATGCCATAAGCTAGAGACAATCCCCAAGGCTTCTCCTTATATACAGGAAGCAAACCACATCCCAAAATCAGCTACTCAGTTGCTTGTGGTAGATCCCACCGTGGAGCTGACTGCCAGTCTCATCATGGGGAATAACTACCACCAGCTGCCCAGCCACTCAGCCAGGCCCAGCCAAGTTGACATACAAATTTAACTACCACACTGTGCTCATTAAAAGAAAAGTTATCAAGTTTCTGATTTTCTTACCTAATGGTAGACATGGAAATTGATGCATTCAATGAATGAATGCTTTGATGATAGTGCTCCAAAGCTGAAAATGATAGCAGTTGTTATTAGTCTTTAGTCAAGGGATTACTATTAATGCCATGTTTCACACTTGACAATCATATCAAAGAAATATCATTTATAGTGATTCACAAACATTTTATAAGTTAGGAGGACTTTGTGTGCATATGTGTGTGTATGTGTGCATGTGTGTGAATGCTATTTTTATGTCCCTTTCTCTTCCTATTTATTATTACACCTTACCAAAAGTCCAAGTACTCTTTGCAAAATACAAGACTAATGCCCATAATGTTAATTTATCTATACTCCAAACTCAAAAACAAATAGATCAACAACACTCATCTTTCCCAAGAGAATTTGAAATATTGATGAATTTCCAGCAGGGGATAATCTAGACGATTCACAGTTGGATAATACCGTAGTGAATAATGTTAAGTAACCAAATGCTTGAGTAAAAGAAATGAACAAGAGGATTAAAGTCAACAGGGTTCTAATTAGAAATCTTGACTGGGATTTTTATAGCCATGGATGATATGTTTCATTCATAGATGAGTCTTTATAATATTTTCCTCCTTCATCTATAACAATGGAAATGTGAATAACTTGGCTCCTAACATATTATAAGTAGTTTTTTTCAGGGGGTGATTGTTCAGAACTAGATGTCTCAAAAGATGTGTTCCTAACAAAGAAAGCTTTCAATGCCTAGAATCCAGAAGGAACAAGAAGAATGTTTCTCATTTGAACAAGTAGATGAGCAGCATGTCCTTAGTGTGATTGCTTCTTGTTGTTGTTGTTATGTGCCGTCAAGTCGGACCCGACTCATAGCGACCCCTCCTTGGGTTTCCAAGGCAGTATCACTACGGAAGTAGATTGCCCCATTTTCCTTTCAAGGAGTGGCTGATGGGTTTGAACTGCCAGTCTTCTGGTTAGCAGTCAAGTGCCTTAGGCACAAAGAAATAACAATCTGACTTTCATTAGAGACAAAAACACACCTTATTGATAATAGTAAGCAAAATGGACCTGATTTTCTCCTCACCAATGTGTTTTGAAGTGTTGCCAAGTAACAAGTTAGATCATAGGTCTGATGGCAGAAATAGGCCAAAAGTAAAACTAGTTGATTATGGGAAAATTTGAATTTGATCTTGGTTGTGTATCTGTACTGGGTTTATGGGCAAATGGCTAATTTCAAGTCAGTGAAATTTAGAAAACTAAAGTTGGGCTTTTTTTTTTTTGTAAGAGAGGCTATTATGAGTAGTTTCCTATTAACCCACCACAAGGAAAACTCTGCTCAGGTAACTCCTAAAATTCTTGCTCAGAAAGATTTCATGAGTTTCTCTTTGCAGAACTAGTTGGGTACTTAAACAAATGTGCTGAAGTTATTTCTGGTTTCTTTTTTAAAGACATAAGGCTTTTGAACTCTTTTTTTAGAAAAATATCTCCATAAAGCTTTATGGGTAAAAAGTAATTTGGGCAGATATTTTCAACTAATTGTTAAGCATAATCTGGTTCAGGACAATTTTCAAATCCATCCGAGTTTAGATGATAATATCAGAGGACAAAAAAAAAAAAAAATATCCACTGAGAATGTCAATAGAATGGTAGAAATTCTATTTCCTGTGGGTCAAAACATTCGCTACAATATATTTTAAACTACCCATTGCTGTTGAGGTGTTACTTGCCTTTACCTTCAAGAACAAAATTCTTAGTTTGAAAGTCTGCTGGAACTAAAAATTTCAACTTAGATTTCCTGTTGTTGTTAGATGCCTTCCACTTGGTGCCAACTCATAGCAACCCTACGTTCCACAGAATGGAACATTGCCCACTGCTGCACCGTCCTCACCAGCATTTCTATGATTGAGCCCATCTTTGCAGCCACAGTGTCAATCCATCTCTTTGAGGGTTGTTTTTCACCCCCTCTTACCTTGGACTTTACCAAGCATGATGTCCACACATGTAGGGCTAACTCTTACCATCCTCACTTCTAAGGAGTACCCTGGCTATACTTCATCCAAGACAAATTTGTTCATTCTTCTGGCAGTTCATGGTATATTCAATACTCTTTGCCAAAATCATAATTCAAAGGCATCAAGTTTTCTTCAGTCTTCCTCATTCATTGCCCAGCTTTCACATGCATAGGAGGCAAGCAAAAACACAGCTTGGTTCAGGTGCACCTCAGTCCTCAAAGTGACATCTTTACTTTTAATACTTTAAAGAGGTCTTTTGCACAGAATTGCCTGTGTAATATGTCGTTTGGTATCTTGACTGCTGCTTCCATGGGTGCTGATTGTGGATCCATGTAAAAGGAAATCTTTGACAACTTCAGTCTTTCCTATGTTTATTATATGTTGCTTATTGGTCAGTTGTGAGGATTTTGTGTGTGTGTGTGTGTGTGTGTGTGTGTTGAGGTATAATCCATACCCAAGGTTGTCTTTGATCTTCATCAGTAAGTGCTTCAAGTTTTCTTCCCTTTCAGTAAGTAAGGTTGTGTTATCTGTATATTGATTCTCTATCAACAGATGCAATAGACTTGATTCCTGTATATTCCATCTGGTGAGGTCCATGTGTATAGTTGCCTTTTATTTTTCTGAAAAAAGTTATTTGCAATGAATAAGTCACTGGTCTTGCAAAATTCTGTCATGTGACTTGAGCGTCATTGTATCACCAGGAGCATATTGTCCAACTTCTACTGATTCTCCTTTGTTTCCAACTTTCACATTCCAATCTCCAGTAATTATCAATGCATCTTGATTGTGTGTTTGATCAATTTTGTACTGCAGAAGTTGGTAACAAACTTCATTATATTTCAATAAAATGCATTAAAAAATAATAAAAATAAAAAAAGAGGTTGGTAACAACCTTCAATTTGTGTTTGGCCTTAGTTGTTGGCACATAAACTTGAGTAATAGTCATATTTACTGGTCTTTCTTGTAGGTGTATGGATATTACCTATTACCAACAGCATTATACTTCAGGATAGATATTGAAATATTCTTTTCTATGATGATTACTGTATCATTCCTCTTCAATTTGTCATTCCCGGCATGGTAGAACATGACTAAAAATGGCCAATACCAGTCCATCTCATCTTGTTAATGCCCAGGGTGTCTTTTTGTGTTCTATTTCATTTTTTGCAATTTCAAATTTTCCTAGATTCATACTTCATACATTCTGCACTCCAATTATTAATGAATGTTTGAAGCTGTATTGTCTCACTTTGAATCATGCCCCGTCAGCAAATGAAGGTCCCAAAAGCTTTGCTTCATCCATGTCATTAAGGTTGACTCTACTTTGAGGAGGTAGCTCTTCCCCAGTTAAATTTTGAGTGACTTCCAATCTGAGGAGTGTATCTTCTGGCACAATATCAGACAATGTCCTGTTGTTACTCATACATTTTTCACTGGACAATTTTGTTAGAAGTAGATTGTCAGATCTTCCTAGTCTGTCTTAGTTTGCAAACTCTACCAAAATCTGTCCACCCTACATGACCCTACTGGAATAACTTCCAATATCACAGCAACACATGCCACCATGGTATGACAAACTGACAGATGAATTCTGATAGATTTGCTAGCTCCATAAAAATATATTTGATGTAAATATCTTGAATTCATACAGTATTTTTAAATAAACAGAAACTATGAATATGTATAAAGCTGACCACTGTCCTTCAAATTCACTTCTGACGTTGACACTGCTTATTGTGTCAGCAAGCTATGTGCCCTGACAAGAGTTTGTGTTAAAACTCTCTGTGGTGATTGAGGCTTACGAAGGCACTAAAATAAACGTGCTTGGTAGAGCTGATATTGGAGTCTCTGGGTGGTGTGCTCAATTATCGTGGTCAGCTACTCACCAAAGGCGGCAGGATTGAGTCCACTCAATGTGACTCAGCAGAAAGGAGTGATGAACAACTTGTGAAAAATCAGCCACTGAAAACGGTGTAAGTACAGTTCTGCTCTGGCAGAAATGGGGTTGTCATGAGTCAGAACTGGTTGGAAGGCAACTCATGCTTACAGTTGATATTTGTTAAATTTTTGAGGTAATAACATACTTATAATTTTAGACTTTCTTAAAAATGCAGTCTTTTGTTTTAGCAGTGGAAACCTACTCTCTTTTGAAGAGATGCTTCTGACTCACTGTAAGGAGAACTTCCATTCAAAATGGTCTTTACAATGGTACCAGGCATGAAACCATGTTCACCCCTCTCCCTGTTTTCTCTCTCCCAATGCCCCCTAACCAGGGTTCAGTGGCATCACTAGACAGGTGTGGGGGTTACAGATTGCACTGGGTGACCCTGTCAGAGCCCCCCGACCAGGGTTCAGTGGCATGTCTAGGCAGGTGTGGGGGGCGCGGACTGCACTGGGTGACCCTGTCGGAGGGAGTAAAACCAAAATGACTGTAAAATTTCTGTACAGCATTTCAGCAGAATTTTATTATTCCTTTTATAAAAATATCCCTGTAGTTAGTTATAAGGAGCTCTGGTGGCATAATGCCTAAGGCAAACCAAGGAAGCCCAAGGAGGGGTCGCTATGAGTCAGATCCAACTCCATGGCAGTGTGTTGCATTGCATAGTTAGCTATAATAACAAAAACATTTTTCATAAGTCCAGCTTACATGTAATACACCTATAGGCTAAAACTCTGTGCTAATTTACTTTGAGCAACTTCTAATGCTTTCTGGTCAGAGCTGTCATTATTATGTGATTCCAGGGATACTTCCAATCGTGTGGTTTCATTTGTATGCACTAGAAGTCGTTTTCATTGCTGCTGTTTTTATAGTCATTGATTTTGTCAAATTTTCTGATGTTTTAGCCACAATATTGTGCTAATTATTATTGGTGAACCTGTATCAATAACTTTTTGGAGAATGATGTAGTAATTTAAGAAAAAGAAGGAGAAAATTTTAAAAAAGCCTTCTGAAACTTCTCAGTCAGAACCAAACACCTTAAGGGAATGAGTCACTGGGTATGGGGGCTCAGGACCATAGTCTTGGGGGACACTAAGGTCAATCGGCATAATATAGTCCACAGAGGCAATGTTCTACATCCTACTTTGGTGAGTAGCAACTGGGGTCTTAAAAGCTTTTGAGCAGCCATCTAAAGTACAGCTATTAGTCTCTTCCCATCCAGAGCAAAGAAGAATGAAGAAAATCAAAGGTGCAAGGAAACAGTTAGTCCAAGGACTAATGGATCACATGAACCCCAGCATCCATGATCCTGAGACCAGAAGAACTAGCTGGCTACCAGATGACCACTCTGAAAGGGATCACAGCAGAGTGGGGAAAATGTAGAACAAAACTCAAAGCCATATGAAAGACCAGCCTTAACGGTCTGATAAAGACTGGTGGAACCCCTAACACTATGGCCCTTAGATACCCTTCAAGCTAGAAACTGAACTTAACCCCCCATGACTCAACTGGCAGCCAAATAATAGACAGGCCTATAAGGTGAACAGTAATACCAGGGGTTTGCACAATTAGAACAATCAAGCATCTGAGGTCAAGGGGACAGCATTTGCCCAGGGATAGAGCTAGGAAGGCAGGAAGGGTTGGGAAGGCAGGAGGAAGGGAAGGAGTGGGTGCAGGGAGGAAGCCGAAAGAATGCTTGTTACATTGTGGGGACTGCAGTGAATGTCACAAAACAGAATGTGTACAGATTGTTGAATGGAGAATCAATTTGCTCTGTAAACTTGCACTCAAGTCACAACAGAAGAAAAGAAAAGTCCTACAGAGCAGTTCTACTCTGCACACGTGAGGTCACCATGAGTTGGACTCAACTTGACAACTAACAACAACATGTCCACTGATAAAACACAAAATTAAAGAAAATAAATCTAAAAAAACCTTTAATATACCTTCCCTACATTATCTATAGGAGCTCTGGTAGCATAGTGCCTAAGGCACTTGACTGCTAACCAGAAGGCTGGTGGTTCAAACTCACCAGCCACTCCTCTCAAGGAAGATGGGGCGATCTACTTCCGTAGTGATACTGCCTCGGAAACCCAAGGAGGGGTCGCTGTGAGTCGGGTCCGACTCGATGGCACATAACAACAACAACACATTATCTATAGGTGGGAGCTTGCATGGATGAAGGGGAACAAATGAAGGCCAACAGTGATTAAAACCAAAGATAAACAAATATTTTATATAGACCACAAAATAAGCATATCTTTATATGGATTATGAAAACAGAACAAAACAAAACACTTTCTTCACCTGGCTACAGGAAAAAAAAAAAAAAAAAAGGAAGGAATGAATTATATATGAAACTTACCTTGCATAATTCTTCAACAATAAAATTATTTACTTCACTGATTTTTAGAGTGATTCCATATAAAAAGTTAAGTAAAAGTAGAATTACTATGAAAAAATAAAAGGCTTCTTCTCAGTTACTAATTATGTTGTAACTAATTGTAACCAGTGATGTAACTACTAATGTTGAAATTCAGTGTAGAAAGATTTTAGAAAAACACCTTTTGTTATTTGTATTCATATAATCCAAGGAATAGTGCATTTAAGCAATTGACAAATATATTCATCACATATTATTCTATGATTAAATCCTAATAAACATTACTAAGGATTTTACATGGTCTGGTATAGAAGGAGGTTCATGGGGAGGTAACACCATGCGTTACTCACTGGTGACACTAGCCCTAGTGATGCCACTGCAAGGGTTGACCTTAAACATATTTAATGACCAGTATGGCACCTGCTGACAAGTCAGAATAGAAAGGAATATTTAAGCCATACTGGTGTCTACCTGCTCCATGGCAGCTGGGCCAGGGAACCAACATTAAATGCTTATGAAATAAAGCAGAGCTAGCTGGCCAGTTTGGGTCTCAGATACACTCTAACCTTCAGCTCAGTCTAGCAGGGCAACCTGCTTGACTTTAGCACTTTAAAATATTATATATTATCATGAGAAGTATTCCTATTCCTCTGAAGCATAGAATGATGGTAATGTTTAAGTAATCCCAAGTACTTCTAATTCTATACACTGTGACCAAACTGAAGCTAGACATTGTCCTACCTTCTCAGATAATCAAAGTTAAAAAAAAAAAAAAAAAACAACTCACTGCCGTCGAGTTGATTCTGACTCATAACAACCCCTCCTTGGATTTCCAAGGCAGTATCTCTACAGAAGTAAATTGCCCAGTCCTAACCACCAGCCTTCTGGTTAGCAGTCAAATGCCTTAGGCACTATACCACCAGAGCTCCTAATCAAAGTTAGAATATTTAATTAAAAAAAAAAAAACCTGTAATGAAATTTTGGAGCAACCATGCCTCACATGCTATAATCTGTATGTCAAGTGCTTTATAAAAATATGTTTAGAACTCAGTCCACATGAAGGACAGGAAGAGTCAGAACCACAGAACTAGAATAAAAGTCATTCCCTTACCCTGACAAGGCTGCAGTGAAGAAGGGAGGAGTGTCATATTAACCAGGGTGGGGTCTGAAATAACAAGGGTGTGGACTTCAAGAGCAGAGCCAAGTTTAAGAATAAAGCACAGTGTAAAATCATCGTTTATGTACCCATATCCTCTGCAGAAAGACTGTGGAAAAGATACTGAAGTTACTCTCAGCCATGACTGATAGCTTATGAGTTAAAATATCTACAGAGCTCCATGGTGCTAATAATCTCAATAAATTAAACTGATTAAAAGATCCAGAAGAGATAATTATTCTTGAATATAAGCCCAATACATACAGAATATTAGACTTTATTTTCACTTAAAGAGCAAATTTGTTTAAATTTAGAGCTACTTCATATACAGTAAGAAGAACCTGAGGACCTGTGATACTATGTGCAACATATTAATTGGATGGGCTTGAACTACTTTGCTATGAAGCCAGTTGCTGTACAGTCAACCTCATGTATGTCAATGGAAATGTTTACCATAGATTTTGCAAAGACTGACATTTTTGGAAGTAGATCTCAGGCTTTTCTTCCGAGGTACTTCTGAATAGACTCAAATGGTCAAAGTTGTTAGCATCCAACCACAGCAACTTACAGTTACAACAAGAGATACAAATGCAGTCAAGTAGCTAAAGGAAGAACAAGATAACAAGCAAGAACTGAGACATGTAGTCCAGAAATGGAGAAAAGGGAAATTGTTTAAACACAGACCCCTTGCTGTCTATTACATGTGCTCATACAACTGAACTCTGAGCTTCCTAGCAACAGAGGCAAAATAAGCTATTGATTATTGGCTTTCTTAAGCAAATTAAAGAAAGTGTTGCAGTTAATTAGGAGAAACGCATTTTTTTTCCCTATTCTTACATTCTAAGAGTAACTTGCGGTGTGACTCCTATGGCACAAACACATAAACAACGTTTTTAACTGTTGTTTTATAAACAACGTAGGAATGGCTTTATATGATTTTATACCAACAATAACAAAAGCTGAGGCACTAATGCAAGTTTGTTGTTCTATGCTGGCATTTTTACAAGAATCTAAAATATTATATATTTCCTAGGCTCTGACATAAAAGGTAGTATTATCCATCACTCATGAATGTCATCCTAATATTTGTATTCTAAAGAGCTTCAGATAAAATTTGTCTAATGATGGAAATAGCAGTTCTCTGGCAAATTGGAGAGGGAGCGATGTTTGATCAGACTGAAGTTTTGGTATCTCTAAAATCATAATGATTAGAGGACATCTGAAGTTGTGTAGGGATTAGAGAGCTAACCTGCACAGCTCAGAAAAATGAGGAAGATTGTGGCCTCCAACCCATCACAAACGACGCCAATCAGAGGCATGCTGATAATTGGAAATATGTTAATTAATGGTTAGATAGACCCAAAACTGCCCTCTCCAAGTCCTTAAATCTTTTAACTATCCATCTCCATTTTTACTTGTTAATTCCTCCTATCACTAATGCTAACAGTTTTCTGATGTGATTTACAGGAAGATACACAGTATAAACGGAAATGGAAAAGGAAGAAATATTAAGGAAAAAAATAGAAAAAGATTCTGCCAGATCTTGTAGACTCATTGAAACATCTCCTCATTTCTTTCATGGATTATTGTTGGTATCCAATTTTTTGAGCTTAATTTGCCCTAATATTTCCAAATATGGTTATTAACCCAGTAGTTTTCAGAATTTACAAAACCAAGTATTAGTGTTTATTGCTGTTTTATAACAGTATCAGCAAATTTTCTAGAGAGACTTTTACATTAAGTCTTGCTCCTTCATATCATTAAAGGATGGGTTAGAAAAGATTCATGAAATTTATACATAAGTAAATGCGCATATATTTTCCCAGGTTCTAGATAAGGAGATATTTAGACAAGAGTAGGCTGCTGACCTATAGGGGGAAAAAAAGGGAGGGGGACACTTCAAAAAACAGAGAGAAAAAAAGATTTTTAAAAACTCATAATTTATAAAGGTTATGAACAATTAACTTCCTCTATTTTTTAAATTAAGAAGAATAAACAAGAAGTTGATTCAATTAGATATAACAAATACAATTAAATGGAAATGCAATTTGATTTATTAGAAATGATATGAATTTTATGCAGATTAACTGCAGGCAGGGCCCTACCCTTTAACTTAATGCATTCTGGAAATTGTCCACTGAATCAAATATATGGAAAATATTTTGAAAATGGCTGCCATGTTATGGTGGTGAAAGGTTGGTGGAGGGGTTATCTCTTCCCAGGGAGCTAAATATAAATTCCTCAATTCCATGTTACATTTTGGATGCAATCTTTAATAATATATATTTAGCATTTTTTACATACTGTTTAATTTTGTTCTTTGAACTGAAGTACTCACCTAGAGAAGAAGTTTTGTTGTTGTTAGCTGCTGTTGAGCCATTTCTGACTCATGGGGACCGCATGTGTGCAGAGTAGAGCTGCCCCATAGGATTTTCAAGCATATGACTTTTTGGAAGCAGATGTCCAAACCTGTCTTCTGAGGTGCCTGAGGGTAGGTTCAAACCACCAATCTTTCAGCTTGTAGTCAATGCTTAAGAAATTAAGAATAAGATAAATAGAATATTTGAGAGTGTGCCCAAGACCATGTATAGGGTTGGTATGTTCTGTAAGAATTCCTAGGTATATGGTAGAGCTGACAATGGACAAGGTTGTAGTCACTTCTTGGCCATGGCCAGCTACCCAGAGGGAACGAGTAGTTGGACCTGTGGGCTCAGGACCATAGTTGCAGGGTACATCAAGCTCAATTGGCATAACAAACTACATGAAACATTGTGCCACATCCTACTTTGGTGAGTAGCAACTGGGATCTTAAAAGCTTGCAAGCGGCCATATAGATGCAGCATTGGGTCTCTCCTCATCCAGAGCATAGATGAATGAAGAAAACCAAAGATGCATGGAAACAATTACTCCACATGACTGGTACACCATGCGATCCTCAGACTATATGACTATGAGACCAGAAGGACTAGACGGTGCCAGGCTACTACTGTGAACCACTTGGAGGGGGGATCTATGTAGGAGATTCTGGGCAGAGTGGGAGAGCAATGTGGAACAAAACTCACAATCATTTAAAAAAAAAAAAAAAGAGGGGGGGGGGGACCAGGTTTGCTGCTCTGATAGTGCCTGATGGAACCACTGAGACTATGGCCCCTAACTGCCCTTCAGGTCTGGAATTGAACCCACTCCTTTGGCTTCCAGCCAAACAAGAGATAGGCATATGAGGTAACATTTACACTAGGTAGATATATTCCTTGGAGAGAACAATCATGGGATAATAGCAGGGCTGTGTATGCACAGGGAGACAGCTCAGGGGGCAGGAGTGCATGGAGGGAAAGACACAGGGAAGAGGTAACTATGGGGAGGAAGTGAGAGGGGAGTGTTGCATTGTGGTAAATTGTAGTCAATGTCATGAGACAAAATCAATTTGCTCTGTAAACTTTCACCCAAATCACAATTAAGAAAAAATAAAGGGGGGGGAGATAAATAAGATACTCAAATAATGGCACAGACACTGCTATAGAAAATGGCATCACTGAGAAATGACGCTATTACCTGGTAACAGTGACATAATCATTCCTGAATTGATAGAAACCTGAATTTGGAAGTTTAACATTGACTACTTAGGGGTGCTGATGTATAATGGAAGAAATTCCAGAGTTTGAACATGGGGAGGTCGTGGCTTGCCCTGTTTACCTTAGGTGGTGGTTGTTGTTAGGTGTCGTGTAGTCGGCTCTGACTCACGCACAACAGCTTGAAATACTGCCCAGTCTTGTGCAATCCTCACAATCCTTGCTCTGTTTGAGCCCATTGTTGAGCCAGTGTGTCAGTCCATCATGTTGAAGGACTTCCCCTTTTTTGCTGGCCCTCCACTTTGCCAAGCATGATATCCTTCTCCAGAGAACGGTCCCTTCTGACAACATGACCAAAGTAGGTGAGATGAAATCTGGCCGTTCTCACTTCCAAGGAGCATTCCTGCTACACTTCTTCCAGGACAGGTTTGTTCATTCTTCTGGCAGCCCATGGTACTTTTAGTATTCTTCTCCAACACCACAACTCAAAAGCATCAACTCTTCTTTGGTCTTCCTTATTCATTGTCCAGCTTTTATAAGCATATAAGGTGATGGAAAATACCATGGTTTGGGTTAGGCGCACCTTGCTTTTCAAAGTGGTATCTTTGCTCCTTAACACTTTAAAGAGGTCTTTTGAAGCACATTTTCCCAGTGCAGTAAGATGTCTGATTTCTTGATTGCTCCTTCCAGGGGTGTTGATTGTTGATTCAAGTAATATGAAATCTTTGACAACTTCAATCTTTTCTCCATTTGTTTTGATGCTGATGATTGGTTCAGTTGTGAGGATTTTCATTTTCTTTATGTTGAGGTGTAATCCATACTGCATGCAGACTGTAGTATTTAATCTTCACCAGTAAGTGCTTCAATTCATCTTCACTTTCAGCAAGTAATACTGTGTCATCTGCATATCACAGGTTGTTAGTGAGTCTTCCTCCAATCCTGATGCCACGTTCCTCTTCATATAGTCCAGGTTCTCAGACTATATGCTGTATGCTCATCATACAGATTGAATACAAGAAAGTATACAACCTGGAAGGACACCCTTCCTGATTTTAAACCATGCAGTGTCCCCTTGTTCTGTTCAAATGACAGCCTCTTGGTCTATGTACAGGTTCTTCATGAGCACAATTAAGTGTTCTGGAATTCCCATTCTTCTCAAAGTTATCCATAATTTGTTATGATCTACACAGTCAAATGCTTTTGCATAGTCAACAAAACACAAGTAAACATCTTTCTGGTGTTCTTTGCTTTCAGCCAAGATTTATCTGACATCAGCAATGATTTCTCTTATTCTGTGGCCTCTTCTGAATCCAGCTGGCATTTCTGGAAGTTCCTTGTCAGTATATTGCTGCAACCATTTTTAAATTATCTTCAGCAAAATTTTATTTGCATGTGATATTAATGATATTTTTCAATAATTTCCACATTCTTTTAGATCACCTTTCTTTGGGATGGGTACAAATATGGATCTCTTCCAGTCAGTTGGCTAGGTAGCTAGCTGTCTTCCAAATTACTTGGCATAGGCAAGTAAGTGTCTCCAGCACAGCATCTATATGTTGAATCATCTCAATTGTGTCAATTCTTGGAGCTTTCTTTTTTGCCAATTCCTTCAGTGCAGCTTAGGTGGCCCTGCTATGTGGTTGCACTCAGGCTGGAGACCACTCTGAAAGGCTGACAGACTTCTTAAAAGTCCATTCCAATCCCATCATCTTGAGAAAGCTGCTCAAGGGACCTGTGGACTTCTTAATGGGATGATTATTTTTAGTTAACTGTCTTTAAAATTATGAGTTTTAAACACCCTTGAAATATTACCTTTTGAATGTCATGTCCAACAGAAAATCCCTCTTCATCTACACCCCACAACCACCCTGCAAGATAAAGAAAGTAGACTATTTGAGAATGTATAGACCAACCCAAGCTCTGGAGAGATCTTTTGAAAACCATTCACAGCAGAAAACTAAAAACCTTCTGATGTATTCTTGTCTCTGAAAAGCTATGAAAGTAGTACTGGTTTGATAAGCTAAGTGATATTCTGCCTGTCTTGTAGAAATATTTACTCATAGTTTTTTAACCAAAAGTTAACTAAAAGTGGGCTTGAGCTAGGAACTGATTCTAACTAGTTAAATACTTTGTAATTTAGCAAAGTGTGCCCTTCACCAATAAAACCAATCAGTCCTGTTGTATAAGACCCACAACTCTTAAGGACAATTAACAAACCCCTGGATTATCTTATTCTATGCCCTGCCCAAAGACATACGTAACAGGCTCAGTTATATTACAAATGTTTTCCGCTGTAAAATAGAATATATCAGAAATATTCTAAATGAGATTATGTTTGGATAAATATCATTTGAAAATAATTTTGCGGGAACAAAGACATTACATAAACTGAAGTATAACTTTATATTTACTTAAAAACAAACAAACAAAACTTCACTCTCTCATGTTTCGTAGCTTGGTGTATGATGTTAGTATATAAATCTGCTTATTCATTGTTTTTCCTTTTTGCTTGATTATTGTTGTGGGAACTTTCCAGGGAATTTGGCATTTCCCTTTGAATGGATTGAGAGACCAAAAAATCTGTCCAAAGGGTGTCGTTACCAGCGTGAGCTTTATTTAGAACAGAAGAAAAGAGAATTGAGAGAGAGAGAGAGGATTTACAAGATAATAAATGAAAGAAAAGTAGGCACAGATTTATAAAGGTTGTTAGCAGTTTGATCCTCTGGTAGCATAGTGCCTAAGGCACTTGACTCTAACCAGAAGGCTGGCGGTTCAA
>NW_006921616.1:15604041-15605213 GCF_000298275.1 Orycteropus afer afer | reverse complement strand
AAGGCTGGTGGTTCAAACTCACCAGCCACTCCTCAGAAGGAAGGTTGGGCAATCTACTTCTGTAGTGATACCACCTTGGAAACCCAAGGAGGGGTCGCTATGAGTCAGGGGCGACTCGACGGCACATAACAACAGCAACAACAACAGCCTAAATGCAACCACTGCCATGGAGTCCTATCCGACTCATAGTGACTCCTCCTTGGGTTTAGGCTGTATCTCTACGGAAGTAGATTACTCAACCTTCCTTCTGAGGAGTGGCCAGTGGGTTTGAACCTCCAACCTTCTGGTTAGCAGTCAAATGCCTTAGGCACTACATCACCAGAGCTCCCTAAGAATGGGTTAATACCTCACAGTGGGGAGGTGATCTGTATGTGACAGGAAGGGGGAAGGAGAGTGGCTGGCAGTTTCTTACAAGCGTGGTTAAATGCGATGGGGTCTGAGACCATTTTTGGGACGCTGCAGTCACTGACCCTACAATTATCATGCTGAAAGATACATTTTTGGACTTTAGGAAAACATATTCTGTAAGACAGTAAAGTATTGTGTTGTGTTGTGTTTAAAAGCAACAGAGGATGGATTCTGTTGCACCTTGATTCAAATCCAAGCCCTACATATCACTAGCTGTGTGGCCTTGTTCAAGTCATTTAATTTTTCTGAGTTTCAGCTTTTTCATTTGGAAAACCCAGAGGGTTAAATTAACTAATGTATGTAAAGTACTTTATGGATATATACTTTATGCATAAACAAAAAAACAGGTACATATATTCTTCATTCATCCCTTTTTTTTTTCTTTGACAAAAGTTAGAGTTACCAGATAAAATACAGGGTGTCTAGGGTGTCTAGTTAAATGTGCAATATTTAACACATGCATATACTAAAAATCATTTTTTTCTCTGAAATTCACATGTCATTGAGTTTCCCATATATATATCACAGAGCAGAGTTTGTTTTACATTCAACATTTCGTGTACATTTGGTTTAACTCCCCCATTACCATCCCCAAACCTAACCCAGTTTCCTCCCCTCCCTGCCCAGTAACCCCCCTGCCCCCTGCCCCTCATAGTTAGGCACTCCTATGTGTCCTGCATTTCCTCTGTGCAAATGTTGCCCCTCTGGTGCCCTGTGGTTGATTGCTCCAAGGGATGCATTTCCATGGAGTATGTGGGTGCATC
>NW_006921616.1:15600946-15602536 GCF_000298275.1 Orycteropus afer afer | reverse complement strand
ATACATTCCCATTTAGACCAGGACCTTGAGACCAGGTTAAATAAATTTTTCAAGTCAGTGTAGCTCATTAGAAGAGATGGGATTAGAATCACATCTGTCTTTTGTGTTAGGACCACATCCCAATCTGGCTAAATATTTATATTCTACCTTTCCTAACGTGATTCAAAAATGCCTAATTTAAATTGGAAAAAAAATTCAGAACAGCTGTTTCTGTTTATCATTTCAGCTAAAAATCCCTTCTAGAGAGAACCAGCAGAGAGAAACCAAACAGGTCAAATTCCGTTGGGCTTAAATTTCTCTGATCTCTTAAAGCCTTTACAAGGTAGTTCTGGATTTTGTGTTTGTTGGTTCACCTGCCTTGGATCACCTGAGCATGAAGGGCTTTGGAAAACAGTTGAAAGGACATAATCATGAGTTGTGATTTAGGGGAAAAGGAAGTGCTGTCTTTTGCTAATGAACCTTATCTTTCCACTCAAATTGGGTGTATATCATAGCCAAGTCTTGATGTGTAACTAAGTGAAGTAATTAAATTAAAACACACCAGAGATGAATATTTTGTTCCTGGACATGCCAAATATTTTCTTTCTCTTCCTTTCTGGACTATTTTATGAAATGTGTGACATAGAGACAGATCATAAAACCATTCTAGTTTCTGTAGCAGAGAACACAATGTGAGATTCTATTTCAAGGTCATTTCCTGGTAATGATGTCTTCCAGTAAATGTCAGGCATAGGTTCAGGGAGAAGAGAAGAAACTGAGTTCTGTTGCCTGCTTAGCAGCTAGCATTCATGTCTTCATATTTACAGCACCTTTGAAAGTTTCTTGCACATAGTCTATGTGCAATAAATATTTTTAAGTTCTCCCTGAGCAATTAATTTATCAGCTGTTGAAAAATCAAGTCAGTAGTAAAAACAATGGCTCAATGGCAAATTCTATCCTCCAGTTCACATGTAGCATGAGTGATTTACATCCTATAATACTATTTTTAAAATTTTTTCCTGAAACATTAGCCATTTTAGATGTTTCAAACATGTCTGACATTGTCTTTTGACACTGAGGGTTATGTTGTCTTTTGGGTAGGTTAGCAAAGAAGAGATGTCAGTGGGAGCTCAATAGGTGAGCATGGTCATCAGAAATCAGAGACTGTACAGCTGCAGTGGGACCTTAAATTCTTATCATTTTGACCATCTTAATTAGCCTAGAAATGTCTTTAGAAAATCTATTAATCTTGAAACCTGAAACATTTAGCAAAAAGTAAATGACGAAGAACTCTTTATGGTCCAGTGAGGATCAGACAGCCTGAGGCCCGACTGGCTATGGCAAGTGTGGATTTGCTTAAAAAAAAAAAAAAAAAAGATATCCATGAAACCATAATTTGAGTGATTCCAATAGTCTAGAATTAGGTTTTGGCCCAGAATCCAGACAATAATGCTGTGATAGGAACAAAGAAATTCTAAGTAGCATTTTCTCTAAGGAGTAAGAAAGGAGAAAGAGAGAGGAAAAAAGGAAACCAGCTTAACTTTTTAGTGTTTTATTAGTTCCCTTATATGTGACCATTGGTCTGAAGTTTCTTGCTTTTTCAGAAGTATC
>NW_006921616.1:15597334-15599431 GCF_000298275.1 Orycteropus afer afer | reverse complement strand
TTGAAAAATACAGCAGGTGAATTAAGTACAAAATTTCCTAACCCATAGAGAATTCAACATAGCTAAGATTTCTCCAGACTACAGTCCCTTACTGAGCAAGTAATTTACCAGTTGTTGAAAAACCAAATCAACAGTAAAAACAGTGGCTCAATGGCAAATTCCATCTTCTAGTTCACACATAGCACACTGAGTGATTTACGTCCTATGATGCTGTCTTTTTTAATTTTCTTGAAACATTAGCCATTTTACGTTGAAAAATTTGCATGTGCATGTGTATGCACATGTACTGCATGTTCATGTGCATGTGTTCCTGTGTACACATGCATCACTATGACCCTGACACTCCTATACAATCAATTGCTGATATAACTCAATCTAATCCAATCGATGCTGCTGCTCTTGAGGGGAAAAAAAAATCCCAACTTTCATCCTTATACTCATTCCTCATATTTTCTTATTTATTTGTGTTGCTTAAGAAAATATAACACTACTGAATGTGAGATAAATATTTTATTCACTGGCATCTAATTCCTCAGCAAGGACCCTTCACCTTAAGTTGGATTTATAAACCAAGTTTCTATTTAGGACAACAGGGAAAAATCAGCTCTTTCAGATGATGCTGGAAGGTGTTCCAGCCTTTGCTTAAGTAAAGTAGGGGAAAGATGAGGAACTAAATATTACCTGTTTCTCATGGTACAAATGTGAACGAGATGATTAGCTGACGATTAACATCAGGAAAGGGCAATACCAATTTTACTCTAATATATAAACCTAATAGTTCCATACAATAGGATATCCAAATTAATGTATTTAACAGAAGTATATGGATAGAACAAATGTGTCCTTTATTTTTGTTATTCTGTGTAGTTAGAATTTATATTCCTGAAACTTAATATTGCGATCACTTGGCTTTTATAACTGTGCCTTGAAATTTAATAATACCCATTGTGGTTGTGTCATGAGGACCCCATGTGATGCACAGTAGAACTGCTTCATTGGTTCTTCTCTCTTCTTGACTGTAATCTTTTTTTTTTAATATTTATTTCCTCCCCTCCAATACCACCCCTGCTAACCAAAAAAGAAAGTTTCCTTCCATATATAAACTTTCCTTGAATTTTTATAGTAATGAACTAATACAATATTTGTCCTCTGTGATTGACTTATTTCACTCAGCATAATGTGCTCCAAGTTCATCCATGTTATGTGGTGTTTTGCATATTCTACATTATTCTTTAGTGTGGCATAATTTAGTGTGGCATATGGAATCATTGTGTGGAAGTACTATAGTTTGGTTAACCATTCTTCTGTTGATGGGCACCTAGGTTGTTTCCATCTTTTTGCTATTGTAAATAGTGTTGTGATGAACTTGGGTGTGCATATATCTGTTCTTGTCCTGGCTCTCACTTTTTTAGGCTATATACCTAGTAATGAGGTATTTCTAATTCCAACTGTTCAAGGAATCACCATACTGGTTTCCACAGCGGTTGTATCATTTTACATTGACTGTAATTTTGATAGAAGTAGACCACCTTTTTTCTGTGGTATCAGCCATTAGTAGTTGAAAGTAAACTTCCGTGCCACTCAGAGACCTTAGTATAATAATAATATTAATAATAATAATACCTACCCAAATGGCCTCAGATTTCAGCAAGAAAACCTTTAGTGTTGCTACAAGGTATCTCCCATTTGCAGTTAAGGTCACTGGGACCTTATGAAGTAAGATGCTAAAAGAAAGATATTTGGATTTTCCTTTTTGAAAAAAAGAAAATCAATGACAATGACATAGGAAGAGCATTCTTTGATGTTAGGTAAGTAGATTGATTCCCAAGAATTTCTTTGAGACTCACAAATTTTCAGTGAGCTGGAAAGCGTCAGATAGGGCAAATGTATTCTTTGCAACAGACAGCTGATGGTGATCCCCCCCCCCCCAATACTAAATGTAGCCTGTATTCATCTTTTTGCCTTTTGACTTAATGTAGTAAGTTTTGATATTGATATGTTGGCTCAAAAACATCAGAAACTAAAATGTTCATCTTTCATGGCAAGCATGGTCATGTTTTCCCTTGGTCCGAAGTGGTTTCAGGGAAGTGACTTGCA
>NW_006921616.1:15582561-15596979 GCF_000298275.1 Orycteropus afer afer | reverse complement strand
TCTTTCTGAGCCAAAAAAATCTTATTAACCAAAACATGTTCTCCAGCCCCCAAATTAAAGACTGTTGTTGGAGGCGGAAACCTCACCACTATGCTGTGGTTCTCCCCGTCATCAGAGCATCAGCCGGCTCTAAGGGAGTCTCCAACAGGGTGCCTTCTGCTGTGTCTGATTAAACTTTAAAATACACCCAACAGCAGTGAGAGGTGCTCATAGATGTTAGTGTCTTTGTGCTAATGATGACTTTTCTCACCAGTCCCAGCTGGTGGTGAAAGTTGACAAAGGCAAAATTATAAATGTTTTATATTAGAAAATGTTATGTGAGCTTAAGACATGGACGATTGATTAGGTTACTGCCAAGAAGTAAACAATAGACTCATTAAAGCTATAATTAGTCATTGTTGACATATTGTATTTTTAATAAGAGCCCCAGCAGTGGATGGAGTTGGCTAAAATAATCTAGAGCTTTGTTAACTAAGTAGAAGAAGACCAGCTTTTCCAAATTTAGCCGTGCCTTTTCCTTAGGATTTCTATACCATCTTTGTTCTAAGAAATTGGGTGACTTCATTTGAGACTATAAAGTAACCTGTCTTGATTAATTATCTTGTGTTTTTATTACATTGCATAATTGGTCAAAATATTTTTTTTATGTTCTCTGCCAAGTCAAGAATGGGTAAGAGTTAATTCATGGTGGCTAGATGCATGGAGCAAAATGCATACATATTTACAAGTTCAGATAAACATCCCCCAAATTGAGAGTTAAGTAATTCTCCCATAGCCATGTGGCTAAAATTGAATTTCCAAACCCAAGGCTGTACTACAAAGCCCACCTGTCACTGTTATACTATGGTCCACTATTGAGCCTGCAAGTTCAACCTCATCAGCTAGGTCTCCTAAAGCCTGTGACACTCGCTGTATACTCTGCCTCCGGCGCCAGTGCTCCTCACTCTCCAATCCTCATCCTTCCCCTTCCCCATCAAAGTTTAGCTCTCATCTCACCTTCTTCATGAAGGCCCCCTGACCAATTCTTCCCTAATCTACACACACCTTTATGGATTTTTCTCTGTTCTCTGAACAGTCAGACTTGAAGCCCTAGATTTTCTGAGTAGAACTGATTCTGGAGAATACAGACGAAGCTAATTTCATAAGAACTGTCTTATAACAAATCTCAGTTAATAAGAAATACAATGCTTGGTGTTTGCTTCTTTGCTGAAGTCATGATTCTGTTTCAATGAGGACAGTCACCATGGCTATGGGCAGCCAAGAAAGTATGTTTCCATATGAAGTTCCCTCTCTCAGTTTAAGGAAAAGTTGGGATTTGATATTTATTTTCTCTTCAACCGCATGAATGTTAAGAACCATATGTAAAGCCTTCTGTATTTTCTTCAGCCTCATATCATACGTATTGCACAAGTAAAATTCTAATTCAGAAATTGAGATTAACATAAGCATCCAGATAATGTAGAAAGAGGCTTTGTAAGACAAATAAGCACTTTTTTTGGACTAACTCCAATCTCTTTAGATTTAATCTCTCTTTTCCAGCATTTATTAAACTCATAAATGCTTCTGGTTAAATATCAGCTAAAACAATGACCAGCTAACATTCTTTTCCTAAATAAGTCTTGGAATTCTTATCTTTCTTGTTCTTGGAATTATTTGGTTCTGTTAGTTAAGTAGAATTATTTTTAAAAGAGAGAATTTTAGTAATATGGCACTTGGGTTATTTTATCATAGATGTTTGTCCGTAAGCTCATAGACAATATCCAATGTGCTTTCCTTGCATTTCAGGAAGACAGAATTTGTGGGCAGGTATTCTGATTACCATGCCCTTTCTCAGGCACTGAAGCAAAGCAGAGCAGTGGGACTTTGGCATCACTTCCTCAAAGCAGCAGACACAGAAAATGAACCCAGTTTGCAAGAGGACTAGGCCAATGTCTGGAAGTTTAGTAAAATATCTTATTAAACAAGAATTTCTTTAACATAAAGCCACATTTTTTTTTTTTCTTTACGGAGATAGAAAGGGTAAGATATCAATTTACAAATACAAATTCAATGTCCTAGTATATAGCATTGTTGTTGTTATGTGCCGTCAAGTCGGCCCCGACTCATAGCGACCCCTCCTTGGGTTTCCGAGGCAGTATCACTACGGAAGTAGGATTGCCCAACCTTCCTTCCGAGGAGTGGCTGGTGGGTTTGAACCGCCAGCCTTCTGGTTAGCAGTCAAGTGCTTTTAGCCACTATGCTACCAGAGCTCCTAGTACATAGCATACAATCCTTTAAACCCTTTATCCCACTCACACATATCTTTCACTCCTCATATAAAAGGAACAGAGAAAACTGATGGATTGACTGACTTCGTAGAGGATAGCATGTCCTTATCATGATAAGGGAAAGGAATAGTCCCATCACTGGAGCCATTTAGCCCAATGAAATAGGTGCTTATGATGGGAAAGGAACCATGTTTTCAGTCAGCCTTTGTCTTCATGGGAGTAGTCAAGAATCCTCTCTTGGTAGCTATGTAGTGAGACTAGAGGTTACTTCTGACTGTTCATGTTAGCAAAAAATCAAAGTGAGGAGTCTCTAGCTGGGAGGTAGGGCAGTGCTTCTCAACCACGGCTGCACACTGGAATCAGATGGAGAGCATTAAAAATATTAATACTTTCATCTCACCATCACGATTCAGATTTAATTGAAGGATCTGGCCTGGATATCAGGGAGTTTTAACAGCAGCCAACTTTGAGACCTGCTGAGTTAGGAAAACCCATTTTCTGGTCCCTGGTGACTGATCTTAGGGAAAGTGTTGGTCTCTTTCTATTCCTTAATTTTCTGAGTGGGAGATTAGTTCAGCCCTTTTACATCACATTGTACATTGCTTTGAGTCTTGGAAGAGATATATGTAAAAGATTATTTTGATATTTTAAATAATTTCAAGGAATTTATTTGTCTTGCTTCACAGCAAACATCCTAGCTGAAAGAATCTAGGGAAGTATAAAAAATTATGACCCTCTTAGAAAAAACAATTCATGCAGACCACTTCTGAGCACAAGCAGAAAAGCTTTTAGGTCAAGTATTAAATATTTCAAAAAAATTGTGAAGCTTTGTTTTTTTCAATCCAAACATTTATGGAACTTCTTCAGTGCCAGTAGTACATGTGTTTTGAGTGATAAAATAATATGTGTTAAGGGAAATTCCTAATTTTCAGGGAAACAAAAATTAGCATATGTGAAAGAACAAAATTGATGTAGCTTGGAAAGAATGTTAAGGGCATTGTAATAACGATTTTCAGCAAAAGAAGGTGTTGACTGACTAGTTTTATCCTAAGCTTTGATGATGGCAGTCAGCTGGAGGAATTTGCTCTTCACTGTAACATGATCACTAGTGAAACTGATTTTCTCTTCACCAGTGGATTTTCTATCCTGAAATAGACTGTGGCAGAGGTTAGAGAGTTTCAACCTTCCAGAATAGTTTCTGCTAGACATGCCTTATAATAAGTGAAGAATGATGTGCTCAAATTCCATTCTATCCAGTATTTTCAATTGACAGTGCTTGAGTCAGGACTTCAGACCTGTGCAGTCTGGTTCAGTCATGGCCCACAAGGCGACACTGGGATGCGACAGTCCTGAATTTTTAAAATGTGGGTGAACTGTAACACTAACCAGAATGGGAAAAATTATGGGCCCAAACCCTACTAGAAACATAATCTCCCCCTTAGAAAACAAGGGCAGTGTGTGAGTGTTGGATAGCAACCATATCTTGACTGGCTTAGTCAAAAATGGTGGTGCTCACCTCAAAGATGGTGGCTGACCATGTAGGTTTGAATGTGTGTGTCACTCTCCAGAGTCTTAGCTCTCCAATGTCATGTGTTAGGCTTCTGAAAGGGCTCACATTGCCTGTTCCGAGCCTCCTGTTCCAGAACTTCAACTGTAATGTTTCCCATTCAGGTTAGCATTCTCTATCACTCAAATTTTAAAAATTTGGGTCTGTTGCCGTTCCACTTCCTTGGCCATAACTAACTGAACTGATTCAAACAATTTGAAGCCCTGGCTTAGATAGCCAACCTTCCATGTTTTTTCTTAGTGAGTTTTAATTATGTAGTCTTGATTTTTTAGCCTATTTGCATGTTAGACTGGTTATCAGGACCTTGTCAAATAGCAAAGCTTTTTAAAAATAAGAAATTACTTTGTGAGAATTAGGCCTATAGTGTCAATTCTAGAAGTTTACTTGCAGAAGTAGAATTGCTGGTTCAAAAGATAAATCTATGTATAACCTTTTGAGAAACTGCCAGACTATTTTCCAAAGCACCTGCACCATTTATACTCCCACCAGCAGTGGATGAGGATTGTAGTCTCTCCTTATCTTCATCAACACTTATTATCTTTGTGATTATAAAATCCTAGTGGGTATAAGGGGAGCTCTGATAGTGTAGTGCCTAAGGCACTTGACTGCTAACCAGGAGGCTGGTGGTTCAAACAGACCAGCCACTCCTCAGAAGGAAGATGGGGCAATCTACTTCTGTAGTGATACTGCCACAGAAACCCAAGGAGGGGTCGCTCTGAGTTGGGTCCAACTTGACGGCACATAACAACAACAACAACAACAGTGGGTATGAGGAGTCCCTGGGTAGTTTGACTTTTGGTTATAGTGGTTATGAAGTGGTATGTCATTTTGAAAGTGTCCTTTGAAATAGTTTTTAATTTTGATGAAATATAATTTATCTTTTTTAAAAAATTTCACTTAGGCTTTTGTTGCCAAATACAAGAACCTGTTGTGCAATGCAAAATCACAAAGATTTATTCCTATGTTTTCTTCTACAAGTTTTCAAATTTTAGCACTTATAGTTAAGTCTGTGATCCATTATGAGAACATTTTTATATGGTGTGATGTAGGGGTCCAATTTCACTTTTTTGCATGTCAATATCCAGTTTCCCCAGAACCATGTGTTGAAAAAAGATATTATTTCCCCAGTTAATTGCTTTGTTGATTTTCTTTTGGAAATTTTGGAGGGAAATGCCATTACCACTTTTTAAAGTTGAGTAAGTTAATGTTAAATACTCATAATCATTTTGTATTTCATTAGAATATGAAACAAGAACTTCAGTTATAGGCCAGCTCACTGAAAGACCATTTCAACTGGTTATCAGTATATCTAAATAATCTATGGATTACACCTCAACATAAAGAAAATGAAAATCCTCATATTTGGACCCATAAGTGGCATCATGATAAATGGAAAAAAGATTGAAGTTGTCAAAGATTTCATTTTACTTGGATCCACAATCAACACCCATGGAGGCAGCAGTCAAGAAATCAGATATCGTATTGCACTGGGCAAATCTGCAAAAGACCTCCTTACAGTGTTGAAGAACAAAGATGTCACTTTGAAGACCAAGGTGTGCCTAACCTAAGCCATAGTATTTTCAATCGCCTTATATGCATATGAAAGCTAGCCCATGAATAAGGAAGACCAAAGAAGAGTTGATGTTTCTGAATTGTGTTGATGAAGAATACTGAAAGTATCATGGACTGCCAGAAGAATGGACAAATCTGTCCTGGAGGAAGTGCTGCTGGAATGCTCCTTGGGAGTGAGAATGGCCAGACTTCATCTTACCTACTTTGGTCGTGTTGTCAGAAGGGACCATTCCCTGGAGAAGGATATTATGTTTGGTAAAGTGGTGGGTCAACAAAAAAGGGGAAGGCTCTCAACAAGATAGATTGACACAGTAGCTACAACAATGGAAGCAAGTATAGCAAGGATTGTGAGGATGATGCAAGACCAGACAGTGTTTCGTTCTATTGTACATGGGGTCTCTATGAGTCAGAGCCAACTTGACAACACCAACTGCAACAACAAGCAGCTCTTAATGGGCTAATTGTGTAGCTGTCTTTCAAAACTGGAATTTATGAGTTATGCAGAATTGAAATAGATGTCCTGACCATGGCATTATCTTAGCTATGATAATACTTATAGTTTAAGTTTCTAAAGATTTTAAAAATAAAGACATATACCTGAAGTAAGGAGAATCAATTATCAACATTCTGCAACTTTCTATCAATGAAGGTCCAAGCGGAACTACTATGAGTGATATGGAATAAGGAATTTATTAATCATATTAGACCTATGCAATTGTGGGAGCTGGTTTAGCAGTCCAGGTGAGCCTATTGCTTGTGTGCCTGGTGTTGTCTGTGGAATCAGAAGAACCAGGGTGGGGAAAGAAAGAGGAACAAGAACTCGCGGAGAACAAGATCAAACAGGAATCTGTAAGGACAAGCTGGAACCCATGAGAACAACCGTAACTTAACTGTGTCTCTCACCACCTCTATCTTTGATCGAGTAGATGACCTGGAGAGGAAGTTTGTACTGTCACCATGGAACTACATACATGCTTAACCCAGGATTCAGAAAAGCTGAAAAAGGTAGATCTTGTGGGAGTTAGAGAAACGATGAATCTAGTCTTTTGCTCTATGCCAACAAGGTGAGCCTACAGATAATTGGTGATGTGTTTGGGCTTCAACAAACTTGTGCCACAGCATGACCCTGGGTGCATTTGGGACTTCACATGTTCACATTTTCGAGGTATAAAGTTCTAAACTCTCTTTCTTTATTAATAGACATTTGAAGTTATCAACATTATAAAGATATTCTTCAATTACCTTTAACTCATAAACACAAGCCCTCAGAGAAGTTTATTTGAATCTGAGATAGCAAGTTTGTAAGGTACTGTTTGTTGTTTTCCTTACTGACAATTTACTCATTGGAGACCAAAAGTTGAAATGCTTGAACTAATCTCAAGATTTGGGTCACCACCATTAAACAGGGTTTTAAGCACAAACCAATGAGGGATTTGCTTCCTAATCATAGGTACATGTGACCCTCAGGATAATACTAGGCCTCTGCTCCCATGTTCTTTTCAAAAAGGTTCCGTTTAGAGAACATGTCAATATTTTGCTATAACTGGAAACAACATAGCTTTGTACTCAGGAGGCTTCTGCTGAATGGTAATGATCTGATAGTAGGGAAATTCATAGAAAGAGTTGATCTAAATAGATCAATATTAGTACATAGAGCAATTTACAGGCTCTTTCAATTCAGATAAAAATACTTTGGATCAGAGAGCAGCCCATCCTAACCTGATTATGAGGACTATTGGCAAGGTCCAAGTTTCTCAACAGGAATGCACCTTGAACAATAACTTTAGAATTCCAAGGTCTACTAGAACATGATCCCCAACACTCTCTTGATGGGTGGATAGAAGGTGGAGTAAAATTGTGGATTTTTATAAATTAATGGACTATTATAAAAGTTAAAAGGAACTCATGAGGTCATAAGTCTGGTGCTTTGATAGGTTTTCTAAAGCTTTTCATAAATAAGTAGAAATACACTTGTCCCTCAGTCTCCAGAACCACTCATGGATACTAAAATCCATAGATGCTCAAGTCCCTTATATAAAATGATGTAGTATTTGCATATAACCTATGCACATCCTTCTGTATACTTAAGGTTATTTCTGGATTATTATAATACCTTGTTGTTGTTCTTGTTGTTATGTGCCGTGGAGTCGGCCCCGACCTAAGACAATGTAAATGCTCTGCAAATAACACTTTAAACTCCCTCTTAGTGGCATAGTGCCTAAGGCATTTATTTGACTGCTAACCAGACACTTTTCAGAAGGAAGATTGGGCAATCTACTTCCATAGAGATACCACCTCAGAAACCCAAGGAGGGGTCACTATGAGTTAAAATTGACTCAATGGCAGTGAGTTTTTTTTTTTTTTTTTTTGACTTTCAGCCTTTGAGGGATTGCCTTGCCAACTTAGTGCCCCCCTTTTTTTTTCTTCCCTCTCGAATAATTTCCATCAACGGTTGGTTGAATGTAAAGATGTAGAACCCGTGGATACGGAGGGCCAACTGTATACAAAGTTAGAGATGTTAGATGGGAAATATGCATCAAAATAGAGGAAATTTTGGAAATCATGTGAGAATCATTTGTATAACCTCATGCAAGTACATTTGAATTCCTAGATGAAATGATTAAAAAAGTACAATTTTGCAAAATTAAATCTATTAAAGACAGAGGTTTAATAAGACCACTGAGTCAGATCTAACTCATAGTGACCCGTCCTTAGGTTTCCAAGGCTGTATCACTACGGAAGTAGATTGCCCAACTTTCCTTCCAAGGAGTAGCTGGTGGATTTGAACCACCAGCCTCTGGTTAGCAGTCAAATGCCTTAGGCACTACACCACCATAGCTCCCAAAAAAAGAAATAGAAAAGATAATTAAAGGAACCCCACACACAAGATCAGGTCACATGGTTTCACATAGAAATTCTTCCAATCATTTGAAGATCATATTATCTCAATAATGTGTAAATTATTATAGAGCACAGAAAAAGGAATAAAATTCCCATATTTTTTTTTCCATTATGCAAGTACAATAGACTTCAAAACCAAGGCTATACCCAAAAAAAACAAGATGAATCTCATTTTTGAATAAAAATGTAAAAATTAAATGAAATATAAGTAACAGAATGCAACACTACCTTAAAAAATGATGTATCATGAGCAAATGGAGTTTATTTCAGACTATAAAGTGGTTAAATGTTAGGAATTATTTTAATAAACTCAAGCTGAGGAGAAAAGCCATTCGATCATCTCTATAGAAGAGAAAAATGCAATTGACATATTCAATGTCTAATCATGTTTAAAAAAGAAAAGAAAAGAAAAGAAATAATAGCCAGCATCTTGCTGAATGGGAGAACATGGAGAATTGCTAACTAAAATCAATCAGCATCCATCAAGGTAAACAAATTCACTGTCTCTACAACTCTACCTGACAAAGGTATTATCCAGTGAAATTAGAGAAGAAAAAGCAATTACAGGAATAAGAATTGGAAACAAAGAACTAAAAATATGTATTTTTAAAATGATATGAGTATACATTTGAAAGAACCAAAAAATCAATTGAAAAACTACTATAAATAATATGAAAATTTAGCAAAATACCAAGTAGTAAAATCAATACACAAAAATCAAGAATCCTTATATAAACAATAATGTTAACCATAATATACTGAATATGACAAATGAGGCCCAACTTACAAAACAAATAAAATACTTAGATGTAAGCGACAAAATCATCTAAAATGTGTGTGAGGCAAACTAGAAGAAATCCTGAAAGTCACAATAGAAGATTTGACCAAATGAAAAGACATAGGAAGATTCAGTATCATAAAGTTGTCCAAAAAAGGAGAACAATGAGAAGGGGTTGGCACTTTCAAATATTAAATTATTTTATGAGTAATCATATTTAAATCACTGCAGCATAAAGAGATAAGGAGACCAATGGAACAAAAGAGAAAAATGCAGAGAGAGACTTAATTATATATAAAAATTTAGTTTTTGATAGAGATGGCATCTCAAATCTGTGAACAAAAGATGGATTTTTAAATAAGCTGTATTGAGACAACTGAATAACTATAAAGAGATACATTTGGGTCAATTTTTCATAATATACATTATGATAAATATTAAGAGACTGATAATTAAAATGAAACCACTAAAGTACTAGAATATCCTCTATATAACCTGGGTGGACCAATAAGCAACATCATCATAACCAGAGAAAAGATAGAAGTAGTCAAGAATTTTGTTTTACTTGGATCCACAGTGAATGCCCATGAAAGTAGCAGGCAAGAAATCAAATGATGAATTGCATTGGGCAAATCTACTGCACCTTGTTAAACTGTTAAAAAGCAAAAATGTCATCTTGAGGACTAAGGTGCACCTGACCCAAGCCATGGTATTTTGAATCACCTCATATGCATGTGATAGCTGGACAATGAATAAGGAAGACCACAGAAGAATTGATACCTTTGAGTTATGGCGCTGGCAAAGAATATTGAATATACCATGGGCTGCCCGAAGAATAAATAAATCTGTCTTGGAAGAAGTACAGCCAGAATGCTCCTTAGAAGAGAGGATGGTGAGACTTTTCTCATATACTTTGGACATGTTGTTAGGAGGGACCAGCCCCTGGGGCAGGACTTCAGGCTTGGTAAAGTAGAGCATCAGTGAGAAAGAAGACCCTCAACAAGACAGACTGACATGTGGCTGCAACAGTAGGCTCAAATACATCAGTGATTGTGAGGATGGCACAGGACCAAGCATTGTTTTGCTCTGTTGTATATAGGGTTCCTATGAGTTGAAACCAACTCAGTAGCACCCAGCAACAACAACAAAGCAAATTTATTTTTTAAAAACAACTCCTTTTCCTTTCTGGAACATGCCTTTTCTACAATTGACACATAGACACAGGTCCATCACTTAATTCTAACCTCCAGGACATAAATGTGGTTATAGAAAGCAGTCTTTCATGTTGTAAGTGAAGGCAAACATGGGTATACGGGTGGATAGATGGGTGGACAGGCTGAACTATTAGGTAGGTCTATGTTGTGTACCCAAGACCATGTATAGGGTTGGCAGATAATGGTCCTAAAAGTTTATGCGAATGATCAGAATTCCCAGGCGTACAGTAGAATTGACAAGGTGCAAGGTTGTAGTCACTGCTTGGTCACAGCCAGCTAACCAGAGGGACCAAGTAGTTGAACCTGTGGGCTTGGGACCATAGTTGCAAGGGACATCAAGCTCAATTGGCATAACATACTATACAAAGCATTGTTCCACCTCCTACTTTGGCGAGTAGTGACTGGGATCTTAAAAGCTAGCAAGCTGCCATCTAGATGCAATGATGGGTCTCTCCTTGTCCAGAGCAAAGAAGAATGAAGAAAACCAAAATTCAGGAAACAATTAGTGCTAGCAACTGGTACACCATCCGATCTGCAGAGTATATAACTATGAGACCAGAAGAATTAGATGGTGCCCGGCTACCACTGTCATCCCCGTGGAAGGGGATCTATGTAGGAGATCCTTGATAGAGAGGGAGAACAATGTGGAACAAAACTCAAAATCATTTGGGAAAAAAAAAGGGGGGTGGGGACCAGGTTTGCTTGTCTGATAGAGCCTGGTGGAACCACTGAGACTATGGCCCCTAGCTGCCCTTCAGGTCTGGAATTAAACCCACACCTGTGGTTTCCAGCCAAGCAAAAGACAGGCATATGAGTTGAACATTTACCTCAGGTAGATACACTCTTAGAGAGAACAATCATGGGAGAAAGAAGGGCTGCTTATGCACAGGGAGACAGTTTAGGGGGCAGGAGTGCATGGAGGGATGGACACAGGGAAGTGGGAGGGGAGCTGTTGCATTGGGGTAAATTGCAGTCAATGTCATCAGACAAAGCGTATGTGAAGAGCTGTATGGAAAGTGAATTTGCTCTGTAAATTTTCACCCAACTCACACACACAAAAAAAGGAAAAATAAAAGCAGTATTTTGAGTTCAGATAGTGGTACCACCCTCAAGTTATCAGACAACAAAGTGCCAGCTAAGAGAGTGCCAGACTTCAAAATGTCTCTCCTGGAACCCAACACAATCCAATCAAATATAGATAAATGAGGAAATAGTAAACATCTGTCCATTTTATGCTTGACAGCTTTGTTTTATTGAAACCAACTACACTGAATGTAAAGTAATATCACAAATATCTTATTTGTCTGCCAATTTAAGCTTTCCAAAGTGCCTTAAGCATATTAAGTTGGCTTTTATTATTTTAATAAGTTAAAAGTCACAAAATTCATCATAGCTTGTCATGGCATCCTTGAAATTGTTAATTATTAGATTAGCAGAGAACACCAAAGTTGGCATGGGTAATTCTTTCTGTTTAGTAGTCATCGATACATAAATGTAGCATTTGCTGAACTCCCCTCTAGAGAACAATGAGTATATTCTCAGAACCATGCAAAATATCATGCAAATAAGAGGCACCGATTAATGCTATTAGGTGAAGGAATGAATGCTTTCACAGTGGAGCCCTGTCCTCAGAGTTCTGACCTAGTCACCTCACAACTTGGCATGGTTTCTGCCAGCACAAAGCTCACTTTCAAAAAGCAAGTGCATGTGTAGCTTCCCTCTCCCCAAGTTATTTGAAACTGCTCATTTGAAGATACAAATATTATATTTTGTGATTTTCACACTCTCAGGCAACTTGAAATAGAAATATGAGCTCAAGAATCCAGACCTAGAAAATATCATAAGTGGAAAAAAAAGAAAAGAAAAAAAAAAAAAAAAAAACCCACTGCTCTCCCTCCTCATCTGTAAACTGAAGCACTGGTCTCCAAGACCATGTGGGTTTTCTTCTACCTTTAGATTCTTCATTAAAGAGTGCCCCATGAGTAGTAATGAGCCCTAATGGTGCTATCATTGTAAAGATACATGAAATACCCATTGAGATGTTTCAACAAATGGATACTGCACTGGAGGCACTCACTCGGCTATGCCAAGAGATTCGGAAGGCAGCTACCTGGCCAACTGACTGGAAGAGATCAATATTTGTACCTATTCCAAAGAAAGGTGATCCCACAGAATGTGGAAATTATCGAACAATATCATTGATATCACGTGCAATTAAAATCTTACTGAAGATATTTCAAAAATGGTTGCAGCAATATATTGACAGAGAACTTCCAGAAATGCAAGCTGAATTCAGAAGAGGATGTAGAGCAAGGGATACCTTGCTGATGTTAGATGGATCTTGGCTCAAAGCAAAGAATACCAGAAAGGTGTTTACTTGTGTTTTATTGACTATGCAAAGGCATTAGATTGTGTGGATCACAGCAAATTGCAGATAACATTGAGAAGAATGGGAACGCCATAAGGTTTAATTGTGCTCATGAGGAACCCATACATAGAGCAGGAGGCTATCATTTAAACAGAAGAAGGGGACAGTGCATGGTTTAAAATCAGGAAGGGAGTGTATCAAGATTGTATCCTTTCACCATACTTATTCAATCTGTATGTTGAGCAAATAATCTGAGAAGCTGGACTATATGAAGAAGAACGTGGCATCAGGATTATAGGAAGGCTTATTAACAACCTCAGATATGCAGACAACACAACTTTGCTTGCTGAAAGTGAGGATGACTTGGAGCATTTACTGATGAAGATTGAAGACTACAGTCTGCTGTATGGATTACAGTTCAATATAAAGAAAATAAAAATCCTCACAACTGGACCAATAAGCAGCATCATGATAGATTGAGAAAAGATTGAAGTTGTGAAAGACTTCATTTTACTTGGTTCTACAATCAACACCAATGGAAGCAGCAGTTAAGACATCTAAAGACGTATGCACTGGGCAGATCCGTTGCAAAAGACCCCTTTCAAGTGCTGAAGAGCAAAGATGTCCCCTTGAAAACTAAGATGCACCTAACTCAAGCCATGGTATTTTCAATCACCTTATATGTGCTATGAGTCAGGTCCAACTCGATGGCACATAACAACAACAACAACAACAACAACAACACTATATGCATGTGAGAGCTGGACAATGAACAAGGAAGACCAAAAAAGAGTTGATGCTTTCGAGTTGTGGTGTTGGTGAAGAATGCTGAAAGTACCATGCACTGCTAAAAGAATTAACAAATCTGTCCTGGAAGAAGTGCAGCTAGAATGCTCCTTGGAAGTGAGAATGGCCAGACTTCATCTCACCCACTTTGGTCATGTTGTCAGAAAGGACCATTCTCTGGAGAAGGATGTCATGCTTGGTAAAGTGGAAGATGAACGAAAGAGGGGAAGGCCCTCAAAAAGATGGATTGCATCTTGACACAACGGCTGCAGCGATGGGCTCAGGTATAGTAGGAATCGTGAGACTGGCACAGGACCAGGCAGTGTTTCGTTCAGCTATACATAGAGTTGCTATGAGTCAGAGATGACTCGACAGCAATTAACAACAACAACAACTGCTGTCCAGTGAATTCTGACTCATAGAGACCCTATAAGACAGGGTAGAACTGCCCCCATAGGGTTTCCAAGGCTGTAAATCATTATGGAAGCAGAGTGCCTCACCTTTCACCCACAGAGCAGCTGATGGATTCACCTCTGACCTTACCAGCCAAGTACTTTAACCACTACACCACCAGAGCTCTTGAAAATACCATACCAAAAATCAAACTCACTGCCATCCAGTTGTTGTTGTTGTTGTTAGGTGCCGTTGAGTTGTTTCTGACTCGTAGTGACCCCATGCACAGCAGAAGGAAACACTGCCCAATCCCGTGCCAGCTCCATGATCCCTGCTATACTTGAGCCCATCATAGCAGCCACCGTGTCAATCCATCTAGTTGAAGGCCTTCCCCTCTTTCGTCGACCCTCCACCCTACCAAGCATGACATCCTTCTCCAGGGAATGGTCCCTTCTGACAACATGACCAAAACAGGTGAGATGAAGTCTGGCCATTCTCGCTTTCAAGGAGCATTTCGGGTGCACTTCCTCCAGGACAGATCTGTTAGTTCTTTTGGCAGTCCATGGTACTTT
>NW_006921616.1:15575236-15580186 GCF_000298275.1 Orycteropus afer afer | reverse complement strand
AAATTCTATCATGTGAGTTCCAGCATTATTTCTGTCACCAAGGCCAAATTTTCCAACTACCAGTGATTCTTCTTTGTTTCCAACTTTCGCATTCCAGTCACCAGTGATAATTAACACATCCTGATTGCATGTTTGGTCTATTTCAGACTGCAGAGGTTGATAAAATTCTTCAATTTCCTCACCTTTGCCTTTGGTGGTTGGGGCATAAATTTGAATAATAGTCGTACTAATGGGTCTTCCTTGTAGGCATATGAATATTATCCTATCACTGACAGCATTGTACTTCAGGACAGGTCTTGAAACATCCTTTGTTATGAATGCCACACGATTCCTCTTCAAACTGTCATTCCCAGCATAGTAGATCACATGGTTGTCTGATTCAGAATGGCCAAAACCAGTCCATTTCAGCTCACTAATGCCGAGGGTATCAATCTTTATGCCTTCGATTTAATTTTTGACAACTTCCAATTTTCCTAGATTCATACTTCGTGCATTCCATGTTCTGATGATTAATGGATGTCTGCAGCCGTTTCTCCTTAGTTTGAGTGGTGCCACATCAGCAAATGGAGGTCTCGAAAGCTTTACCTTATCCATTTGAGTAAGGCTGGATTTACTCAGATAATGCAGCTCTTTCCCAGTCCTAT
Source organism: Orycteropus afer afer (assembly GCF_000298275.1). Lineage (NCBI taxonomy): Eukaryota > Metazoa > Chordata > Mammalia > Tubulidentata > Orycteropodidae > Orycteropus > Orycteropus afer. The sequence continues at coordinate 15,579,542 of NW_006921616.1, read as the reverse complement.
TTTGAGAGCCTTCTAACCTAACCAGACTATTCATAAAGTTGTGCGGTAATGTATCAAACAGTGTTTCTTTGCTATTCATAAGGTTTTCCCTGGTCAATTCTTTGAGAAGTGGATGGTGTCTTCCTTCTTCCTAGTCTGTCTCAGTCTGTAAGCTGGGCTGATACCTGTGCACCATATGCATCCCGCTGCGTTTGAATACCAGTGGCTCAGCCTCAAAACTCACATCAACACATCACCATGGTAGGACAAACCAACAGACAAGTTTGTCTCCCTATTGGAAACCTCTCCTACCACCCTCACCTGGGTCCCTGTGGCTGAGTTGAGTCTGACTCATAGTAACTCCTATTGGGTTTCCGAGGCTGTGTATCTTTATGGAAGTAGATTTCCCCATCTTCCTTCTTCAGAACAGCTGGTGGGTTTGAACCACTGACCTTCTGGTCTGCAGCCAAATGCCTTATCCACTGCACCATCAGAGTTTCTTGAAAATACTATAGTGGCTATTTAATCTAAATAACTCATCTCACAAATGAGGAAGAAAGAAGAAACCAACTGCTCACAAGATTAACATCATTAATCATGAAATTATTTTTATAAATATTAATCTAAATACTGAGCATTAAGTTAAATATATAAAATAAAACATAATGCCCCATCTAGTCCATGTGGGTAATACATACATGTAATGTAGCTAAAGAAAACGTACAGAGAAGAAGGGGCTTAAATGTATTTTTTGAGCTCCTACAACATGCCAACCACTGTTCTGAGTGCTGTGAATGAAGCAGTGAACAAAGGTGGTTAAGTCCCTGCATTAAGTCTCTTGTTTAATTAACATAATTAAATAAGACCAAGAATTAAACATAACAGGAAAAAAGAGGAAAATTATTGAAAACCGCATTTGAGATATACAAGTTATAAAAATCACATTGCTTTTAACAACCAGGAGAAAATTGCCTCCACCCACAGAAGGAAAATATTTCTACCTTCTACCACTCTAACCCACTTTTCACTTCAAATTGTAATGAATATTAGTCATAGATTTTCCTCAGTCAGTAACTAGCTGTCATCCCTGCACATCACAAAATTTCTCTGCACATGACTTCCTCATCTATAAACTGAGGCTCTGGTCCGCAACACCACGTGCTTTAGATTCTTCATTAAAGAGCACTCCATGGGTAGTAAGGAGCCCTGATGGTGCTATTGTTGTAAAGATTTGCAGGCCTTGGAAACTCTATGGGACAGTTCTACCCTGTCTTATCTCTTCACTGAGTCGGAAATGACTCCACAGCAATGAGTTTAGATTTTCAAGAGTATCCAAAAAAAAAAAAAAAAAACCCTCACTGCTGTTGAGTTGATTGACTCATAGCGACCCCTCCTTGGGCATCCAAGGTAGTATCTCTATGGAAGTAGATTGCCCAATCTTCCTTACATGGAGCGGCTGGTGGGTTTGAACTACCAGCCTTCTGGTTAGCAGTCAAATGTCTTAGGCACTACGCCAGCAGACTGTGAGTGAATTTTAATTCTTTCCCTTATACTTCCCAGTCCCTTGTCTCCTCATGAAGAGCTCTAGGGGTGACATTTAATTTCTGTATTTAAAAGACCCCATGGCTCTTGTGGGTAACTCGTGACACTGTGATAATGACTTAGAGTCAGTCACATTTCCTGAAACTCTGCAATCTCCTGGCATTTTCTTCCTCTTTAGAACTGACAAGACCATTAATCATTATACAGGAATGAAAATACTGCTAAACTTGTCAACTTTCTGATCCTTCCTTGATTATTTTCTTGACATAGTTCTTAGAAAAGGAAACCTTCTCAAGGCTTTTATTTTCCTCTTTGTGGTGTTATGCATGCTGTACCAAGCATAGACTATCAAGGTCATATGATTTTAGGACTGAGAAAACACATAGTAATTAAAAGAGGAACAGAACCAAATAAAACATAATTTTATATATCGATAGTGCTTTATGTTATAGCAAATAACTAAAATTCATTTGAAAAAGAAGTTTATAGGCAGAGTCTTTCCTTTTTTAAAAAAAAAATATTTATTGTGGTTTGGGAAAGTTTGCAGAGCAAATCCATTTTTATACAGCAGTTCACATACACATTGTCTCATGACATTGACTGCAATTTTTCACAGTGCAATAAATGCTCCCGTCCCACTTCCTCCCCATAGTTACCTCTTCCCTGTGTCCTTCCCTCCCATGCACTCCTGCCCCCCAGCTGTCTCCCTGAGGCTACACAGACCTTCTATTCTCCCATGGTTTCTCTCTCCAAGGAATGTATCAACCTAATGCAAATGTTCAGCTCATATTAAACGGAGTCTTTCATATTCGGCTTATATGTCAAATTCCTTAGTCTACTGGAGACACTAAATGAAGTTTTCCTCAGTGCCAAGCTTTGCCCTCATTTTAGGTCAAATTTGTGCTAAATGCCATAATTTCTACCACTCTTCACTTATAGAAAAAGCCAATTTGGGCCACAGTGGAACTGATCCATGTTAACCTGGATTGTTCACTCCGGATGATAGCTTGATTGGGAGGCAGCCCCAGTGTTGGCCCCAGGCAAGTTTCTGTACAAACAACAGAGATACAAATTGGCTGCTGATCAGGAATTCATGTAGGTCATGTAGTTGGCAACTGGTTCTAGTCTCATTGTACGAGAAGGAAATAATCTCCCATAAAATGGTTCTGTATCTCCTCTCTTCATGTCAAATTTCTCCCTATGCTCGAAGGTTACACAGAAGTTCATCTTTCTCTATAAAGTCTCCTCAGACCAATGCAATTCATGGTCACTGTGTTGTTTGAATTCAAATTGTAGCATCTCTTGACTTATTTAACAATTAATCATGTCCTATTTTGCAAAATTACGTTGTATTTTCTTGTGTCTTTATTTAGCTTTTACGTGTATTCATGTCTTGTCTGGGACTAAATTATGAATTACATTTTTTTAATCTACATCTTTAAGGCTAACATTTTGTATTGAGAGTATTTAACTAGGCACCCCACTCTGTCAGCAAGCCCCTTGGCTGAGGACACTCAGCTCTACTACACTTTGTGGGTCAGCAAGCCCACTGCAGTCACCTTGCACCAGTCTCCTTGTTGTGCTGCTCATGCCACTGCCATTTGCGCCATCTTGTGTTGTCACTTGGATCTTTAGGGTTACAGCTCCTTCATTTCTCTTTCTAAATATCTCTCTTTCAAAACCTCTGTTGGGTTGGCTGCTTATATATAAGCAAGTCACTCAATCTACTGGGTGGTTTTATGTACCCTAATTACCAACAGACTAACCAGTCCCTGCAGTAGTCCAGAGTCACTTAATTTGAATAGTATACTGATCAACCCCTGCAAGGTACATAAAACAGACCAAACACAGAGAAGAATGCGGGCCAACCAGTTATCTATGGCAGCATTATAATCCCAAAGCCAGAAAGCTCATATATAAAAAGAAACCAATTGAACAGCAATCATCTTTAGCATTATTTTCCCAAAGACATGCAAGCTTTTGGCTTTGACCACTAATTAAAATGACAATGTAAAATAGTAAAGTTTTATTTTAAATTGATGTACATATATACCGTGTACAACATTTTTTTACATTTAGAAAATGATTACAATTATCTAGTCATTTTTAGATATATCCATGATATAACCTATTACTGAAACTTAATTTTACTTATCCCAGGGCTCTTAAAGAGCAAAACAAAGTATTCTGAGGTTTGCAGGGATGAGGAAATAGTCTTCTCTCTCATATAGACAAGGAAAGTATTTATCTACTCTAGAAAACTCTTTGTAGGCCTTTCTCATCATGGGATATAGTAAACCCACATATATAACCCACAAATCAGAAAGTTGTATCAAATAGGAAAGCATTTGGCTCTACCCAAGTGTGAAAATTTAACCAAGTATTTGGTAGGTCACTGGTTGTTAAAGTGTGTACCTTGGTAGTCTTGCTGTAACCAGTGCAGAGCACCAGGCTTGTCCTCAGCCACATTTCTCCTAACGATAGAACACACAAGGCTGAGCCAGAAAAGGTCAGACACGGGAACAATGGCAAGAAGTAACATTGTTCCTTCAGTCAGGACAAATAATAGCAGTGTTATCCTAACTGTACCTCTTAACTGTTCTTCTCCTCTTTCAAGACCTGGAAAAGATACCACCATGTAGTCAATATGGCAGATTTATCACTGCAAAGTGGGGGCTTCAGTGGTTCAGAATAAAAGGTTTTTCAACATTGATTTCAAATTAATGCTTTTAAAATTTGTCATAACAGTTGTTAATTCTTTAAAATTAAATAAGGATTATATATA
>NW_006921616.1:15554997-15574256 GCF_000298275.1 Orycteropus afer afer | reverse complement strand
ATCCTACTTCCGTAGTGATACTGCCTCGGAAACCCAAGGAGGGGTCGCTATGAGTCGGGGCCGACTCGACGGCACATAACAACAACAACATCACACCAGCAAAGCTGGTCCTTTTTTTGTTTTTTTAATTTTGTTCCTCATTATTCTCCCTCTCTATCCAGGATCTCCTGCTAAATAAGGAATATTTTGCAATACATAGTAGAAAGACTACTCTGCACAGTTAGATACAAAATATTCCCTTAGACTTTCCTTCTCCACTAACCATATATATTATCAGTCTGTCTGTAGCACATCTATATAATCTTGGACAGATTTTTTCTGTTTCCTGTGATTCTCTCCTCTTCATAGAATCATACTTCTGACCCCAAAAGACCCTGGTTAAAAAAAAAAAAAAAAAAAAAAGTTTTTTTTTTTTTACTTAAGTTCTACTATTGCTATTGCTGTGGTAATGGCTATTTGGATATCATATAACTTTTTATTCCATATTAACTGATACGATGTCGAAGATTTGTATTCAGTGAAATAAAAGATATCACCTCACCCCTAAAACCGATCTGAACAAGTTAATTCAGAATCTACCAGCACACAGGCATTTGATTTTTTAAGGTTGGAATCTGGATTTATGCTGTGTCTTGATCATGAGACAAAAGAACGCTAACTACAATCATAACATACTTGTTTTTCCTCTCCTTCACAGGCCCACCAAGACTATCACTATGACCGATGGGGACTATGATTATCTGATCAAACTCCTGGCCCTTGGAGACTCCGGGGTGGGGAAGACGACATTTCTTTATAGATACACCGACAATAAATTCAATCCAAAATTCATCACAACAGTGGGAATAGACTTCCGGGAAAAACGTGTGGTGAGTTTTTAGCTGTAATGTTAATCCTGTTGCTGATAACCTCATATAAAATAAGAACTAAGAAGCTATGTGTCCCTTGAACTTTATGCTCTTCTAAGATCTATCTTTATGGGATCAAACAGCAACTGGAAAGATTAGATAGGAAGTTTCAGGGCAGTGAGTATATACATGTTAATGGGGGAGGAACAACTCAGAAAAGGAAGCTGAGAATGGTTGCATGACCCAAACAATGTAATCAATGTCACTGAATTTCACATTAGAAACTGTTGAATTGCTCTATGCTTTGCTGTATATATCCTCAACAGCAACAACAATGACAAAAATAAAATAAATGATTTTAAAAAGTAACTAGGTTTTTTGCTTTGCCAGGTGTCTCTCTTTTATCTGATGAAATTTATAATCTGTCTCTTTCATTTACTTTAGAATATATTTATTACTTCCTCAACTATAAATAACATGTTGCTTAGAAAATATTGAGTGGCACTATCTTTTCACTCCAAAAGTATACAGGGCAACTAAAATAAAAACCTTGTGTTTTCTATGAATTCTAAAGAAATCTTTTAAAACTTGAATTATTCAGAATCCAAGCACATTAACTCTTCGGTCGAGTTAGATGCCTCAATTAGAACCAGGGTTTGTTTCTCTGTTCTTGAGAAAACGATTGAAAAGCATGATTGACAAATAGCTGGAACGTGAGCTTTATAATTTCCTGCTGCATTTTTATTTATGTGTAGGCTCAGCCATCAATCACTGGTTTATTATGAACAGAATGTGAGACCAATCCATGCTACTTTCCAAGATAAGGGGCTTTAAGTGAGAATCACAACCACTTCCTTCTCCCACGCTAGACGGCAATGACAGGAATAAGGATAATTGTGACATGTGAGACGTGTAGCATAGGCACATAAGCTTAGCCAGATTGACTGCCACCCAAGGTATCTTTGATTGCCAGGATGTCTGTGGCTTCCAGTTGATGTCACAAAGCTACTCAATCCTTGAGATTTGGGACAGAAAACAAAAGAAATGGTGGTTGGAAGGGTATTATTATCTGAGAAGTTTGGTCATGATTCCTTATAATATCCTGCACCTTATCTGAAAGTCAATACCCTGTACCTCAGTCTTAGTAAACTTCCTTCCAACCCCTCCAAGAGTTTTCCTGCCACCTATCCCCCTCCTCCCCCATCCTTTCCACAGTCCCACTGATCCAAGTCCTTGCAAACTTTACACTTTGAAATAATTCCTCTAAACCATATTTTGGGGAAGCTGATTAAAAATTAAAATGGTTATGTTTAGCTTAAATAAAATACTGGAAAATCTGTAATTAAAAAAAATTATGTTTCTAAAAGAAGCCTTTGATTGTAAAAGAAGGTTTGATATGCCCTGTGCCAACTTACTGAGGAATTCTGTGCATATTTCATGGATAAGTCATTTTAAAACTCTATCTCTCAGTAAAATAAATCCAGTCCTTTTTAAAGCATTTTACTGGTAAGGGAGCTCTGGTGGCGTAGTGCTAAGACATTTGATTGCTAACCAGAAGGCCGGTGATTAAAACCCACCAGCCACTCCTCAGAGGGAAGACTGGGCAACCTACTTCCATAGTGATACCACCTCAGAAACCCAAGGAGGGGTCGCTATGAGTCAGATCCGACTAGATGGCAGTGAGGTTTTTTTTTTTTTTTTTTTTTGGTTTACTGGTAAAGACATCCTTATTTAAGTTTGCAGCAACTCTATGAAGTAGGAGGGGATATGGGTCTCAATTTACGGGTAAGACAATAAGACCCAAACAGGTTAAATGCAGAGTTGGTATTTGAACTTAGAACTTGGGTCCTAAATCTAATGTTTGCTGCCTCCATGAGGAAATGACAGAAGGTGTCTAATTTAAGTTTGCAGTATGCCTAAACTGTGTTGAAAATCATATTTGTACTTGACATTTCAAAGTGAGAGTATATGCAATACTACTGAAAAAGCAGAGCAAATATTTATTCTGCACTATGAACTTTGATTATAGTAATCGAGAAAAAACATGCCGAGTGAACCCAGAGAATTTGAATGTTAACACAATCCATAGCAGTATCAGCTGATGCAAATTGTCTGTTTCAGGTTTATAACACACAAGGCCCAAATGGATCTTCAGGGAAAGCTTTTAAGGTGCACCTTCAGCTTTGGGACACTGCAGGACAAGAACGGTAATTGTAAATTACATTGTTTCCAGCTGTACACATAGCCTAGAAAACCTTACTTTAAAATGAATGCTGTATATGAACTTGAGGACATTGCTGGCTCAGTGGCAGAAATCTCACCTTCCAGGTGGGAGACCTGGGCCAATGTACCACCTGTGCAGCTACCACCTGGCCATTCACTGGAGGCTTCCATGTTACTATGGTGCTGAATAGATTTCAATGGAGCTTCCAGACTAAGTGGCATAGTGGTTAAAGCATTTGACTGTTAACAAAAAGTTCAGTCAGTACTTCAAGCCAGCGACTCTGCTGCAGAAAGATGAGGCAGTCTGCTTCCATAAAGATTTACAGCCTTGGAAACCCTATGGGGCAGTTGTAGTCTGTCTTACAGGATCACTAGGAGTCAGAATCGACTTGATGGCAGTGAGTTTGGTTTGGGTTTTTGGCCTAGACTAAGACAGACTAGGAAGAAAGGTCTGGCAATCTGCTTCCAAAAATCAGCCAATGACAACAGTATGGATGACAATGGACAGATCAGCAGCCAATCACGGGCATCGTGCAGGATCAGGTGGCATTTCATTCTGTTGTGCACACATAACAACATGAGTTGGGGAGACTCAAAGGCAGCAAACAACAAGGCAAATATGAAAAACATAATTTGCCAGTTTTTCCTGTTTTGAAGTAGACATGTGTATCAAGAAAGAAATATAAACCATTTTCAGTTAATCTACTATAACTAGTGCTGAGTATTTGGCCTCCAGTTTTAATAATCAGCTTTTCAAAAATCTCTATGGAGTTTCTTGTTATATATTTCCTTTCCACTTTTGTAGTAGGAGAAAGTTCTCCAGCATTCAAGTGAATAAAGATGGGAGATTAACACTATTGTAAGTGCTGCTTTAATAGAGAGATGAAGGAAAGGGTGTTAAAACCATTCTCATCTCATTGCTTGTTCTTTCACACAGACTTCTCAGTGCATGCCGTCTGATTGGCTCTGCCCTGCGTTTCTGATTACACCCTTGTCTTCCAGTTAGAGTGCTTTAGCCACTTTCCACCTTCCCTGATCTTCTGCCCAGGCCCACCCACCTCACACTGCTCATCCTCTGTCAGGGCTTTCTGAAAACCCCAGCTGAACTCCCTCTTTCTTGTGAATTCCTGCAACACTGATTCTGTCTTCCCTTTAGTTACAAAAATTACCACCTGGTAATAAGCATTTCTACTATTTTTGCCTCTAACAGTTGTTTAATGATTCACCTAGTGACCTTGTCACCCCAACAAAATTATCTCCATAAGAGGAGAGACCTTGCCTGGTTTGTAGTATTGTTTCTGTTATAATGCCTAAGAATAGATACTCAGTAGGCAATAATAAAAGAGCCCTGGTAGTACAGAGGTTAAGCACTTGGCTGCTAACTGAAAGGTCAGTGGTTTGAACCCACCAGCAGCTCCATGGAGATCTGTTCCTTTAAATTTACAGTCTAGGAAACCCTATGTGGTCTACTGTGTCCTATAGGATCATTATGAGTAGGCATCAACTCAATAGCACATAACAACCACAGACAGTGGTGGTGACTGCCTGGTACTGAGGATGCTATTCCACACTCAATGACAATGTACTTCTTTGGGCTCCAAGGTTTTGAAGTATTAAAGACCCAAAGCTAATGAAGCCCCTGTATTAGATTACAGAAAAGTTTGCAGTAGTTCGGCATAGAGCATATTTAGAAGGCTCGTACCTCCAAATTCTGCATCACATATCTTAGTATGTTTATGCTTGTAAACACTTCAGTTTTTGAAATGCATCCAAAACGTTCTCACTTTCAGTGAGTGTATATGCCAGAAGAGGTGCTGGACCCTCTCTGTTAGCTTTTCTGACTATGAATTCCATTTACACACACCCTTCAACACTGCTGGTTCCTCCCAAGTCATTCCTCACAAGAGTCTCTGCTCACATGTCAGTTTTGTTGTCACAAAGATGTATGTTTTATAGACCAATTTAACTCATTTTCCAAGAAGTAATATGAGAAAATGTGGTTCCCATATGTCCTGGCGAATGATATGTCAGCCTTGCCTGATGGCAGGCTTCTCTCATCTGTCCCCTTAAGACAGCTGCTCCATGAGGGAAATGGGGAATACTAGGGACATTCTTAGTAACACTTGGGTTATTCATCCCTTGAGAATTTTTCATTCTGTACATATAAATTATAGCTAAGCAACAAGACAAACAATGTCTCACACCTCAACCCCGTGCCCGAGGGCATCTGGCACTCCAATCCATATAAGATAATGGGCATTGATAAGAGTGACATCATGGGAGACAGGAAAAAGCCATACCCCTTGTATAAACCTAAATGATACAGGGCACAGCCTCAGTCCCCAGGGAAAGAGAGTGATTATACAACCCTGGGATCTGATTCCTTTATGTGGTCCTGATTTTCCCCACCCTAAAAACTCATTGGACAGACTGAGCTCAGTGGGTGAAGCCAGAAATCAATTCTCTTTCTCCTTAGAGGAAATCTTGGGAACATTACAGGATAACAAAGATGGGGGCAGAATGGTCCATGAGATAAGCCTGGTCAGTTTAAGTGTGTATTGTCCATGTTGCCATAGATACAGAAGGATCAAAGAGTGTTTGACCCCATAAGATCAATACAGCAAGCATGTTTTGGGTAATTCTGTCATGTGTTGTAGACAATGTAAAGGGAATAAGACATGGTTTTGTCCTCATTTTATACACACACACACACACACACATATACATATATACACACACATATATGCACTTAGGGAGAGAACAAAGAGAAGTTTTTTTAACCATTAAACCATTATGATTGAGGAAGAGACAATGTCATGAATTCAATTATTCCCCAAAAAGAGAGAAAAAAATCAATAAAAGTACTTTAATCTCTGTAAGCTTCCAGTGAGTGGGAGGAACAAATCCAGAAAGAAAACTGATTGGTTTATTTTTGCATTTCTACATTTTTAGATCATGACAATGCCCTACCAAAGAAATCCTAATTTCAAATGTTTAATAATTTTGTACTCTTTGATGTTCTCTTTCTTTCCAACTTGCTTTCACTGTCTTTAATTTCAAAAATATTTCATGAGTGACAACTATGCTCTGGGCCATGACATGACAGAGAATGTGTTGGAAACATAGCTCTTTTTCCCTTGGAGTTCATGGTCTAGTGTGGAATTTGAAAAAATAACTCACAGTTGTAATATAGCCATAGGTCACTAAGAGGGAAACAAAAGAGGATAGACAAGCCCACCATGAGGAACCTGTAACCCAGACTTGGGTGTTGGGAAGGCTGCTTCAAGAGGGATATTTCCTCTGATACCATTTTGTATGTACTCATGAAGGATGAATGAATGAGTGTAATCTAAGCAGATAAGAGGTGGGAGGTGAGGTTATCAGTAGGGAGAAAACAGAAAGAAAACCATGTGTGAAAGGCCCAGAGGAGAGAAAGAGCTTTCTAAGAACTAAAAGATCAGCATGCCTGTAGATGGTCAAGAGATGAAGCTGACAGATGGCCAAGGTCAGCTCAAACAGAGCACTGACAATCTGTTAAAGAGTTTGAACATTACCTTAAGAGCAATGTATAGTCATTAAAATGCTCTTAGCAGAAGATTGATGTCATCAGTGGGAAGCCTACTTATAAGATGGGGCAAGTTATCCAGGTGAGAGATAATGGCTTTGGGAACTAGAATAGTGGTAGGGTGGGTGGACAGAAATGAACAGGTCAAAAGATATTTGTTGATTATTTGTATATAGCAGGTGAAGAGATTGTGGCAAATGGGAGGGTAATGATGCCATTGATGACAGAAGGAGAAATGAGGAAGGTCTAGTGTGGTTCTGGATGTGTAAAGTTGGAGATGCCTGTGTTTCCTCTAAGTAGAAATATATAAAAGTAATTGAGCACACAGTGTCAAGGACAAAACAAGACCTGGACTTCATGAGATTTCATCATCTAGATCTAGACCTGTGTATGTTTGTGTTTGAATGTTACAACTCTGTGTGTTTAAGTGCTATGAGACCATACTGTCAGGAAGTGGTCTTTAAAACAATAAATAAATCAATAAATAACGCCAACCAAATCTCTTCTTCTGGCCTTTCAGCAGGATTTCCACCTGCTATCCCTGTTCTGTGGGATAATCCCTAACAGTTAGCCTTGGAGACTTGATATGAAAAGGAAAGACTTGTTTGTATGGTATCGTAAGTCTGTGGACTCACTTGCAAAATTACCCACTGTGCTTTCTTGGCAGGTTTCGGAGCCTAACCACTGCGTTTTTCAGAGATGCCATGGGCTTCTTGTTAATGTTTGACCTCACCAGTCAACAGAGCTTCTTAAATGTCAGAAACTGGATGAGTAAGTTGTACTGAGGCATTTAAGTTGACCCTTTTAGGGCTCAAGAGCTACAAACACACATTGGAACTCAACACTACATTTGCTGGTTTGCCTTACAAGACATGGCCAGAGTAGCCATCATAGACTAGCTTTAGGGAGCCATGAGTTTTTCCTACATTGCCTTCAAAGTGGTGGCCTTTATCTGGATCACCCAAGGTGGCTTGGAATTGTATACTCCTTTGGTGCACTTTTAGGAGCTCTCATGGCACAATGGTTAAAGCATTTGGCTATTAACCCAAAGATTAGCTGTTCGAACCCACCAGCTGCTCTATGGAAGAAAGATGAGGCAATCTTCTTCCATAAAGATTGGCAGCCTTGGAAACTTTATGGGACAGTTCTACTTTGTCCTATAAGGGCATTATGAGTTGGAATTGACTGGATGGCAGTGGGTTTGGTTTTGGTTTTGATAACTTTTTAAGAAGAGTTAATTGGCACCTATATTGGAGGTCTTTGTTATTGTGATAGAAAGGCCACCAAGCCACTCCTTGGAAGGAAGATTGGGCAATCTACCTCCATAGTGATACTGACTCGGAAACCCAAGGAGGGGTCACTTTGAGTCAGATCTGACTCTGCGGCAGTGAGTTTAGTTTTTTATTTTTTGGTAGTAAGTGTTGAAGGATGCCTTATGACTGACTGAGCTACAACATCCACTACATCTGTTCTCAAAAAGCCACAGAAAAAACATAGTGTTTCCTGACCAGCTATACTTTAAACCTGAAATGCATGCAAGAACTAATGGGTTAATCAGGCATTAGTTAATTAGTAGTTAATGGATTCATAATACAGTAGTTTCATCTTTTCCATGGGGAATAACTTCCAAGACTCCAGTGGGTGTCTGAAACCATGAAGAGTATTGAACCCTGCATAGACTATGTTTTTTCCTATACATATGTACATACAACGGGTACCGTGTGCCCTGGCAGGCAGCTTTAACCCGTAGGTGCTGGAAGGACACAGAGCAGCCACTCACTGAGCTGTGTTTTTCAGGCTCACATCCAGTGGAAGAGGAGGAAGTCAGCTCCTGGGTGGAGCTGGACTTCATGAGATTTCATCATGCTACTCAGAATGGTGTGCAATTTAAGTATTTTCAGACCACGGTTGACCGTGGGTAACTGAAATAGCAGAATGTGAAACCACTGATAAGGGGGGACTACTGTAATTAATTATTAGTTAATCAATTACTCCAGAGAAAAGCACTGGCATGAAGATAAGCACAGTGTGCCAGTCAGTCAGCTCAGATTGGAATTTTACTTTTAAAACATTGTTCAAATACAAGGGGAACTTGTATGGAATAATCTTTAGCCTCCATGGTAACTTAGACATGATATTGTTGTTGTTATTGTTGTTATGTGCTGTCGAATTGGCCCCGACTCATAGCGACCCCTCCTTGGGTTTCCGAGGCAGTATCACCATGGAAGTAGATTGCCCACCTTCCTTCCGAGGAGTGGCTGGTGGGTTTGAACCACCAGACTTCTGGTTAGCAGACATGATATGGAGCTAAAATATTGCCCAATGAATTATTAAAGCCAATTAAGAGACTTACACATATGAGAGTAGCATATTGTATAATTTTTCCTTTCTTTTTTTACTTTATGTAGCACTGAGGAAGGGGCTCTGGTAGTACAGTGACTAAGGCATCTGACTGCTAACCAGAAGGTTGGTGGTTCAAACCCACCAGCCCACTCTGTGGAAACAAGACTGGGCAATCTATTTCTGTAAAGATTTACCAACTTGGAAACCCAGTGGGGATAGTTATGAGTCGGAATCAACTCGATGGCAGTGGATTTCTTTTTTTTTTGGTAGGACTAAAGAGAATATTTCATTTCTTTTTCTATTATCAGTAAGAATTTTGATCCTAATGGGCTAGACAAGTAACAGGACAGATTACTTGTTCTACAAGAACGGTGCTGCTACTCCTATCATTTCTGGATGTGTTGGGCAGTCTATGACTAGCTATGATCCGTTTATTAAATTTGGATCATGTTATTCCCCTGCTCAAAATCTTTGTGTGACTTCTCATGTCACTCAGGATAAAAGCCAAAGTCCTTCCCCAGCTCTGACACCCTGTGAGGGCAGACCCTGGGCATCCTCTCAGGTCCCTGTTCTCACTCTGACTGATGCACTGGGATCCAGCCCCACAGGTCTCATGCTCCTTGACCTGATGCACATTTCTGCTGTGGGCCCTTGCACTTCCCATCCCTCAGCCTTGATTGCTCTTCTCCAATTTATAGTTATGTTCCAGTTCCTTCATTTCCTTCAGTTGTTCAGTCAAACCTTATCCCTTCAGTGATGTTGTCCCTGACCACCCATCTCCATCACTAGCATTCTCCATCATTTTCAATCCCCCCAACAAATGGGCATTTGCTGCCACTTGATATTGACTCTTCTACCACTAGAATGTGAACTCTATGAGAGCACAGACTATCTATTTTGATTTTTGCCATAACCTAGACTTGAAGGGTGCCTGGTGCAAAGTAGGTGCTCCAAAAAGACATAGTTCTTATTAATATGTGTTCATTATTATTTTAGATTATTTTATATACATATATATGTTTATCTATATTTATACACACACACGCACTCACGTTGCTTTCAATGAGTTCAATATGAGTCTACAAAACTGCTTCCAAGGTAAGTTCAATAGCACAACTGCTACCAGTAAGGGGAAATAATGAATACATTCTGACCTTCTTAACACTTCTTCACTGAGTGTTTATCCTAGGCTCTGTCTTTATTCCCGATTATTATTACAATTCCTTATCCACGTTTTGGTGGTATTACTACATTCTTAAGGATTAGAAATTTCAGAGAATGACTCATTTATCCTTTTTCAAGGCAAACGAGACTCTCCCTTGTTTTTTAAAAATCTCCAGGATATTGGTGGGATTTAAGATAATTAACTGTGATTAATAATAATGATCCCATTCCTACCACCCAGACCATCAAAGGAAAATCCTTTGTCTTCTTCCTCTGGCTCAAGCAAGATACCACACAACGTGCCTTGAGACCTGCCATTGAAACAGCCCTCTATAATCATAGAATCATAGCTTCCCAGGTTCTTTTTTGTCCCCCTTTCTGCTTTCTCTCTTCTTTCTTGATTTCCTTTTTATTATTATTATTATTTTTTAATATCTTCCTCTCTCTTCTTTCTTTCCTCTTTTGAATATTATTTTTTGAAGAAAAGGAAAAAACAGATTACTGGTGTATTAAAATGGTTTCTCCATGAATTTGTAGTGGTTCAAAATTTTCTGCTCTTTTAAAATCATCACTTTGGATTCTGGGAGAGAAAAATGTGTCATCCTTCTAAAACAGAAAACATACAGACTTCAAATCATAGTCTATTATCTCCACTTACATTTGAGGAGCAAATGGTCTGAAGCAGTATGTTCTCAAAAGGCATGATAGTTGCTTCATAGAGATATTATTTCTAATCTTCACAGTCTGCAATTTGTGAGGCATTATCTTCATTTTAAGGAGCTCTGCTGGGGTAGTGGTTAAGGCATTTGACTGCTAACCAAAAGGTTGGTGTTTCAAACCCACCAGCCACTCCGTGGAAAACAGGTAAGGTATTCTGCTTCTATAAAGATTTGCAACCTCGGAAACTCAGTGGCGGTCACCATGAGTTGGAATCAGCTCAATGATAGTGAGTTTGTTTTTTGGTTTTATCTCAGTTTTACAGATGAAGAAACAGAGGTTGAGGAACGTTAAGTAACTGGGCTAATTGAACATAACTAGTAGGCAGCCAAATTGGAGATGGAAAAATAAGATGAGGACTCTGTAGTCTAAGCAGTCATTTGACATGACCTGTGTATAATGAACAGGCTGGTTCCACATGCTTTCTTCCCAAGGCCAACTGCAAGCAAATGCTTATTGCGAAAATCCAGATATAGTATTAATTGGCAACAAAGCAGACCTGCCAGACCAGAGGGAGGTCAACGAACGGCAAGCCCAAGACCTGGCAGAAAAATACGGGTAGGTTGGTTACGTCGAAAGGTCATCTGACCTTGCAAATGGCTTATTAACTGAAGGAGCAGAAATCCAACATTTATCCTAGGAGGGATCTTCTTGAATCAAGAATAGCAGATGAATTAAAACAATCTTCCAGAAGAACATATATATGTCGATTGGATTACTTAATAATAGCAGCTAACACTTATTGAATATTTATTATATGCTAGGTAGGGTTTCAAACTGGTTCTTCCCAGGTTGGTCATGGCCAATGAAGTAAAACTGGAATGGACCCAAATATGTAAAATGTAAGTAAGCAAGAACAATAACTGGAACAGAAAAAGTAACAGGATAAAGACCTGCTCAAAACTTAACCTCCCTGTTAGAAAAGAAGGGTAGTACATGCACTGCATGGCAATCACTGACAGGACCAGGCAGAAACAGTGGTTCCTGGCTCAAAGATGGGGGCTGACCATGCTCCTTTGTGTATGACTCATCACAGTCCTGGCAATAATCCAGTCTCCTGCATCAGGCTTCTGAAGGGGTTCACTATGCCTCTTCCCAGTCTCCCATTCCAGAGCTTCAACCTATAGTTTTTCCTTCTGGTTACCATACCACTTCACCAAAATTAAAAAAACAATTCTGATTTCACTTCATCAGCTATGACTGACTGAACCAGGTGAAGCCTTGATGCTATGAACTGTTTTAAGATTAACTGATTTTACTCTCATGCAACTATATGGGAGATCCTAGAGTTACTCCATTTTACATACGAATACCTGAGTCACATAGAGATTAAATAACTAATGGAAAGCCACGCAGCTCCTACTGTTGGGCCTTTAATTCAACGGGTCAGTCTGAGGTCAGACCTCATGCTCTTAAACACCATACTCTACTACTGCCTCTCAATTAAGCTGGAAGACTCCAAAGATTGACACCTGACAGGGACATAACATTGCAATCTTTATTCTAGCTGTGATTGAATGCCAGCTAAAATAAAGTGAAAAATAAACAAAAAACTCATGCAATATTTGAAACACACTTTTACTAACATTCGTTGTTCATCTGAAATTCAAATTTAACTTGGATAATGTGTATTTTTATTCACTAAATCTAGCAACCCTGTCCTTAGCACATTTATATGTATGTCTGTATTTTAATATAATATTTCCCTTCAAAGAATTAGAAAATATAGAAAAGCCTGCAGAAGAAATGAATAGAATGGGGTAGTGATCTTTGGTCTGTTTTGAATAATAAGATGCCTAGACATGAAAGAAGTCTTCAGAACTGTGACTTACCCCATCTTGTCAAGCACAGCTGAGCCATGTTTCTTTTCTCTTTCCTAGTGGCCCTACCCTCACTCTGTCACCCCAAGGTCATCACCAAGTTTTCCCTCCTTTCAGATTATATCCTACCAACAACACACACAGCATTTTTAAGTCAGGAAGCTCAAAGAACTGTGGCTAGAGAGCCCTTCAAGTTTGCACTGGCTCTCTCTAGGGGCACAGTGAGCTTTCAGTCACTATTAACATAAAATTAAGATTTACAAGAAGTAAAAATAATTTGAGATTTGTCTTCTTCAATTTCTTAGGAACCTTCAGTCAATGTAAGTCATTTGTAGATTGACTTCCAAAGCAGAATTGGTCATTCTGTTTTAAATTTAAAGCAGTTTCATCAGATCTGCCAAGTTTTTACTGAAAGATTCTCCTGAGAATTTTAAAAATTTGTATGTTCTCTTGTATTATTTTGGAAGGAAGATTAGGCAATCTACTTCCATAATGATACTGCCTGGGAAACCCAAAGAGGGGTTGCAATGAGTTGGATATGACTCAACGGTAATGAGTTTTTGTTTGGTTCTTCCATTATTATTCCAAACACATAGAGACAATATTCACATGAATATCCTATTCAATGCATGCCTAATTTCTAGAAATTATACTTCAAGATAGTTGATTAGAAGGTTGTCAAATTTTAATGGTAATATTGGTCATTACTTAGGTATTTCTTACCTCTTAATTTTTTAAACAGTTATGCATGGGCTTCAAGTTCCTGAGTACATCGTGTCTCAGCTTCTTTGTCCATAAAACAGTTATAACTATACCAAAGGGCAGCCCACCTGTTTTTGCTCATTGGTGGGTGGGGGTGGAGGATGCTTTGCAATTTAGCAAGAAAACTATGATGATTTCCCAGTCTCTCCTCCAGCCATGGTTTTGTATGTGAGACTCATTTGTACATCTGCTTATATCTTTTTCTGATTTCTTACCTATCGTATTTTCTATGCTAGCATACCCTACTTTGAAACAAGTGCAGCAACTGGACAGAATGTGGAGAAAGCTGTGGAGACCCTTCTGGACTTAATAATGAAACGAATGGAACAGTGTGTAGAGAAGACACAAGTCCCCGACACTGCCAATGGAGGGAACTCCGGAAAACTAGATGGGGAGAAGCCAGCAGAGAAAAAATGTGCCTGCTAGACTCTACATGTGAACTGACAATCAAGAGCCCCACCCAAATATTACTTCCACAACAAATGACCAACCACGAAATTGTTGTTGAGTAGACCATGCACAAAGGCATGTCTTTCTTTTTCTGCCAGAAAATCTACTTTAAGAAACTACAGTAGTCAACAGCGTGCAAATGAATTAAACAGTTTTCCCTGAGGCCCCTCCAGACAAGATCAAAGATTCCCTAATGATGTCTCACCATCATGGATGCTAAATGTGTTTTTCTTACAAAGATGAATATATAAGATAGTGTACAAGCATATATTAATGAGATTTAAGTCAACAAATTTGCACTGCCATATTGAGGAAAGGGAGAGGCTACTAAAAGAAAACATAGAAAGATTATTATTGTTATTATTAAGATTGGGTATTCTTCCTACATAGACTCTGATTCATACATTTAGGTTTCCATTATATTAGTTAAAAATAGACAATGAAGAATTCTGTGTCGTTCATTAAGAATGTCATTACAACTAATAAGCTGTGCTTGAATGACTAAATTACTCATAAGGTTATGAGAGGATGAATGTCAGTCAATTCTGCTAAAATGTGCAGGAGTGTGTAATAATGCCATTTTTATATTCTTAGTAAATAGCAGGTAGATAAGAGCAGAACTGTGAAGGACCAAGTACAAGAGAAATGACTTGGCAGAAAAAATGCAAATATGGGAACATGGCACTGGACCCCTGAAATGAAATGCATCTTTTCCAGATGTCTGAGAGAATTATTTAGCCAAATTTTACTCACGCTAATTAGAAGCTGACATTATCAGTTGGGAGTAAGAGAATTACCAGAGGTTTTCATTTCAAACAAACTTTTAGCAATTGGTTCACTATTCTGCATCACATTTCATTTTTTTTTTTTTTTCTCAGCAGATGTTGATAAGTTATCACAAGGAGAAATTAAAGATTGCTGTTTTTTAAATATTTCTTTCAAAAACTAGCCTTAATCATTTTTATTTTAGTTAAGATATTCTGGAATTCCTTGAAACAGCACATGATTATTAATTGTGGGTTTCTTTTTAATTGATAAGAACATTGGAAACCCTAAGTCACATTCCTTTCCTCCAACACACCCAGACCTCTGACTTTGAATAAATTTTAGAAAAACAGATGTTATTAATTAAAATTTTGTAGATCAACAATTTCAGAGTCATGGTGGATCAATATTATGGCCACTGAATTTTCATGTCACTCATCACTACAAATTGGTGATGTTGTTGTTGTTATGTGCCATCGAGTCGGCCCCGACTCATAGCGACGACCCCTTGGGTTTCCTAGGTGGTATCACTACAGAAGTAGATTGCCCACTTGGTGATACCTCATCCTATACTGTAGTACTTTAGCTTAAAAACAAATTGCCTATTAATGTCAAAATCTGCATGGTTTAGCAAATTTCAGGATTGGGTATGCATGGAACTGTCTCTTATATCACCAAAAATTTGATTAATTGCTTTATTTTTCACATTTCTCAAAAATGGTCACAAAACTATTTTCCACTGGCCTATTTTTATTACTGCATCTGAACTAATATTATCTTTTGATCTTAGTTTATGATAAACGTAGCTGTTCCTAGCAAACTAATTATTATATAAGTATTTTAGTCACTTTTATCAATAACTTATGACTCATTTATTCTAACAAAGGCAAGGCACTCCAAGTTTTCTATCTTCTTTATGAAGATATGATTCTCACTCAACTGAATGGCTCCTCTTCTATATGATTTTGCCATAGAAACCTCATATTTCCATACCGTGTGCATATTTTTTTCTTTCTTTTTTTTTTTTTTTTGTTAAATTACAAAAGCATGGGAAACCCTAAATCCCAGTCCCCCTTTCAGCTCTGTACCAAGTTCCACCTGGCTTTGAATCAAACACAGACAAATCCAAGGAAATGTCTTTTTGTCATGTTCTTAGGATGGAATAGACCCAGAAATGTGTCATGAATAACAGCAATTTGGAGGCTAGAATGGGGTTAGCCTTGTGAAGTCCTCAGTATTAACTCCCTCATTTCTCTGCTCTCTGTAGCACTGTGCCAGTCTCTGAAATTGATCATAGTTGGATATCTCTCCATTGATATTTTCTCTAGGATACTCTTCCTGATATCAACGTGCCATGAAGATAGAAAGCTATTAGCTAACAGTTAAGACATTTCTTCTAGAAGGAAAGTGAACTGAAGCAATATAACCATTGCTGTCGCAAAATGGGGTGAACTTTTGTGATCGTTTTAGCAAGTTCTTTTTTGGGATTCAAATTGTGACATCCACTGCATTTCCATAGGGAATGTTTGGCCTTTATAAAACCGTAAAGGTATTCTATTTTTGATATATCTTTTTGTGTTCTTTCATTTCTCAGCTCTATGATTGATTACTTTTGCCAAGATTCTGTCATTGTCAGTTCTTCACAAGCATTTATTGAAGATCTATTTTAAGATGATGTTATTTGATATCTGTAGCATGAAGCCGAGGGTGGTGATGCCCATAATTATAGAACTGTGTCTGTAAAAAGAATGATTGAGTAATAATCTCAAGAGGAACGATATTTAATACAGACAAGAAAGTTAATTTTAAAACATCATTCTATTTGTAAATAAAATACTTGATGTAAAAATTGCTCTCTATGAAGTTTGACATCTGATTCCAAATTCTATGTAACCATTACTAACAATACCTTCTCTCATTATTTCAAAATCAATAGTTTTGTATAATTCATTTTACAATTTCAGATTCCTCTGGTGCCATGAAGTATACAGACTGCTTTAAAGAACTGTAGACTCCTTTTAGCCTACAATATCATGTACTTTTGCCCAAAACGTGTCCTGTTACTGCTTATCTCCCAAACGCTTTAGTAAATCATACTGTATGTTGGCAAAATACCTAAAATGTACATGAAACTCCTTTTGGGGTATGGGAACCATGTCTGCAGTGCTTACACTGGTTTGATGTTTACATTACTCTAACACAGTGCCTCTGATACCTCTGTAACTGAATTTATCCCCACTCATACAGCTCATTTTCTATAATGTTCAATGCTATGAAAGCCACATAGAGACACTAACCAGGCTGAAGGTCTTCTGATGTCTTCAACAAAGCATACAGGAACTTTATTGGAATCTGTAGACTGTGACCACCAATGGTCTCCTAGCTCACTTCTCATGGACTAGGCATTTCTTGAGGTCTTAACTGTAATTAGGTACATGGTTAGCTTTTAATGTTAAAAGGAAAATCCTGGAAAAAAACAGCCAAGAACATAGTTTGTCTTGGCTTGATGATGGTAACAAGTCATAACATGGCAGAGAAATGCTAAATATGGGTATCTATTACCACTCTCGGAGCTCTGGTGGCGTAGTACCTAAGGCATGTGACTGCTAACCAGAAGGCTGGCAATTCAAACCCACCAGCCACTCCTCGGAAGGAAGGTTGGGCAATCTACTTCCATAGTGATATCACCTTGGAAACCCAAGAAGGGGTCGCTATGAGATGGGTCCGACTGGAGGACACTATGCTTTGTGTGCTATTACCACTCTGGGCACAGTGCTATCATTGCCATATCATCAGCTATCATGTTGCAAAAAAAAAAAAAATTTAAAAACCAGCACTTTCTAAAGTAAATATTGTGTCTGTTGTTTTTGACTAGAGGGGCCATTCTATGTATCAATAGATGTCTTTGTTCTGTTTCTAGTTTGTTATTCTTAGCCAACCTGTACAGGTAAGATGAGCCAGGCTAAAGTTTTTACCATCCTTTCCCTATCTCCTTTATAAGTGCAGAAGCTTGACCATAGAGAATGACATGATTACAGCAAAGACCAATTCAATAATAGCCAAAATATATTTTAAACTGTAAATTGAGTCTACCGGGAATCAACAAATTTGATGAAGTCCATATATATCCTCACAGGTGGAAGTGGAATGAGTGCAGCACTTAGAAAGAAAGGCAATAGTTGTGCAGTAACTCCAGTGTCCAATTAGGTATAGTATAAAACCTGCACTCCTGAGTATCAATATTCTGTGCCATAGAACAATACAATTCTCTGTTCACTTACAAAGGGGGACACTTCCTCTCCCCATTGTACACTGCATTAAACATTGGAGGAGAAACCTTTAGATTGTGAGGTTACAATCTAAAATTCAAGCTACAAAAAAACAAAACAAAAACAAATAAACCAACCACACTTCAGGTCTCTGGTTTCCTTAGATATTCAATTACTCTTTAAAAGAGCAGATGTTAATCAAATTATACAAAAATTTTCTTTCACCCTCTAGTACTAAGCTTTAAAGTGTTAACGGAAAGCTTTATCGTTTGTAAAGATGCCAAGATGTTGTCTACATTTAAACAGGTTGTGTAGAAGTTCAGCATAAATTATATTTTCTTCTTGACCTTCAACCAAGATGATGTTAAGCTGATTTCTGGGGAGAATATTAAGCTATCTCTTAAGTATGGAAAATGGATGTAGAATATTCTCTGAGATGAGTGTTGTCTCAATGCTTTATAAAATGATGTTGTTTGTCCCATAAAGTAGAACTAATGAAAATTATTAGATATTTAGGGGATATTACAAACTTCCTGCCTTGAATTTTTGTGTGGAGACCAAACAATAATGACATTGTTTTCCAAGAACTAGAGTGATGAGTTAAAATTATCTAACTAGTGCTCTTAAGTATGGTAGAACATGGAGAAGGCCCTATTTAAATCTTCTGAAAGGTTAAGTTTTTCAATAAGCAAAGGTAAGGCTTAGTAACCAACAGAATTTTTGTAATTGAATCTGTGGCAAATATTTGTCCATCATCTTTTTTAACTAAGCAGAACTCTCTGCCCCTAGAGCCAAGCTAATAAAAATATTTGAAGATCAAGGTTTATTAATGGCATCAAAATCTGGGAGGCTTAGGAATATTTTGTTTATTATATATGAATCTCATTTTCTCATAAATCGCACCTTGATTGAATTTTCAAGGAATAGAATCCCAAAGGTGTTTTTTTCTGTGGAGTTCTTTGTACTAACATACTATGGGTGAAGTATTTTCTAAATTTCCACATGGAAAGATCGTTATTATTATATTTTGAATGGTTGGACTATGTAAAATGGTCACATCTTCTGCACAATCTATATCTACACACACACACACCTTCAATCTTTTCTCCATTTATGAAGAGTCATCTGTTAATTGAGTGATTTAAAATTGGTTTCCTGGCCCCTTTCCTTACTAACAAATTGTGGAAGGCAACTAACTTAACTTTGAAGGATCATTAACAAATTCTGGAGTAGGAATGTCTGTCCTTAACCTAATAGATTCATTAACCAGTGACTGCTGTCCCTATGCCTGTTGTTACATCAAAGTACTGTCTGTCCCTCGTAAGGTAATGTT
>NW_006921616.1:15534160-15535550 GCF_000298275.1 Orycteropus afer afer | reverse complement strand
CATAGTGTCTAAGGCACTTGAATGCTAACCAGAAGGCTGGCGGTTCAAACCCACCAGCCGCTCCTCGGAAGGAAGGTTGGGCAATCCTTCTTCTGTAGTGATACTGCCTCGGAAACCCAAGGAGGGGTCTCTATGAGTTGGGCCGACTTGACAGCACATAACAACAACAACAGTCCATCATCTTGGATGCTCCTAGATATTCAGTATTTCTTGCACCATTAAGAACACTTTCCTTGCTCCATTGTACTTTTTGGCATCTTTGTCAAAAATCAATGAACCACATCTGTATAGATCTATTTATGAATTATCTTTACTGTCCATTGATATATTTGTCTATCTTTTCACCAGTCCCAAACTGCTAGTATATTTTGCACTTTAGCCTTGTAATCTGTGACCTTGTTAAATTCACTTATTAGTTCTAGTTGTTGTTTTGTAGATTCATTGGAATTTTCTATCTCAACAAACATATGAACTGGAACAAATATGGGCAGTTTTACTTTTTTCCTTTCCAAAATGTATGCCCTTTCTTTCTTTTGTTTGCCATATTCCAATGGCTAGAACCTGTAATACAATGTTTAAGAAAAGTCGTTAAAACAGGCCATGTTCACAACCTTAGAGGGGAAAGCATGAGTCTGTCTTTACTAGTTAGTGAAGTGACTGACTGAAGGCTTTTCTTAAATGCTCTTTATCAGAATGAAGAATTTCCCTACTATTCCTAGTTCGTTGAGTTTTTATCATGAGTAAGTACAGAGTTTTTCTTCATTTATTAGAATGATCATATAATTTTTCTCATTTTTCTGTGTATATGATAAATTACATAGATTTTTCAAATGATAAGCCCACCTATCTTGCACACCTTAGATAAGCCCCATTTTGTCATGATGTTTTGTCCTTTAAATATATTATTGGATTCAGTTTGCTACATTTTTTAAGGAAAATTGTGCCTAGCTTGTGTGGTTCTTTTTTTTGGTACTGTCTTTGACAAGTTTTGATAGTAGGGTTATGCTGGCCACGTAAAACAAGATGGACACAGCCCTTCTTTAATTTCTGGGGGAAAATGTGTCTGATATTTGCTATTTCTTTTTGGAGTGTTTAATATAATTCACCAATAATTTCTGTTGTGGGAAAATTTTCAATAATAAATTAATTACCTTAATAAACATAGGGCTATTCAGATTTTCTGCTTCTTCTCGTGTAAATTTTAAGTTGTATTTTTCCATAAATTTATCCTTTTCATCTAAGTTCCCACATTTCTCGGCATAGTTGTTCAGATTATCTTTTTGACATCCATGGGATTTATAGTGGTAAGATTTTTCACTTTAAGTATGGTGATTTATATTTTCTCTCCTTTCTTGACTGATTTAGCTAGATATTTACAAATTTTGTTGAT
>NW_006921616.1:15523464-15533152 GCF_000298275.1 Orycteropus afer afer | reverse complement strand
TGTAATGCCTAAGGCATTGACTGCTAACCAGAAGGCTAGCGGTTCAAACCCACCAGCCATGCCTCAGAAGGAAAACTGGGCAATCTACTTCCGTAATGATACCGCCTCAGAAACCCAAAGTGGGGTCACTGTGAGTCAGATCTGACTCGATGGCAGTGAGGTGAGTGAGTGTTCCCTAGACCACTCCACCGTGAACTTAGAGTCCTCATGCATTAGATCCAACTTGAGGCAAAATCAAAATCAATCTAACAGTGTTTTTCAAATTTTGACTTTCAAATAATTTTTTTTTCACCTAATGGAAAACATTAGATTGTTAGGTGAGTTGGATGAATCTATTCTAAAATCCCATAGTTATTAAAATACCATATGATTATAAAGTGGTAACAGGATCCTCAAGAAAGGGAGGGGTTTCTATAGCTGGGAAATGCTTCAAACCACGTAAGCAGGTTGAATAGATATCAACAGGTCAAAAGATTCAAATCCTCCCTTCACAATTAACAGTTGGGCAAGTTACTGGCCGACTCTCATTATCTTCCTTTGTAAAATGGGAATAAAAATAATAATGATGGGGATAATAACCCGCTTCTAAGGATTGTTGGAGGATTAAAAGACTTACTAGAGGAAAAGTATGTAGAGCTATTTCTGGTAAGGGGCCGTATGCTCTAAATGTTATTATTAGGAATATATTCCTTAAAAATCAGCAAGCAATAAAAACAAAGACAACTTGAAACATGAAACTCACACATACAAATAGTTATGCAACAACTGCAAAGATTACAGTACTTGGATGAATGCACAAATATATTACTCCATCTCAATTGTACATACCTTTAAATATTTTATAGATAACAACACTGATACTTCATATTCCCTCCCCACTGGAAGGCTTGAAGCATCTTTCCTGAGTAATTGTATAGAGTTATACATCAGAAAGGATGACATAAGACCTCATTATTCATTTAATTGAAGTAGTTTCTACAAGTTAGAGTTTTTTTTTTTTACTCACAGCAGTTACAACCCCACTTGTAATTAAGTCATGTGTCAAAATTTCAGCACTCTATTACAAATGCTGGGGCAATTTACTTCCATAGTGATACTGCCTCGGAAACCCAAGGAGTGGGTCGCTATGAGTCGGGTCTGACTCAACGGCACATAACAACAACAACAACAATTACAAAAGCACCAGACACAGAATTTTAATTCATGAATTCAGATTCTTCCTGAATTGAATCCATGATATGTACATTTTGATGGAGACATGGGCTAACAGCATTATGTGTCGTTCTTCCCCTTCCACAAATATTTTATGTTAATATTAATGAACATCAAGGTGAAAAATCATCACAGAGGCAGAGTATACCTATGTGAGCTTACACCTGTGGGTTGCTGGGAGCTATCATTCTGAACCAGTTCTCAATTTCAGCACAACTATCAGTCACTTCCTGATGTGTGGTGAGCCAGCATGACTCTCAGCTTTGAAGTGTGGTGTGTGGTGAGGAATGGGCTAAAAAGGATCTACTCCTTCCCCTGACCATAATTCAGTAGAGAATAAATCACTGAAAATGGGTCAGAAAGTTAACTTATGTCATAGTAAGATATTTCTTATTATCCAAGGGACAACTTTAATGTGCATAGTCTATTCATACACACATAACACACTCTTCCTTCTCATAAAACCTATTATCAAAAGGTCACTGTTGACAATCTTAAACCAAAAAACAAGAATCAGGTTCAAAAAATGAAAGCAGAGTTTTAAAGCAGAATCCATTTTCCATCATGATAAAGCTCCTGCCTCCTTCTCCCATGTAGTAAGTTTTGCACCAAGAGTCCTTTCCATCAAATATATATTTGTTTGATTTTCTGGAATGCCATGTTGCTGAAAAGCTGGTGATGAATCATTATAATCCCATTTAAATACTGGCAGTGTGTCATTTTAACACACAAGCTTGGGCTGTAATTCAAGGAATAAATAAGAACCATAAGATCTTATCCTGTCAGTTCACTTCCGTAGTCTAATCAACATCAAATAAGGGGAGGTGCCTTCATTCTTCGATTCACTGTAGAAGAAACCACACAATCATCAAAATCAAGCAACAGCACATTAAAGTTTAGTGATGTAATTGTTGTTCTACCACCATTCCATTTCCATTACCACCATCCTGCCAAGTCTCAACTAATTGCTTTGACATAAGTAGTGCCTAAGGCATGTGACTGCTAACCAGAAGGCTGGCGGTTCAAACCCACCAGACACTCTTAGGAAGGAAGGTTAGGCAACCTACTCCTGTAGTGATAATGCCTTGGAAACCCAAGGAGAGGTCGCTATGAGTTGGATCCAACTCGATGGCAATGAGATTTTTTTTTTTTTTTTAATGACTGCAGTTAATTAATTGATTCTGACCAATTCTCCATTAGATATGAAGCATCACAGCACAGTGGTGGTAGTCGCTGTTGTTGTTGTGTGCTGTTGAATTGATTCCAACCCATGGAGACCGTACAGGACAGAGCAGAGCTGTCTTATAGCATTTCCTAGGCTGTGATCTTTATGAAAGTAGATCTCCAGGTCTTTCTCCCATGGAGCTGCTACGTGGATTCAAACTGCCAATTTCTCAGTTAGCCACCGAGTGCTTAACTGCTGCACCACTGGACTCCCTGCATCACATCATAAAGGCATATAATTTGTGCATATTCAACCCATGGTAATAGGACAGGAGTGAGGCACAGAGATGAGAACGAGTGAGAGGCCGGGACTCATTCCACTCCAGAAGGCAGCAGCAGCAGAGTGAGCTGGAGACAGGAAACGCAAACCCACTGTTGTCCTTCAGGAAGCTTCAGTCCTGGAGGGTCCTCCTGACCTGGGCTGCCCTCTTCTCTGAGCATGCTTCTAGTCTTTAAAACTATGTAGTTGTGTGTATAACATGTATTACATGTGTATGTGTGATTCAACAACACAGCCTTTAATCTCAAGCAAACCACTTGTTCTGGCGTTCAACTCCAGAGACATATATTTTTCCAGTGCTTCAGGTAAAACAAAAACAAAACTCTAGCTGTTTACACTTACCCAGCAAAAACTATATTTTATGAATTATTGATGAGATAGTCTAAGTTCAATTTTTAACTGTACATATTTTTTGAGCCTTAATGGCTACTCTAATCCTTCACTAGTATTATCATTCTATTGTATATTGGTGAATCCAGAGTTAATAAATCATACTACACTTATATCGTCAAAGTAGCCAGTTGGTCATATTTCTTATTATAAATGTGAGAATTACCTTGATATGGTTAACACTAGAATTTCTATTAAAATAATTAAAAAAGGGATAGTTATTCAGTCCAGTTTATGACTTTCAATTAGGAAATTTCTCCCTTTGACTTTTCTCAAGTCATACACAAGGAACGGAAACTCAGCAGCCTTTTAACTATTAGTTGTAGCTAAAGAATCAACGAGGTCATTTTCTCCAACACATCTCTTCTATACCAACCAGAGTCTCAGAATTCAATTGGAATAATTACAATATAAAGAAAATCAGTTGCTCTCTCATCTACTTCACTCTAACCCCATCCCCTCCAGGGCCAAAGCAGCTAAGGCTGGTCACAATGCCTCATCATTCCAAAAGGGGACCACCATATCTAGATTAAAAACTGAGTGCCCAATTTCCCTTAGGAAGTTACTCTTGTTCTCAATTTCAAACCTTTCACTTCTTCCCCTACTGAAATGACTTTACTTGTCTCCCTCCTTCTGAAATGTAAGCATTTCACCTCCTCCTTGGATACCTCTGCAGCTTAATTTCTTCTCTTTTTTAGAAGTTGCCAGGCTAGTGGCCAAAATGATAATAACTTAGCATCTAGAAGCAAAAAGATTTTAGAAGACTTGATTCTTAATGGTTTCATCCCCAGTCTGTAATTATATATATCATTAGTAAAGCGAGGCACTGTGGCAGGAAGTCTTAAAGAGGGAGATAAATTGGTCTGAATTCCCAGACAGATGCTAATCGTAGTGGGACCATCTTCCACCACAGGCACTATGCTGGAGAGATTCAGAAAATGGCATTCTTCCCTAGAGGAACCAGACTGGGGAATTCAAAACCTGCAAGATCAGGAAATTTATAATGATTTAATAAATGATACATGTTTTTCTTCAATCTTGTTTGCTTTGGATGGTGAGAGACCAGTAGTGCATCCTTGATGGCCACTCACTATCTTTTAAGATAAATCATTCAAAGCACTAATGGACCATGTGAACCTCAGTTTCCTTGACCCTGTGACCTGAACTAGATGGTGACCAGCTACCACTGCTGACTGCTCTGAAATGGATCATAATAGAAGGTCATGGATAGAGTGGGAAAAAATGTGGAACAAAACTAAAAATCATTAAAAAAAAAAAAAAAAAAAAAAGGAAAGAAAAAGAAAACAGGCTTACTGGTCAGAGAAAGAGAGAGAAGCAGAACCCCCAAGACTGTGGTCCTCAGTCACCCTTTAAGCCTGGAACTGAACTCACCCCCATGACTCAACTTTCAGCTGAACAGTAGTCAGGCCTATAAGGTGCACAATCACACCAGGGAGGTGCATACTCCTTTGAGCAATCAACCACACAAAATCAAAACAGTAACTTTTGCCCAAAGATAAAGCTCAGACAGCAGGAAGGGATAGTAAAGAAAGATTGTTGTTGTTGGTATGTGCTGTGGAGTCGGATCCAACTCATAGTGACCCCTCCTTGGGTTTCCAAGGCAGTATCACTACGGAAGTAGATTGCCCAACCTTCCTTCCGAGGAGTGGCTGGTGGGTTTGAACCGCCAGCCTTCTGGTTAGCAGATAGGAAATAGGAAATAGAGGGAGGAAGTGGGAAGAGTGCTGGGAAGTATGGGGATTATAATCAGTGGCATGAACCAATAAACATGTTAAAAGATAATATATGTGATTATCACTATGCTTTATTTTAAGCAATAATTTCTTAGAGTATTATGGAAATGAGAGTTGAGCTTAGAAGTCTTTTTTACATTTTGCCACTTCAGATTCTGCCAAAATCTCTACATGACTTAGATTGTTAAAACCATCATTCTGACTGCTTTGGTAGGTCATTATCATTGCTTGAATTCATTCATTATTATGTAGTTTTTAAAGACACAAGTCCTTAGCACTACAAGAAATAGAGAGATATCCAAGGAAGTATTCTGCAGTCTTCAGAATGGATTACACATCAACATAAAGAAAACAAAAATCCTCACAACTGGACAAATAAGCAACATCATGATAAACAGAGATTTCATTTTACTTGGATCCACAGTCAACACCTATGGAAGCAGCAGTCAGGAAATCAGACATCGTGTTGCACTGGGAAAATCTGCTGCTAAAGACCTCTTTAAAGTGCTAAGAAGCAAAGATGTTACTTTGAAGATTATACTTTGCCTGACCCATGCCATGGTATTCTCAATTGCCTACTATGCATGTGAAAGTTGGACAATGAATAAGGAAGACCAAAGAAGAGTTGATGCTTTTGAACTGTGATGTTGACAAAGAATACTCAAAATGCCATGGACTGCCAGAATGATGAACACATCTGTCTTGGAAGAAGTGCAGCCAGAATGCTCCTTGGAAGCGAGAATGGCCAGACTTCATCTCACCTACTTTGGTCATGATGTTAAGAAGGACCATTCCCTGGAGAAGGATATCATCCTTGGTAAAACAGAGGGTCAATGAAGAAGTGGAAGGCCCTCAATGAGATGGACTGACGCAGTGGCTGCAATGATGGGCTCAAGCATAGCTAGGATCGTGAGGAAGGCACAGGACCGGGCAGTGTTTCGTTCTTTTGGACACGGGGTCACTAGGAGTTGGAGCCAACTCGACAGCACCTAATAATAACATACCAATATTCCTGCTCTCGTGGTATTTATACTCAATTTTATTGGAGAGATGTTGGGTTGTTGTTAGGTGCCTTCTAGTTGATTCTGGTTCACCCCATATGCCAGAGTAGAATAGTCCCATAGGGTTTTCTAGGCTATAATCTTTACAGGTGTAGATCACCAGGTCTTTCTTCCACAGAGCCAATGGTGGGTTCGAACTGCCAACCTTCCAGTTAGCAGCCATATGCTTAAGACTTGTGCCACTAGAGCTCCTTGCTTTGAGAGATATAGACATGGCAATTTAGAACATCACAAAGAATTCATGATTAAAATGTCCATCATTGGAATACAAAATGTGAGCAACAAAAGGAAAGGACAATAGGAAAGATGATCTGCCATGTATGCATAAAATATTACAGTTGAGACTGGACCTCTTTTAGCAAAAATAGGAGGATAAAAGGCAGTTAAATGTATTCACTCATTTACAGTAAATATTTACATGCCATGTTTGAAGATTTAATGGTGAACGTGACTGATGCATTTCCTATCCTCAAAGAAGTTCTTTGCTTCTGTGGGAGACAGGCAGTAAACAAATAGTCACACGGTAATTATTTAATCACAATTATGATAAGTATTATAAAAAAAAAAAAGACTGGGAGCTTTAAGAATGTGTAGTGGAAGGACATAGATGTACTCCCAAGGGCAGGGAAGGGTATTCTGAGAACATGAAACTTCAGAGCTGAGACCTGAAGAATGAAGTCAGGTTACCTAGGTTGGGTCGGGGAGCAGATAAAGGAAAGGACAGAATAACTAAAAGTGTGCATTTCTGGGAAGCTAAGTGCTACCAAGCAATAGAAAGACAGGGTCTCAGAAGGAAGCAGAGGGAACATTCCAATTAGGATGGTTCCAAAAGGCTTGGCAAAAGGGACAATTTACAAAGATATGGGCAGAGAGTAAGAAAACCACAAGGAACAGTGCAGCGTCTCAAGGCTTCAAAAGGTGAGGTGAGGGAAACGAGGTGTTGTAGAACCCCAAAAAAGAGTTCTGTGGAGATATGTTTGAAAGGAACTATGATGACCATCAAGGGATGCAGACAGCCAACGGTAACCTCACAAAGAAGGTACAAGGGGAACAATGTTCTGATCCCACTCTCTATTTCCTAAAATCTCCTACCTGGACTTCCTAATGGCCGAACCCATTGAAACCCAAAAGCACAAGAACTTGTGGATGAGACAGACAGCAGGAAGAAGCACACAGTAGATATGGAAGGACAAACAACAACAACAACAAAAAAAGCACAGCACGAGGAAGGTAAACAAAAGGGAGATGGTCAAGAGATGACACTAGAAAGATAGGCAGGGGATAGATCTTTCAGGATCTTGTACCTGGGAAGCCATTTCAAGAATCTTAAGCAATGACATGATCAGATTTTCTTATAAGATTCTTAGACTTAGTTCAGCTAAAATCTCACTGCCTTGTTTTCTCAAGGTACTTGCCACACTCCATCATTTAGTAGTTGGCCATGCACTTATGTCTTCCTCAGACCCTAAGCCAGGGGTGTCCAAAGAGCAGTCCAGACACCACCTGAAGCTGAATCACCGATTGCTGTTGTTGTCGTTAGGTGCCATTGAGTTGTCTCTGACTCCTAATGGCCTTATGTACAACAGAACAAAACACTGTCCAGTGCTGTGCCTGCCTCATGATCCCTACTACACCTCAGCTCATTGTTGCAGCTACTGTGTCACTCCATCTTGTTGAGGGCCACTTTTTCATTGACCCTCCACTTTACCAAGCATGACATCCTTCTCCAGAGAATGGTCCCTTCTAACAACATGACCAAAGTAGGTGAGACGAAGTCTGGCCATTCTCAATTCCAAGGAGCATTCTGGCTGTACTTCTTCCAGGACAGATTTGTCAGTTCTTTCAGTTGTGTCGCCTGAGTATCTCAAGTTGTAAATGAGCTTTCCTCAAATCCTGATGCCATGTTCTTCTTCTTATACTCCACCTTCTCTGATTATTTGCTCAGCGTACAGATTGAATAAATATGGTGAAAGCATACAACCCTCATGCACTCCTTTCCTGCTTTTAAACCATGCAGTATCCTCTTGTTCTGTTTGAACAACAGCTTCCTGGTCTATGTACAGGTTCCTCATGAGTTCAATTAAGTGTTCTGGAATTCCCATTCTTCTCAATGTTATCCAAAATTTGTTATGATCCACACAATCGAATGCCTTTGCATAGTCAATAAAACACACATAAACATCTTTCTGGTATTCTTTGCTTTTAGCCAAGATTTATCTGACATTAGCTATGATATCCCTTACTCCACATCCCCTTCTGAATCCAGCTTGTATTTCTGGAAGTTCTCTGTCAATATTTGCTGCAACCATTTTTGAATTACCTTCAGCAAGATTTTACTTGCATGTTATATCCATGATATTGCTCGACAATTTCCACATTCTGTTAGATCGCCTTTCTTTGGAATAGGTACAAATATGGATCTCTTCCAGTCATTTGGTCAGGTAGCCGTCTTTCAAATCTCTTGGCATAGCTGAGCGAGTGCCCCTAGTCCAGCATCCACTTGTTGAAACATTTCAATGGATATTCTGCAATTCCCAGAGTCTTGTTTCTCGCCAGTTCCTTCAACTACGGCAGTAATTAAAATGCAGAATCTTGGGCCCTGCCATAGTCCTACTGAATCAGAATCTCTGCATGTGGGGCACAAGGAATCTTCACTTTTTAACAAGAACACCCCCAAATTCTTAAGGCTTAAGGATGGCTACCTTATGAATTCAAGGGGCTACACTTCATGTACCTGTCCACCCACAACTAAAGCACAATCCTATTGAATAACTGCTCATTGAATAACTATTGAATAAATGACTGTTGTGAACTGATGATACTCGAACAAAAATGAAAACTCAGTTTTGAGAGAAAGAAACTATGCCTCCTGTAAAATGATTTCTTTTAAAACCCTGGAATGATAAGTATGGTGTTCAGGTATGGGATACAGAGTACATGTTGGTACCCAAGTAGCGAAATTTAGCTAAACTTGAGACTGATTGAAAACAGACAAGAAAAATCCCTGTCTATCCAATGGTCCTATAAGTATATTTGTATGTTCTGTAAGAATTCTCAGGTGTATAGCATAACTGACAAGGGACGAAGTTGTAGTCACTTCTTGGTCACAGCCAGCTATCCAGAGGGACCGACCAGTTGAACCAGTGGGCTCGGGACCATAGTCACAGGGGCTATCAAGGTCAATTGGCATAACATACTACACAAAACATTGTTCCACCTCCTACTTTGGTGAGTAGTGACTGGGATCTTATAAGCTTGCACACAGCCATCTAGATGCAACGATGGGTCTCTCCTCATCCAGAGCAAAGAAGAATGAAGAAAACCAAAGAAGAAAAAACAATTCATCCTAGCGACTGGTACACCATGTAATCCACAGCCTATATGACTATGAGACCAGAAGAACTAGATGGTGCCTGGCTACCACTGTCAAACACTCACAGGGGGATCTACGTAGGAGATCCTGGATAGAGAGGGAGAACAATGTGGAACAAAACTCAAAATCATCTGGAGGAAAAAAAAATGGAGGACCAGGTTTGCTGGTCTGATAGAGCCTGGTGGAACTACTGAGAGTATGGCCCCTAGTTGCCCTTCAGGTCAGGAATTGAATCCCCACCTGTGGCTTCCAATCAAACAAAACACAGGCATAGGAGTTGAACATTTACCTGAGATGGATACACTCTTTGGAAAGAACAATCATGGGAAAAAGAAGGGCTGTTTATGCACAGGGAGACAGCTCAGGGGGCAGGACTGCATGGAGGGATGGACAC
>NW_006921616.1:15521762-15522353 GCF_000298275.1 Orycteropus afer afer | reverse complement strand
CTTCCTTCCGAGGAGTGGCTGGTGGGTTTGAACCGCCAGCCTTCTGGTTAGCAGTCAAGTGCCTTAGGCATAAGCTACCAGGGCTCTTGTTTGATTTTAGTATTTCTTTTATATTGACAGATGCAAAGCACTTTATTGATGGCAAAGTATTGAAGGCATGTTTGTCTTTCTTGCTCAATCTCACAGTCATACACCCCATTAACAAAGGTACCACATCCCCTTTACTACATAGCTCACAGCACCATTAGCTTGAATGTTCCCATCAAAGCCTTAGGCTCTTCATCTCAATGTTGTTGCTGTGTTTTGGGAGCCATTGAGTCAATTCCAATTCATAGCAAGTACATATGACAGTCACCTACTTTGGTCATGTTGTCAGAAGGAGCCGTTACTGGAGAAGGATGTCATGCTTGGTAAAGTGGAAGGTCAACAAAGAAGGGGAAGGCCCTCAACCAGATGGGCAGACACAGCAGCTGCAACGATGGGGTCAGGTACAGCAAAGATTGTGAGGCTGGCACAGGACCGGGCAGTGATACGTTCTGCTGTGCATAGGGTCGCTATGAGTCAGAGCTGACTCACTGGCACCCAACAACA
>NW_006921616.1:15515692-15521327 GCF_000298275.1 Orycteropus afer afer | reverse complement strand
TTGAACTGCCAGCCTTCTGGTTAGCAGTCAAGTGCTTTTAGCCACTATGCTACCAGAGCTCCTGAAGAAAAGATTGAAGTTGTCAAAAATTTACTTTTACATGCATCCACAATCAATATTCATGGAAGCAGCAGTCAGGAAATCAGATGTCATGCTGACTGGCAAAATCTGCAAAAGGCCTCTTAAAGTCTTAAGGAGCAAAGATGTCACTTTGAAGACTAAGGCATGCCTAACCCAAACCATGGTATTTTCAATCACCTCATACGCATGTGAAAGCTGGACAATGAATAAGGAAGACTGAAGAAGAATTGATACACTTGAATTGTGGTGCTGGCAACAAATACTGAAAATACCATGGACTACAAGAAAATGAAATTTGTCCTTAGTCTCACCTACTTGGTCATGTTGTCAGAAAGGACCGGTTCCTGAAGAAGGATATCATGCTTGGTAGGAGGGTCAGAGAAAAAAGCGAAGACCCTCAAAGAGATGAATTGACACAGTGGTACAGTGATGACCTCAAACATAGCAAGGATTGTGAGGCTGGTACAGAACTGGGTAATGGTTCGTTCTGCTTTACATGGGGTCACTATGAGTCAGTGCTGACTCAATGGTACGTAACAACAACAACACACTTGAGGAAAATAATACACCCTGCCAATCTTATATATGTTGTTGGACTCTAACTCTCACTGCCTTCAAGTTGGATCTGACTCATAGTGACCTCTCCTTGGGTTTCCAAGGCAGTATCTCTAAGGAAGTAGATTGCCCAACCTTCCTTCCGAGGAGTGGCTGGTGGGTTTGAATCCCCAGTCTTCTGGTTAGCAGTCAAATGGTATCAGAAGATAGTAATATTGTATATCTGGAAGCACTCTTAAAATTCTGGGAGATAATGTAATGGCTACTAACATAAAACGTTGGAGTATGAGTTCTTAGGTGCAAATCCTGGCATAACCACTGCTAGCTGTGTGACCTTATTTAGTTTACTTAGTCATTCTGTGCCTAAATCTTCCCTGTTTGTGTAATAGATATAATAATAATGTCTACTTCACAGGTTCTGAAATGAGCAAGTATGTAAAGCACCCAGCTTAGTGCCTGACACAGATTGCAGATACCACTTTTATACCCAAAATGGTATAAATGTCCAAAGAAGTTAAGTGTTCAACATCTTGTTCATGAAATTGCTGAGAGTAAAGTCAGGTCTACTGAGTCCAGAATCAATGCTTTCTTTGTAACTCAGTCAGTCTGCAGTGCAGTGTATTGCTTAATATGGCCCATATAGTCATCGTCCTCCATTGTGTGATGTATTGTAAATCCCAGTCTCTGTGCTTGTTTAGGGTGGGATGTATCTTCTGTCCCATCTTGTCTGAGGGTGTGACTCAAGTCACCACCCAAAGCTTCCTTGAGGGTACACATGTGAAAGTTCTGGGGAGCTCCCTCTCTTGCTCTGGTCCTACGTTTCATTCCTCATCATCTCACCCCTAAACTCAAGACAGCAGCCAGTCATCTGACACACCGATTTGGGGTCCCCAGCCCCTGCAACCACATGAGTTGGGGGAATTCTCCAGACCTACCCACAGACTTGGGATTTGCCAGTCTGCCAGCTTGCCAGCCTGCCAGCTTCCACCACCACCACCAAGCTGCTTCCTTGGGAGTTTGTGAGTTCTGTGAGATGTTACAGTGAAATACAGAACCTTAGAACCTTAAGACAGGAAGGAGATTACTGAGAGGAAAGAAGGAGTTCATATCAGAGATGATATTATTGTGGCACAGCAGTTTGGAAAAGTTGGACGTTTGGGACATCTTTAACCTCTGCCTCATCGGGACCAGTCTTGTGCTAATCCTTCTAAAAAAATTATTCAAGCACAGTCTGAGTGATTTCATTTTCTACATCTAGAGAGAGACGGCCCGGCTACCTGGTGGGGAGCGGCCGGTAGGTTTGAACCGCCAGCCTTGGGTGTGGCAGCTGACTGCCCGAGGCCCTGAGGCCATCCCCAGGGCCTCTGGTAGCATAGTGCCTAAGGCACTTGACTCCTAACCAGAAGGAGGGGTCACTATGAGTCGGGGGCGACTCGATGGCAAATAACAACAACAACAACAACATCTAGAAAGCGAGACTTGGAAAAGTGAAGGATCACACCTAAAGTTGAGTGGCCAGTTAGCTGCTCAGCTGAAACCCAGACCAGAGGTCTTTAAAGGACACACGTTTGAAAAAGAGCTGGGGATGGAGGGGTTGCAGGGGGGAGGATGACAGATGAGGCTCTGGCTCTGGAAGAGCAGCGATGTGCCAGCTCCATCCCCTTCTTAGAAACTAGGGACTTAGAGAGCCATGTAAGTAACGTTTAAACAATATCTTCTAAGACTCTCCCTGATGGACTGGAGTCAATACCAAAATGGATGGTTTTTGAAACAGGCATTGGAATTTGGATGGAACATGAGGAAGCTGATACTTCGGAGTGCAGACTTTTGCCACGTGCTTTATGTACATTCTCTCCTCTGATAGGACAGCAATTTGGAAGTGCCTAAGTCATTTGACTGCTAACCAGAAGGTTGGTGGTTCAAATCCACCAGCCACTCCTCAGGAGGAAGACAGGGCAATGTACTTTCATCAAGATAAACAACAACAACAACAAAAAAAAAAACCCTCGCTGCCATCCAGTCAAATCTGATTCATAGTGACCCCTCCTTGGGTTTCCAAGCAGGTATCTCTGTGGAAGTAGATTGCCCAGTCTTCCTTCCAAGGAGTGGCTGGTGGGTTTGAAATGCCAGCCCTCTGGTTAGCAGTCAAATGCCTTAGGCACTACGCCACCAGAGCTCCTTCCAATGAGATACCACCTCAGAAACCCAAGGAAGGGTCGCTATGAGTCAAATTGACTTGACAGCAGTGAGTTTTGAGTTTTTCTATTGCTGTGTACATTAAAGAAAAAACACAGAGGAACTCTCACTGACTAGGTAACTAGCCTCCAATAACCCTAGGTAGTACCTGTAACACTGATACACAAACATGCGGGCTTTATGCGGGCCTGTCTGATCCCAAAGTCCACGCTCTTTTCTCGGTAAGATGTTACTTTTCTATGTGACCAGAGAAATTATTCCAGCCTCTTCATGTTACAAGGAGTCCTGGTGGTACAATGGTGAAGCATTTGGCAGCTAACTGCAAGACTGGCAGTTTGAACCCCCCAGCAGCTCCGTGGGAGACAGACCTGGTGATCTGTTCCTGTCACGATTAGAGTCTAAAAATCCCTGTGGGTAGTTCTACTCTGTCACATGAAGTCACTAGGAGTTGAAATCGACCCCATAGCACCTAATAACAATCTCATGCTACAAATAAGGAAAGGTGAGCCCCCAGTTGATACAGAGACCTGGTGATTTCTGAAGAGATCCTAGATATGATAAAGTAGGAAACAGAAGAAAGCAAACTGCCAAGAAACTAATCACCAATCAGTCTACCTAACCACACAGCCACACACACATGCATCCAAATGCTGAATTCCTTTGTCTGGACAGCTCAGAGCTGGGGCAGAGGGAGTGTGAGGAAGGACAACAAAGCATGGTATCTTCTCTTTCAGAATGCAGCATGCATTGTACATATGTGTGTTGTGTGTGTGTGTGTGTACATATGTATGTATGTAGGAGCTCTGGTAGCATAGTGCCTAAGGCACTTGACTGCTAACCAGAAGGCTGGCGGTTCAATCCCACCAGCCACTCCTCAGAAGGAAGATGGGGCAATCTACTTCCGTAGTGATACTGCCTCAGAAACCCAAGGAGGGGTTGTTGCTATGAGTCGGGTCCGACTTGACGGCACATAACAACAACAACAACAACAGCTTTGTATGTATATATGAAATTCAAGAGATGCCTAAGGCAGTAGGTAATTAATCACTTAATCACTACATAAATGGTATACACAGAAATCTGTGTAATAGGATAATTTAGAATCTATTCATAAAGTACATTTAAGCTTCTCTTCAATGTGATTCACAAGGCAAAAGGAGCTAGGTGGAGAACAAGGAGAAAAAGAGACTAAGGCAATAGTTCTTCAAGTGTGATTCCAGGACCAGCAGTGTCAGTATCACCTAAGACTCGCAGCACCAGCATCACCTGGGGCTTGTTACAAATGCCACTCTTCACTCCCAAACCAAGACCTACCGAGTCAGAAACTCGGAGAGGCCCAGTGTTTTAACAAGCCCACCAGATCATTCTAACGCCTGCTCTAGTTGGAGACCACCGGACAAAGATAGTGATCTTCAGTCTTGGTTGTACATTGCAATTATCTGGGGAGCTTTAAAATTTTCTGCTGTCTGGGTCCTACCCTCAGAGATTCTGCTGCAACTGGTTGCCATCTAAGCATCAGGAGCTTTCAAAACTTCCCAGGAGATTCTAATATGAAGAACCACTGGAGTAAAGAGAGCAGAGCCAAGAAATGGCTTGTGGTCCATCTTAATCCTCAGCATCTCTGAATATATTTATATGGACTAAACACTAAAAGATGGAGCCAGCATCTTCTGGAATGATAATTATTTAACTGTGACATTACAAGAGATCATTTCAGCTGCTAAGTCTGACCAGGAAATGTCTCTCAGATTTGGTAAACTAATAATAAATATGTACTGTATATATTAAAGATTAATGTAATAAACTCTCTAAACAAATTGTAGGCACATAAAATAGGCCAAGTATGTAGCTGAGGAAAACTGTCTAGCACTTTACAGGTTAAAAAGCAATCTGAGACACAATGTCATGACTAACATTGGAATACAAATATTTTGTGACTGGACAATTACCTAGAAGTTATTTGGATTTTTTCCAAAATAAACGTCAGTTATTCGAATTGTCAAGTACTGAATAATACAAAAGCAGAGGAGTTATCAGGTTAGGCTGGCTTTATTTTCATTTATTTGGACTTCTGTGCTAACTTTAAGGAGCTTTGATGGCATAGGGCCTAAGGCATTTGACTGCTAACCAGGAGGTTGGCAGTTCAAAGCCTCCAGCCACTCTGTGGATGGAAGATGGGGCAATCTACTTCTGTAAAGATTTACTGGTTAGAAACCCAATTGGGGTCATTATAAGTCAGAATTGACTTGATAGCAGTGAGTTGGGTTTTTTTGTTTTGTGCTAACTTTAATTCATTGGCCAAATTTGGGTATTTATTCTTGGCTCAATGGTTAAGCACTCAGCTGCTAATGAAAAGGTCACTGGCCTGAACCTACCAGCTGCTCCAAAGAGAAAGACCTGGTGACCTGCTCCTGTGAAGATGACAGCCTAGGAAACAGTATGGGGCAGTTCTACTCTGCCATATGGGGTTGCTATGCCTCAGTGACAGACAACAACAACATGCTTGGTTCATAGGCTTTTGTGATTTTTCTTTAACTAAATAACCTAATTAAAGCAAGCATAAATGCCACATTCATGTCAGGAAGGTATTACAGTTATTTTCATGAGTTAATATGAATGAGTTTTATTAAATTATTCATTTACAAAACTACAAATCACTGGGCAGAATATGTTTGCCATATTGATGACTTTATCTGAGGATAGTTTATTGACACAACTATCAAATAAATAAATAAATAAATAAACCCACTGCCGTCGAGTCAGATCCGCTCATATCAACTCCTCCTTGGGTTTCCGAGGCAGT
>NW_006921616.1:15511483-15514152 GCF_000298275.1 Orycteropus afer afer | reverse complement strand
AAAAAAAAAAAAAAGAGTTAAAGGCAATAAAGATAAATAGTGTTACATATGCAATTCTGCATCAACAGTAACAGCAATGGTCCAGGAGTGGACACACAGATAGATATTCAAGTTGAACAGGAGAGGACGTGGAATGGGACCACACCCATGAATATATAGTAGTTTTGACAGAGGATATTTCTACATATGTATTTACATATGCAAATATATCCATCAATACAGTAGAGCAAATAGAGTGCAAAGTAATGAAATCTTAGGCATAACCAAACACCTTGAAGGAATGAGTTGCTGGGCCTGAAGACTCAGGACCATAGTTTCACAGAACACCAAAGTCAACTGGCATAACATAGTCCCCAAAGACAATGTTCTACAACCTACTTTGGTGAGTAGCAACTGGGGTCTTAAAAGCTTGTGAGTGGCCATGTAAGGAGCAACTAAAGGTTGCTGTGGCAAAGAAGAATGAAGGGAGTCAAAGAATGCAGGAAATAATGAGTCCAAAGCCTCCACAACCTGGAGACCAGAAGAACTAGACAGTGCCTGTCTACCACTGCTGACTGCTCTG
Source organism: Orycteropus afer afer (assembly GCF_000298275.1). Taxonomy (NCBI): domain Eukaryota; kingdom Metazoa; phylum Chordata; class Mammalia; order Tubulidentata; family Orycteropodidae; genus Orycteropus; species Orycteropus afer. The sequence continues at coordinate 15,513,590 of NW_006921616.1, read as the reverse complement.
AAAGAGACCACAATAGGAAGTTCTGGATAGAGTAGGAAAAAAATGTGGAACAAAACTCAAAAGCATGAAAAAGACTGTGCTTACTAGCTTGGTAGAGACTGGTAGATCCCCTGAGATTAAGACCCTTAGTTACCCCTCAAGCCTGGTACTGAACTCACCCCCACGGCTCAACTTTCAGCCACATGGTAGATAGGCCTGCCTATAAAGTGAACAATAACACCAGGGAGGTATGCACTCTTAGAACAACTAACCATACGAAATCAAAAGGGCACATTTACCCAAGAATACAGCTCAGAAGGCAGGAAGGGATAGGAAAGAAAGACAAATGGAAACAGGAAACAGAGAGGAAGTAGGGAGAGTGCTGTTACATTGTGGGAATGGCAATATCATGAAAGAAAATGTGTATGAATTCTTGAATGGAAAACCCATTGGCCCTGTAAACTTTCACCCAAATCACAATAAAAAGTTAAAATAAAACAAACAAAAAGTAGAGTATCAGCAAAAAAGAGGACCTTCAATGAAATGATTGACACAGTGGCTGCAACAATGGGCTCAAACATACCAAGGATTGTCAGGACGGCACAGGACTGGGCAGTGCATTTTTCTGTTGTACAGAGGGTTGTTATGACTCAGAACTGACTTAACACCTAATAGCAACAACACATTCACACACACACTGAGACAGACATAGTGACACATATTCACACACTCACAACATTCATACGCATGTTCACAGACTCATTCACCCACACACATTCACACAGACACATTCACACACACGCACACACACATGCACTCCCATTCACACTGATATGTACAACAGATTTCCTCCTTACCTGGGCTTCAAGTATGTTAATTTTTTCCTTCAGATTTTCAATTCTTTTATCTTGCTCTTTTACATTATTTTTTAACCCTTCCATCTAAGAATGAGGAGACATAATTGGAAAATCTTGTCAGACAACAGGGAATAGTTAAGTCTGAAATTGTACATCTTTCTGAGGTAAAATGATTTCCATAAAACAGAAAGACGAAATCCCAAAGCATCAGAACACTCAGCAGGCTACAGAAAATAGCAGCCCCAAACTGGCACCCGGGGACGTGAGCACTCATACAATGCTGGTGCACATTTGAATCTTTGGACAGTCTACTTAGACCAAATCTGGGAGCAGTGCACCCTGTGGACAGTAGCAACAGAACAATTTCATCCTGCAGCTGCAGCTGCTGGCCGATGTGCTGTAAGTCTACTGCCATCTCAGCCAGCAGAGACATAACCATGAGAGCCTGCTTTGTTTGGAAGGAAAGCATATGCCAAGAGACAAGGTCGAGGTGGGAGGTGAAGTGACGGGGATCAGAATGGGCTATGAAGAGCAGTGACATATGGATTCTAAGGCCAGCTCTACCACCAACTAACTCTGTCATTTAAACACTGTTTTCTCATCTGTCAAATGGGAGTGTGGGATGGCACCAAGGTCCTTTCTGGCTGTCAAACCCATAGCTCAGCTCTTTGGCCCTTTGATGGAGCCATAGCCAAGCAAGCATTGATGTTACATGTGCCAGGAAGGTACGAGTTATTCTTGGAGGACTCCTTTTGGAGACAAATATTAGGTAGTAAAACATTGAAGGAAGACTTGATTTCAAATCTAAATAGACCCTAAAGCCAAATCAATATATATCTTGAAGGATATCTTAAATATTCATATAGTCTACCATCCATCTGGCTGCTACCACAATTGCCTCTTCTTTATCACCTCCCAGGATGTCTCCAGAGAAGAAGGACCAGGCTACACACCTTGCCATAAAGTACCTTCTAAATAAATTTATTGTTTACGAGGTTATGAAAACTATCTCTCCCTCATGAAGGAGCCAAAGCCCCTAGTCTACAAGGTCTCTGAAGAACAGTGCACGTTACCTGGCTCAAAACATGTAAAATATCACCGAAACCTTTAAAGAGCAGCTGAACACAATTCCCTAAACTAGCTTCATTGAAACCTTGGCTGGTGTTGGCATTCCAATAAAAGAGGGCCTTGAAAAGACAGCCATGTTACACACGAAATAAAAAGTGTATGTCAGTGGGGAGGACAGCCTCATTACTTCCAATGTCCAGACA
>NW_006921616.1:15509301-15510733 GCF_000298275.1 Orycteropus afer afer | reverse complement strand
AAAAAAAAAAAACCCACAAATAATTACATATGGAGAGCAGGGTCACAGCATGGGAGCAGGAGTGGGGATTTACATATAACCAAAATCCCATTGCCGATGATACAGGTTTAGTATATGTTGTGGATTACTACTTTTGGTAATCCTAAAATCCTGTAAGTGGGGCAAGAAAAAGAAAGATATTGAATTCCCTCCAACATTTTGAGTCTATATTGATTATTATGGGAGCTCTGGTGGAGTAATGCCTAAGGCATTTGACTGCTAACCAGAAGGTTTCCTGTTCAAACCCACCAGCCACTCCTCAGAAGGAAGACTGGGCAATCTACTTCCATAGAGATACCACCTCAGAAACCCAAGGAGGGGTCACTACGAGTTGCAATCAACTTGACGGCAGTGTGTTTCTTTTCTTTTTTTTTTTTTTTTAATTGACTATTATGAAAAAAAGATGGGTCAACCTTGGATTTACATTATTTTAACTTTTATTATTTATATTATTGTTTGCCAGAGCTTGATTTAGGTCATTGGAACTGATTATACAGTTTGGGGCTGTTTCTCTTGACAGCAGTATTATTAGAATTCTGAACAGTAAGCATTGCGGCCAGACTACCACACTTGGGAAACTTGTGACCTTGGTGAAGTCACTCAACTTCTGTAAGCATCAGTATGACAGAGATCATAATTCTGGTTAAGTGTTCGGCTGCTAACTGAAAGGTTGGTGGTTCAAACCTGCCCAGGGGCTCAGTGGGGAAAGACCTGGCAATCTGTCCCCATAAAGATTATAGCCTAGAAAACCTTATGGGACTCTTTTACTCTGGGACATGCAGTCACTATGAGTTGGAGTCAACTAGACAGCACATAACAACAGCAACAAGTTCTACTACTTTATAGGATGAAAATGCCTTGTGTCCATATAATTTGAATAGAAGCAGCATAACATAGGCCCTCTCACATTTCAAAAATTCAAGTTCAAGGAACAGCTGTTTTAGCACCAGCCTGATTTGATATTAGATTTTAGTCACTTCTGGGCCAGTGGTTCAGAAGGTTCCTTGTCAAGTTCTCAGGAGCTTGAAGGGATCTCAGGACCCCCAGTGGGTGGGGCTCACAACCTGAAGGATGTGGGGGAAACTCAGAGCCCTCCAAGAGAGACTGGACTCTAGAGGTTTGCAAACATTCCAATCCATAAGTGAGAGAAGCTCACAGCCCACAAAGAGAGTCTTCAGAGGAAGATTCTTAGAACTTGGGGGAGATGAGGACCATCTGAAGAGAGGGATGGAGACTGGAGATGGTGCTCAGAACCTTACACGACAGAGGAGCTGAAAACTGCAGACAGAGGAAGCTAGGGAGCTTCTGAAGAAAGCAATGCAGGCATTAGGAAAAGATGGCTTGAGGACAACAAGGATCAAAACATGACGGAAGGTAAGCAAACATCTGCCCA
>NW_006921616.1:15504555-15508861 GCF_000298275.1 Orycteropus afer afer | reverse complement strand
ATCATAGATAAAGACAAATTTGAAATAAGTCTCAAGATGGAAGAAATATGTTTCCAGAATTACTCTCAAAAACACAGAGCTTTCAGGCTTACATCAGAACAAGTGAGTAAAGGAAGTCACAAGATATTTCTATGAGGATTGTTCAATAAATATGAAATCTAGTCATCCATTAAGGTCTTTAAATGTGAGACTACATCTACATCAGCTGCCTCTTGAGCTTTTTTTAAGCTTTATTACTTATATTTTAGTTAAAGCATTCAGTCTTATGAAAGAGAAAGCAAAACAAAATAATTATAAGTGTAAAGCAAAACAAGAGGAAGCCAACAACCAAAAGCCAAGTATAGAAAAAGAATTCATGGCTCTTCTAAGAAATGTCTGCGTTGTTACCTAGGATTCATGCTCTGCATCCCAATGCCTCAATATACATTTTGATCAATATTTTCTCTGCACATGGAATAGAATAAAAATATAAAGAAAACATTGAAATTAAAATAGAATTGAAGGACTTCTGCTTCTAGGAAGATGGAGGGGATGTACTTTTTCCTATTCTTCCAGCTAAGTACAAACAAAAACCCTGGACGTTTTATATAAGCAAATATAACCAGACATTAATAGGTGGAGAGAAGAAGGAAGATGAGTTTACAGCTTTTGGACAAGAGGAATGAACGACACAATGGTGAGATCCTGGGTTTTCTTTTTGCCTCAGATGTTTCAGACTTGGAGCTGAAGAAGGTGGCAACTAGGAATCGTCAATGGGAGCAGACAAAAAAAGCCTCCCAAATTGAGAGGAGAATCTGGAGCCTACACCACAGATCCTTCCTCATCTCACCACTGAGGGTGAGTGAAGGGATCTGTAGCTACCTGCATATATGAGCAGATGCCTTAGCATTCCAAAAAGGATATCAATTCTAACCTTCACTTTTAAAAATGGGAAAACAAACGGCTTCGCCTTAGCAACATACAATGGCTATAGACTAACTTCCTGAGAAGAAGGATACCCTCAACCTCTCTGCTCCAATGTCTGTCAAAGACATAGTTGAAGGAAACTGAGTTCATGGAAGACTGTCCCCCAGTCCAGACTCAGGAAACTAAAATCTATCTTTGGATTCACTCACACCATCAGAGTTATTGGATCTTGCTACACTGCCCTCTGTGCCTAGTACAATGGCTTTGGTTTAATTGCTCTCTGCCATCATGCTATCTTTTTTTTTAAAGGATGGATGCTATGAGGTACAGTCTCTGTGTTTACTATAAGGTTGTTGTTGTTATGTGCCGGCGAGTCAGACCCGACTCACAGCGACCCCTCCTTGGGTTTCCGAGGCAGTATCACTATGGAAGTAGATTGCCCCATTTTCCTTCCGAGGAGTGGCTGGTGGGTTTGAACTGCCAGCCTTCTGGTTAGCAGTCAAGTGCCTTAGGCACTATGCTACCAGAGCTCCCTTACTATAAGGATGCAGTTGAAAATATTATTCAGGGATCCCATTAAGAGCACAGTTTGGAAAACTCTTCTTTCTGTTCTTAGTCATATATTAGAGAGAGAAAAAACAAAAACAAAAACTAACATCCAAAGAATTTGTTGGTTTTAGTCACACAGATATTGTGACTCACAGAAGCAGTAAAAGTAGTAAAGAATGGAGTCAACCTTTTTATTTTTTCAATTTTAAAAAAAGATGTTTCAGCCAAATCTTTTAGCTCTTGTTAAGTAATTATGACATTTAGCTTAATATAAGGAATATGTTTCAATATGCAAAGAAATGCTTTGTCATTTTCTTCTGAGTCATAAAGGCTTAAAATGATTATCCTCAGAGATGCTTGTTAATATTAGACATGTCCTGTTAGAATATATTGAATCTTTTATCCAAATAGCAGAATGAAGCCCAACACAATTTAAAAAATAATAATAAGCATGGTGCCTGTCACATCATCTAAGCGTAAGTGAAATTAAAGCACGCACAGGCCCTGCTCTGGGAAGCTGCCCAAGGCTAGTCCTAGGGTAAGGGGAGGCCATCAACAGGACTTGAAATGGGTACCTGCCAAAGGCCACTGGTTGGCTGACAAGGCAGGGTGACCAACATCATCAGTTTCCTCAATTTTGGAAGAGGTACTAGGCTGATCTGAGTCTTTCCTCTGGAATTTGAAAGGAAAATACAGAGAACATAAGCCAGTATGGTGACATCAGTGTAAAAAGTTAATGAATCAGAAGGCAGAACAAAGACCTAGAGAAAAGTGAAGCCACACAAACACCCATGATTGAATGGAAGCAACAAAATGACCTGCTTTCAAAAGTGAGATGCCAAAGATGGCCCTTCTGTCTTCCCATTAGCTTTGTCTTCTTTATGGCCACACCCATCCAATCTTAACCTAACAAAAATCCCCTTTACTTACAGTAGCTCAACCAAATCTCTACTGCTTCCACCGTAAGTCTCATACAAGTACCTCTATTTTCTTGTCACTTAGAGGAGTGAATATATCCACACATTGTTCAGAAAAAGTAGTAAGATAGGCATTTGTGATACCTACAATCTATGAAAACTTCATGAGACTGGATGTTCAAACACTGTTTTGGAAACACAAAGCATCCATTTCCCTCAAGACATTTCTGAAACTTCCTTAAGAGCTTTTTGAGAATTCCTTTTAACAACTGCTCATATATAATAGAACTGAAAAAAAAAAAAAGGTCAGTTTGGCTTTTAAAACATATTATTGGCTTAAAGACAGACAAAAATCCTATCATCAATTTAAAAAAATCATTAAAAAAAAAGAAAAAGAAATCAAATTCAGAATGCTTTGATGCTTAATGCAAAGTTCAATGTACAAGCCAGTAGTTGAGCTCTTTTAAGGAAAGGACAAAAATAAGCCAAAGATTTAATTAAAATTAAGTAATGCGTATTCACAAGTAATTCCAAAGACCTAAGGCTATGTTCCACAATATTTCCTTCATTCTTTCTAGAGTTGTTGAGTGCTACAAACCTACCGTGAAGTCTACCTTCCGGAGATATGTGCATATACTCAGGAAGGAAGATGCAGAAATTAATAACTTAGTGGTATTCAGTGTTGCCAAATATGTGTACGCTACTGCATGGGTCATGTGTGACTCTGGCAAAACGAGGCCTAACACGCATGGATGTGAGCCCGCAGAAGGCACAGCACAAGAGAAGTGGTGGGAAAAGAAAGAAACTTAATAACAAAGGATAGAGAAACAGAGAAAGGGATGTTGGAGCATATGATGTTGAATGAATGAGAACAGCAATTTGCACATTCTCAGGATCATATACTCTCTGTCATCGAGTTGGATCCAACTCATAGTGACCCCTGCTTGGGTTTCTGAAGTGGTATCACTACGGAAGTAGATCATCCAACTTTCCTTCTGAGGAGTGGCTGGTGGGTTTGAACCACCAGGTTTCTGGTTAGCAGTCAAATGCCTTAGGATCATATGGTACCTGAAATCCTAGTGAACAATCTAGAATCATAGCTCTAAGTGGGTGAACTAAGACCTTGAGACAGACTTGACTGTGAACATTATATGTTTACATCAGTACATATAATGACCATGATGGGCTTTGAATTTTTTTTTTTCAAGCCCTCAGAAAACATCAAATGATATGTTACATGATATTCCACATGCTTGTTCTATTTGCAGTTGGGTAGTCAATCAGTTGTGGTGATAGCCACAAATCCACCTCCATTCCCAGCAAACTAAAGACTCTGGGACTGCTTGGAATTAACTTAGAAGCATTTGTAAGTCCAAAGAACTAAAGATATTTTCCACAATATTTCCTTCAGTATTGTGGAGTTGGAGATCATCACAAAACTACCAGCTTTCCACTCATGGACTGTCCAGTTTACTGCAAGCTTTTGTGGAGACCAATTACAGCAACAAAAGCCTCACAAGAAATGGGATTCTCTACAGCATCCTTTTTGGCTAAGAGAAAACAGGAGGCTCACCCACTGATGAAGCATCCCACATGGTCCCCTGATGCCCTCAGCGAACTCTGCCCCCTGACTCTCCCGGGCTGGGGAAGAGGAGGAACACAGTTATGGATCCCAGGAATTCTCCCTCCCTTCTCCATCCTCAGTTGTCCTATCCCCTTGGAGGTTGCAAAGGCTGTATCCATGGCCAGTGTACTAGAGGAAAGGAAAGAGATCAGGGACTGCTTTGACTTAGGGGGTCAATCTGCAAACCTTTTAGCATATCCAGCGTTGGATCTGAGATGCAGCAGCTTCTTTTCCAAAGACACTTTTCTTTCTAGCAGTGTTCTCTTTTCCTAGGAGAAAATAAGATTGTCTTTGCTTATTTGGGGTGTGT
>NW_006921616.1:15500046-15501050 GCF_000298275.1 Orycteropus afer afer | reverse complement strand
TCTTTTCCTGCTAGCAAAAGGAACATATGCCCCATTAAAATGCCCTTATTGGGCATTTTTGTTGGCTTGTCACAGTGTTTATGTAATTCATTCTCACTGCATTTCTGATTAAAGTGGGACAGATGGTGAAGGGTTTAAGTAATGTCTTCATTTCCAGACCTCATACCACTAATGGTTATTTACTGGAACAGTGGATTGTTCAAACAAGTAGAAAATGAATCCTTCTCCAGGGGGAACCCACCACCAGGGCAGCATTTATCAACCTTGGTTGTGGTTGTTCACTTTTAATTTTCATTTCCTTTTTGAACTCATGCCTTGTTCTGATGAATACAAAACTCTCAGTAACCCCATTTTCATACACACATTCCCCACCTCAGAAGCCCCTCCTTAGAGCCTGTCTACTCAATGTCTCCCTAAACCAAGAAAATGTTGCCAAGCTTTGTGTGTGTCTTTGTCATAAATGATCTCTGGTGGTGTAGTGCCTAAGGCATTTGACTGCTAACCAGAAGGCTGGTGGTTCAAAGCCACCAGCCACTGCTTGGAAAGAAGATTGAGCAATCTACTTCTGTAGAGAAACCACATCAGAAATGCAAGGAGGGGTCTCTGTGAGTTGGATCTGACTCTATGGCTCTATGGCAGTGTGTTTTTTTTGTTTGTTTGTTTATATATATATATACAGATAGATATAGAAATATATAGATATATATAGTTTTATTTGGTTGATTTTACAAATATAAAGTATCTTTACATCAGTTTTTTAAAATTCCTGTACATTGTCCCTACACTCCATCCCCACCTACCTCCAACTCCCAGAGACTCCAGTGGTCCTTCCCCAGAGAGTTGCTGAGCTAGAGTGTTCTTGGAAGGTTGCTGCATGGCCTTGCTCAACTATGGGCATCTTCACCTACTCTCTAAACTCATGCAGCTCCTATAGACAGACCATATTTATGGGTCAGTATCAAGATTGGAATTTTCCGAAAATGTTCTACCAGCATCTTAGGAAG
>NW_006921616.1:15493545-15499226 GCF_000298275.1 Orycteropus afer afer | reverse complement strand
TGGGTGGCATAAATGGTTAAGCATTTGGCTACTAACTGAAGAATGGCAGTTGAAACCCACCCAGAGGCACCTCCAAAAAAGGCCTAGCAATATGCTTCCAAAAGATCACACCCATGATAACCCTATGGAGCGTAGTCCTACCACGCAACCCATGAGGTTACCGTGAGTGGGGATGGACTCAACGTGACAAGTTTTTGTTGTTTTATTGTTGTTGTCCTTTTGTTAATTTCCAGGCACTGACAGGTGGCCTCTAACACCTGATTATCACAGGTCTAAACATAACTTTCAAGCTTGTTTATCAAGTTGTTTGGTTCTACAGCCCTATCTGCATTCCAGAGTTTTCTTTTCTAAATGCAAACATTCATTATGCTGCCCTATATATGAGTTTGTTAAACTCTATTACAGTCTGAAATATTCTAACACTACAAAGTATTCATCCAAATCTTACAGTCTGTCCACACAGCATAATTTTAAAGTAATATCATACCTACACAAACTAACTGCTTGGTACACTCTAGCCCAGTTACACCGTGCTATTACTCAGCACACAATGACCTGCCGCACAAGACACATAGGGAGTTGTGTATATTACTAACATTGAATTAAGATTCAGCTAATTTAATTTTGTGGACTTCCTTGTAGAAACCTTATGATAAATTCAGCCCAATTCAGAGCTACAGAACTTTAAATTCTTGGGAAAATGTTTTGAAATTGAACTTACTTTGATAAGACATAGAATATTCTTGACGTGACCTTTCCAAAACAGCGTTAAGCAACACAGACTTATGAAACAAATTAAGGCTGAGACGAAGAAGATGGGGAATCAACACAATGAACCAAAAGTGTATTGGTGATAATAACTCTAAGTCAAAGCCTATATTCTTATGTCCCTCATTCAGTTTTGGAGATGCCAGTTTTTTTTTTTTTTGTCTGGTTTGCTATTAAAAAGGAGTATTTCTTGATTTGAATTCCAAATTCTAATGTGTGCATAATTAGATTTATGTGATCGTCATTTGTATATATTTGGAATGCTATCTACTTGAAGGAACATGGCACCAAACTTTTTACTAGTTTTTGTTTTCTTATTACTCTTCTTTAAGTTATCTCCTTTGCAAGTTCTAATTTCTGTATGATGGCTTTGCTTTATTTTATTGCATTATGTGAAAATATACACAGCAATGGATATACCATTTCAACATGCACAATTCAGTTACGTCATCATTCCTATCCCTTTCCAAATTTTTCCACCGACAATAACTTGTCACTGTCCCCCAAGCTTCTCATCTAATCTTTTGAGGTGCTGTTGTGAATTCCAGCTCACATTGATAAGTCTTTGAAAGAGCACAGTACTCAAGGGAGGCATACTTTACTAATTAAGCTAAACTGTTGTTTGATTCAAAGTGGACTTCTGGGAAAAGTTTTGGCTTGAGGCTTAAGGTATAAAGATTACCTTAGGGCAATAACTTTGGGCATTCATCCAGCCTCAATGGCTCCAGGTCTGCATTTCTTAATGCAACTAAATCTTTCCTAGTGCAGCCATTAATTTTCACAAACTTAAAGTGGACTTGAATGACCAAAAATGGATACTTTGCTAATCCTAATACATAAACATGCTTTGATTTTCAGGGACCCACTCTACCATTAGGAGTAGGTGGACCTGGTGATCTCTTCCATTCACAGCCTCACCAGGTTCTCTTTCTAAGATATAAAACCAAACCCAAACCTACTGCCATCAAGTTGATTCCAACTCCTAGCAGCCCTATAGGACAAAGCAGAACTACCCCATAGGGTTTCCAAAGCTGTAAGTCTTTACGGAAGCAGGTTGCCTCATCTTTCTTTTACGGAGTGGCTGGTGGATTTGAACTTCTGACCTTCTCAGATAGACATGTATGAAAAAGAGGATGTGACAAAGAACTGAGTGTAGTGTTTGGTGAGAGACAAATCAATATCAGATGCATCATATTAAATGTTTAAGTGAAAAAACTAACATTATTGAGTACCTCTTAAAATTAAGTATTGTCAAGGGTACCTTCCCTTCATTTTTTATTTAATTCAATGTTGTATTCATTTTGGTTGTTATTGTCTTTAATTCTCACATTGCCTCTGTCAAAACGGCATGAGTTCCACTCTCCAGGAGCTTACCTTTTCCATTTTCTGTACAAGGTTCTCCAATTCTGTGAGTCGGTTGTGTTTTTCATCAAGCTTTTCAGCAACTTGATTCAAATTTTCAACATGCTGTTTCAATGTCTGTTCTTTTGCAAGCTTATTAACCTTTGGTTAGAAAAACAGTTGTCAGATTCTTGTTTTTAATAAAGCTATACAAGCGTTATCTCCTTCTATAATTTTCCAACTAATCAAAAAATTAATAATTCACAGTTGTTTAGAATTACTCTTTGGAATTCAGTGTTTTCTTCAGAATAAACCTGATGGAATATAAGACTGATAGATCAATAGAAATGGATAATACATGAATATTGGTCCTAGAATGTTTACATTAGTAACCATCACGTATGGTACCTTAGCAGGTGTAAGAAAGAGTGAGATTAATTAAGACAAGCAAAAATTTTCACTTTATTGCAATACAATTAATCTAGAATAGAAATAAAATCTGTGTTCAACTAAAAAAGAAAGATATCTTTTTGATCAGAGAAAGTGTCATAAAAGCAGAGTAATTCTCACTGTGTCGTGGATTATATCCTATCACAGGAGTGGAGCTGATAGACTGTGGCGGAGAAGTCTCCCTTTGGCCGCTCATGGGCACACTTGGGAGTGTTTCTACTGACTTCTATAGAGTGTGCGTGTGCACACATGCACACACAAGTGCGTGTATTGATTCCCACCCACTGCCATGGAGTCAATTCTGACTCATAGCGACCCTGTAGAACAGAGTACAACTGCCCCCATAGGGTTTCCAAGGTTATAAATCTTTATGGAAGCAGACTGCCATATCTTTCTTCTGGTGGGTTCAAACCACCTATCTTTTGGTTAACACGCAAATGCATTAACCACTACTTTGCCACCAGAGCTCTCTGCATTGAACAGAACTCTGAAATCACACTTTAAAAGAAAAAAAGTGTCTTGCTCCCCTTGACAATACCAGGTGGGCATTCTGGTCTGACAGCTCTGCTGGGATTGAGCCCCTTTGAAGGAAGTCCCATCCCTGGGCCCCACTGCTCGTTCACACAGTGTACTTCCACTTCTCAAAATGCCTCGCTTCACTCGCTCATGTTCTCTATCTGCATCCCACATGTATTACCTTTATGCCCAAAGCTTGAGGAGTCTCACCTATGCAGTAGACTTCCTGCAGTGCTCTCCTGGGGATCTTCCTGGAGCCAGAGCTGGCAGAGCCCCAGCTGCCCCCCAAACCCAGTGAGAATCAGCTTCTTCCCTTCTAACTGTTCGATGTTTCAGTAAAAATACATCATACACATATGCTTTTCCCCCCAGTCTTAGAGTATACTCTCCAGATCAAAACCAAACAAAATATGTGTGTGCATATGTTTATATATGTCATATATTTAAAAAAATATCTTTTATATTAATTTTATTTAAGACATTTAATTTCAAATATATATATATTTAACCTAAAGAATGAGAACTACCTGCCTGAACCAACACTCTTTCATTTTAGAAATAAGAAAACCCAAGTTCAGAGAGGTAGAATGACTAACGTATGTCATCTCATTAGTCAGAGGCAGCGCCTGAAAGGAGTCACTTGCCAGTTTCGCTGAGGCCAGCCTTGGGTCCCATGTGGGTGGTACTGCCTCCTTCCCACCTACATTCTCTGCAGGTGGTCTGAGCAGAGTGATAACTGAGCACTTCAGCTTCATCTGAACACTGGACTAAAGAGGCTTAGTGGTTAAGTACTTGGCTGCTAACCAAGAAATCAATGGTTCAAACTCACCAGCTCCTCTGCTGCAGAAAGATGTGGAAGCCTGCATCTCTAAAGATTATAGGCTTGGAAATCCTATGGGGCAGTTCTACTCCATCCTGTAGGGTCACTATGAGTCAGAATCAACCCAAATGCAATAGGTTTGGACTCCTGGTTTTTGGGGACAAAAGACATATACCCTTCCCTCTCTAGAGTTTGCCAAGTGGCTTGCCCACTGCTTATCTCACATCAAATTCCTCTAAGAAGAAGGACATGAATGAATAGGGGCTTTAGTTCTCCAAAAACAAGCTGCTAGCTCGGTACCTGGAGTGAGTGTTTACTGTCCTCATGCTTTTTTCTAGCTTCTTCAGACTGACGTTGATAGTTTTCAAATAATCTCTGGGCCACATTTCTCAGAGCTGCTGCTCCAGCTTCTCTGGAAGCTTCCAGCTGGGAACGAAACAGCAACGTGCATGTATTGGTATTTATGCTAAAAAGGGTTAATGGTAGAACAGTTTGATGGGCATCCAAGAACGCTGAGGTGGTAGCTATATCATTTGCCCCATCACAGACAAGGATAGGAGAAAAGACACTTATCTCATATGAGGAAACAAAGTCAGAAACCCCTATTTAGTGAAACTGCCAAGGCAGCCACATTGGCATTAGCCAGGCCAAGCTAGAGTCCGCAGATGTCACTGTCCTCCAGTTACAACACCCTTCAAAGAACTCACTATGCCCTGTCAGCTTATCACACTCACTTGCAAACATTTTGTCACTGATGTTTATAATACTACTAAAAAGTGTATTGTCCTGAAAGAGAAATGGGACAAGGTTGGAGTATTATGGACAGTGAAGCTGACGTGTCATGAATCTTTCAAGGTTTTAACCTAAGGAAATAATCAAAGACAACTGCCAAGATTTACCTACCAAGATATTCACTGCAGCACTGAATACAAAACACACACAAAAGGAAAACAGAAAATATCCAGCCACAGGAGACAAAGTAAACAAATAATGAGACATTTGACTAAGAATGCTGTAATTCATATTCATTAAATATGGAAATACATTTGTAAGGTTTTTTTTTTTAAACATAAATGTAGTCTCCAAAATAAAACAGTGAAATGTAAATTTGATGAAATGTGAAAATGCATCTGTACGGTGAGTGCACTTGTGTGAATCTGTGTGTGGATGTTGCTCTACTTGTCAGATCCATGAATGCTAACAATCTATTCTATTGGCTCAAAAGCTCAATATGCAAAATGAGAAATTTCTCAAAATGATCATACCTTGATTTTCAGTACTTCATTTTCTTTGTTCATTTCTAAGAGCTGTAGATCTTTTCCTCTCATCCGTTCCATGAGCCCATCAAAACTGCAGCAAGAGGGGTGCATTTCACGTTCAGAGCCATTTTGAATGTTTGTACAGTGCTGAAATGAACAAACATGAAACTAATAAACCCAGCTATTCCTTTCCTCTACAAACTTTGACAACAATAATTATTACCCTATGATACACATATCAGGAGCTTTGTGGGACACTGGCTAAGGCATTCAGCTGCCAACCAAAAAGACAGTAGTTCAAACCCACGAGATACTCCATGGGAGAAAGATGAGGCAGTCTGCTTCTATAAAGATTTACCGCACTGAAAATACTATGGGGCAATTCTACTCTGTCTTACAGGGTTGCTATGAATTAGAATCATCTCGATGGCAGCCAGTTTGGGTTTGGGGTTATTACATGTATCGAGGAGGAATCAGATCAGCACAAAGAAAATAAAACTTTAGAATATTAATTCAATGAGGAATGG
>NW_006921616.1:15483245-15492565 GCF_000298275.1 Orycteropus afer afer | reverse complement strand
CTAATGGGAGCTCTGGTAGCATAGTGCCTAAGGCACTTGATTGTTAACCAGAAGGCTGGTGGTCCAAACCCACCAGCCACTCCTCAGAAGGAAGGTTGGGTAATCTACTTCCGTAGGGATACTGCCTCGGAAACCCAAGGAAGGGTCACTATGAGTTGGGTCTGACTTGATGGCACATAACAACAATGGCTAATGATCGTGAACATTTATTCGTGTGTTTGTTGGCTGCCTGAGTATCTTCTTTGGTGAAGTGTCTGTTCATGTCTTTTGCCCATTTTTTAATTGGCTTGTTTGTCTTTTTGATGTTGAGGGGTTGAAATTTTCTATAAATTTTAGAGATAAGTCCTTTTAATATGTCATTGCTGAATATTTTTTCCCATTCTATAGGTTCTCTTTTCACTCTATTGGATAAGTCTGTTAAAGCACATAAGAATTTAACTTATACAAGGCCCCATTCATCTAGCTTATCTTCTGCTGTTTGTGCATCATGGGTTATTCTTAATAGTCTATTTATGCCATAAATTAGAATCCCTAAGATTACTCCTATTTTTTCTTTGCTGAACTTAATAGATTTAGGGTTCACAGTTAAATCTTTGAGCCATCTGGAGTTAGTTTTTGTGTATGGTGTGAGGTATGGATCTTGTTTGATTTTTCTGCAAATGGATATCCAGTTTTGCCAGCACCATTTGTTAAAGAGACTATCTCTTCCCCATTTAATGGATTTCAGCACTTTGTCAAAGATCAGCTGACCGTAAGTCAATGGATCTGTTTCTGGGTTCTCAATTCTGTTCCACTGGTCTATGTATATATCATTGTACCATTACCAGGCTGTTTTGACAACTGTAGCTGTATAATAGGTTTTAAGATCTGGGAGTGTGAGACCTCCTACTTTGTTCTTCTTCAATAGTGCTTTGCTTATCTGAGGTCTCTTACCTTTCCATATAAAATTAGAGATTGGTTTTCCCATGTCTTTAAAGAATGTTAATGGAATCTGGATTGGCATTGCATTGAATGTATAGAATGTATTCAGTAGTATGGATATTTTCACAATGTTTAATCTTCCTATCCATGAGCATGGTATGTTCTGCCACTTACGTAGATCTCTTATAGTTTCTTGAAGTAGTGTTTTGTAGTTTTCTTTGTATAGGTCTTTTGTGTTCCTGGTGAGATTTATTCATGTATCTTATCTTTTTGGTAGATATTGTAAATGGTATTGATTTTCTTTTCCAAGACCTCTTTGCTCATGTAGAGGAATTCAACTGATTTTTGTATGTTAATCTTGTATCCTGTCACTATGTTAAATCTTTCAATAAGTGCCAGTAATTTTCTTGCTGAGTCTCTTGGGTTTTGTATGTATAGGATCATATTATCTGCAACTAGGGATAATTTTACTTCCTCCTTACCAATTTGGATGCCTTTGATTTCCCTTTCTTGCCTTATTGCCCTGGCTAGGACTTCCAATACAATGTTGAACAGACCTGGAGGTAGAGGGCATCCTTGTCTGGTTTCTGTTCACAGGAAAATGGTTTCAGTCTCTCTCCATTGAGAATAATGTTGGTTGAGGGTTTTGCATATATGTTCTTTATTTTCTTGAGGAATTTCCCTTCTATTCCTATTTTGCTGAGAACTTTTATCAGGAATGGGTGTTGAATTCTATCAAATGTCTTTTCTGCATCTATTGATATGATTATGTGATTCTTCTCCTTTAATTTAATTATGTGATGGATTAAACTGATTTTTTTTTGTAATGTTGAACCATCCTTGCATAAGTGCTATGAATCCCACTTGGTCATGATGTATTATTTTTTTGATATTTCGTTCAAGTCTATTGGCTAGGATTTTGTGAAGATTTTTGCATCTATATTCATGAGGGATATTGGTCTGCAATTTTCCTTTCTAGTGGTGTCTATGCCTGGTTTTGGTATCAAGTTTGCTTCATAAAATGAATTTGGGAAGATTCCATCTTTTTCTATGTCCTGGAATAGTTTGAGTAGGACTGGTGTCAGCTCTTCTTTGCATGATTGGTAGAATTCTCCAGTGAAACCATCTGGGTCAGGACTTTTCTTTGTTGGTAATTTCTTTATTCCTCTTGATGGTATCCCATGTGAATCTTAGGCTTTCTTCATTTTGTTTTGATCTTTTTCTGATTGATCCCTTAACAAAGCAGTATTGAGGCATTTCAAACTCACTAATTCTGTCTTCCATTGACTTAATTCTACTTCTTTGTCCATTCAATGAGTTATCTATTTCTGAAATCTTAGTATTAATCTTCTGGATTTCTATTTGTTGTTTTTGTATCATTTCTAATTTTTTGTTTACTTTGTCAATTTGTTCTTGTATTGTGTTCCTAAATTGTTCTAGCATTTTCTCTGTGTTTTCCTTAATTTTGTCATTGTTTTCCTTGATCTTGTCAGTGTTTTCCTTGATTTGTCTCTCAATCCATTGAAGGTATCTAAATATAATTCTTTTGAATTCCTTATCAGGGAGTTCCAATGCTGCTTCTTCCTCAGGGATGTTTTCTGGGTTTGTATCCTAGTCCTTTGTTTCTACTATTTTCTCTTGTGTGTGTGTGTGTGTGTGTGTGTGTGAACTGTGATGGTCTGTTGTCTTTGAGACACTGTGGTGTTTTATTTATGTTGAATTTGTGGTTGTATGTTGGTGTGATTTGCCCGAGATTTCTTTTCCCTTCTGTGTTGCATCCTATACGCTGGTGTAGTCTGTATCCATACCGCAGAGTGGATAACACTACACTTGGCTCAGAGAAAAGTTACCCTTGCATAAACCAGAAAAGGCCAAGTGCAGATGGATTGGCCTTAAGTACATAATGCTTGCCTTGGGGTAGGAGTGGAGGGTGGTATATTTAAGCTTATTGATTGTCTGATAAGGTCCTTACTCACTCAGATCTAACAGCCCCCACTGTGTGCCCACTGGTGTGGTTCAGCTGAGTCTAAAAGACTGTATCTCCATCTGTCATTGGAAACTGTTGATGCCATGCATCCTGGCCAGGCTGACATCTTCCCATATACTTTAGATATGTGAACTAGTCACTGCCAAGTTGACTCCAACTCATGGCAACTCCGTCTGTTCTCAGAGGAGAACTGTGCTCCGTAGGGTTTTTAAGGGCTGGTTTTTTGAAATAGATCACCAGGTTGTTTTTGTTCTTCTCCCATCCTACCCCGCTGGAGGTGCCTCTGGATGAACTTGAACTTCCAATGTTTTGGTTAGTAGCCACACGCATTAACCATTCGCACAACCCAGGGACTGCTTAGATAAGTAAACCCTGTTTAAAATACTCAAGTGTGGTCTGGTCATTCCAATCTGATCCTACTGATGAGATATGTCATGAAACATTTCTCACATCCAGCTGTTAACATCTCTAGATGCCTCCAAAATATTTTAGCATTCATCACCTGAAGCTTTAAAGAGTAATTTGATGCTTAACAACAACAACAAATTAAATAGTCTATAGGGCTTTATGTTTCTCTCTGAAGGAATAAAAGTCATAAAGCTGATGAATTCATTACCTTTGCATCTAATGTGTTATTTGTATTGTTATGTCCAACTTCATCTTTAAACATTTGATTTCGGATCTTTTCCAGAGTAGTTCGAATCTGGAGGAAAAATAAATTTTTTTCAAAGGAATGTAATGTCAAAGACTTTATTCCCTATGCTTCCAACTTCTTGATTTATCTAGAAAGTCATGCATTTACACTAGCCCTCGGATCTAAGTCATCACCATCAACCTAACTTCCATTTAGGCTAAAACTGTTTAAACTCCAAAAAATAAGCATTTGGTTTTTAAAACTGTTCCTCAGTCAAACCTAAAATGTGATAAATTAATATTATGGTACACAATATACTACAAAATAATTACTGCTCAGTAATTAGTATTTAATACTATTTAGTTCTACTTTTTCTATATAGTAGTTTAGTACTTATTTACTATTTAGTAATTAGTATAAAACAATTACTATCTAGTAATTACTACAAAATAATTAGAACAGAATAATTACTATCTAGTGATTAGTACAAAATAATTGCTATTTAGTAATTACTACAGAATAATTACTAAGAGGAGATAATGCAAATTTATGTATAAAATATAGGCTTCATGTCTTGATGACCTATGGAATTGCAAAACACTCAAAGATTAATGAATGAATTCATCTGAACAAGTTACTGCATACCAATGTCAGAAACGTTCCACATGTTTTAAGAGAGAGTTAAAGAATACATGCTTCCGTCAGTCATTATCATCTTGGAGTCTCATCAGATTTCACATTTTGAATCAAGTAACTTGCCCATATGTATTCATTGGCAATACCTACCCTGAACTGTGAAAAGGAACAAGGTAACAAGAGACACAAACACAGCAGGAAACATACACATCTACTTTGGAACACAGTCAAAGCTCATGAGACAACTGGGAAAAGACATAAAACGGTAGGAAATCCAGTGGTGAAGAGCATGGGACAAATTAAGTGCTGGTAGGTGTTCTGAACCCTCTTGGCCCAGTTTTCAATTTTACTGAGGGAAGATCATGATTTTACTCCAAGTGTCGGAATAGGGCTTCATATCATTAAGAGAAATTATTAAATGTGTATCCAAGTTCAGGTAGGAAGACCATCCTTTGTCAAAGGAGGCTTATTTTTCCTCACACGTGCTGTTAAAGAGGGAAACAAAGTCCACCAATCAACACTAGAATTTGCTTTAAGAAGTCCTAGAAAGCATCCACGTACCTTTTTCACATATTCTGTTTCTTCGATTATGTGAGCCGACGTGGACTCATACAAAGCAGCACTAACTTCTTTCTTACCCCTCGGGGAAACGTCTGTGGTCACTGTTACTGATGTCATTGTGGAGTAGTCCAACTCTGGCCTCAGGGAAATATGAGTGTGAAGTTGAGCACCGCTGACTTCCTTCCTATGTGATTTTATGATTTATACACGGAAAGACGGTCTGTATTCCCACTGTAATCAAATATACGAGAAAACATTGTAAATCATCTCATCTATATGTAAATAGAGACATCTGTATCTCTGTATAAATCCAGGAATACAAAAGCAATGCCATCCAAATCACGGATCAAAAATTTTAGAATGAAATAAACTGGGAAGGACAAAGGAGAAGCTTCCCTTTTTTATTTCACGTCCTATTAGACTGTAAAACCTTAAGGTCAAAGGTCATGTCTTATTCATCTTTACACCTCTAGTTCCTGGAACACTAAAGTGCTTAACAAAAGGCTGTGGAAATAAAACAATAGGACAAAATCACAGACACATGCACATACATACATTACTTTTACCTTACATAACGCTTTAAGATACTGCATTTTATTTAATTCTCAAATAGCCTGTGAAGGCTATTCATTGAAGAACTATTTGGTGTAGGAAAGGCTGGGAAAAAAAAGAAAAAGAAACCCCGAAATATCCACAAAAAGAGGACTGGGTGAATACCTTCTCCACTTCTATGGAGTCATCTCTAACATACAGGAAAAGCAAGGTGCAGAAAATAATACATAGAGCGTGATATTTTCTATAAGAAGGGAGGGAACAATGAAAGGAAGGGAAAATTTTGTGTTTTATGGTTTTGGCTGTAAATATTTTATCTCATTATAACCCAATAAGAAAAAAAAAAAAAAACCCACAATCCACTAAAATAAAAAGAATAAGAAACAAATGTACCTAACTACATATGAAGTTGTGGCCACAACCCCATAAATTATCTCAAATGACTTTAAAACTCATACTAAACCATAAAAACCAAACCCACAGCAATCCAAGGTTTACAGCCTTGGGTTTCTGAGGTGGTAAATCTTTACGGAAGTAGATTGCCCAGTCTTGCTTCCACAGAGTGGCTGGTGGGTTTGAACCACCAACCTGCTGGTTAGCAGTCAGATGCCTTAGGCATTGTGCTACCGGAGCTCCTTAAAACTCATACTAGAGACTGTTTATCCCTGATAGGTTATATTCTAAGAACAACAAGAACTGAAAAAATATGTTGAACTGTATTCATCAGCATTCTTAAACTACATTAATGAAAATATTGGTACTTTGTTGCTGTTTTAAAACATTATATGTATGTGGGTGGGGGCGTATTAGGATAAAGCAATGATGTTAACATCATTAGGAAATGAGATTTTCAACATAAAACACACACACACACAAACACAGAACAAAGACACGAGATAAAAACTCTACATCTACTGTGGAATTATCAGCATAAAGTGATTTTTAATGTATATTCTAACCTCATCCACTGAAAAACCTAGAAATAATAACAAGCTAGTAACAATCTGAACTTCTAGCATTCAGACTATGGTCACCATGTACCATTTCCTACTTTTGGAAATAAAAAGAGCTAGGACTTCTGGAAAAATTGGGTAACTCAGGTCCAGGGTAAGAGAGTTGTAAGGTAAGCCTGGCCTATCTTGTCATCTCAAAAAGGAAGAAAGTGATCAAATCCACTTCAGTAAGGCACAGAGGCCGACTTGAACAAGAACGTGATGAAATGAAAAATGTGAGAAAATTTAATTCCCTGAAATTCAGATGACGGGAGAAATACCACCATTACCACCACCACCATCCCTCATTATTCACCTTTAGAAGTTGGCACCAACTCACGGGAAGAAGTCACCATGATTACAAAACTGGCAAATAAAGGGATCCAGTTCTCATCATGTCTTTACTGCATGGAATGTATTTCATGGCCACAAAATTGCTGAGGAGAGAAAACTTTCTATAGAATTCTAATTAATAAATTCAAAAAGATTGATAGGATTAGAAAACCTACATTATGCAACCCTTAGGAGGTAATATATTTAACCAAGAACCATCAACTAATGAAGAAAACATCAGATGAAAGATTAAGAGGACTACATTAATCTGAGAAATGTCGCTAATCAATTCTAAAGTAACTAAAAAACAGACAACCAGACATTATGTCCTCTAAATATGATATCATCAGAAACATAAAGCACCACCTATGAAATATCCTTCCAACAATGGACCTGAATCTAATCAAGTCTCTATATCCCAACTACAGCAGATACGAGAAAGAAAATAAATGTTCAATGACTACAAGGAGAAAGATTACTATCAGCCAAATCTAGAATATGAAAAAATTAACAATATGAGGAAAATTAACAAATTACCTGTATGAAGAAATATGACAAGAAAAGAGGGGAATTACCATACATTAAGAGACTTAAGAAGGAGCTCTGAGACCAGGTTTGCTGGTCCAATGGAGCCTGGTGTAATCACTGAGACTATGGCCCCTAGCTGTCCTTCAGGTCTGGAATTGAACCCATACCTGTAGCTTCCAGCCAAACAAAACACAGGCATATGAGTTGAACATTTACCTGAGGTAGATACACTCCTTGGAGAGATCAATCATGGGAGAAAGAAGAGCTGTTTATGCACAAGGAGAAAGCTCAGGGGGCAGGAGTGCATGGAGGGATGGACACAGGGAAGAGAGAACTATCGCGAGGAAGGGTGAGGGGAGCTGTTGCATTGTGGTAAATTGTAGTCAATGTCATGAGACACAGTGTATATGAACTGCTGTATGGAAGGTGAATTTGCTCTGTAAATTTTCACCCAAATCACAATTAAAAGAAGAAGAAGACGAAGAAGGCGCCCTGGTAGTGCAGTGGTCAAGTACTTGCCTGTTAACTGTAAGGTCAGTCGTTAGAAACCACCAGCTGCTCCATGGTAGAAAGATGTGGCAGTCTGTTTCTGTAAAGATGATAGCTTTGGGAACACGATAGGACAGTTCCACTTTGTCCTACTGGGTCACTGTGAGTCAGAATCAACTTGACAACAAGTTTGGGTTTTCTGTCTGGTAAGAGACGTAAGAGACATATATCAAATGCAATATCTGAATCTTTTTTGGTTCCTGAATCAAACAAATGAACTACATAAAGGCATTCTGGGGATAACTGGGGAATCTGAACACTGACTAGATCTTAGATGTTATAAAAGAACGACTATAATTTTTTTTACATACGGTAATGGAATCATGGCACTTTCATAAAGATCTTAAGTGAGTGATACATACTGAAATATTTGCAGGTGAAATTATACTACATTTGGATTTGGTTTAAAATACTCCATCAGGGAGAAAACAATGAGGTGAGGATAGAGAAGGAGTTCGGCAAAAGGTGGATGAAGCTAGTGAGGGGCACATTGGGTTCATTAAATTCCTCTATTATCTTTTTGTTTGAAGATATCTATAACAAAGAGTAAGGAGCTAATAAAATGAATAAAAATTGCTGTTAGTCAGGATTGTTGATCCCTGGTTACTAAGAAAGCCAAAGCTGCCATCAGTGTGTTACCCAAGATCACAGTAAAACTAACTGAAATAAAACTCAAAGCTTGGTCTTTTTGACAGCAAGTTCAGGTCTGTTTCTGTCACATCAAGGCTGGCTTCCCTAGAGAGAAAGAACAACAAAAATAGGTATAAAATACAGCAGTGCTATATACTGTTAAATTACACAATGAGCTTCCATGTTGGTTGGCATCATTTTGACACAGGATAGCTTCTGAGGATACCACAAAGCCCTGCATTTATCCTTTAATCTTGAATGAAATTGACAGAACAATCCAAGAATTTTCCATTTTATTATAAATCCTCTTTAGACAGCCGTTCGGGCTTCTATTTGTTTTGTATAAAGTTGATTTGGCAGCAGCAACTCTGCAAGTTGGCTTTTTGCAAAATGTGAGGGAAAGGAATTCTGTCATTCAGTTCTCTGAAGTCTCCTCTTAGATTCAGTATTTGGCCCAAACAACATATGAATGCTTGAAGTAAAAGAAACACCCACAGTACCAATGAGCAACAAGTTTGGAAACCAAAGGGGGTGGTTAGGGTTGTTGGGGTTGGGTGCTGTCAAGTCAATTTCTACCCCACATGACACAGCAGAACTGCCCCATAAGGTTTTCCAGGCTGTAATCTTTACAGGAGCAGATCACCAGTGGAGATGCTGGTGGGTTCGAACTGCTGACCTTTCAGTTAGAAGCCCAGTGCTTAACATTGCACCACTTGGGCTTCTTCTGGGCCAGGATCAACCAAACCCATTGCCACGTAGGCAGCTCTGACTCATAGTGGCAGACTAGGGTAATTGTTGTTAGGTGGCATTAAATTGGTTCCAATTCATAGTGACCCTACGTACATGGAGGGTCGACGAAAGAGGGGGAGGCCTTCAACGAGGTGGATTGATACGGTGGCTGAGATGATGGGCTCGAGTATAGCAGGGATTGTGGGGCTGGCGCGGGATCGGGCAGTGTTTCGTTATGCTGTGCATCGGGTTGCTATGAGTCGGAAAC
>NW_006921616.1:15475276-15476637 GCF_000298275.1 Orycteropus afer afer | reverse complement strand
AAAAAAGATAAAGCATCCTTGCCTATACAAAATGCAAATATTTTTTAAATTCTTGATTGCAGCCTAATATCTTCAGCTTTAACTTGGGCAGATGGCAAAAAAAAAAAAAAAAGGTAGACTGATAGACATATGTGTGTATGTTTATGTACATGATATTTTTTTAAGATAATATGAACAAAACTTAAAGATACGTGAACAGAAACTTATGACAGTAAATTCTAATAACTCTCCAAGGACTTCTGACTGCTCTATACTAATGTTAAATCTAAATGTTAAATGGCCTAAATAATATTGCATGCTTTAAACATTCAGTTTAACTGCCAGGAAATATATTGAAATGTTAAAACCAGAAAGTGGTATCAAGCTTTTTTTTATTCTATGTTTGCTGTTTCAAGAATTAATTTACTATAAACTAGTCATAGTTTTCTTGGCACTCTTTCTCTTTTGATAATTTCAGATTTGCTGTGAAGTTTTGGATTTTTTCTTTTAGTGTAGCATGGCTATTTTTGTTTTGTTAGTAGACAGAAACTCGTTGCGCATCCCATTTGCCTACAGACTTGCTTCTTTAGCCCCATCAAAATAGGTCTATCCCTGTGCTGTGATATGCCAAGGGCTCCAGGGTTGAACAGAAGGCAGGACACAATGAAATTTTTGGAGCTGTCAGATGTCACAAAGTGCCCATAATTAACCCAGCAGAGTTCCCAAAAGGGGCAATACAGCCCAGGTGACTGCACAGAGGTACTCTCAACTCACTTCCTGTAGGTACTGCAAGAAAGGCGGCAGCGTGGCTATCAATCGTGATTTGCCCGTCTGGCACTTGACCCCACATTTCAGGTGTGTGCAATCACCACCTGAGTCTTGCAGAAAGTTCCTTACTTGTTCATCCTCCGTGAAGCTGGTGCACAAGAACAAGACCAAAACTCAGCCAACTGAGGGCTCCCTCCTGGAAGTACAACCCGGGGACTGGCCATCTGGCTGGCTGAAGGTGGAGTCAGTGAATACCCACTGTTCTTGAGAGAAGAGAAGTAGCCTGACACAGAGTGGGGCTTCCCATCCAGTGGCAGGGACCCCCGTGGTGGTATCCAGCAACCAGTAGCAATGCCAGAACACCGTAACCCCACTTCCCCACATCTTGACCATTGCTGCATTACCACTACACTGAGTCCTGCCCACTTCCTAAATCTGTTTTCCAACTCTCCCATCACTCCTGGGAACTGCTGCATATGATTCCAGTAAATTCCTTTTCTGCTAAAATCAGCCAGGGGAGCTCTGGTAGCATAGTGGCTAAGACACTTGCCTGCTAACCAGAGGGCTGGCGGTTCAAACCCACCAGCCACTCCTCGGAAGGAAGGTTGGGCAAT
>NW_006921616.1:15468308-15475176 GCF_000298275.1 Orycteropus afer afer | reverse complement strand
TACAACAGAATGAAACATTACCTGGTCTTGTGGCATCCTCACAATCATTGATACTAGGGTAGGGGTCAGTAGGCCTCATTCATGAATCAACCATGGCCTGTTACCTATTGATAAAGCCTGTGAGCTAAGAATGTTCTTTGTGTTTTTCGAATGGTTGGGAAAAACAACCTAAAGAATAACATTTTGTAACACATGAGAATAGTATCAGTTCAAGTTTCAGAGTCCATACAGGAAGTTTCATTTTAACATAACCATGTCCATTCACTTACATATTGTCTATGTCTGCTTTTGAGCTATAACAGCCAAGTTGAGTACTGGTAGTTGCAAGAAAGAAAGTATGTGGTACACAGTCTAAAATATTTACTACCTGGCCCTCTATTCAAAAGGTTTGCAGAATCCTGAACAATGGAATGGCAGGGAGTGGGAGTGGGGGCCACTGGGAAAACAGCAACCAGTCTAGCCTTTTTCTCCTGTTCAATCCCACTTGATTCATGTTGTTGTTGTTAGGTGCCACTGAGTCAGCTACGACTCACAGCAACCCTGTGTACAACAGAACGTAACACTGCCTGGGCCTGGGCCACCCTCACCATCCCTGCTGTACTTGACCCCATTGTTGTAGTCACTGTTCCAATCACCTTGTTAAGGGTCTTGCTCTTTTTTGCTAATCCTCTACTTTACAAGGGAGTTCTGGTGGCATAGTACCTAAGGTACATGACTACCAACCAGAAGGCTGGTGGTTCAAACCCACCAGCCACTCCTCAGAAGGAAGGTTGGGCAGTCTACTTCCACAGAAATACTGCTTTGGAAACCCAAGGAAGGGTCATTATGAGTCGAGTCTGACTCGATGGCACATAACAACAACAACTACTTTACCAAGTATGATAAACTTCTCCAGGGAATGGTCTCTTCTGATATCAGGCGTTGTTTATCTTTGGTGCATCATTTCATTGGACCATCTTGAATGAATTATGTAAAATTTTAGCTTCAATTAACATAACTGTAAAATAGAGTTAATAACACTAATGGTATGAAAATGGAAAAAGAAACAACCAAACCCTTGTCTTTGAGTTGATGCCTACTCGTATTGGCCCAATGTTGTTGCTGTTGTTAGATGCCATCAAGTCATCTCTGACTCATAGCAGCCCTATGTACAACAGAATGAAACACCTTCTGGTCTGTGCCAGCCTCACAAAACTTGCTATTCCTGAGCCCATCGCTGCAACCACTGTATCAATCCATCTCATTGAAGGTGTTCCCCTTTTACACTGAGCCTCCACTTTACCAAACACGATATCCTTCTCCAGGGAATAGTCCCTTCTGACAACATGACCAAAGTATGTGAGATGAAGTCTGGCCATTCGCTCTTTAAAGAAGCATTCTGGCTGCACTTCTCCTAGGACAGATTTGTTCGTTCTTCTGGCAGTCCATGGTACTTTCAGTATCCTTCGCCAACACAACTCAAAAGCATCAACTCTTCTTCCATCTTCCTTATTCCTTGTCTAACTTTCACATGCATATGAAGCAATTGAAAATACCATGGCTTGGGTTAGATACACAGTAGTCTTCAAAGAGACATCTTTGCTCTTCAGCACTTGAAAGAGGTCTTTTGTAGCCAATTAGCCCAGTGCAATATATTGTCTGATGTCTTGCTTGATGCTTCCATTGGTGTTGATTGTGGAACCAAGTAATATGAAATCTTTGACAACTTCAATCTTTTCTTCATTTATCGTGATGATGCTTATTGGTCCAGTTGTGAGGATTTTTATGTGAGATGTAACCCACACCACAGACTTGTAAATGCTTCAAGTCATCCTCACTTTCAGCAAGCAAAGTTGTGTCATCTGCATATCACAGGTTGTTAATGAGTCTTGCTCCAATTCTGATACCACGTTCTTCTTCATATGGTCCAGCTTCTCAGATTATTTGCTCAGCATACAGGTTGAATAAGTATGGTGAAAGGATACAACCCTGACACACTCCCTTCCTGATTTTAAACCATGCAATATCCCCTTGCTCTGTTCAAATGGCAGCCTCCTTGTCTATGTACAGGTTCCTCATGAGCACAGTTAAGTGCTCTGGAATTCCCAATCTTTTCAATCTTATCCATAATTTGTTATGATCCACACAATCAAATTTTTTGCATAGTCAATAAAACACAAGTAAACATCCTTCTGGTATTCTTTGCTTTGAACAAAGATCCATCTGACATCAGCAATGATATCTCTCATTCCACGTCCTCTTCTGAATCTAGCTTGCATTTCTGCAAGCTCCCTGTCAATATACTGCTGCAACGGTTTTTGAATTATCTTCAGTAAGATTTTACTTGCATGTGATATTAATGATGTTGTCTGATAATGTCCACATTCTGTGGGATCACCTTTCTTGAAATGGGTACAAATATGGATCTCTTCCTGTCAGTTTGCCAGGTAGGTCTCTTCCAAATCTCTTGGCATAGAGGAGGGAGTGCCTCCAGCGTGGTATCTGTTTGTTGAAACATCTCAGTGGGTATTCCATCAATTCCTAGAGCCTTTTTCTTCACCAGTTCCTTCAGTGCAGCCTTGACTTCTTCCTTCAGTAGTATTGGTTCTTGATCATATGCCACCTCCTGAAATGAATGTACATCGATGAAATCTTTTTGGTACAGTGACTCTGTGTATTCCTTCCATCTTCTTTTGATGTTTCCTGCACCATTCAATATATTGCCTATATAATCTTTCAGTATTACAACTCGAGGCTTGAATTTTGTCTTCAGTTCTTTCAGTCTGAGAAATGCCAAACATGTTCTTCCCTTTTGGTTTTCTAACTCCAGGTCTTTGCACATTTCATTACAATAATTGACTTTGTCTTCTCAAGCGGCTCTGTTCAGCTCTTTTATGTTGCCATTTCTTTCATTTGCTTTAGCTATTCTCCATTCAAGAACAAGTTTCAGAGTCTCTCCTAACATCCATTTTGGTCTTTTCTTCCTTTCCTGTCTTTTTAAAGACCTTTTTCCTTCTTCGTGGATGATGTTCTTGATGTCATCCCACAATTCCTCTGGTTTTCAGTCACTGGTGTTCAATGCATCAAATCTATTCTTTAGATGGTCTCTAAATTCAGGTGGGATATAATCAAGGTCATATTTTGGCTCTCATGGACTTTTAATTGTCTTCAGCTCTATAGCCCTGATAGGATAAAGTTAAACTGCCTCATAGGGTGTCCAAGGCTGTAAATCTTTACAGACGCAAACTGCCTCATCTTTTTCCCATGGAGCAAGAGGTGGGTTCAAAATGCTGAACTTTCAGGTTTTTTAAAAAATACCTAGTTGTAAAAGGCACTCAGACAACAGTAGCTGTCACTACTGCTGGTGGCATTATTTTAATAGCCACAGAACAAGCATCCCATAACAAAGGAGGTAGCTCAGGAGTATGGTTACAAAGCCTTATTGTAACAAATTCTTTCTATATTATGTGAAATTCTATTTCTTTCTTTGGTCCAGAAAACTTTTGTGCCCACCGTCTTTGATTTGTACAAGGAACCTCAGGTGAGCTTAAGCTAGCAAACTCAAAATTGCCATATGGCATTACCATCCTGGGGAAAATCCATCTTAGAATTTTATTTCAGCCAGAAGTAGATTAAGCAGATAAGATTTTCAAAATAAAACATAATCAGGTAATTAAAGAGAGAAAAGAATTTTATTTGTTTTAGGCCAGAATGGATTGAGGAGAGCTTACAAGTAAGTGGCCTCTTGCCAAGAGGAGTTATTTCCTGGATTAGGCCTTTACAAACAGATCTCCCAGAGGGGAGGAGGGACGCTAAGCAGACAGGGCTAGATTGCCTTGCCTTCAGTTGTAATAGCTCTGCCTTGCTCTGCTCTATAGCTGTAATTTCTGCAAGAGATTTTCTGTGAAGAAGAGGGTTCTACAGCTAAAATTCTGTCAGCAAGTTGCCTAGTTGTATGGCCTGGTTGTGCCCCTCAGTAGCTGTGTGATCTGGGACAAATTGCTTAATTTCTCAGTGCTCAGTTTCCTTATCAGTTAAATGTGGATACTAATAATTTCTGCTTCACAGGCTGTTTTCAGACATTGGCCAAGCATGTCTGACCATGCCCAGCACATAATAAGTGATTTGTACACGTCAAATAAATAAATACAATGTGAGACCTTAAACGCACCAAGGCTGATACACAGTCTGGGTGGCTTTTTTCTGCAGAGAAGAACCAGGTTTTTGTCTAAACAGTCTGCAGACTGAGCTGGGCTGTAAGAGGAAATTGGCTCTGGGTGATTTTAAGAATAGAAAATCCATGCTACTGATTCTTCATTGCTAGTGGATCAGTAATTGCTCAACATCCCCACCTGATGACACTAACATCTGACAAGGATTTTATAATTTTCAAAGCAATTGACCTGTTATTATGAATTATAATCCGTGATAAACCAACACAACCCTGGATACCCAGGATAATGTAAGGTAACCTACTCCACTGTTTTATGACACAGAATAGCTTAAGAAAACTATTATCCAATACATACATATATGGCTGCTGTTGGTAACTGCCACCGAGTCAGTGGTCAACTAACAGAATAAAATGCTACCCAGGCCTGCGCCAGCCCCATGATTAGCTGCAGATTGGACTGTTGTGTCCCCTGGAAGTATGTTGCCAGGCTTTTCTTCCTAGTCTGTCTCAGTCTAGAAGTTCCACTGTTCAGCATCACAACATGCACACCTCCATTGATGGACAGGTGGTAGCTGCACATGGGATACACTGGCCAGGAATCAAACCTGGGTTTCCAGCATGGGAAGTGAGAGTTTTAGTTTCTATGCTAGAGACTATGACATAGGTGTCTCCTTTCATTACTTAACCCTTAATTCATTTATTCTGGGAGCCTAAGGCATCTGACTGCTAACCAGAAGGCTGGTGGTTCAAACCTACCAGCCACTCCTCAGAAGGAAGACTGGGCAATCTACTTCTGTAGAAATACCATCTCAGAAACTCAAGGAGAGTTTCAGTTTCTATACTAGAGACTATAACATACATGTTTCCTTTCTTTACTTAACCCTTGATTCATTTATTTAAAGAGTAAATATTTATGGAACACTACTGTGCTAGATCTGTGCATACGGAAGTGAGGCAGCTCTCACGGTTCTCTCAGTACACAGGGGAGGAGGAGATGAAACAAACAAACCGACATCTAGGAAATATAATGTGGTGGCATTAA
Organism: Orycteropus afer afer; assembly: GCF_000298275.1. NCBI lineage: Eukaryota > Metazoa > Chordata > Mammalia > Tubulidentata > Orycteropodidae > Orycteropus > Orycteropus afer. Next base: position 15,469,981 of record NW_006921616.1, on the reverse strand, counting down.
GTGCCAAGAACAAAGTAGAGCAGGGTAAGGGGGCAAGAAGGGATGCTGGTTTGGATGAGTGTGAAGGAAGACCAATCTGAGGAAGTGATAGCTGAGTAAAGGCTTCAATGAAGGGAGGTGCAGCTGCGTGGTCAACTGAGAGAAGAGCAAGGGCAGAGGTTGGAATTGGCTTAGAATGCTCTGGAGACAACAGAGTAGGCAATGAATAGAGAAGGAGGGTGTCATTGGGGGAAGACAGATCAGAGCATCAGGCACAGGCCAGATCATAGGCAGCTTATAGGCCATCAGGAAACTGAGTTTATTTTCTGAACGTGATGTGAAGGCTTTGGAGGCTCACAAAGAGGCACTTTGGCTGCTGTGTGGAAAACAAGCCGTGCAGCAAGAGCAGATATAGGAGACAAGTCAGTAAGTACTAAGGTCACTTTGGATATTTAAAGTGACCAAAGGTGCAGCCATTTTGGTTGTTTACAAGTGGTGGCCATTTTGGATTTTAAAGTGACAGCATTCTCATTTGGATTCCAGGGACCTAACAATAGGCTCTATATGCCAAGGATGACAAGGACATATGGGAGGCTGACAACAGGAAAGGAGACAGGTGGTGAGTGTATAAGTGCTGCCAACTAGCAAACAGAGGAGTACAGCACAGTACACTGCTTACGTAGATAATATACAAAGAGAACAAAAATCATGGGCAAGTCACTCCAACATACAATCACCAATTAAATATAAACACAGAAACATCACAATGCCTCAGAGACAACAGAGCATCACAGTCCACACAAAGAACCAAGATAAAGCAGGAGACACAAGGGACCAGGATACAGACCCAAAACACATCCCTGAGGAAGATGCAGAATTGGAACTCCCTGATAAAGAATTCAAAAGAATTATATTTAGGTATCTTCAATGAATTGAGGGATGGATCAAGGAAAACACTGACAAAATTGAGGAAAACACACAGAAAACCCTAGAATAATTCTGAAAGACAATACAAGAACAAAATGACAATATAAATGAAAAATTAAAAAAGATACAAAATCTACACATAGAAATCCAGAAGATTAATACTAAATTTTCAGAAGTAGATAAGACATTGAACAGGCAAAGGAGTAGAACTGAATCAATGGAAGACAGAATTAGTGAAATTGAAGGCAAATATCTCAATACTTCTTTAGAAACCAATCAATCAGAAAAAAGATCAAAACAAAATGAAGAAAGCGTAAGGTTCGTGTGGGATACTATCAATTACACCTATATGTAACTGGAATTCCAGAACAGGAAGAGACAAATAAAACCACAGAGAAAATTGTCAGAGATTTGTTGGAAGAGAATTTTCCTGGTATGATGAAAGATGAAAATATTTCCATTCAAGAAGTCCAACAAATTCCAAACAGGATAGACCCCAAAAGAAAATCACCAAGACATAACATCACCAACCTCACCAAAACCAAAGACAAAGAGAGAATCCTGAAAGCTGCATGGGAAAATGAAGTTACCTACAAGGGACAACCAATAAGACTAAGCTCGGATTTCTCTGCAGAAACCCTACAGGTGAGAAGACAATGGGATGGTATAGATAAAACCCTGAAAGAGAAAAATTTCCAACCAAGAATTATGTACCCAGCAAAATTGTCCCTCAAATATGATGGTGAAATTAGGACATTTCCAGATAA
>NW_006921616.1:15451700-15465647 GCF_000298275.1 Orycteropus afer afer | reverse complement strand
AAGGAAGGTTGGGCAATCCTACTTCCGTAGTGATACTGCCTCGGAAACCCAAGGAGGGGTCGCTATGAGTCGGGTTTGACTCGATGGCACACAACAACAACAACAACAACAAAATCAGCCAGAGTCAATTACTCAGGTTTGCAACCAAGAACCCTGAATTGGTTTTAGTATCATTTGACTTTTTAGATTTTAGTTTCTCAGTTCTGAGCTAACGATATTATTTAGTTATTTTGATCACTATTATATAGGGCTTAGACATTAGAAACAGAAAAGTAAAGTTATAACCAAAGTGGCATGAGGATAATTAGGTTACATGGGGAAAGAAATAGACATATCTCCAAACTTTAGAAGATACTGTGTTCTGAATATTAACTAGCACACCTGTCCTGCAGCTACATTACACAGCACAATGGTGACATCCAGTGTCAGCTGACTAAATCTCAGGTGACTTTGCAGTTTACCTGAAAATGATACAGAGCAGACCAAAAGACACACATGGGAAAGAAAGTAGGTGATTTGAAAGTAATATTGCTTCAGCCATTGTCAAAACTGACAGATGGCCATTGATGTGGTTGGTAATTGGTGATCTCCAGTGCCCTGGAGGCCTTCAGTGTATAAATTCCACGAGGACAGGAATGGGTCTGATTTACATTGGGCTGTACCTTTCCTAAAAGGAAACCCAGTGGTGCAGTGATTAAAGCACATGAATGCTAACCAAAAGGTCAGCAGTTTGAACCCACCAGCCGCTCGATGAGAGAGCAATGTGGCAGACTGCTTCTTACATAAAGATTACAGTCTTGGAAACCCTATGGAGCAGGTAGTTCTTCTCTGTCTTATAGGGTCTCTATGAGTTGGGAAGGCTGGCAGTTCAAACCCACCAGCCACTCCTCGGAAGGAAGGTTGGGCATTCCTACTTCCGTAGTGATACTGCCTCGGAAACCCAAGAAGGGGTCGCTATGAGTCGGGGCCGACTCAACAGCAAATAACAACAACAACAACAACAACATGAGTTGGAATCAACTCGTGAGCAGTGGGTCTGGCTTTGGATGGTGCTCTCCTTATATCTTCAACACAGAACAAAATGTCCTACATCACAGGCCCTCAATAAATATTGGCTCAGTGAATGCAAATCACAGGTACATCAAATATTTTCTAAACATGTTCTAAAACTGAATACACACACACAAATTGTTTTCCAAACCATGGAGATGCTGTTTTCATGCTTAAAAATGTGAGTTCATTTAAATGGGTTAAACAGTCCACAGTACTTTTTGCCATGATGACATTTTTTTCCATTTATGGTAAAAGAAGTATATAAAATGCCACAAAATGTTGAAGTAAATATCTCACTTCAAAAGATCACAAGCCACTGCATAAAAGACTTCTCAACGTCCTTAAAATTTTTCAGTTCTCTCCTTACCTGCTCATTATTTCAAACACGTAGAAACATTTTTCAGCTGTGGCCAACATATAGATTACAACTCAAGTCCACAGTTGAACAACTTGTAAGTAAATCGGTTAACAAATAAACATGCCTGTTACTAATCAAATTGTAAAGGTAAATGATACACCTGAGATTACATGCTTCTTTATATATTTCAAAAGTGCCTTTTTAGTAAGCACTGGGGATCAACTTCTTCTGTAACTAACAAGGAAAGGAACCTCTTTATGATGTTTGTCTGGTCCCAGGAACTAAAGCCTGCTTTCTTCCTTTTCCTTAGTTGAAAGCCATTCTGGGCAATTCTCTTGCCTTAGGGGCAGGTGCTTCTGTACCAGGAGCCTTCACTCTCCAACTGGAGCGTGTGTAGAGGGGGGCGGGAAAGGGCCCAGCAACCCTGTAACAACAGCACCAATTGTGCCCGCCTGGGACCTGAGACTCCAGGCCAGCTCACATTTCTGGAAAGACAGACTTCTGCAGACCTGAATATTTTATAGCATTAGGTAAAATCAAAAGGGCAGATCACCTTTCCTCTACTGCAAATGCAGGGGAAAATAAAAATCCCTTTTCTATTTTGACACTTCATCAGGTCTATATATACCAAGCTAGTAGTAATAAAAGTTTTCATTCCCCAAATGAAAAGCATCCACAACTATGGATAACAGTGAACAACACCGAATCAGTGATGTCTGGGCTACTTGCTTCTGATCTCCCCAAGAGGCTGAAAAGTCACAGCAGTGTCATCATCAAACCTAAGAACTACCTTTGCAGTGTCCTGTTCCTATTCTTTAACATAATGCTGCTCCTTTCCAATAATAATAATAACAACAAGCTGTCTAAGGGCTGTAACTTCCAGCTATACAATCCCATGATGCTCATTCAACAGAAACAGCAGAGAGCCGTCAACCAACAGGCTGTTCCGCGGCTCTGGAAGCCAGCATGAATGAATGAACCCCCTTCATTTATTTTGCCCTTAAAAACAGATTAACGGTCAACAAATGGCAGCAAGTTTTTCGGAGGGCTTTTCTCCAAGGTCCCTGCAACTAGCGGGTAGAAATCGCGCGGACCCCAGGCAGAGGAACAGCAGAACAGCATGTGAATAACTCAGATGTGCGTCGGCTTAAGGAGAGGTGACGGTTTGTCCGGGGGGGGAAAGCACTCTTGCCTTCAGGGAGAAGAAACTTCTCGTCCAAGGAATCGGAATCAAGCACACAGGCTGGCAGCGGGGCTTGCCCTCTTCACCAAGGACGAATTGACCGGAAAAGTCCGCGGGGCACGCAGCTGCTCAGGGGGGATACGGTTCCCAGAGCGCCTGCACACGCACCCACCTGGCGGAGGTGACGGGGCGCGCACGGCGTGGGCCGGGCCTGCTAGTGGCCAGGGCTTGCGTACCTTGGGGGCGCGCAGCGAGCGCGGGCTCCCAGCGATGCTCCTAATCCTCGGCGCCCGGGCCTCCTGGCCAGGGTCGGGTCCGTGGGACCGAGATGTCTCCCCAGCAGCCCGCAGATTCGGCTCCGCCCCCAGGGCGCGCCCGGGACAGAGTCCGCCGCCTGGGAGGCTCTGGGAGGAGCCTGGCCTCTAGCCGCCGGGGCGTGCGCCTCCTGTCCCACCAGGCCCGGCTCAAGCCCTACATCCTTAGCACCCCCACACCAAACACCTGGCCCTACGCGCCTTTCAGTAGAGTTACACAAAGGAATATTTGCTGCTGCTTTCAAAGAAGGCTTTCTTCGCCCTCAGAGTTCATAAACCTTTGTTTTTGTTGTTTTTACTAAACTTTTTAGTTTGGAATAATTTTACAGAGAAGTTGCAAAAATTGTACGGAGAGCTGTCCTATCGCCTCAGCCAGTGTCCTCTAATGTCACATCTTACATTCCCATGGTTCTTTTGTCAAAACAAAAAAATTAGCATTGAGACATTACTATTCACTAAGTTCCTGACGTTATTCAAATTTCACCTGTTTTTCCACTGATATTTTTATCTGTTCAAGGATCCAATCCGGAATACCCGTGTGCTACAGAGCTTTAATCTGTACAGAAGCAGAATATCAGGGCTTTCTTCCGTGTCACCACTGGGTGGGTGGAGCACAAAGGTTTGTACCGCCCAGGGACACCTCCCGAAGCCGGAAGTGTTGACTTATATTACGTGGAATTCTTCTACTGTAAATCCTGTGAAAGCTGAAACCTGTATAATGTGGAAAACTGCCCTTGAAGGAAAACCCAAATATTGTCCACTAAATAGAGAATGACGGAAGAGTGGTGAGTGTACTCTGTCAAAGGCAAAAAAACATGGGAGACCCAGAAAAACAAGGCAGTAACCAAGTTCCAGCTCTCACAGGTTTCACTAGATAAGGAAGATTTGTTCCTTCTCTCCTATCTATTTATCTATCCAATCATTTATTTATATCGATACACACTCTTGTGTATTTATTTTATACTTGGGGTTATAATCAAATACTACATTATTGATTTTGTTACTCAAATTGTTCCAGCTTGGACCATTGGGAACTCTTTCATGCTGACTTCCATGACGCTTTGAAAGTCCATATGCTTTTAGGGCTAGGATCAAACCTCACTCATCATCTGGCCACGTTTCTTGTATTTATCGAATGTGAAAAGCTGCAGCCCAGAGAGATTAAAGGAGTGCTCAATATGTCAGGGCGGTTCTGAATTCTCATAGCAACTCTTCAATTAACTGATTCCCAGCGCAGTCCCAGGATGAAAAAAGAATTTTTTGTTTCCCCAGAGAAAGGATCTTATGTCCTGCGACTCAATTGGAAAATTGAAAATTGATGATTTGGATCCAACTGTAAGTTAACAAATCCTTGTAGGTTTATTTTATAATGTGTTGTTGTTATGTGCCGTCGAGCCGGCCCCAACTCATAGCGACCCCTCCTTGGGTTTCCGAGGCAGTATCACTACGGAAGTAGGATTGCCCAACCTTCAATATATATATAAAATATGTAATATTGTATAACCAAAACTCCTCATATAACATGTTATATAATATTGGGTGTATATTTTCTATATTGCATATGATAGATGATATGTGATATTGTATGTAATATATACCCAAACCAAATTCATTGCTATTGAATCGATTCAGACTCATAGCAACCCTATAGGACAGAAGAGAACTGCCTCATAGGGTTTCCAAGCCTGCAAATCTTTACGAAAATAGACTGCCTCATCATTCTTCCACAGAGCAGCTGATGGGACCCTAGGGTTAGCAATCACATGCTTAACCGCTCGTGTATACACATATACAGATCATGTTCCCAACATAGCCATGGATGTTTGTTACTAGTTTAAACGCTGAAGGAATCCACCCTTTGAGGCTCCTTTGTTATACTGTTTGGGCTGGCTTTTGTTTGCATTTGCAAGTTGGTCCCATAAATACCACACTTCCTCCTCCTTAGCTTGGCATTGACTCAGCATTGGGTGCTGCCCTGCCTTCTAGACCTTCCCACCTCTCTTTCTGGCCTCAAATTTTCCTGCAGAGGGAAACCTATTTCTTCATTTGTCCAGATTTTGCCAGGTAAACACAGGACACTATAGTCTTGTCAGAATTCCAGCACCACAGAGCTAAACAATTCTCTGCCTCTCATGTATTTTTGACAAAGTTATTAGAATTAAAATAATCAAAGGAAACCATTTTGGATGTAATTCCTATCATATCCTAGAAAAAGTTGACCAGATTGGAGCTGAAGGTGAGATGAAATATTTGTGTACTTTTTGTGGGAGGAGATGGGAGACTGACTCAAAGTAACAGCTCTAATCAGTATGAAATACTAACTGTATTTCTAACATACTAACAATAACATAACTAAATACTAACAAATGTACTATTACTTAAGTAATTTTAATAAGATTTGTGGGAAAGGGAGCAAGAAACTGAAACTGAGTAAAGTCAAAACTATTCCCCCCATCCTGGTTAAGGAAGATAATTAGAACAGATAGGACCCCGGATGGGAATAGATAAGTAAACTTAATTACTCTCAACTATTTCCCCACCCCCTACCGGGTTGGAGATAGATGAGTAAACACATAGCACTCCAGTTGGAGACAGATGAGTAAATATGATAAGCTCAGTTCCTTAAGAAATGAATGGAAAAAAATTCTTTTCTACTATTTCCTTAGACACAGGTAATAAATGCATGAATGTGTCTTAGAAAACAACTTGAAAATTAACTGTGGCCCAGGGACATGAGACAGAGAGGAATAAAGTTACTGGGAATTAACATTTCAGCCAATTGTCAACCATCTCACACCCAAATTCCTGAAATTTTTATGAATATGCATAACTCTCTCTTCTGAAACCTACAAAACTGTAATTCGATGGAGTTTCAGGTAATCTGATCTCGGTACAGGGGTACCCCTACTCCTTGCATTGCTGCTTTTCAATAAATAATTTTCTCTCCTCTTAATCATTTGGTGTGTAAACTGTTTTGGCCTGACTGAGCACGTGCATTGGTCAGGGACCCGTGTTTGGTCCTATTTCAAAACCAGTCAGGAATAATGGAAATGTGAAATTATATATTATCAACCTAAACAGTGAAACTTGTTGTTGTTGTTATGTGCCGTCAAGTCGGACCCGACTCATAGCGACCCTTCCTTGGGTTTCCGAGGCAGTATCACTACGGAAGTAGATTTCCCCATCTTCCTTCTGAGGAGTGGCTGGTGGGTTCGAACCGCCAGCCTTCTGGTTAACAGTTAAGTGCCTTAGGCACTATGCTACCAGAGCTCCCAAACGGTGATACTTAGGACAATCTATAAACTATCCTTAAATAAGTAAATCCAGTGAAGTGACTTAGAGCTAGGGTAGAAATAGAGGATAAAAGTTTATAGATTTTGCTTTTAGCAAAAAAAAAAAAAACAAACGGTCTGATGGCAAATCAAATGCACACACTCTGAGCTTTGGTCCTTGTGACATTCATCTGGGGCTCATATTTGAAATGATTGGCACATCTTTGTTTGGAGTTTATTTGCTGAAAGAAATATATATATATATATATTTACATTTATATTTATATATAAGAAGGAATTTTGTCTTACTATGTGTTTTTGTTACCTGGTGCCACTCTAACAGAAAATACCACAAATGGGTGACTTTAACAAACAGGAGTTTATTCTCCTGGAGTTTTAGAGGCTAGAAGTCCAAGTTCAAAGTGTCTGGTTCTAGGGGCTGGGTGAAGGCCCCTCAACCTTGGGCTTCAGCTCTGCCTCTTAGTCCCGGCCCACTGAAGCTGGAAGCTTTCTTCACTCAGGCACCTGCTGGCTGCTGAGGCTCACAAGCCCAAGGCTGACAAATGAAAAGGCACAGTCCTGACATTACCAAATCACACAGCAGGCCATTGATTCAAGACCATTAAGAGTCCCGGGATTGGCAGACAGTGCAGCAGGCTGCTGAACAACAACTCAGCTACATGCAGGATTCAAGGGCACCAAAAGCTAGAAACCTTCCTCAAAGTTGCTTCTTATATATGGGAAGACCACATCTCTAAAGCTTCTCCAGTAGATGACACCAGTTGATTGCCAATCTCATCATGGAGAATAACTACATCCAGCTGCCCAGCCACTCAAAACCAAGCCCAGCCAAGATGATATAAAACCTTAACTACTATGCCCATGTCACTCCCCTACCACCCAACACACACACACACACACACACACACACCTTAATTCAGACCACACATATTCCTCTCCTACACCCACCCACATACATAACTACACAGACTATGTCGTTGCTCACCCACTACACACACACACAAACACACACACATCATTCTTTAAAACACACTCATTCCCTCCACACTCGGCTTCAACTCTTGTCAAGCTGTTTCATAGATTAGTAACTTGGCAGGGTTTGTAGTGTTCCACATTATTATTTCTCACCTTCTTCATCTTTACTCTTCTTTCTTTCTGTTGTTGTTTTGGTTTGGGTTTTTTTTCCCCACAGACTAGAATGCCTTTCCCCTCCTTTTGACCATGGATGTTGTTGTTGTTGTTATGTGCCATTGAGTCGGACCTGACTCAAAGTGACGCCTCCTTGGGTTTCCAGGGTGGTATCACAACCTGAGATATGCAGACAATACAACTTTGCTTGCTGAAAGTGAGGATGACTTAAGGCACCTACTGATGAAGGTTGAAGAATACAGTCTGCAATATGGATTATGTCTCAATATAAAGAAAACAAAAATCCTCACAACTGGACCAATGAGCAGCATCACAATAAATGGAGAGAAGATTGAGGTTGTCAAAGAATTCACGTTGCTTGGTTCTACAATCGATGCCAACGGAAGCAGCAGTCAGGACATTAGACGACGTGTAGCATTGGGAAAGTCAACTGTGAAGGAACTGTTTCAAGTGCTGAGGAGCAAGGATATCTCCTTGAGGACTAAGGTGCGCCTGACACAAGCCATGATATTTCTGATCGCCCCGTATGCATGTGAGAGCTGGACAGTGAATAAGGAAGACGGAAGAAGAGTTGATGCTTTTTAGTTGTGGTGCTGGCGAAGAATGCTGAAAGTACCATGGACTGCTAAAAGAACTAACAGATCTGTCCTGGAGGAAGTGCAGCCAGAATGCTCCTTGGAAGCAAGAATGGCCAGACTTCGTCTCACCTATTTTGGTCATGTTGTAAGAAGGGATCATTCCCTGGAGAAGGATATCATGCTTGGTAGGGTGGGAGGTCAACGAAAGAGGGGGAGGCCTTCAACGAGATGGATTGACACGGTGGCTGCGATGATGGGCTCAAGTATGGCAGGGATTGTGGGGCTGGCACGGAATCGGGCAGTGTTTCGTTCTGCTGTGCATGGGGTCGCTATGAGTCAGAAACGACTCGACGCACTTAACAACAACATCAACAACAATCACTATGGAAGTAGATTTCCCAACCTTCCTTCTGAGGAGTGGCTGTTTGCTTTGGACCGCCAGCCTTAATTTATTGCTATATATAGGTAAGCCTGTCCTGATACCCTCAGCTAACACTGGGTATCTCATACAGGTAGTCCCCCAAAATACTTGCTATTATATTGGTTTCTTATTGCTGCTATAACAAATCACCTCAAACTTTGTCACTTAAGACCACATACAATTACTATCTTACAGGTCTGTAGGTTGGAAGTCTGACATGGGTCTCATTGGGCTAAAGTGAAGGTAGATATCAGCAGGGCTGTGGTCCTTTCTGGAGGCTGTAGTAGAGAATCCATTTCCTTGCCTTTTCCAACTTCTAGAGGCTGCATGCATTTCTTGGCCCTTGGTTCCTTTCTCCATTTTCAAAGCCACCATCACAGCCCTCTTCAAATTTCTGACTCTGATTCTCTATTTTTCTCTCACTTCAAAGGATGCTTGTGATGATTCGGAGCCACTCAGATAATCCTGGACAATCTCACCATCTCAAGATTCTTAATCACATATGCAAATCTCATTTTCCATGTCAAATAATATATTCACAAGTTCTAGGAATTAGGACATGGACATGTTTGCAGAGGGAGTATAATTCTGCCTTAACTGAGTAACATCATAGTAGAGAAAAAATTGAAGTTGTCAAGGATTTCATTTTACTTGGATCCACAATCAATGCTCATGGACATATCAGTTAAGAAATCAAATGACATATTTTATTGAGCAAATCTACTGCAAAATACCTTTTGAAGTGTTAAAAAGCACTCTGAAGACTAATGTGCACCTGACCCAAGCCATAGTATTTTTGATTGCCTCATATGCATCCAAGAGCATGGGCAATGTAAAAAGGAAACCATGGAAGAATTGACACATTTGAATTACGGTGTTAAGTATATTGAATATACAATGAACTTCCAGAAGAGCAAACAAATTTGTGTTGAAAGAAGTACGGCCAGAGTATTCCTTGGAGGCAAGACTGGTGAGACATTGTCTCACTTATGTAGGACATATTATCAGGAGGGACCAGTCCCTAGATACCATACTTGGTGAAGTAGAGGATCAGCATAAAAGAGGGAGACCCTCAGTGAGATGGACACACGGCAGCCACAATGGGCTCAAACATCCCTGCTATGGTGACAATGACACAGGACTGAGTAACATTTTGTTCTGGTGCATATAAGTTCTCTGTGAGTTGAACCAACTCAATTGTACCCAACTACATCAGCCTTACTTACATCTGTGCTCCTAGATTATTTCATAATTCAAACACAATTTCTGTTCTCTTGTTAGCTGTCATGCACAAGGGAACAAAACGTTGCTTGATCCTGTGCCAACCCCAGGACCAGGAGGAGATCGAATCATTATGATGATTCGATCACTGCCTGATTTTTGGAGATTGCCAGTTTTTTTTTTTCCAATTCATTATTATTATTTGACATTTCATTTCTAAGCAAATTCATGAACATTTGGCATGATCATAAAAGAGGAATACACTCTTCACCTTTTTGGTGATTCCTTTGCCTGACTTTCATTTTTTTTCCCTTCAACTCATAATACCACCCTAAGGAGTACCTGATGTTGGGAAAATTTCCAAGTTCTTCCCCCTCCTCCATGATCACAGCCCTCCTGGGCTTTCTAAGATTTTATTAGAATAGAGAAGGGAACAAAAACATGGCAATCAAGGCATTTGATCTTAACGAGATTTAATTCTTGTGATCCTCTGAGTCTGGTTGACTGAGCTCTGAGACCACGTGTTGCTGGGGAAAATGTTGTGTGTGTACATGTCTCTAGCTAGCTTAGGACAACAACCCATGCATGGATATTTAGCAAGCATCTACTGCATGCAAGTTGAATAGAATTCTTGTCTTCCATGAGGAAGACCCAGTTTCAATTCCCAGCCAATGCATCTCATGTGCGGCCAACACCTGTCCCTCAGTATAGGCTTGCATGTTGCTTTGATGCTGAATGGGTTTCAGAAGAGCTTCCAGACTAATATGGATTAAGAAGAAAGGCCTGATAATATGCAATCTACTTATGAAAATCAGCCAGTAAATGACCTAATCCACAGCCCATCATGGGATGGTGCCGCACCAGGAAGCGTTTTGGTCAGTCATGCATGGGGTTGACTGGGGTCAACTTGACCACAGCTAACAACAGCTATGCAAGTTGTTATGATGAACATTGGAGTCAACTTTTAGAATTGTAAATTTCAACAAGTTTGTACTCTAAATGGGTAGGTAATACATACGCACAGGAAAATAACAACAAGTTCAATTAGATAATGAATTAAAACATTCCCAAACCACAAATCATGACTGAAGAGGTATTAAGTGCTCATGAATGGAGAGAGAGTGTTGAATGTAGTTGGTATTCTAAGGAAGGCCTCAAGAAGGAAGATTCAACCTGTGCCTGGAGTGTAAGTACCACGTAAATGTTGGGAGAGGATAGGAGCTTTCCAGGTTAGACACAAATACAAGTCTACGTTCACGCAGTTTGGGGAGCTACCAATTATACCAGACCAGCTGGACAAAGGAGACTCAGGGAGATTAGGCAAGGCTGGGAGCAAATCTTGAGTAACGAACAGACAAAGGGTCCAGGAAATACATTTTTCTTGTCCAACTCTGCTAAGAAAAGAAGGGAAAATTGTTGTCAGAACTGAAACACTGGTTGTTACGAGTTCATGAGTAAAACATTTAACAAATATTTCTGAACAATATATGATTGTCTACTTGTATGTACAAGTCTGTCTAAACATGCGAATCTTTTTCTAAAATTCCTTTCACATAATAAATACAGAAACTATGACATAACCAAAGATGATAATCCAACATGTAACTACTGCTTCAGCAAGGGCACCAGCCAGTCATAAAAGCTGCCACCCATAAACACCCTGTATGGATGAACCAATGTGAGCGAGCTTAAGTTCAGCTCTGGGTATCACTGTTTGAAACTGTTTAAGTCATAGCAAAACTAGATGCTCTTTCAAAAATGCCAATTCAAAGCATGATGCTGTTGTTGTGTGCCATCAAGCCGATTCTGACTCATAGCTACCCTACATAGAGAGTAAATCCAACCAAAAGCAAACTCACTGAGGTCAAGTTGGATCCAACTCATAGCGACCACTCCTTGGGTTTCTGAGGCAGTATCTCTACAGAAGAAGATTGCCCGATCTTTCTTCTGAGGAGTGGCTGGTGGGTTTGAACTGCCAGCCTTCTGGTTAGCAGTCAATGCCGTAGACACTATGCCACCAGAGCTCCACAGTAGATAGGTGGATATATTCCTTCAGACTTCATAAGTTCTCGTGTTTGTGGTGTTTAATTTCGTAATGAGCTTGGTTCATGCTACCTTAGCGGTTGCTGGAGTAATAAAAGCTGCTTCCTTGTCTGCATTATGAGCCTTTCTCTCTAAATGAAATAAGCATGGAAAAAGGTGGAGGAAGGTATGATGTGAGAGCCGAGATGTCTATCTTAAATGACTTTATGCATATATTTCTAAAGTTGGAGGAGGCATACAGGGCCCAGAATAAGGCTGGGGAAGGTTGTGTTAGATATATATAAACCAAACTCACCGTGGTCAAGTCGATCCCACTCATAGCGACCCCTCCTTGGGTTTCCGAGGTGGTATCACTATGGAAGTAGATTGCCCACTCTTCCTTCAAGGAGTGGTTGGTGGGTTTGAACTGCCAGCCTTCTGGTGGGCAGTTAAATGCCTTAGGCACTATGCTACCAGAGTTCTCTCTGTATATATATTTTTTAGTTAAGCATTTCCTAGGATTAGCTCTGGTGAGGTTGGGGTTAGTGTTAGTCTACATGGCCATAAGGGAGATGGAGAGCTCATTCCAAGTGCAGGGACCCCACTATGGCTGGGCCTCCTGGACACTGAATCTGCATCGAGGCCTGGTTAGGGTCTCAGTGTGAGAGCCCAGGAGCCCCACACTGGTGCCCTACTCAGCAGTAATGTGACCCAGCTATTCCCCACCCCTGCTTCTCTGAGGACACCTTCTCATGCTTTTTCCTGCCATCAGGTGGCTTCCATATGCCTTGCTCTGCAAATTTTCAGTGTCTATGAGGTGTAGAATAAAGCAGCTTTCAGGTTAGCTGTTGGACTTAAGCAAGCTACATCACCTCTCTGGGCTTCAGTTTCTGTAAAATGGGCCGTAACATGTAAATGCTTTCTGCTTCAGTTGCTCACTACTATTTGGTTGTTGTTGTTCCCGATTCCAAGTCCTGAGAGTAAGGCTATGAAGAAGTCTCACTGCTTGTTGAGATATTTGTACCAAGTCACCTCAAAAACCACAGGCCATTCAATGGGTCAACAGCCTTGGTGCAGGTGCCCAGCTCTGCATGGGTAAGCCAAGCCCCAAGATGGAGAGCATGGCTACTCAGAGCCCTGCACCTCACATGGGGCTATGGGTAGGACAGAGGATTTTAGAATGGAAACTAAGTTTGGTCAGTATCATGATGGATGCTTCAAGTACAAAGACAATGCCTAAGACAAAGACTGAGGACAGAGTGTGGGCTAGTGACACCTGAGGGCAGAACTGGACAGAACCTTTGAAAAAGATCATCAAAAAGAAAGGAAGAAAGGGAGATAAGAAAGGAGGGACAGAGAAGGGAGGGAGGGAGAGAGGAAAGAACGAAAGGAAGAGAATTTTAGATGTTATGTTTCTCTATTTCATCTCTAGTTAAAAGCTTTAAATGTATTTCTTCTTTGGATTTTTATACAGCTGTGTATACCAAAATGCTTGCATATATATAAATGAATATTGATCAGTTCTTATATCAATAATGCATTAAAACAGGACAATTTAGAATTTGGGTATTTTTTTCCATTAAATGACAGTCAGTAGAGATTCTGCTTTGTCACCAAAATTGTCTGTCAATCTCGGTACTTTCTGACAATCATCTAAAGTTAGTTTTTAAAAGATCCCTTGTTTTGAAAAAGTGTTCCTTATAACCATTGTTTATTGTATTAGAACTTAAATTCTAATGCACTTGGGGTTGTGAAGACTATGTTAGTGGGAGCCCTAACTCCATTCTGGGGCTTGACCTAAGTTTCAGATGCCATCTGTATTCTTTCTAACCATTAAACCAACATTGTGGCTATGCCAGACAATTTCCAGGACAAACCCAGGGAGAGGTGGATTGCCTTCAGAAGAGTACCGTTGAAAGTAGATTAGGCTCACACAGAGAAGTAGTTTACTGGCCTGAGGGTATGCTCTCTGATTGAAATTAAGGCTGGGGTCTTGGTACTGTTTGGTAGCCACCTTGTGGCTCAGACTCAGGCTGCGTGGTCCTGACTCACAGCCTATCAGGATCACCCAAAACCAATCCTATAACCTTTTCTGTCTTCAATTCCCAATCATGCCCCACCTGTGACAGGGTTGACTCGATCTGCCCCCAGTCATGATCTTGTGATGATTCCCCGTTTTTCTCAAGCACATGGAATTAGCCCCATGGCCATGATCTACTATGCCAGGAATGACTCATTCAGGTTTCTCTACTGTGTACGTGCTGATGGTTTCCCTCATCCTGGATGATTGTCTTTGTCCTGTCCAAGGCCTAACAAAAGACTTTCTTTTGTTTGAATCTGGGATCTCTTTTTCCC
>NW_006921616.1:15420807-15421900 GCF_000298275.1 Orycteropus afer afer | reverse complement strand
GGGCAGGAGCCATTGCTCAGAACTGTGTCAGTTGCTGGGATCACAGAGTGGAAGGGTTCAATCTAAGAAACAGTCAATCAGGGAAAGCAGAAACCAAAACAACCAAATCAGGGTTAGTGTCTGCAGAATTCGAGATGGAATTCTTAGTGGAACTGAAGAACAAGAGGTAGTGCTTCCCTGCTGTGCTCCCAGACAATTTGTTCAAACCTTAATTCACAGCACTCGGATATGTTAGAGTGACTGTTTTAATCTGCTGGTGACCCTACCATCCCCATCAGCCCCACCACTGCTGCCATACAGCCTTCTAAAAAATGAAAAAAAAAAAAAAAAAGTGTGAAAAAAATCTCTGAGTTCCCAGTACATCAAGTTCATGTTTAATAATGAAAAATAAGTATTACAAAAATGTTGCCGTCTAATTGATTCAACTCACTGAAGCACCATGTGTGTCAGAATAGAAATATGTTCCATAAGGTTTTAACAGCTGACTTTTTGGAGCTGGATCATTAGGCCTTTCCTAACAGGTGCCTCTGGGTGATCAGAACCACCAACCTTTCGGTTACCAGTTGAGTGCTAGCCATTGTACCACCTGGAGACTGAAAATAAATATGTTGTTATGTGCTGTCAAGTCAGACTCAACTCATAGCGAACCCTCCTTGGGTTTCTGAGGTGGTATCACTATGAAAGTAGATTGCCCAGTTTTCCTTCTGAGGAGTGGCTGGCTGGGGGAAAAATAAGTATAGGTATGCTTAAAATTAAAACCCTAAATATGCAATTTAATGGTACGTCCACCTCTCCAACTCTGTTATTCCTTAGCTCTTGAGATGATGTAGGAAATGCTTTGAGAGACTTCTTGGTACTGATGGGCAATTTACATCACCAAATACAATTCATAATTTGGAAATAAATAACTGAGTCTATCCTGAGAACACTTTATTACGCTGTGTATGCAAAAAAGTGCATCAATAAAGTGCAGATGTCATTTAAAAGGCAAACTAAAGCAAACAGACACTAATAATCACCACCCTTCTAAAACCCAGAAATTTATAGAATTCTGCTTATGCTTGTGTGCTTTTGAAGAGAATCTTGTTTTCCC
>NW_006921616.1:15417690-15420657 GCF_000298275.1 Orycteropus afer afer | reverse complement strand
GCACCGAGGCTCAGGCCACCGGAGGCCCCCCATGTTTCTGGGTTACTGCAGGAACCTCCTAACTTGTCTCCCCATTTACACCCTTAGCCCCATGGTGGTCTGTCCTTATACCACAGGCAGCTAAGTTAAATTATGGCCATCTTCCTGCTCAGAACTGTCCAAGTGCTACCAATTTCTCTCAAAGCACACAGCCAAGTTCTCATAATGGCCTTCCAGGCTGTCCACAGCAAACCCCTCTGACCTCTTCTCTTGTTAGTCCCCCCACTGCTCAGCTTATTCTTCAGCCACTCTGACCTTCTTGCTGTTCTTTGAACAGGAGGTAAGATCCCACTTCAGGGTCGTAGCTCTAGCACCTGCCTTGCCTGACCCATCTTCCATCTCTACAAACCTCATGCTTTCACATCGAAATCCTCACCAAAGGCTCATCTCCTCCACTCCTTTTACATCGTAACTGATCCCAAACCTTACCTATGTCACTTCCAATCCCCCTTCCCTTACTCTATTTGTTTTCTCTCCACAACATCTACCTGTAACCCATTGCTGTTTGTCGGTTAGACTCACATAGGCCTGTAGGACAGAGTAGAACTGACTCATAGGGTTTCCAAGGCTGTCATCTTTATGCAAGCAGACTACCACATCTTTCTTCTGCAGAATGTCTGGTGGATTTGAAACACTGACCTTCCAGTTAGCAGCCAAACACTTAACCACTGTGCCACCAGGGCTCCTCTCCCTAGCACCTACCACCTTCCAACATACTATACGATTTATATTTTATGTTTATTGAGTATCATCTCTCTCCACCCACTAGAACATAAGCTCCACAGAAACAGGAACTTTTTGTCTGTTTTGTTCAGTGACGTAGATCCAACACCTAAAACAGTGTCTGGCCTATCATAGTTGTTCAATAAATGCTTTTTTTTTTTTTTTTTTCTGCCTGATTGAATGGACTTGCCCATCTATTCAAGACACTTGAATGGCTCCAAATGTCACCATTTCTCAAATAAGAATTGTACTACTCATTATTGCTTTGTATTTATTTCATATCCACCCTGTTACCCAAATATATAGTACAACTGGCACGATCCACTTACAAAACATGTTCATATTTCTTATATTTTTTGGGTCTTAACAAGCACCTTCCCTTTTCTAGCAGGAAGTTCAATATTCTCCATTTTACAACTTTTATGCTCCTCATATATCCAAGAACCCTTGACACTTTATCAATCCAAAAGAGGCCAGCTCTTTATAGAAAGAGCTGAGAATATCTGGTAGAGAGGATCGATGAGTTCAAGGAATATAAAGTCTGTCAACTCCCCCAGCATTGCTGTGTCCAAGGCAACCAAAGAGTTGCAAGCTGAACACTAGTCTCAAGAGTCAGCCACTTTCCACAGTTCCAGTGAAGCCATCCATATTGATTATCTGTCATCACAATGGTAGGTGAGAATGGTGCAAGATCGGGCAGTGTTTCCTTCTGTTGTACCTAGGGTCACTAGGAGTTGGAACCAAATCAACAGCACATAACAATAACAACAATATCATCACAATAAGGTGTACAACATACAACCTCGAATCCTTAGCAGTGTACAACAATAAGCGTGTCTTTGGCTCCCATGTTTGCAGGATTCAGCTGACATGGGCTGAGCTCAGGAGGTCTTGGCTGGGTCCTCACACATTTGGGGGCCAATGTTTTGTTTGGCCTTGGTTGGGGCAAATCAGCTTGGTTCCTAAGTCTCCACCTCCAGCAGATCCACAGGCAGGTTCTTGAGACCATGACAGAGATAGAAGAGCAGAGCAGCAGAGCCTTGCAGGCCTGCCGAGGCCTGGAACACGCACACAGTTGCTCCTGTAGTCATCTGTTGGCCAAAGCAAGTCACAAGGTCAGCCCAAATTCCAAAATGGGGAATGAGAGCTCAACTCCTTACTGAGAGAAACTGCAAAATCACATGGCAAAGGATGCAAGTTCAAGAAAGGGTGGAGAAGAATCAGGACCATCACAGCGAAGGACCACACCCTTCCTCACCCAGGTTCTTCACAAGCGTCAACAGTGAGCCACGCTCAAGTTCCAAGCTAGAAACTCTCAAGTTTGTCCCAACATTCTATTCTCTTCAGGTATATTTAGGTCTGGCGGAGGCTCTAGCTCCAGCCTGCATCAGAATACTCCATGCTCTGAAACTTGCCATTATCCTAATTTAATAAAACAAACAGAACCAAATTGCCTATGGAAATGAATTTTAAGGGATCAACAAATAAATGAAGAAACAGATATTTTCCAAAGCATCACCCTCTGCCCAGATCAATGCTGGAGACTAGGGCAGAAATGCAGACCTAGTTACCACGACGCTGCAATGTTCCAATGACCAGAGCATTGGATACACAAATTACAAAGGTTGAGGATGGATATTCAAAGACTCAAGTAGGAGGTGGTAGAGCCTTTGGTAACAAAATGAAAGAAAACAACCAAATCAAACTGAGGTTTTTCTTTTTGCAGGTGACTCATGACCTGGCTTCATCCCACCTTCTGCTATGATGAGCATCCTTTCCTCCCTTTTCTAATCTCCCCAAGTTTCTCTTTAATAATAACACTTTTCTTTGAAACCTGCCCTTATCATACACATTAAGTTCATTTCAATTCTTTAACGAGATTGCAGAGGGCTATGCCATAAAGAGTATGACACACCCTCATGTTGTCAGTCTAGGTAGAGCAGAGATGAGTGACTCTGGCTACAGAAGTGCACCACCAAGCCCTTTCCATCTTAGAGATCGTCTAGTGTAGTTGACTAATATGCACAAGTCCACAGTGATCCTAAAACAGAATAGAACTGTCCAATAGGGTTTCCAAGGCTGTTATCTTTGTGGAGGCCAACTGCCACAGCTTTCTGGTGCAGGGCAGCTGGTAAGTTTGAATTGCCAGCATTTCAGTTGGTAGCCAGGTGCTGAACCACTAAGGCATCAGGGCTCCTCACACAC
>NW_006921616.1:15400370-15417260 GCF_000298275.1 Orycteropus afer afer | reverse complement strand
ATAAGGATTATTCCTGCCACCTCTTCCCGCCCCCCAGCCCTCCATGCCATTCCTTATGTCCCCTGCAGAGGAGCCACTAAACAGACACAGGTGCTTTTCCAGTGTCAGTTACTGGAATTCAGAATGAACTTCTTTGTATCATTGATGGCTAGACCCAAAAACCAAACCAGCTGCCATTGCGTGACTTCTGACTCACGGTGGTCCCACATGGGTGGAGGACAATTGCTCTATAGGGTTTTCAAGGCTACGACGTTTTGGAATCAGGTTGCCAGGGCCCCCTTCTGAGGCATCCCTGGGTTTGTTCGAGCCTCCAACATTTCATCCAGTAGCCGAGCGCTGGACTCTTTGTACCAGCCAGTGGCTAGGTGCCATTAAAATATTCCTTAACATGCTTTATTACTGATGCATTAAGGTTTAAATTTATTTTTTATTTTGTTGGTCTTGGAACCTACCCTTTAATGCCACTAAACCACTAAACGACCAGAGCTCCTCACACAAGCATTATGAGTATATCAAAGACACACTTCCCTGAGGAAAGCACGTGTGACATGTTTCCAATGACTAACTGATAGATGGATTTTTACAACTTACTCATTTGTCAGTTGCAGACAGTCTAAATATTATACTAATACATTATGCTAATACATATGTGTCCTGCGTGTATTTAACAATATGTGAAAGCACTGGGATAGTGGTGGAAAGAGAAACGTTGGGTAGGGAGTCTCCTTTGTGCAGCAAAATGAAAACCATAGGAAAAAACCTCAGCCTGCTTCTGAACTCTCGGAGACAGCTAACGTTAAAATTGATTCTGGCAAGGCTGTTATGGGGGTAATTGTCCAAGAGAATGTTTTCTTATGCAGGAAATTAGAGACAGGGAAAACATTATTAAAAGTAAAATTTGTAGATTTTTGAGTCTGCCAGAACGTGTGGCAGCTATTGTAACCCCTTGTGGGATTAACGACTAAATTGAATTTTAGTTAGACACAGAATTTGAGCTGAATTTCAAGTGGAAGAACCTTGGAGAAGGGAAATAAAAGCAGAGAAAGTCAAGACGTCTGGCACAGTGAAGCACACCCCCCCAACCACTTATTCTACAAAGTTTGCAGAAAGAGTTAAAGTGAGGCACTTTATTCCTTATATTAAATGAAACATCAAAATGTTTTGATTGGTGTTTTTTAAAAAAAACTCTGGCCATGATTCTGAACCAACATACACCATATGTATGTGATTCTAGAAGTTAGCTGTGATGAGATATGAAAATTATTTGCCACTGAATTTTAGGAGGAAACTGTAGAATTGATTCACTAATCCAGGAGTGTGGGGTATATGTGTTTGTGTGTGTGTGTGAGAAGTGTAAGTGTATGAGTAAGTATTAGAGTGTGTGTGACTATGTGAGAGTGTATGTGAGTGTGTGTGTGTGCTGTGTATGTATTGTGTGAGTGTGTATTTTGAAGGAGTGGCAGATTAAAAATGTTCACTTGAAATAAAAAGTTCTTGAAAATCTGAATTAGAGTGATCATTTTTTTTATTTTATTCCATCCAGTAATCAATTTACTTATTTGTTCTTAACTATAAACCTGTGGCCCTTTGGGTTTTCATTAAAATGACACTGCCTTGGTGACACCACTGTTTCTGCCTCTCTATGTGATCTCAGGGACTAGAGATGACACTCTGTCTTATAAACAAAGATGCTTGAACCAGGCATGATCGGGATTTACTAACAGCTCACTGTTGACCAGTCTCAGTTCTGCATAAATGGATTGCCCAGATAACCAAAACTCCACCCAGTTCTCAACTTAACTCATTTCTTAAAGAAACCATTGTGATGAGGATTCCAAGTGAGAGGAGGAAATCCTGATACCTGGTGGGTACGAATTAGAATTTAATGTACAATTAAACAATGTTACAATAAAATAGTGAAATTGAATGGCATTTGATGATATGGAAAATGCTCATAATATTGAATGACAAAGGCAGGATTTAAAACCTTCTTCTGCATCATTCAAAAATGAGCTACAGGAAGAGCATGTTTAGGGAAAACACCCAAATGAAATATATCAGATTGATAACTATGATTCCCTTTGGGTGGTGGATTTTTTTTTTCCTAAATTTTTTAATCTTCTTCAGATTTTCTACAATGAACATATATATTTTTTATAACCAGTTTTTTTGAAAGATTGCTTTTTTTTTTTTTAATTATATGATAGATACCCTGTTTATCTCCCATTTCACAGATCTGTTACTGGGTCGTGTGAACAGTTAATACACTCGGCTGCTAACCAAAAGGTTGGCAGTTCAAATACAACCAGAGGCACCTCAGAAGAAAGGGCTGGTGATGTATTTTTGAAAAATCAGCCATTGAAAACCTTCTGAAGCACAGTTCTACTCCGACACACTTGGAATCTCCATGAGTTGGGATTCACTCAATGTAATAGGTTTTTAGTTTACATAAAGTAACATATGAATGTTTTTGTATGCATAATAGCCATTCTGAGAATATTTATTCATTAATTCATTTTTCCATAAAAGAAATCCCTCAAAAATTCTGAGGGAATTTCCATAAACAGGCTACTCTTCAGCCATTTCACTTAAGAGAAACTTTTTAAGAGTGAAATGTGTCTTAAAGTTACATTCATTTACCACAGAGGTGACAGGGCCACTGGGAGATTTAACATGGATAACTGATCTCGTATCCATGTTCCACAACACAAAGTAAGGGCACTCGACCCGCAGGCCTTCATCAGAGCACGTACTTCAGAATATGCTACGTCAGCTCACAATTTCTACCAAAAACTAGGAGTTGTCCAGTTTGCTACCAAATGGATGTGAGTAGAAATGTAAGCCAGTAATTCAGTGCTCCAAAAAACAAACTTCAGTTAGCTCTCAACAAAGAGCTAAATCTCCCCTTGAATTCTCTGTGGATTATCAAAAGACAGCAAAGGCACCCTGACTAACATGCTTTCTAGAGGTTTCTGAGATAGTGACCCTCAGCCTTCAATGTCGTTGAGGAATGGCAGCATTGTCACTTCTTTGGTTATAATTAGTTAGGACAAACTCCAATGGCCATTTTGACCATGGCACCATGGGCTGACAATCTTCTCCTCTGAAGTCACATGTTCTGCTTTCGGGAGGCACGATCCAACAGTGGTTACAGAGTGGGCCTTGGAGGTAGACCACCTGGATTCCTTTTAACTACAGATCTTGGGCAAGATACTTAAAATTTCGCTGCCTCAGTTTCCTCATCTGTAAAATAAGAGTAATATTAGAATCTACCTTAAAAGACCATTGAGCAGATGAAATGAGATAATTCATGAACCATGCTTAACCCAATACCGGGGATATATTAAGTGTTCAAGAAATGTGATCTAGTATTATTAACTTTCCCTTATGGTTATAATGAAACAAAATGGGCTTGTAAATATGTATGAACTCTAAATGTGTCAGAAATGTTGTGGGATAACAGCAAGTGCAGATTTTAAAAAACATCAAAAACAATTGCTATCAGGTTGGTTCCAAGTCATGGGGACTCCATGGGTCAGTGTAGAACTTTGTTCCCCAGGGTTCTCAGTGGCTGAGTTTTCATGAGTAGATCACCAGAACTTTCTTCCAAGGTACTCTGGGAAGACTCCAACCTTTTGGTTACAGCCAAGCACGTTTTCCATTTGCACCACCCAAGGACGACGTAGTCCAGAATAGGGATATTCAAACTACAGCTCACAGACCAAAGCCCATCCACTGCCTACTTTTGGAAGTAAAACACTATTGCCACATAGCCACATCCATTTGTTTCCATATCACTTTTGGCAGCTTTGGGGCCATAAAGGCAGACTTGAGAAGGTGGGACAGAGACAGTATGGCCTGCAAAGCCTAAAATATTTATTATTCTGGTAGCATAGTGGCTAAGGCACTTGACTGCTAACCAGAAGGCTGGCGGTTCAAACCCACCAGGCACTCCTCGGAAGGAAGGTTGGGCAATCCTACTTCCGTAGTGATACTGCCTTGGAAACCCAAGGAGGGGTCGCTATGAGTCAGGGCTGACTCGACGGCACATAACAACAACAACAGAAAAAGGTTGCTAACCTCTGCTCCAGACCATAAAGCATAAAAGGAACCAGGGAAGAACTTATGGGAACCAAGGAAAATGCAGAGAAATACTAACAGAAGAGGCTGTATGAGAAAGAGGCTACATGAGAAATTATGCTGATATACAAATGAACAAGCAAAGCAATAGTAGTAACAACCATTGTAGAAGCAAGTGGTTTCATAAGTGGAACACCATCAAGGACTAAATAGAAGTTGACTTATTTACAGAAGCCCCGGGGGTGCAGCAGTTAAGCATCCGGCTGCTCACTGCAAGGTCAGCGGTTCAACTCCCTCCAGCCACTCCACAAAAGAAAGATGAGGCAGTGTTCAGCTCAGTGGCCACAGGTTAATGATGGCAGACACGTTTCCAGGTGGAGGGATGTTTCAAGGTGGAGGCATGTATCGAGGTGGAGGGATGATCGTAATGCTCCCCCTGCTCCCCAGACACTGTTCTCACCCACCCCCACTGAGTCCCTTTCCAAGCCACAACCAGGCTCTGCTCTGGGCCAGGCTATGTGTTCTAGCTCCCATTCCCACAACATAGCAGCCCTCAAGAGCTAACTAGACCTCCACTGACCATCCAACCCTGTATTCCCTGCCCTTCCTTAGGCAAGTCCCTTTCCCCATCTTGGAATCAGTTTCCCCATCTATATAATGAGTGAGTTGGGCTTTGGGTTTGGCCTTTAACTTTGGGTTTGGCCTTTAACTTCTCAAGGTCTGACCCCTCCAGGGAAAAGGCTGAGTTGAGTGCAATTGAAAAAAAAAAAAAAAAAAGGAAGAAAGATGAGGCAATAAAGATTTACAGCTTTGGAAATTCTACTGGCAGTTTTACTCTGTCCCATAGGGTTACTATGGGCCCTCTGGTGGTGTAGTGCTTAAGGCATTTGACTGCTAACCAGAAGACTGGCGGCTCAAACCCACCAGCCACTGATTGGAAGGAAGGTTGGGGCAACCTACTTCCATAGTGATTCTGCCTTGGAAACCCAATGAGGGGTCTCAAAGAGTCGGGTCCTACTCGATGGCAGTGACTTTGATTTGGGGTTTGGTTTTTTTATAGGGTCACTATGAGTAGGAATTGACTCAATGGCTGCGGGTTTGGTTTGGTTTTGACTTATTTGAGGCCAAAGGGAAGGATCCTGTGGCGCAGTAGATTACTTAATATGGATCTTCTAACCACTGTCTTTGTGACTCTGACCAGGGGACTGGGTGGAGCTATGTAAATATGAGGTGTTTCTGGCCCACAAAGGGGATTGGACAGCTTGTTAATAATGTAAATAAGATACATGGCACCCTTGCTGAGAAGGGACCACGGAAATAAGGTGTATGGAACCCTCACATGGGCTTGGTCAGGTTTTTCATCTGTTGTTGTTGTTATATGCCTTCGAGTCAGACCCAACTCATAATGACCCTTCCTTGGGTTTCTGAGGCAGTATCGCTACAGAAGTAGATTGCCCAATCTTCCTTCCAAGGAGTGGCTGGTGGGTTTGAACCGCCAGCCTTGGGTGTGGCAGGTGACTGCCTGAGGCCCTGAGGCCATCCCCCTAGGGCTGTTTTGCCATCTACTAGGCTTAAAATGAGCCATTCCAGAGGTGGGAAGGGGAATCTCTTCACCACCAAGAAAGAGGAACCAGGAGTGGAGCACGTCATTGGGCCTAAGATCCCTGCACTGGATTTCCTCAATATAGGAGACAGAGAGAGACCTGTGACATATGGCATAGAGACAGCAGAGAGACCCCAGAGAGATGGCAGCAGCAGAAGCAGTAGAACCAAAAGATACAAGGCACAAGACAGAGCAGTGGTTTCCCAGCCCATGGAGCAAGAAAGCTGAGTGCCTTCAGGCAGAAGCCTTGGTGGCTGAGAGGAGTGCCACTCTGGGCACCTATCAGCAAAACTTAAAGAGCATTGTAACACTGCCCAGAACAAGGGAAAGGCCAGAGGAAAGCATGCCTGCAGCACAGCTGAGAAGAAGCTGTCCTGATTGAAGAACTGTATCCTGAGTTGTTTCTGATCCTGAAATGTGACCTGTTACTTCCCTAATAAACCACATAATCATATCTGTGAGTTCTGTGTGGCCATTACAATAAATTATTGAACCCACTAGAGAAGTAGAGAGTGTTGTGGGAGGGACAGTTGGTGTCAGAATGGGTAAAAAGTTTGTTGAGTGTTCTGGTTACCCAGTGCCAGGCTTTAGGGGCTGGGTGAAAGCCCCTCAACATTGGGCTTCAGCTCTGCCTCTTGCTCCCGGTCCGCTGAAGCTAGAGGCATCTCTTCACTCAGCAGCTATTGGCTGCTGAGGCTAACAAGCCCAAGGTTGACAAAATGGCACAATCCTGATGTTACCAAACCTCATGGCAAGCCATTAATTCAAGTCCATTGTAAGTTCCCAGGTCAGCAGAGAATGACAGGCTGAACAGCAACACGGCTACATGCAGGGTCCAAGTGTGCCATAAGCTAGAGACTATCCCCAAGGCTTCTCCTTATATACAGGAAGCAGACCACATCCCAAAGTCACCTACTAAGCTGCTTGTAGTAGATTCCACCATGGAGTTGATTGCCAGTCTCATCATGGAGAATAACTACCACCAGCTGCCCAGCCACTCAACCAAGCTCAGCCAAGTTGACATACAAATTTAACTATCACAGAGAGTGAATGCATGTCTGATGTCTATCTCATAGGAACCAGCCTTGGGCTGTTTATGCTCAACTTGATTCTCTCTCCTCCTTGTGAAGTTAGAGGTCAGATGCCACTGCCCCGTGCACTGTTGCAGATCCCATTGAAGGGAAAAGGAAAGGACAAAGAAGAGGAAGTAAACATAAAGTTTTATATTATCAACTAAGGAATACCAGGAATGCCATCTTCTTGCTGTGAAGGTCTACGTTCCAAGGCAATACTAAAATATTTGCAGGAATTAAGCAGTAATGTTGTACACAATTGTTAAAAATGTGTGCATGTGTGTCCACACCAAAAATGTTGATGCTACCTACAAGATGACTAAGGCAAAAAAACTAGAACCTAGGAAAATCAGTAAAATTCTCTGACTAATTAAAAACAGATGTCAAGCTCTTAGGACATATGTGATGACAAACAAGAACATCTAGTCTACCCAGAGATAATGATTGGATGATATTCGACACAGGGCTACATAGTCTTTGTGAAGATCAAGGCAATCGCACTTTCCCATGACATAAAGTCATATAAAACATTGTTGTTGTTGTTGTTATGTGCCTTCTAGTTGGACCCGACTCATTGCGACCCCTCCTTGGGTTTCCGAGGCAGTATCAGTACGGAAGTAGATTGCCCCATCTTCCTTCCGAGGAGTGGCTGGTGGGTTTGAACCGCCAGCCTTCTGGTTAGCAGTCAAGTGCTTTAGGCACTATGGTACCAGAGCTCCTGTATAAAACATTAGGTCAGAACTACTTTCCCGAGGAAGAAAACACTGTCTCCATGGGATAAAATTGCCAAAGCTACAAAACCTCCCATCATTTTCTTCTGTATGTGATTGGCCACCCTTATATGAAAATACCAGAAGCTGACATCTAAATTGAGTTGCTATCAAGGCAACTTTGACACACAGAGACCCAAGTGTGTCAGAGTAGACCTATACTCCACAGTGATTTCAGTGGCTGAGTTTCTGGTTGTAGATCACCAGGCTCTTCTTCCAAGGTGCTCCTGGTGTGGACTCAAAACTCCAACCTTTTGGTTAGTAGTGGAGTATGAACCATTTGCACCACCCAGGTACTGCAAACATCTAACTAAGCATCCCTTGTGTAATTCCACAGTGCCTAAGTCTGCAAACCACATCACTTATATTTAATATAAAATCTCTGTTCTCAAATTTAGAATAACTTCTCAGGTTTCATCTGGAGAAGACAGTATATGGGTAGGGCTGTTGAGTGACTTGACTGTGAGAGGCCCTTCAGAGATCCCGAGTATCCATCCAACCAGCCACACAGCCCAGACTAAAAGTGGGGAAAAGCATGGAGTCGCACATTGAGATGCAAAGGCTGCATCCATAGAACCTGAACTCGCACAGAATGATCAATCTTTCCATTCACTTCAACTATGTAGGTTGTTTCCTCATAATCTTTAGTAAAAGACTTACTGGGCCAGAGAGCGACTCACACTTTAAGCCAATGGCAGCAAAATAGACGCATTACTGCCTACTGTCTCCAGGGAAGAAAATTCTCACCATGCTCCATGTTCCAATTTGGGAGCCAACGGAGACCTACCAAGACATTAAGTTCATCAGACCTATTCTGTTCAGATGCTCGGAATTGTGCAAGTTCTTCATTGATGCTGCTTCCATGATTCCATCATCATTACAATGCACTCGGGAGAGAGACTGAGAAACTGTATGGAAGCTCTGCTCTGTTGCACATATGGTGGGATACATCAAGAGCAGTCAGGGGTGCAAGGGTGAAATTAACTCTGTCTCGACTAAAACAGCATTTCTATTGGGCACAGGAAGATACATGAACTAAGCATTCCTGAAGCATTGTGTTGCTTCTTTTCAATCTGGGAGGAAATAATAAGGATGCACCTAGTAATTTCTGGACTTATCTTAATGGTTTGCAAAGATGTTGGTTTAAGCCTATAAATACTAAAGATGAGAAGGAAGGAAATTCAAAATGTTAAGATTTGTTTTCTTTGGGGTGAATAAAGATTTTTCTCTCTCCTCTTTCTATTTCTCTGCACTTCAAAGTTTATCTAATAAGTACGTTTATTCTTACATAGTGGAGAAAATACATAATAAATTGCATTATATTAGTTGATCTAATTTCTTTTTGCATATTTGAAAATAAAAAAGAAAGAGAAAATTAGCTTATTTCCTGATATGACAGATGGATGTCTGGGAACTACATTTTAAAAATGATTTTAATAAATGAGAGTAGGCAAAATAATAACATTTTTTCTGGCTTTTAGGCATAATAGAAAGTAGCACAAAAGACACAGTCCTACCTTAATGAAATCTATCTGCCAAAACATCATTCTGTTTTATTTGTTAAGCAGATAAATGTTACTCTTCCTCAATCCCACCATTAATCCTCCCCCTCTTTCCTTCTTGCCATTTTAGCTTTCTCTTTTTTATTCTCTCCATCTCTGCCTTTATTGTTCAAATCACACAAGTACAGTTGCTCAAATACATGACATAAAGATGTTTGTCTTTTGAGGTAACACTTATATGTTCCATCTTATTTCCTACTCATAAATTAAGTTATGTGTGAATTGCTCTATATTAGTCATTAAAATGAGGTAGATATTATTCTCGTTCAAGGAATAGGTACTAACTAGGATATATTTGCAATTAATGAGAATTTTTTTGATATGTCAACATTATGAGTCAACATTTAAAACACATTTCTTAGTATATATACACTAAAATGTGTATTTTAGGCCGTCATAAGTACTATAAGTACAAAAATTGCTTGTGTCTGAAACAATTTGTACTTTTGCATTTGCAATTTTCTTGGTCTATTATAAACAAACGCACATTTTATAGAGCACATTTAAATGCATTATTTCCCTGCTTAAAAATGTACTCTTTAAAAAGAGCCTTAAAAGAAATGTTAACGTAGCCATCTTTCTAATTTCCACATAGGCAAGGGGTGAATCAGTTGAAGGTCAAGAATTCAACTAAATAGTCCATGTCGACAAGATATGTGACCCTGTACTTTTAATACAGCAGTTAATTAATCATTTTGTCCATGGTACGACATATAACAGATACTACCAGACCAGAAAAAGACAATCTAGTCTGTAACATTGTATCCAATGTAGTCAGATATCTGTGTGCAAGTCCCTGCCATCTTGGAGATGTTTCTTTATCACTCTGAGACTGTTTCTTCATCTGTAATTGCCTCTGATAGTGTTAGTACCCATCTCAACAGTGGTCACCAACCCTACCTAAATCATGGCAGCCTTATGTGTGCAGAGCAGACCTGTGCTCCGTAGGATTTCCAATGGCTGATTTTTTCCAGAAGCGTATCCCCAGGCCTCTCTTCCAAGGCACCTTTGGATGAGCTCGATCCTCCAATTTTTGATTAGCAACCAATGTGTTAACCTTTGCACCACTCAGCGACATCCATCTCTTAAGATTTCTATAAATGAAACATTGCAGGTAAAACATTTTGCATGAGTGCTGTTGTCAGGTGAGGTCCAAACCAAAAAAAAAAAAAAAAAAACCCAACTCACTGCCATTGAGTCCATTCAACTTATAGTGACCCCTCCTTAAGTTTCTGAGGCAGTATCTCTACGGAAGTAGATTGCCCAATCTTCCTTCCGAGGAGTGGCTGGTGGATTTGAACCTCCAGCCTTCTAGTTAG
This sequence comes from Orycteropus afer afer, assembly GCF_000298275.1. Taxonomy (NCBI): domain Eukaryota; kingdom Metazoa; phylum Chordata; class Mammalia; order Tubulidentata; family Orycteropodidae; genus Orycteropus; species Orycteropus afer. The sequence goes on along the minus strand of NW_006921616.1, from coordinate 15,406,853 downwards.
AAGTCAAATGCCTTATGCCACCAGAGCTCTGGGTAAGGTCCAGTCAATTCCAATTCACAATGACCCCATGTGACAAAGTCAACTGCCCCATAGGGTTTTCTTGGCTGTTATTTTTATATAAGCAGGTCACCATGTCTTTCCCCTGCATTGTTGCCGAGAGGGTTCAAACAGCCAACCTTTGGGTTAGCAGTCAAATGCTTAACGGTCACACCTCCAGGGCTCCTTGCATGAGCAGCCAGGAATAAATGCTCACCACAAGGCATCTCCTGCAGTTTGCTGTTCTTGTTGTGCTCTCTGGTCCCTGACCCAAGCAGAGCCCAGCACTGGTTCTAATGGTTCATCCATGATGCCAACTCCCCTGGTTTCCTGAGAGGCCTCTACTCCATTCATCCATCTCCCACTGTGCACACAATGCTATGATTGGCAGACCCTATGGAGGAAGGGAATAGATTGGGATGCAAAGTCAGCATAATATAGCCTTTCAAACCTTATAATCTAATGCTAAAATCTATGTATACATTGGGCTTCTGATCCCCACCCCTTGACTTCTTGCCTTCAACTGCCAACAAATGCTCCATTTGGTCTTTTCCATTGCAAACATTTAGTCAGCTTGCATGATAGCTCAGTTTGAAGAATATACACTCTGCCAGGTACTGAAAGTTAATCAAATTCTATTAATTCAGAACTTTCCATTTGACCTTCCTAAAACTCATGGAATTCAACAATCATGCTCCTCCAACACTATTATTCCATGGCTTTGCCCTTTGTCCATATGGGCCCCTGATAATTTTCCTGCAGACGTAGTTCCCCTGGAGGCCTAAGACGAAACCTGCGGTGGATGATCAAAAGGAGCCAGCCCCACGAGATGTTGCACAGCCCCGAGTGCAGCGTGGGCTTCTGTGCTCCTGGGAGCCATGTCTGATGGAACTGACTCGTTTCCCTGGGCCAGGGTCCCTGCATAGTCACCTTCCCAGTGTACCTTGCAAGAAAGGAACTACACTTTAATCCTGCCAGTGATCCTGGGATAGAAGCCAGCTCTAAGTCCCTCTCTCAGGGGTTACTTACTTTCCAGACTCCCTCTCCCTGGTCAGGGCCCCAGTTGTCTGGATTTATAAGCAGTCTTGCTCCCAATTCCTGGGATGGCTCATACGCATCAGCTGGCTGTCTTGGCTGTCACCCACTCCTGCCCTACCTGTTCTTTATCACCTTTGTTACCTACATCTGCATTCACCATGCCCCATCCACACTGTAACTGTCCCTGCTTATAGTGTCCCAGCATCACTTACTGTCTCTTCCAGGTACCTACCGGCTCCTTGGCTCCTCTGGCATGGAGGACCCAGGAATGTGGTTGCACTTATGGCTTTTGGCCCCAAGAGCATCACAGTCAAGAAACAAGTAGGAGTCTTATGACTTTCATTTTAAAAACTTTAAATGTTAAGAATTATATTTTTTAATTCCAGATCTACAAATACCTTTTCAGGTTCTTAAAAGTTTTCTCAATCAGTGTTCATTGTTTGAAAACTACTCCAAGATGCCTCACTGTTGCCTGTTGAGAGGATTGGTGCTCCGTGGTTTTCTTCCTGAGCACAGTGTTAGAGGCACTTTGCTTTTCTCTCATGGCCCCAGGAGCAGGATCTCAGATGGATGAGAAGTTGGTGAAGTAGCCCTGAAACAGACCTAAATAAAACAGAGGAAGATGATATTAAAATAGGGATAGGTGGGGGATCCTGGGAAATGTTAGCATTCCTATGAAACAAACCCCATGCATCCATCTATCTATATCTATCCCTCTATCCATCTACCTATCCATCTATCCATCTATCTCTGCCAGGAATTACAAGAGCAGTCTCTACCTTCCCACAAGAAAGGGAGCCAGCACCTCACTGGAGGTAAATGAGCTTCCTGCAGATTTAAGGAGCTGTTCCGTGATCCCAACCATGTTTCTTGAACAGTTGCAATAATGAATGAATTTTTGACTGCTATAGAAATGATGCTTAGATGAGTCAGACAGGCAACTCCATTGGTGCTCACACAGAAAATGCGTTTACACAGATGTTGTCTCTTCAAAGTCTTCCTTCAATTTAATTTTAAGAAGATCACTCTCTGACTTAGTCCTGTGCATGCTTATCCATGTCTGAGTAGCAGAGGGAGCACCAACCGAGCCTCCTACCATATCTCAAGGTGTTTGTAGCCAATGCATCTCTAAGCCTGGCCTGTCAGTTAGCAGGACAGCACCAGAGTGAGGGGAGTGGGGGGATGTGAAGGTCAGCAACAGTCCAGTAGCCACTGGAGTACACAAACATCTGTACTCCAGGCCCAAACTATTTGAAGAATTTCCTGATTAGAAAGATGTGTTTGCTTAGGCATTTACATTTGCAGGACTTTCCAGGTCTCCAAGATTAAAAACACATAAGAAAAATCAAATTCTATGAGTAAAAATGAGCGTAAGAAAGCCAAACACCAAACTGAGGAAAATATTTGCAGTAAGTGACAAAGGTTTCTTATTCTTCTTACAGAAAGAGGTATTACAAACCATTAAGAAAAAAGGCAACATTTTCTACATACTTCTCTCTAAATGCACAAAGGGCAAAAGCAGGTAATTTACAAAAGAATATGTAACTGGCCAATAAACACATAAAAATTTTAAATCTCCAGTAATGATAGAATTTTTTTTAAAAAATTAAAGATGCCAATTTTCATTTGTTTAAAATTCAGTATTTACTGTCTATAAGTTGACAAGTAATGAGTATTCTTTAACACTTTTAGTAGAAATATAAATTGGTTTTGTTTTAGACATTAATGTATTTAATCTATGAGTTAACTGATCCAATTTGTGAAAAGTGTTTAATCCTATGAGAAAATGTTCATTTTATTATGTTACTAATCCCAGGTTTTAAGATGTATAACTTATTGCTCATAAAACGTATATTCATAAACAAATTTGCAAGAAAAAGACTACAAAGTAATATACCAGAGAATTGTTGATATTGTTGTTAGGTGTGGTCAAGTTGGCTCTGGCTCATAGCAACCCTGTGCACAGCAGAACGAAACACTGTCCAGTCCTGTGCCAGCCCCACGATCCTTGCTATACCTGAGCCCATTGCTGCAGCCACTGTGTCAATCCATCTTGTTGAGGGCCTTCCCCTTTTTTGTTGACCCTCCACTTTACCAAGCATGATATCCTCCAGGGAACGGTCCTTTCTGACAACATGAACAAAGCAGGTGAGACAAAGTCTGGCCACTGTTGCTTCCAAGAAACATAGTGGCTTCACTTCTTCTAGGGCAGATTTGTTAGTTCTTTTAGCAGCCCATGGTAGTTACAGTATTCATTGGCAATACCACAACTCAAGAGCATCAATTCTTCTTCAGTCTTCCTTAGTCATGTCCAACTTTCACATGCATATGAGGTGATTGAAAATACCATGGCTTGGGTTAGGTGCACCTTAGTCTTCAAAGAGACACCTCTGCTCTTCAGCACTTTAAAGAGGTCTTTTCAGCAGATTGGCCCAGTGCAATACGTCATCTGATATCTTGACTCCTGCTTCCATTGGTGTTGGTTGTGGAACCAAGTAATATGAAATCTTTGACAACGTCAATCTTTTCTCCATTTAACATGATGATGCTTATTGGTCCAGTTGTGAGGATTTCATTTTCTTTATGTTGAGATGTAACCCACACTGCAGATTGGAGTCTTTTATCTTCATCAGTAAGTGCCTCACTTTCAGCAAGCAAAGTTGTGTCATCTGCATATAGCAGATTGTTGATGAGTCTTCCTCCAATCCTGATGCCACGCTTTTCTTCATATAATCCAGCTTCTCGAGTTATTTGCTCAGCATATAGATTGGATAAGTATGGGGAAAGGATACAGTCCTGACACACTCCCTTCCTGATTTTAAACCATGCAGTATCCCGTTGTTCTGTTTGAACAATACCCTCTTGGTCTACATACACGTTTCTCTTGAGCACAATTAACTGTTCTGGAATTCCCATTCTTCACAATGTTATCCATAATTTGTTATGATCCACAAAATCAAATGTTTTTGCATAGTCAATAAAATACAAATAAACATCTTTCTGGTATTCTTTGCTTTGAACCAAGATTCATTTGACATCAACAATGACATCTCTCATTCCTCGTCCTCTTCTGAATCTAGCTTGCATTTCTGGAAGCTTTCTGTCAAAGTACTGTTACAACCCTATTAGATTAGTCTTTTGGGGAACTTTTCATTTTTTTCTATTTATTTTCCTCATTTTCTAAAATGACCACTACTTTGTTTATATCAGAGAGAAAGTTATAAAACGTTGTATACCAAAAACCCCATTGTCATTTTGACTCGTGGTGACCCTATAGGGCAGAGTAGAACTGCCCCATAGGTTTTCCCAGGCTGAAATCATAACAGAAGCAAACTGCCACATCTTTCTTCCGAGGAGCAGCTAGCCTGGGTCAGAACCACTGACCTTTTGGTTGGCAGTTAAGAGCTTACCACTGTACCATCTGGGCTCCTTCGACATTGTATCCATGTTTAAAATACGTATATCGACTTAGTAGTTTCCTCCCTGAGAAGTTTTAATATCTAATTCCTTGAACAGTTTTACAACCTCACCTATATTTAAACAGTGCATAGCCAAGAAGACTTCCTGGCAGTGAGAGTGAATTGTATACGTAAGCATTATGGAGAGTGAAAGTCACACATGGCCTATTGGCTCTTTATTCTGTAATTATATGCAATGTTGCATATCCAGCTCTTTGTTTTCCCTCAGTGTATGTTTTTGTTTAAAAAGAAACCACAAGCACATGTCATTATACGAGATACTGTCAACCTTTTTTTTTAGAAAAGGAGCTGTATTTTGAAAGGCAGCTTTTGCTTGCATGCTGCAGACTTGAGTTTACTAATGTCATGGGAGCTCTGGTAGCCTATTGCCTAAGGCACTTGAATGCTAACCAGAAGGCTGGCGGTTCAAACCCACCAGCCACTCCTCAGAAGGAAGATGGGGCAATCTACTTCCGTAGTGATACTGCCTCGAAAACCCAAGGAGGGGTCGCTATGAGTTGGGTCCGACTCGACGGGACATAACAAAAACAACAACAACAACAATGTCTGGGGCAGGGGCCATATTACATCACAGAGTTAGAGGCAATGATGGGGATTTGTCTATGCCCGCATTTTCAGAACCCTGCAAACAGCAATGCATTGCATGACTGGTAAGCATGCAAACCAGCTAGCCCACAGAGTTCCTGTGTGTGTGAGGACAAGGATCAAATTACCCAATAAGCAAGGTCAGCACAGGCCTCCTTGTGCTTACTTACTAATCTGTAGTGAACAGTTTCACTTTTTTTCCCAAAGTTTCTGCTTCTAGGTATGGCTGGCACCTGTCTCTCCCAACCCCATAGCACCTTCCTACAGAATCAAAGCCTTTTTTCAAATTTCAGTCTCTGACAGGGATAGAATAGTCAGTTAGCAAGGTTAGCATGGGCTTACTTTACTTAGGTACTAATTTGGAGTGAACTACTTCACATGGGTTTTATCACATCATGAAATCATTTGAAATTGTTCACTACAGATTACTACATAAACACAAGTTAATCCGTGCATACATTGCTTATTGGTTAATTTGCCCATGAGGATAGCCTCGGAAAGAGCCTACTGTTTCCAAAATGTCCAATATGACCTTCACTCACTCAGATCTTATCTCCCACAAACACAACCACCATTGAAGCTTTGGGTCAGCAAACAGTAAGCTAACTGTCAATCTCAGAGAAAGTAGCTGAGCTTTTTGCCAAACATTTTGACCGTGATAAATTTCTGTATCTTTTTGCTACTGAACTGAAATGAAAACAATTTCCCTTACACAAATGCTTATCTGCCCTGGTCTTAATATCCATGCAAACCTCTGATTTTCATTGTCAATAAGGCAGTCATTCAATACTGTGTGTGTTGCATATGTGTGTGTATGTGGATCTGTGTGGTTGAATGTTTTACAAACATTATTGTAGTTGATCCTCACAACAGCCTCTGAACTGATAGCTATCCCATTGTACAAAAGGAAGAAAGTCAGTCTTAAGAGAGGTTCAATCATTGCCCAGTAAGACAGAGCTAGAAAAGGAAAGGTTAACAGCACAAGCCTCAGAGGTGGCCAGACATGGGTCCCAGTGCCAACAGCACCATCGACTAGCTTTTTGGTATTAAGAATATTACCCACCTCTCTGAGCCCCTCTCCACGTTGTCTCCCTTTAGCAATCTGGCGGAGGTCTGCATATGGTAATGACTTACAAGAGGCAAGGCCAGTACTGCCAGACCTCTAAGGTCCAGGCCCAGACCCAGCAGCACAGCACTTCTGTCATGTTCTATTGGTCAAAGCACCTAATGAGATGAATCCAGGTTCATGGAAAGGAAATGCAGAGATGATCTCTTGATTGAGTAGTGACATGCACAGTTAGGAATGGGAAGAATTGTTGGTGGCCATTTTTCCAGACAATCTGCC
>NW_006921616.1:15398477-15399655 GCF_000298275.1 Orycteropus afer afer | reverse complement strand
TTAGGGGCTAGAAGGAAATTTACCATCATGGGTTACTGAATTCTGGGAAACACTAGCTGCATATGTTATAGTTTTTGACACAGAGACCCATATTAAATATTCAAAAAATGATAAAAAGCCAAGAGTGGAGGTGGGATTATAAGACCAAATTCAAATATGAGTTTTATCCTTTTCCAAACTCCATAAGCCTAACCTTTGTGCTATAGTATATTTATGATTACAATAATTTCAGATGGCTTCTAAGTATTCATGGTTATGTAATTCAGCATTTTAGGTATTTAGGGTTCACACACAACACATATTTATTGACTGTCTATTATATGTCAGGCACTTTATTAGATATCGGGGATATAGTGATGAACTAGATAAAATCCCAGGACCCCTGGGGATGATATTGCATCTCCTGGCTCCCCAATCTCTTCAGTAGCCTCTTCAAGATGAGCCTACTCTCTGAGGACCGTCTTCGGGAAATCTGCTGATTTACTGCATGGAAAAGAACATAACTAGGGTTTCCACTTTAGGTTACCTGTCTTTTTTCATCAACCAAACTGTAAGCTTCTCAAGATAAGGGAAGAAGGCTGGGTGGCACAAGTGGTTTGCAACTGGCTGCTACCTTAAAGGCTGGCAGTTCAAACCCACCCAGTGGCTCTGTGTGAGAAAGGCGTGGCAAACTGCTTCTGTAAAGTCACAGCCAAAAAAACCCTGTGAATCAGTTCTACTCTGTAGCCCATGGGACAGCCAAGAATCAGGGACATATTCCATGTCAGTTAACAACAAGTGGAAAAGTAAGCAGGAGAGAGGCTCCAGGCAGGAAGCTAAGGGAAACGAACTTGTTGTCAGTTTGTTGTGCTGTGGTGGTGTGCATGTTGCTGTGCGGTTGGAGGCAGTGCCATTGGTGTTTCAAATGCCAGCAGGGTTACCCATGGTGGACAGGTTTCAGCAGAGCTTCTAGACTAAGATAGACTCAGAAGAAGGAAAAGACCATCCACTTCTCAAAGAATTGGCCGGTGAAAACCTTATGAATAGCATTGAAACACTGTTATATTGCTGGATGACTTTATGAATATCTCTGAAACATTGTCTGATACAGTGTTGGAAGGTGAGCTCCTCAGGTTGGGAGGCACTCAAGACACGACTGGAAAAGAGCTGCCTCATAAGAGTAGAGCCAACCTTAATGA
>NW_006921616.1:15395980-15396562 GCF_000298275.1 Orycteropus afer afer | reverse complement strand
GGGATATCATTGCTGATGTCAGATGGATCTTGGCTCAAAGCAAAGAATATCAGAAAGATGTTTACTTGTGTTTTATTGACTATGCAAAAGCATTTTATTGTGTGGATCACAACAAATTGTGGATAACATTGAGAAGAATGGGAATTCCAGAACACTTAATTGTACTCACAAGGAACCTGTACATAGACCAGGAGGCTGTCATTAAAACAGAACAAGGGGATACAGCATGGTTTAAAATAAAAAAGGGAGTGTTTCAGGGTTTTATCTTTTCACCATATATATTCAATCTCTACGCTGAGCAAGCAATCTGAGAAGCTGGATTATATGAAGAAGAATGTGGCATCAGGATTGGAGGAAGAATCATTAGTAATCTGCGATATGCTTTGCTTGCTGAGGGTGAGGATGACTTGAAATACTTACTGATGAAGATTGAAGAATACAGACAGCAGTGTGGATTACACCTCAATATAAAGAAAACAAAAGTCCTCACAACTGGACCAATAAGCAGCATTATGATGAATGGAGAAAAGACTGAAGTTATCAAAGATTTCATATTCTTTGGTTCTACAATCAACACCAACT
>NW_006921616.1:15387686-15395460 GCF_000298275.1 Orycteropus afer afer | reverse complement strand
AAGAAAATGGCCTATGATTTGTTCTTTAGTGCTTTGGTTTTTGCCCTTGGTAGTTTCATAATAAATTTGTTGACAAATTTTTTGGCCAAAGGAGAGAAATATTGGCCTTGACGATTTTGTCAGAAATACATTTCCAGCAGCCTCTGCCTGGCCTTCATTCATCATGTGTCCTTCAAGGAAGGTCAAAAACATGCATCAGGGCACTTACATTTCTAGTCACTCTTTACTGTGCCTCTGGTTTTTATAGCCTACAGAAGTTGGATTTATTTACATGGGTCTTGGTTGAAATTTACTTCATTCTATGTCTCCTTTCAGTAGATTCCTTCAATTTCCTCACTGTAATGCTATTCCTTCAAGCTATGCTTCAGGACAGAGCTTTCTTTGTTCTCAAGAATTCAGAAGTGTCTCACTCCAGCTGTACACACAGCCTGTACAGGAATATGTCCATCACTTTTTCAGAATGGGTGGACATGTGTGGTTTCCAAAGCGCTGTAGCACAAGGTAGGTGCAGATAAAAACTCTTGGGGAGCAGAAGGTTTTTGTTCCCTAATGCCAAGGCAGTAGCAGGACTGAACCAGAAACAACCTAAGTACAAAGAGGAGTGCACTTGCTTTGAGTAGCCAAAGTGTGGCAGCTTCGTATATGAAAGCAGCCTACTGCTCAACATTGATTGACTATTAGCATATTATAATTTAACCTCATACTGCAAAATTCTTCATGTAAATGGTTTGGAAAAATCTGTAGGCAATTATTGTTAATAACAAGCAATTTGCAGCATCCGGGGATCACAACGCCTGTTACAAATGAATAAACGTTATCACTCAAAGCTCCCTATTATGAAAGAGAGCCACAGAGAGGTTAAATGGGTTGACAAGTCCTCAGAGCCAAGTTCACAAGGCGCAGTGAGGCTACAAGAACCTGGAGGAAGCAGGAGAACTCACACGGGATGTGCCTTGTTCCTCCCTGGTCCCTGCAGTCATAGCAACCCCATTGACATGCTGTCTTCTACTCAATTCCACTCTCATGTCACCCACTCATTGGATTCTTCTCAGTGCTCATTCACCTCAGAAGAGCTGAGCAAAAAGAGTCGCAGGCATTACATGGGTCTATGGAAATAGTGGGATCTGAACACCTGCATGAGCATGATAGGCATAGGGGAAATGACAGCACCCACATAGTCCCCCACTACCAGATTATTTTAATCAGTTGTGACTTGTTTTTCCTCACCTGGGTTCAAATGATTCCTCATTCTTTTCCCTTACTCTCCCTGTCAATAAATCTCTTCTGTAACTAGTCCCAAGCTAGAGAAACAAAGGTCCCTGGGTGGTACAGCCTTCGCTCGGCTCCTAACCTAAGGGTGGTTGATTCGAACTGAACCAGTGGTACCATGGAAGAACCAGGCATGGTGAATGGCTTCTGTAAAGATTACAGCCAGCCTGACTCCGCAGCCTATGGAGTCTCTCCAAATGAATACATAAGCTAACAAATGCCACAACCAAGTTAGAGAAACAGAGTGTATGAAGGGTACCTTTAATTCCAGAGAACCAAAGGAGTTTCCAGTTACCTTGCCGAGAAAATGAAGCAATCCTGCAGGTCGGGAACATCTATGGAAGATGCATGAGGGCTATGGGACCTAAGGAATCCCCTGGTTGTGGTTGTTGCTGTTGCGTGCCATCAAGTCGGCCCCGACTCATAGCGACCCCTCCTTGGGTTTCCAAGGCAATATCACTACGGAAGTAGATTGCCCCATCTTCCTTCTGAGGAGTGGCTGGTGGGTTTGAACTGCCAGCCTTCTGGTTAGCAGTTAAGTGCCTTAGGCACTACGCTACCAGAGCTACGGAAGTAGATTGCCCCATCTTCCTTCTGAGGAGTGGCTGGTGGGTTTGAACTGCCAGCCTTCTGGTTAGCAGTTAAGTGCCTTAGGCACTACACCACCAGAGTTCCCAAGGAATCCCCTGGGGGATCGTTTAAAGACTGACACAATTAACGGTTACAGAAGTTACATAAAGAATGCTGTGTGTGTTTAGTTGAAGAAAAGGCTACAGATAATTGTGTGAGTTCTTTCTCCACTTTGCACAAAGGGACTCTTCGGATAACAGCTCTGGTTGTCCTCAGGAGTCATCCTCAAGTTGCAGGGGTGTGGCACCATTCTTCAAAAAGCTCCCCCAAGGCACTTGCAGAAGAGCCTTTGCTGTGAAATGCTGTGGCCTCACTAGGCTTAGCTGGGAGGCCTTCACATGGGATGTCTCTGCTCTCCCTGCTTGCCCTTGTGCCAATTCTTTTTGCCATGACACCATGTAACCTACATTAAAGAAAACCTTTGGAAGCCATATATGTAGTTAGTTGATCAGATCATTCTCAAGTACACTTCTGTCCATGAAGCTTTCGTTGACAACTCAGCCAAGCCAACACAATCCAAGGCAGCTCAACCCAACCCAATGCTAGGTTTTGAAATTAAGCAAACAAATAGGAAATTGTTTCACTGCCCAAGAGCTCGAAACATTTTCCTTCTATAAATATCTACAATACATAACATGTATACTATACACATGGCTTTTAAATATATACTGTCTTCTATTTCTATTTAACTTTTCAAGGGAGTCTTATCTTGTGGCCCAAACTCTGTTATAAGTTTTTCAAAGACTATAAATTTGTACTTTGTGTCCTCCAAAACACACAGCACAATTCAGGACTCATGGTAATTGTCATCCTATAAACATTTTAAGTTAATCAATAAAAAGGTATTAATTGCACAAGGAATATATTAAGCTCATGACCTTTCTCTCTAGAACTTAACATTAGTGGTTCCTATCAAAAGGACAAATGTGATATCCACAAGAGATTATAATTTTACAACTATGTACATGAGATTGGAAATTATAGTTATATGATAGGTTTGGAATTTAGCTTAGAATTTCAGTGTTTTCTTTTAATCGTTCCTTATCACTCAAGTTATATGAAATCTTTGTATGACCAACAAGAAGTCATAGAAGTTTGATCATATAAAAATCACCATCGTTATATAAAGGAGCTTGATCAGTATACCATTTTCAAAAGTGTTCTTTGAGATTTTAATAACTTACCACTAGGAGAAATGAAGGCTAAAAAGAAGTCTTTCCATCACAGCACATGTCTGAGTCTTTGTTTGGCTAAGATGCACTGTGAATCTTGATGAGGAATGCACTGGCTAAAACATTTCCCAACTACATTAGAAAATGGGGCTCATCTTTAAAATAGTTTTTAGAACTGGGGTTCCACAAAATGTAAATTGGGAATGCTAATCTATAAGGTCTATAAGATACTGTACCCGTTCTTCAAAGAATATCCAGACCTCAACTCAATCTTTGCCAATTTGAGTATCTTTAGAAAACACATGCAAGTAGAAATTTGCAATAACTTTCAACTCTACATCGATAAAGAAACCACTTAATCTTCTTGTCCCGGGCTGATATGTGACTTCGTTATTCTCTAAGCACTCTCTTGAGCCATCACTCTGATCTAACTCTGAGGAGTGAGGCATGATCAGCACACTTTCTTGCACCTGTAATTCCAGAGTAACTAGCCATGGAAGCCTGCATTTACCATTCATGGGATGTTGATTATTATTATTATTGGGATTATTTAATTGGATGAGTTCCTCTGATATAAGAAAACATATATAGACACCAAGGCCAAGGTCTTGCGTATACCATCCTCAAACATAATTGTGTACAACAGAGTAAGAGCAACGACAAATATAGGGAAAACCCTGATGCTGATGACGTCCCTAAAGACAGATGCTTATTTTCAAGTTTGTGCTGCTTTTGTTACCAGCTTGCTGTTTATCATGCCAAAGTCCCTGTATTTGTTGGAGAATTGACATCAAAGCAAAACATCTGAAAGTGCTCTCTTGCTTTTAACAACTTTCTTAATTAAACCTAAGGGTTCCTTCTTTTTCAAATTGAAGATATACGAACTCACCCAAAATACCGTGAGCACCTGAGTTATAGGAGCCTCAAACCACATACCCTGACATTGATCATTTTAAAATCTAAATGCACCCAAACTTGAACTAACTATAAAGGCTCACTCCCCCGGCCTCTCACCAATCAGACTACACTTGTTCCAGTCCACCACTAATGGATCACACACTAGCCACATAGAAAAGGGCAATTGGCTGCAGCTTTTCCTAATGACTTCCAGAACTCAATTTGGGACTCACAACAAGTATGTGTCTAAGTTGTGATTGGGAGATGATTGTGCCTCTTAATTATTATTTATTTTTAGCATAGACTGTTTCAAAAGGAATGTTTTCTGAGATTGCTACTGAAAGTGTGGTTCTCAGGCCAGCAGCATCAACAGAAAGTAGGAATTTGTTAGCAATGAAAAATTCAGACTCCACCTTAACATGTGGAATCAGTCTCCATTTCAACAAGCTCCCTGGGTTATTTGGGTGCCTCCTAAAGTTTGAGAAGCACTGAAATCAGGGAGACCTTTGGTCAAATTTCCCTTTGTAAGCTTGAAACCTGCTCACACTCATTGTGCAATTAACACACTTGGCAGCACAACAGTTAAGCACTTGACTGCTAACCAAAAGGTTGGCAATTCAATACTACCCAGTGCCTCCATGGGAGAAACACTTGGCAATCTGCTCCTGTAAAGATTAAAGCTTAGAAAACACCGTGAGGCAGTTCTACTCTGTCACATGGGATCACTATGATTAAAATTGGCTAGACAGCACTCAACAACAGCAGAAATAAAATATAACGAACAAACTGTAGAATTGTATTAAATGATTCTAAGAGATTCAAACATTTTTCGGAAGATAAATATTCGATGCTACAATAGATCATGAACTGATTTGAAGGTTCCTGAGAAAGCCTTCCTATCCAAAATTATGCTTACTTATTTTTATATTGCTACCAAACTATAGAGGGGCCTGTTGACCTTGTGTTACATAAAGTAACGAACTTATGATAGGCTTTCTTGAAAGCCAACCATGTCTTCCTTAGAGAGATAATGAAAAGGGTCAGAAAAACATCTCTGTTTAAAGCAGCTTCCAATGTGTCTGCCTCCCCATCAAATGGATTGAATTTTTGGATTAAAAAAAAAAAAAATTCCAAGGTTAGAGGCATGGGTCTTATCGACGTGATATTTAAAAATCTGGAACTAGAGAATACAAGCCAAGGAGGGAAATGCTTTAGTTTCCATGTTGGTGTGATGGTTCTGCTTCACTGCTGATATTTAAGTCCTGACGTTAGGCCTAGCCCAGAGAAAAGAGTCATCTGATTTGAGAAAGTACGAAAAGAGCTAAAGGGAATGAAGGATAACTCTAAAGAAAAGCTTTCCATTTTTCACAAACTTCGGATACTGTGTGTTCAATTATGCTTGCTCCCTTTCAAATTAGTCACTTTAAAGGGCCCACACACCTTTATTATAGTCTTGCTACCCTCACCAGAAACACTTCTTTCTAATGCATCTTTGAAAATTATCCTCAAGGTGACCTTAGGTGACTCAGAAAGCTGAGTAGTGTTGGTGTTTTGCCTAAAAAATGCAGCCATGCCATTAGGGTGCCAAGAAACTCCCCTCTTCCAAGGGTCAAGGCTTAGGTCAAATTTGAGGGGCAGAGTCCAGTATTTGGAGTCAGGGAAAGCACAGACATCCTGGGAGCTACAGCTCCCATGACAGAGCCTCGTGACTACCAGCAGTTGTTGTTAGGTGCCATGGAGTCATCTCCGATGCATAGTGACCCTATGCACAGCAGAACGAGACACTGCCCGGTCTTGTGCCAGCCTCCCGATCTGCTATACCTGAGCCCATCGTTGCAGCCACTGTGTCTGTCCATCTCATTGAGGGCCTTCCCCTTCTTCGCTGACCCTCCACTTTACCGAGCTGTTTATGAATAGCCCTGAAACCAGCTGAGAGAGACTAGGAAACTCTATGGAGCAGTTCTACTCTGTCCTACAGGGTCTCTGTGAGTGGGAATGAACTGGACAGCACACAACAACAGCTACACAAGGAATGTTAAACATGTTTATTAACCATTTATCCAACAGATATTTATGCCTCGGAGGACACCGCAATGGGGAAAAGCCCTATGCCAGATAATGTTATAAAATGATGCTAGCATTAATTTACTAGGCTCCTACTGTGTAGATGGGTCTGAAAAGGCTCTTTGTCCACATCATCTTATTGACTTTGCATGAAAGGTTTATGACAGAGATATTGATTATCTTCCAGTTGAGAAAATTGAGGTTTTAGAGGTTCGATTACTAACGTTTACAAAAATGAGTGAGTGGCAGAGATGGAATTTGAATGCAGTTGCTTTCAAAGTCTTGAGGACTTAACCCCTGGGATCATCCAGTAGAGTAGGAATGAAACATGACTGAAGAATTTTTTTCCAGGTGCTGTCAAATTGATTCTGACTCATGGCAACCCCATGTGTATTAAGTAGAACTATGCTGCATCGAGTTTTCAAGGCAGAAGCAGATCACTGGACTTTCTTCTAAAGTGCCCTTGGGTGGACTCAAACCCCCAACCTTTCAGTTCGCAGCTGAGCACTAACTGACCATTGGCACCACCCAAATGGGATCACAAAGGCCACATCAAAGACACAAACACTTTCTGGAAGGATCTGACAGCACAAGGGTGTTGGAGAAAGAACAAGCATATCCACTTTTAGCTGAGGGACTATCAGTGAGGTCTTCCTGGAGAAAGAGATGGCAGAGATGGATGGAAAGAGCTTTCTAGGTAGAGAAAAGATATACAGATTAATAATAAGGATACTCGCTGGAGGCTTTTATAAGAAATTGCTTATACTTTCAGCGCTCAAATAATTGCCCCAGCTTTTATTCTAATTAGCTTTCTCCCCTGTGAGGAAAGGAATAAGGTACTAATTTTGGTCTCTCATTTGCAGAAGATGAAAATGGCACTTGGAGGGCTTTAAGAAACCTTTCCAGATCACCCAGAACAAAACCAACAAGAAGTTTGAACCTGGGACGCTGTGTTGGCCCATGGTCTTCTCACAAAATCAGTCACTTATTTAATCACAGGCCTAACAATGGCTCACAGTGCACCCTACAAAACTAGTCACACCTTAACCAATCCACGCACATCTTTCTTCTTCCTTTTCACAGAGAGCTTTCTCAGGGAGACTGTGGGGACATGTTTAGTTTTTGAAAATGAAGTGGAAAGCTCATTTTTCTACAGTTCTTCAAGTACAAGTGAAAATCAAAATACTACTGCTTGCAAAGGTTTATTTTAAGTTATTTAGGGTTATTTCATTGGTTCATCTCCTCTGGAGACTTGCTGCTGGTGATTGATGTCTGTAAATGTGGAGGGCAGGCAAAGATAGGGCAATGATCATTTAATTCCACTGGGCCATTTACCTACTCAGCCAGGACAAGCGGAAATGTATGCCAGGGCTGTGGAAATGAGTAAAGTCTTCATCCACTTTCTTGCCTCTGAATCTTCTTAGCATGCAAGCTAACCCTTCACAGTGTGGGGCTGAGACCCCCTAAACGGTTATTCATGAGGTTGTATGGTAGCAGAGTTTTCCACTTGTCTTCCTCACCTTCCTCACTAGCAGAATTTCTTTTTTTTCTGATCAGATTGCCACCTACACAAAAGGATTGGATTTCCTAGCCTTGTTTGTGACCAGTTGAGTCAGGTGGTTAACTTCTGGCCACTAAGATAGAGACAGGAGTTGTATATACCACTTCCAGGGAGAATCATTAGAGGAAGACATACCCTTCTCCCTCTCCTCTACTTCTCCTATTTACTGGCTGAATGTAAA
>NW_006921616.1:15371786-15387271 GCF_000298275.1 Orycteropus afer afer | reverse complement strand
CCAAGGTGGTAAATCTCACAGAAGTAGATTGCCCAATCTTCCTTCTATGGTGTATCTGGTGGGTTTGAACCACCAGCCTTCTAGTTAGCAGTCAAATACCTTAGGCAGTATGCCACCAGAGCTCCTTGGTTTCCCTAAATAGTTGCTCTGGTGGTAGTGCCTAAGGCATCTGACTGCTAACCAGAAGACTGGCAGTTCAAACCTACCAGCCACTCCCCAGAAGGAAGGTTGGGCAATCTACTTCTGTAGTGATATCACCTCAGAAGGGGTCACTATGAGTCAGAACTGACTCAAGAGCAGTGGGTAGTAAATTAATTATTAGTTAGATCACTGAATTGGCTATTAATCAAGAACTGTATTTTGACATTTCTTGCTGTAGTGGTCTTAAACTCATATTTAAAGCATTAATGCCCATTCAGTTTCTGTGGACAGGCAGTCCCTGGATTATGAACAAGATCTGTTTCTAAGTGTCTTTCATTCAAATGTGTAGGTAATGGAATGGGTGCATATGGTTCTTACTTAGCCTTACTTTAGTGTAAGAAAAGGCTCAAAAACTTTTCAATGATTTAAAAGCTGCACATGCAGCAAGTGAAGGTGATTGTGATGAAGAATTTGTTGTGAGTAGAGGTTGGTTCAATCATTTCAAAATGAGGACAAATTTACATAACATTACAAGACAAGTAAGAGTTGTCCATAAGTCAGATAGTCAGATGTTCATAACCTGGAGAATCTGGACTTTCATGTATTAAACCTCATTTTCTTTTTCAACTACATTAAGAGTTTCTTCCATTGTTGAGTTTCAATTATGAGTTTTAGATATTCAAGTCTCAATGATAACTGACCCAATTACAATGAAGTCCATTCCTACTCATGGAGACCGCATGTGTGTCAGAGCAAAACTATGCTTCACAGTGTTTTTCCATAGCTGGTTTTCCTGGATTAAATACCAAGTCTTTCTTCTGAGGCACCTCTGGGGGGACTTGATCCTCCAACCTTCTGGTTATCAGCCCAGGGCATTAACCATTTGCACCACTCATGGACTCCAGTGATAATTTAAAGATGCATTTAACACATTGCATTAAAATTTGAAATGTGCTTTCTCATTAGCTAAGGTCTATACATCTGTATACAGAGAGTTCCTGAAAAACAAGAGAGCAAACTAGATAAACAAGTTAAGACTTCTTTAAAATCCCCAACTTGTTATAAGGGGAGTTGCTTCCCCTCACCATATCTTAGTTTCCTTGTCTGGAAGATGAAAATATGATAGAATATAAGACACTACAAAAAAAAAATTAGAAATAGATATAATTATTAGTCTCATTTACAGATTAGAAAACTGAGTCCCAGAGAAAGTACCTACATTGTTCACTGTCACAGAATTAATAAGAGGGGGCAGCAGGATTTGAGTGCTGGAGCCAGCAATCTCAGCAAGTAATGCCTCCCTGAAGATGCAATAATAATGACACAAATCAACTCCTACACAATTTTCTCTATAATCTACTGTCTCTGCCATTCATTTGGCATTGACTTTAAGTTATCTTTCCCTAGGTGGTATAAAAAGTTAAAGTGATTGGTTGCTAAACAAAAGACTGGAAGTTCAAATCTACCCAGAAGCACCTTTGAAGATCTGTCAAACTACTTCTAAAAACTCAGCCCTTGAAACCCTGTGGAGCACATTTCTACTCTGACACACAGGTGGTTGCTGTGGATAAGAACTGCCTCAACGGCAACTGATTATAAGTTAGCTTGTGTCTTTTTTTTTTTTTCACCTTTATAGGCTATTCCTCCAAATCTAATGAAAATATCTTGAGGAGAAGAACTCTAATGCACGTTTATCACCTAAGCACCTTTCAAACAGTCAAAGCTATTGTTGATATTGATGATTTTCTTGTGTTAGAGAGCATTGCAAATTGCAGATAACAAAAGGAGTATCGATGCTAATGGTATTTCCTATCACAATGCAGGGAGCTCTGGTAGCATAGTGGCTAAAGCACTTGACTGCTAACCAGAAGGCTGTCGGTTCAAACCCACCAGCCACTCCTCGGAAGGAAGGTTGGGCAATCCTACTTCTGTAGTGATACTGCCTCGGAAACCCAAGGAGGGGTCACTATGAGTCGGGGCCGACTCGACGGCACATAACAACAACAACAACATCACAATGCAGACCTTCTTAGAATAAGTGGAATGTGACATAAGTAATGAAGGGCTCAAATATAAAACCTAGAAGCCTAAATTTGCCTGGATAGTCTAAAGATTAATGTAATGATTCCTATAATCATCAAGACAAAAGCATTCCATTTATTGTTTACTCTTCAGTTTTAATAAGTAGTGGTTGATTCTGCACCTTAAAGGAATTCATTATTTTTGGCATGAGGAGCTCTGGTAGTGTAGTGCCTAACGCACTTGACTGCTAACCAGAAGGCTGGTAGTTCAAACCCACCAGCCACTCCTTGGAAGGAAGGTTGGGCAATCTACTTCCATGGTGATACCACCTCAGAAACCCAAGGAGGGGTCGCTATGAGTTGGGGCCAACTCAACGGCACATAACAACAACAACAAAACTGAAGGGAAATTGCTTAAATCCAAGAATCAAGAAATGAATTCCCAGTCTGAGGCACAGGATACTTACCTGAGAATTATTTGGGGACTCTTTAGATGTCATATATTAGTGACTTCAATGAGGAATATATGACTACTTATGAATGATTTGAACTATGATGTTGGTAAAGAATATTGAATATACCATGACTGCTAGAAGTACAAACAAGTCTCTCTTGTAAGCAGTGCAGCCAGGATGCTCCTCAGAAACAAGAATGGTTACACTTTGTCTCACATACTTTGCACAGGAGGAACCAGTCCCTGGAGAAGGGCATCATACTTGGTAAAGTAGATCCAGAAAAAAACCAAACTCACTGCCATCAAGTCAGACCCGACTCATAGCGACCACTCCTTGGGTTTCCGAGGTGGTATCACTATGGAAGTAGATTGGCTTACCTTCCTTCCGAGGAGTGGCTGGTGTGTTTGAACCACCAGCCTTCTGGTTAGCAGTCAAATGCCTTAGGCACTATGCTACCAGCCAGTGAAAAAGAGGAAGACCCTTAACAAGATGGATTGACATAATGGCTGTGATAGGCTCAAACATAGCGACAATTGTGAGGATAGTTCAGAACGGAGTGGTGGTTCGTTCTGTAGCACATAAGTCGAACTGATTCAACAGCACCCAATGACAGCAAGAAAAGAATGATTAGCAAAATGGCATTAGTCATTTGCAGTCTCTAGTAACATCAACTTAGCAGAAAAATTAATATTTTAATAATATGACTGTTAAGATCTAGCAGTGACTTATCACTAAAAGTATACAATTTTAGGAGCAAAAGAGCCCATGTGTCAAATCCAAATAAGGGAACATATACATTAGGAAGTCATAATTTATATTCATAAAATAGTATTCACTATTTAAAGGATAAACTAGACATTTCTTTTTTAAAAAAAATATGTACTTTAACAGCTAAAATTTACAAAATGAAAATTGTATTGAAGTCAGCTCCATTTTCAACTGAAGATCAGAATAGAGTAATCACAGTGGTGCCTCACAGTTGGATAGGACTTTCACTCCTATCTCATTGAATTCTCATATAAACCCTGACAGAGCAAGCATTATTATCCACATTTTACAGAATAAGAAGCAGAGGATAAGAGGTAAAGTGGCTTTCCCAGGATCTCATAGATAGTAAGTAGCACACCCATTTTTTCTGGTCCAAATACACTGGTCTTCCAAAGGCAACATGCTGCAGAGTCGCCAAGATCTTAGTATAGGTCAATGGCAGAATTCAAGTCCAATCTGATTTTCACTAAATTTTCCAGGATTAGGTAAAATAAAAAATGCCTGTAATTAGCACATAAATATGAATATGTTGAGTTGAAACACCTTTTCCCCAGCCAAAAAAAGGAAGGAAAGAAAGAAGAGACGCGTGAGAATCTACTCATGATTCTAATGATTCTATTTACAACGCGTGTGCATTATCTATGGTCAGGCACCAAGTCGACATCTACCTCCCAATGAACAAGTGAAAGAATTTGCATTTGTTTGAACAAAATAGAGTCAATAAAACTTGATTTTCTCCCGATCAAAAGAGTGAGCCAGAACTGTCAAAAATTTTCTTTCTACAAATACTAAATGCACACACAGTCCCTTTCATCCCTTCCCCCAACAGTTCTTTCCTAGAATGAAATCTTGAGTATGGATCTCAGGGACATCCAATGACTGGTTATGTAGATTTCTCCCAGATGACGTAGGCCCAGGTGCAGAATAAACTAATGCTTATCCTAATGTGTTCCCTTTTTAATAATAAAAAAAGTTATAATCACTTTTTAAATAAGTTTTTCCCCATTTGGATAAGCACAGTCCAGAAGTGTGGCTCTCTATGGTCCAAAGAGTACAGTTCCTGCCTATTAACAATCGACCCCCATAGTTTACTAATCACACACTCATCTTGGTTTGGTAGATTAATATTGGCACTCAACTCACTTATATAAACTATTTATTATTAGTTTTTCAAATTAGCAGTTGATAGGCATTCAACATAACTTATTTTGAGGTGCAAGGTCTTTGTATATGACTAATTAAAGATTCATCTGTTTAAAAGTTGCAAGAATTAGGATTGTGAAAAAAATAACATTTTTTTGCCTCAAAATTGCTATACTTATACATATAAAGTTTCCATATAATGTGATGAAATAATTATTGTAATTAGCATCTTAATTTGAATTTAGATGATTTTTTTTTTCTTTTTAGAAATCTAAATTAATTCCCTGGGAAACTGATGAGAATTTTTCAAAGTAGAAATAAATGCCTGTAATAAATCAAGAGATAAGGGAACAGGCAGAGATTATTCTGCAATTAAAGTTTACTAAATTAATTCCACTTAAACTCCTTGGAGTTTAATGTGAAAAACTAGGAAGTGCATCTTCTTGGGTTAAAAAATTCACACACTGAAAATTTAAAGGCAAAGAAGGGAAAAGAACCACGTAATCAATATTTCCCTAAACACTAAACAGAAAATAAATGTTAATATTGCTCTCACAGTTTGATATTAAAAATATAAATAAGAAGCACTAAACTTGAGTAAATTAAATGGAAGCCTGGACAGGTGATTGGAAGTTGAACGCGAATATTTGTTTTACCCCAAATGAATGTAAATTTCATTAGTTGACAATTAAAAGGAAATTATACAGACATTACAATTACTGCCAATGGCATAAATTATGATGCTGTATGGCAAAACAATTTAGGAACTCACATTGCTGTTACTATTGTCAAACTGGTTACCAGGAAACCTAGGATAAATAATATACTCTGTGACTATGGAAATGAGGCCTTGATGTGTTGCTAGGCTGTTAAAGCTAATGTCATTGTATAAAACAATAATGTTAAACATTATTAGTTTTTTAATTATGTCAGTTAATTAGAATTGTTCCTGTTAATTGCCTATGATTCATCTTCAAATGAAAAATGTTCAAGTAAGAGCTTTGGGTTTTTTCGCCCAACACACAGACTAAAATAAGGGCTGAGTTTTGTACAACTGAATTTTCCAAAAACCATTAGCCTGGACAACAGCAATAATTGTGGTCAAATTTATCTATAATAAAGGTAATTTAAAAATATATAAAAATATATGTTCCTTAATGGAAGGTACTTAACTATAGAAAGCCATTATTTTACTACTGTGGACTCTAAGATTGACTCTTGGTTTCCAGATGTTGGTTTTATGTTGAATATTTTTACAACAAATCAGAAGCAAATGTGATAAGGATGAATGGAAGACCGGCTTTTGCATATCCTACAAATTCCAAAACACTGAAACTCTTTCTAAGAACCCTCAACATCTTCTGTTTTACATTTTATTACCTCAGGAAATATTTAGATTTCTTAATTATTCATATACTATTCAATGCTTATTGGTGCCTTTGAATAAGCAAAGACTATGCTAAACACTGTACACAGTGGTGGGAAAATACTATCATGACTCTATTCTTGTGAAGGTCTACATTTCAAACCACAAAGACGCCAACCAGTATACTGTTTACCATCATTGAAAACATCAAAACTTCAAACCATGACATAGCTTCATGGCCAGACTACCAACAAACCAAATCTAAACCCCTCAATTTTTCCATGTAGACTAAGAGCAGGAATGCATGTTTATGAAGTTTTCCCAGTACTGCATTCTTGTGCCTAGAACATTAGTTAATAAAAGATACTCATTTAACATTTGTTGGTGGGATGTAATTAACTATTACTGAAAATAGAAACAAAGAAAAACACGCCTCTCAAGATAGATTTTGTTCCACTGATGTTCAGCGCTCACAACATAATATTGCAGAGGGAAAAATCATTTTTAAAATATAGGTTAAGTTTTTAGTGACCATACTTCATAATTTGTTGTTGTTACGTGGCATCTAGTCTGTTGCAACTTACAGCGACTCTTTGTACAACAGAACAAAACACTGCCCCATTCCGCACCATCTTTGCAAGCGTTGCTGTTTGAGCCCAGTTCTGCAGCCACTGTGTCAATCCATCTCATTGAGGGGCTTCCTCTTTTTTTTGCTGATCCTCTACTTTACCAAACATGATGTCCATCTCTAGGGACTGGTCCCACCGGATAACACGTCCAAAGTACATGAGACGAAGTCTCACCATCCTTGCTTCTAAGGAGCATTCTGGCTGTACTGCTCAGACAGATTTGTTTGTTTTTCTGGCAGTCCATAGCACACTCAATATTCTTTGCTAACACCATAATTGAAAGGCATCAATTCTTCTTTTTTCTTCTTTATCTATTGGCCACATACTCAGAAGACCATTGATAATACCATATCCTCGGTCAGGTACACTTTAGTCCTCAAAATGACATCTTTGCTTTTCAACACTTTAAAGAAGTCTTTTGCAGCAGATCTGCCCAATGTACTACTTTGTTTGACTGTTGCTTCTGTGGGTATTGATGGTGGAAACAAATAAAATTAAATCCTTGACAACTTCAACATTTTATCCCTTTTTCATAATGTTGCTTATTGGTCCAGTTGTGAGGATTTGTGGTTTCCTTATGTTGAGGTGTAATATGTTCTAAAGGCTGTAGTCTTTGATCTTCATCAGTCAATCCCTCAAGACCTCTTAGCTTTCAGCAAGCAAGTTTGTGTCATCTGCAGATTGCAAATTGTTCATGAGTCTTCTTCCAGTCCTGATGTCATGATCGTTTTCATATAATCCAGTGTCTTGGATTCTTTGCTCGGCACACAGATTGAATAAACATGCTGAAAGTATAAAACCCTGATATACACCTTTTCTGATTTAAAACCACAAAATAGTCTTTGTTCTGTCTGAATGATTGCCTCTTTCTTGATCTATGTACAAGTTCCACATAAGCATAATTCTGGAATTTCCATTCTTTGCAATGTTATCCATAATTTGTTACTATCCACACAGTCACATGTTTTTACATAGTCAATAAAACACAGGTAAACATCTTTCTGATATTCTTGGCTTTCAGCCAAAATTAATCTGAAATCAGCAATGATATCCCTCATTCTACATCTTTCTCTGAATCCAGCTTAAATTCCTGGTGGTTCTCTTTTGATGTACTGCTGCAGCTGTTTTTTGTGTTATCCTCAGCAAAATTTTGCTTGCATATAATTTTAATAATATTTGGTAATTTCCACATTCTGTTGGATCACATTTCTTTGGAATGGTCACAAATATGGTTCTCTTCCAATTGGTTGGCCATGTAGCTGTCTTCCAAATTTCTTGGCCTAGATGAGTGAGTGCTTTCAATATTGCATCCATTTCTTGAAACATCTCACTTAATATTGTATCAATTCCTGGAGACTTGTTTTTTGCCAATGCCCTCCCTCAGTGCAACTTAAATTTCTTCCTTCAGTACCATGAGTTGTTGATCGTATGCTATCTCCTGCCATAGTTTAACACCAACCAATTCCTTCTGGTACAGTGACTCTGTATTCCTTCCATCGTTTTTTGGTGCTTTCTGCATTGTTTAACATTTTTCCAATAGAATTCTATTTTTCAATATTGCAACTTGAGGCTTGAGGGTGTTTTCCCCCAGTTATTTCAGCTTAAGATATGCCAAGCATATTTTCACTTTTGGTTTTCTAACTCCATGTTTTTGCCAATTCATAATAATGCTTTATCTTCTTGAACTACTCCTTGAAATCTGTTAAATTCTTTTCCTTCACCGTTTCTTATATTCATTTTAGCTACTCTACGTTCAAGAGCAAGTTTCAGAGTCTCTTTGACATCCATTTTGGTCTTTTCTTTCTTTCATTTCTTTTTAATGACCTTTTGCTTGCTTCATGTACGATGTCCTTGATGTCATCCCATAACTCATCTGGTCTTCAGTTATTTGTGTCCAATGCATCACATCTATTCTTCAGATGGTCTTTAAATTCAGGTCAGATACACTCAAGGTCATATTTTGGTGCTCATAGACTTGTTTAGATTTTCTTCAGCTTCAATTTGAACTTGCATATGAACAATTAATGATCTGTTCTGTAGTCAACCACTGGCCTTGTTCTGACTGATGATATCGAGCTGCTCCATCATCTCTTTCCACTGATTTAGTCAATTTAATTCCTGTTTTTTCCATACAGTGAGGTCATGTGTATAGTCAACAGATGTATTTGCAACAAATCTGTCATTGTTTCTGCAAAGTTCTATCATGTCATTTCCAATGTCATTTTTATAAGGAAGGCCATATTTTCCAGTTACTGATCCTCCTTTTTTACTTCCAACTTCTGTATTCCAATCAGCAGTAATTATTAATGCATCTTGATTGCAAGTCTGGTTAATTACAGAGTGCAGAAGTTGGTACAAATTTTCATTTTCTTCATCTTTGACACTAGTGGTTGTTGTGTGAATTTGAATAATAGTCATATTATTTGGTCTTCCTTGTTATATGGATATTATATGGATATTATCCTATCACAGATAGTGTTGTACTTTAGGATAGATCTTGAAATGTTCTTTTTGATGATGAATATGATGTCATTCTTCTTTAATTGTAATTCCCATATAGTAAACTATATGTTTGTTTAATTCAAAATGGGCAATATCAGTCCATTTCAGCTCACTAATGCTAGGATTTCTCTTTTTGTGTGTTCCATTTCATTTTTGACAACTTCTAATTTTCCAAGATTAATATTTTGTACATTCCATGTCCAGATTATTAATGGATGCTTGCAGCTTTTCTTGGGCTGGGTTCTCCAGAGAAGCAAAACCAGTGAAATGGCTCGTAGGGCTATAGAGGCCGCAAGTCCCAAGCCTATGGGTCAGACATCATGCTGGAGGCTTCTCCTGATTCATGTAGGTGCAGGAACTGATGAACCCAACATTGGCAGGTCAGATGGCAGGCCACTGGCTCAAGTCCAAAGAAACAGAGGTCCAATGATGCCAAGCCAGATGCAGGATCCACATATAGCAAAAATCTAGAGAGTTTTGCCAAAAGAACAAAAAAACAAACTCACTGCCATCGAGTCATTTCCAACTCATAGTGACCCCCATTGGGTTTCTGAGGCTATAAATCTTTACAGAAGTAGATCGCCCCATCTTCCTTCCATGGAGCAGCTGGTGGGTTTGAACCACTGACCTTCTAGTTGGCAGTCAAGTGCCATATGCATTATGCCACCAGAGAGTTTTGCCAGAATGTCTATATATGTATATATGGGATGCAGGCCACATCCTGAGGAAATTCCTGTTCAACTGATGGCTGCTCATAGCAGATCTCATCATGAACATGATTATATCATATTAGATTTCATCATGGGGGATGACTACATCATTATATAAGTGCCTAAATACATCCTAGGAGCTCTGGTAGCATAGTAGCTAAAGCACTTGACTTCTAACCAGACGGCTGGCGGTTCAAACCCACCAGCCACTCCTCGGAAGGAAGGTTGGGCAATCCTACTTCCGTAGTGATACTGCCTTGGAAACCCAAGGAGGGGTCACTATGAGTCGGGGTTAACTCGATGGCACATAACAACAACAACAAAATACATCCTAATTGTCAAACTCTGAGAATCATGGCCCAGCAAAGTTGACACACAACCTTTACATGACACAGCCCTCTCTTCTCATTTTGAGTAGTGTCACATAAGCAAACAAAGGTCCTGAAAACTTTACTGTACCCACATCATTAAGATTGACTTTACTTTGTGGGGGGAGCTCTTCCCCAGTCATATTTTTAGTACCTTCCTTATAGGACATTTGGAAGCCTGTTAATATTACTCTAACAGTTTGATATTAAATATATAAATAACAGGCACCAAACTTGAGTAAATTAAATGGAAGCCTGGACAGGTGATTGGAAGTTGATGATGATGTTTTCAAACTCTTAATAAATATTTCAAATAAATTAAACATTTGAAGATGGCCCTCCTTACTGCCAGGTTTTAGATAAGCAAACCAGTTCTTTCAAATATTTCTCCTATACCATGATATTAAGTGCCCTCTTCTTTATGGTCTCTCCTCTTTAAACTCACTCCAATTTGTCTATGAAATGCATTATGCAGAAATGAATAAAAATCTCAATGGGAAGAACCAAAGCCAAACCAAACCCATTGTCATCGAGTTGACTCTAACTCATAGTGACCCTGTAGAACAGAGTAGATCTGCCCCATATGGTTTCCAAGGCAGTGATCTTTATGGAAGCAGATGCCTCATCTTTTTTCCCACAGAGCATCTTGCAGGTTCAAACCACCAAACTTTTGGTTAGCAGTCAAATGCCTTAACCACCGCACTATCAGAGCTCCTTATGGGAGTCAAATGCCTTAACCACCTCACTATCAGAGCTCCTTGATGGGAAAAACAGAATAAGAATAGGACTATTACCTCTTTCCTCATAGCTATTATTCTTCTAATCCTAAAATCTCCTCTGCCTTTTGGGCAGAAACATTCCACTCTTGATTCATATTTCACTTTCAACTTAAAAAAAAAAAAATTTATCTTCTTCACAGTTGGTGGTTATGGATTCACAATTCCATTATTGATTATCCATGTCTCCCACCATCTCCCATTCTGTATTCTGCATATTTAGAAGGTAGTTGTGACCAAGTAAGGAGCTCTGGTGACATAGTGGTTGAAGTATTTAGCTGTCAACCAAAAAGTTTGTGGTTTGAACCCACTGCCACTCCATGGAAGAAAGATGAGGTAGTCTACTTCTATACAGATTTACAGCCTTGGAGACTCAATAGGGCAGTTCTACTCAAAGAATCGACTTGGTGGGTTTGGTTTGTGGTTTGTGACTCAAGTATAGGATTTAACATTTATACTTCTGAGGCTTCTTCTAATTAAATGTAGCCATAGAGTTAGAGATTACTTCACCAAATTCCCTAATTTTATAGATGCAAAAACAACCACCCAAAAAGGTAAGTGGACTTTCCCAGGTCCCATAATAGGCAATTCCAACCAGGATTCCTAAGCAAGTGTCTCTGATTTCAATATTTTCTCCTTAATCAGTGATTCTTGAAGTGTGGTGCCCCAATCAGCAGCTTCACTACCTGAGGCCTTGTTAAAAACACAAATTCTTAAAACTCACCCCCACACACACCTCTTCCAAGACCGACTGAATGAGAACTTTAGGACTCAGCAATGTGGTTTAACAAGACCTCCTGGTGATTCTGAAGCACATTGATGTTTGAGACCCTCTGAGCAGTACCGTATTGCCTTTGCACTGTGGCAAAAGGCAGCTCCATATTTGTAACCTATCAACTAACTTAGGGACTTTGATTCTATCATCAAATGTATTTTCTATCCCACTCGAGGTTATATCATGTTCCATGCATAGCAATAACAAGGCAAATCAGTCAGTCCTGCCCTTCCCTGTGGAGTGAGAAAGAAGGAGAAAGGACCCCTGCAGGAGAAAGAATCCTCCTGTCATCACTTTCTAGCCTGATCCTGATCCATCCTGGCCTCTGCTGGCAGAGAAAGACAGTACTCCGTGTTCATTGAATAAACTCTTGGAAACCCTTTTTTTTTTTAATCCAATTATCAAAAACAAGATAATATGTTTTCATAGGAATAATGTAGCCAGTGCACAGACATTGTGGATACAGGCACCAGCCTCTCAGGCTTTGAATAGCCAATTCTGAGAAGCTGTCTATCTGGCTCTAGACAAGCCCTAGCAGGATGGAGTCCCTCATTGTCCACAGCAGTAACCAGCTCAGAGAGTCTTTCTTTTACTCCTTCACTGTCTTACTCAATCTGCTCCCACAAACCTTGCTTCCTGGTATCATGCACCCAAGTTCTCTTAGGCTCTGCTTTCGAGAGGACTGAAAAGTAAACTGTTTCTTATCCTTTCTGCATCTTCCAAATCATTCTCCTTCTTATTAGACCTCCTCTCCATTTTATCTCCTGCTCAAGACTGCTTGTTCTTGCACCGGTCCAGCCCAGTAGTTCTGAAAATGAATTTAATCACTCTAATTTAGAATTCCTTTGCAGCCTTCTCATTTGCTGTTAGTAATCAACTATTTCTACTAATTTCAGTTACAGGTTTAAGGCCTTCTCACATACAGTTTTCCTGTGCCAGGAGACCTTTTTCCTTCATATCCTTTAAGAAGTTCTGGTGATGCAATGGTTAAACACTTGGCTGCTGACCAAAAGGTTGGCAGTTCAAACCCACTGAGCAGTTCCATGGGACAAAGATCTGCCAATCTACTCTCGTAAAGATTACAGCCTAGGGAACCCTATGGGGGCAGTTCTATTCTGTTACACAGGGTTGCTATGAGTCAGAATCAACTCCAAGACACACAACAACATTTATCTCCTTTACCTAAGCCTCAGAGCTTAGTGACAAGATTTTTTTTTTTATGTCTTTATTTAGGGGACAGTTTGAAACTTACTGGTTGGTTTTCTTTAAACCTATTATACCTGCCCTGATGCAGTAAATCAAGATTATTCAATAACCCAGAATTTTCCAGACCCTCTTCATTTTGGAAACTTCTTAAACACTTTTGTGGCACCAGGATTCTCCAGGTGCCTCAGAAGCAGAAGATCCATAATTTCTATTGTTGACTAGATTACAATCTAATAGTTGACACAGGAAAACAAATTCATAAGCAACATGGAATTATAGC
The DNA here is from genome assembly GCF_000298275.1 of Orycteropus afer afer. Classification (NCBI taxonomy): domain Eukaryota; kingdom Metazoa; phylum Chordata; class Mammalia; order Tubulidentata; family Orycteropodidae; genus Orycteropus; species Orycteropus afer. The sequence goes on along the minus strand of NW_006921616.1, from coordinate 15,374,131 downwards.
TTCTTCTGAGCTGGTAGAGCTTGAAGTTCACTTAAATTATCACACTTATTTTATAGAAGAACAGACTTTGGTGCAGTATAAGAACCAGAACAAGACAGGTCTTTCCACTCCACCAGCCACCTGCAAGATACACCCTTCCAAGAAACTTCCAAAGGTGCTTACGACTCATTTGTCAGAGAGCTTGATTAATGAAAGACTCTGTTTCACCAATCCCTGCTTTGGTTCTGAACAAAGCCATCATCCCAACTGTTACATTTCCATTTATGTTTTAATTGGAAGATGCATTTTCTGTTCCTAAACCACTTCCTTGAATTGGTTACAGTGATCCCAATTCAGTGACAAGAGGAACAAGGGCAATAAAAAGATGCCTTAGCACCTGCAAGTTTCTGGAAACTTTCACATGCCACATCCTCCATCTGGAATCTGAACTGATGGATCAGGATACGTGTGTTGTAGAAGCCCAATGTCTTCGCATTACAAAGGAAGCATTAAGACTTCTTATTCAAGGAAAAAGAAAGCACTAGACAATATTAGCACACAGTATAATGAGCTCTGTATATATATTCACCTTTCTAGACAATTTCCCAGCTTACACCACATGCTATTCAGTAGTCAAGCTGCCAAACAGACTTTCTGTCCTTGCAAAGATGGTTTCATTCCTTGAAGTTTCAGTTATTATAATTTGGCTGATTGGAGAACTTGGCTGAGCAAAGCCTCATCAGAGATGATTTCTCTTGTTCTGAATTCAAAAGGCTTCAGCATACAGCACAAATGATCCATTAGTGTCCATTGTCTAGAGTTCAGGAAAACACCTTCTGCAGCATTGTGCACTAATGTGTGTGACTTTTTTCTTTCTCTTTCTTCTTCTTTGGGGAAAGCATGTCTCCCAAAGTACAGAGCGGCTGGTTTTTCAGTTTATGAGCACTTTATGTATGATTGAGTGAAGTTGTAAGAAACTGCCACTCTTCATAAATTCTCAAAGAATTATGGCAAAATGGCTGGAAAAAGTTCCATAGATACTGAGAAAAGCTGCAGAACTTCTGTGTTTATCAGGAAAACTTAAATCAGAGAAATGAACTAAAGGAAAAAGAATAAGTATTTATTATGCATGGCAAAATATTTTCAGGTGGGCAAGATAGAATAAAATATTGCCCTTACTGTCCTATAACTTACAGTTCTGTTATAAAAGAGCTTAAAACAGTATATATATATATAGAGAGAGAGAGAGAGAGAGAGAGAGAGGAGCTCTGGTGGCATAGTGCCTAAGGCACATGTTGTTGTTATTATGTGCCCTTGAGTCAGACCCGACTCATAGCGACCCCTCCTTGGGTTTCTACAGAAGTAGATTGCCCAACCTTCCTTCCGAGGAGTGGCTGATGGATTTGAACTGCTAGCCTTCTGGTTAGCAGTCAAGTGCCTTAGGCACTACGCTACCAGATCTACGTAAAATCTTCTCGTTTCCAGGAACTAGAGGTACAAAAATCCCATTTCAAACTTAATAACCCACTCAAAATAGCCTGTACTGATTTAGAGAAACAAAAGTAGCCAACCCCTAAGAAGAATGAAGCATAAATTGTATGTGAGCCTTCCTGGATATGAGGGAGGTTAGTATTTTCTATCATACTAAATTGTAACACTGTACATTTGGACATGTTGTCAGAAGGGACCAGTCCCCACAGAAGGATCTCATGCTTGGTAAAGTGGAGGGTCAGTGGAAAAGGGAAAGACCCTTCACGAGCTGGATTGGCACAGTGGCTGCAATCATGGACTCAAACATAGCAAGGATTGTGAGGCTGGCACAAGACCGGGCGATGTTTCATTCTGTTGTGCACACGCTCACTATGAGTTGAAGCTGACGTGACAGCATCTACCAACAACAGCAACAAACTGTAACCCATAACATTTAGTAATCATGATGTCACTTGTTTTAAAGTTCTCTAAAAGGCCAAAGATATAAGGAGTCATATTTGCTTCCCATAATCCTTAGCCTTGAAGTACCTCCTAAGAACCTTGAAGTACCTTGAAGTACCTCCTAAGATGCCTACATACTGTATACACGGCTTCTCTCTGCCAGAGCAATCATGTGTGAGAAGTGGAATGCTGATGCAGAGCTATTGTTCTTGATAGGTGCAGAAGCCCCAAATATCCAGCTACTAAGATGGTGGCTAAGGCACTTGACTGCTAACCAGAAGGCTGGCGGTTCAAACCCACCAGCCACTCCTCAGAAGGAAGGTTGGGCAATCCTGCTTCCGTAGTGATACTGCCTCGGAAACCCAAGGAGGGGTCGCTATGAGTCAGGGCTGACTCCACGGCACATAACAACAACAACAAGATGGACAAAGAAA
>NW_006921616.1:15354385-15371686 GCF_000298275.1 Orycteropus afer afer | reverse complement strand
GAAGGTTGGGCAATCCTGCTTCCGTAGTGATACTGTCTCGGAAACCCAAGGAGGGGTCGCTATGAGTCAGGGCTGACTCCACGGCACATAACAACAACAACAACAACAACAAGATGGACAAAGAAACTTGGCTGGGCTTCCCCATGTTCACATCTCTGCCTTTTGACAACAGGCATTTCAGGATCCCCATGATAAATGTGTTTCTGGTTTCTGTCCTCTGCTCAGTGTGGCCTCTAGTTTCCGTTGTCTCCACTGATAGATACTTACAAGTTAATCAGTAAATACCACCATCATACAGTTCATTCTGAGTGTTGGGATGGGAAAGAAGGTTGACATTAATGCTTGTGGAAACTATGGAGAAACCTGTGCAAGTGCAAGAGAAGACAATGACACCCACATCTTCTACTTCCTGCTTCCTGTTAAGGAAGTTCTAGCATTTTTTTTAAATTTTTATTATAATTTGGGTGAAAGTTTACAGAGCAAATTTGTTTTCTATACGGCAGTTCATACACGTTTTGTTTCATGACATTGCTTGCAGTTCCCCACAGTGTAACAGCTTTCTTTCCACTTCCTCCCCATAGTTACCTCTTCCCTGTGGCGTTCCCTCCCATGCACTCCTGACTCCGAGCTGTCTCCCTGTGCAAACACTGCCCTTCTGTTGTCCCATGATTGATCACTCCAATGAGTGTGTCTACCTGATGTGAATATTCACCCATATGCCTGTCTGAAGGTCCAGCATTCTTGACAGATTTTCCAGCGACAGGAGAAAAATACTGAGCTATTGTTCTTGGTGTTGCTCTTCCTCTTCTTCCTCTTCCTTTTCTTCTTCCTACCCTCCTACTCCCCCTCTTTTTTTTTTCTCCTTCTCCATACACCTTTCTTATGTAAGTGAAAACAGGGAGCTTTTATTCAACCTACCTCATTCCAGGGACCCTGAGTAAATTGTGTAAGTCTCAATGCCAAGAGCAATTCAGACACAAAGTAAACATCAATTAGTTTCCCTCTCACACAACAAGTTATATTTTTCTGAATGTGTATTAATCTGCTTGGTGACATTTCTGGTTCTGTATGCTGTTCTGATGACAAAGAGAGTGGGGATGCTTTCAGGGTGCCCAGCGTAGCGGCACGAAGGTCTAAGCCGTGTGGTCAAGAGAAGGCTGTATGTCAGAAGGTTGCTGCCCAAAGTCATTGTTTTTGGCTGATGTGTATGGAATGCTCTTCATCCTGCACTTTGACACTAATGCAATAACAAGAGTCTCAGCCTTCTCATTGCTTGTATAGGTGGCTTTCTTATTTAGCAGTATTCCTATTTCTTCTTCTGTTTATAAACATAATTTGTGTCAGCCTTAGACGAGCTAAAGCATATTCATTCTTTGCATTTGTCAGAAGTCTTTGACAAAATATTCACAATTCATTTCTTAGCTCAGAGTTTCATGGAAGAGAATGTTTCTGTGTGCTGAAATACGATTTGGAGCTGTCTTGAGAGAGTTTGAGGTGTGTTATAGCGTTTCAATCTAGAAATTATAGGCAGCAGTTCTGTCCCACATGAATTTTGCTTCGAAATGAGGTATTCTTGGGAAGGACTTTGCTATAACCTTCAGTTTATACATAGGTTCTATCACCATTTTAGAAAGAGAGTCAGAAAAACTTCACTAGTCAGAGTGCAAATGCCTTTTAGTGAGGCACAGAGGGTGAGAAGGGAATTACATTCAGTGATGGTTCTGCCAGTTTCATTCACCATGGCAAGAGGAAGCACATAACATCTCTCACATCAGCTTACCAAATGACCAAAGTACAGCATCTGGGCCCTGCAGACTCCACAAGTGAAGACATTACCATTTCTATCATCTTCTCCAGTTAACCATTAAAGAAAGGGCCTTTCATTATTTCTTACTTATAGTTCCCTAATACAACCCAAGCAATTTTGGAAGAAAATGAAAGACTAAATAACCAAATGCCAAATTACAATTTCCATACTGCGATCTTGATGCTGCTCCTTTGCTGGATGGGTCTCTTTAATATTCCACAACGCCTGTGACAACTACTTCTCCAAGTGTTGGATATGCAATTTCGATCTCTTTTTCTCTGAGTCTTTGTACCTTTTAGTCGAACAACAAAGAGGAACAAAGATCCTAATTATACCCATAATCATTATTATCTGAAGAAGTTCCCAGTAATTAAATTTTAAAGAAAATTTATTTAATGAGCTTTCTACAGTCACATCCAAGCAATACACATTCAAGTAGATAGTGATTAGTATGAAATAGCGCTAATTTGAATGACTTGATAAAAGCCCCTACTTCACTACTATGTTTTTAATAATTGTGTAATTACATAGAGAATTATTCCTGTAAATATCGCTTGTTTTCTATAGAATGGAGGACATGAAGATGTGTTCTATCTGGAGCAAATTTCCAATATTTTGAAGCTGTATCTTCTTGTGTCAGCTAAAAAGTTAATATGTATGTCTTAATTACACAAACACACACACTCTCTCTCTTGCATGGAATATACACCTTTCATTTACATGAGTTGTCAATAAGTGCTTGGCTTAGTAGAAGCAGAGGTGGAGGGAAAAAAAATCTTCTCTGAAGATTGGTATGGTCATTACCAGTGAATGAAAATGGAAAGTGTATTCCAGTGAGCATCTCCTAATTATCCCATAAGAGAGGAGCGATAATTGACGTAGACTATATCCATGCTGTCGCATCTATATCATTTCCAGTGATTCATGGAGCTTTAGAAATGTTCTCATGTAATACTGTGCATTTGTTCTTTTTATTTCAGGGCAAAATAAAATGTTGACCTTAAATGCAACTGTAGCAAGACGAACTACAGCTCAAAGCAAACTTATTTGTATGAATGTTTTTGTTTCACATCATGCGACTATGAACCTGGAGCGCACACACGTTCTCAAATAAGCATCACAGGAGAAAATGAGATGAAGGGAAGTGTAGTGGACAAGGGCCTAGGAGATACTGGGTTCAAATTCCGGCTCGGTTAGTTGGTGTGACCTTCAACACATCAGGTGCCCCTGTTATGAATTGAGGTATGACCCCCGAACATATGTCGTAAGTCCTAACCCCCTCGCCTGTGGTTATAATCCCATTTGGGAGTGGATTTTCCCTCTTATGTTAATGAGACGTGACTAGTGTATGACATGCCCTAAATCAATCTGCTTTGAGATTTATTAAACAAGCAAGTGAGCAAGCAAAAATGGGAGAAGAGAGATGCCTTTTCCCATGAAGATCATGGAGCAGTCCAGGACCTTCTGTCAGAGCCGGCAAAGAAGAGAGAAGGAAAGCCTTCCTCTAGCTCCAACGCCCTGAATTCAGACTTCTAGCCTCCCACCTGCGAGAAAACAAATTTCTGTTTGTTAAAGCCACTCCCTTGTGGTATTTCTGTTATAGCAGCACTAGATAACCAATATAAGCCCTTTGGACCTTCATTTCCTCGTTCATAAAACAAGAAAACTAGAGACGAATTTCTAAGGAAATTTCCAACCGGTTCCCAAATGCCATTTTTCTTAGTGACATTAGCTCCATGACTGTTGTTGTTAATTGCCGTGGAGACAATTTTGACTCATGATAACCCCATGTGGTGTCAGAGTAGAACTGTGCTCCATAGACTTTTCATAGTTGTGACCTTTGAAGCAGATCACCAGGCCTGTCTTCCGATTTGCCCCTGGGTGGGTTCAAACCACCAACCTTGCTCCTAGCAGTCAAGTGCGTCAACATTGCTGCCACCCAGGGACTCCTAGCTCTATGCTACATCCCACTTAATATTATAAACAGGAACAGCTTGCTAGGTAGATTCCCTACTTCCCAAAGGAAAAATAAAAAGGAATATTACCTTCAAAAGGAAACATCTGACTGCAAAGCATCTAATGTTGTTTGGTGCCATCAATTTGATTCCGACTTCTAGTGACCCTATATTTATTTAATATTATACACTGATCCTAAAATGTTAACTTTTTTAATGAGCAAAGAAAAGGGACAATAAAGGTAAAGTGGGAAAGTAAATAAGATGGACTTGACATCCACGTTGGATGTGCAATAAAATAAAATTAAACTAGCCCTGCTTTCCTAGCTCCTACCAAACCCTCATTTTTACCCTCATATAATTTTATCCTTATGAAGAAAGGGGTGAATGGGATAGAAGGAAAGAAGATAAAAACTTCCAAAATAATTGGAACCAGGCTTCTTACTTGCTGGCACTCATCAGTAAGAAACAATCGGCCTTCCTTTTGGGATCTATAACCTGAAGAAGGGGGTTTGGTGGTGCAGTGGTTGAAGTATTCAGCTGCTAACCAAAAGCTCAGTGGTTTGAACCCACCAGCCGCTCCATGGGAGAAAGATGAGGCAGTTTGCTTCCCTAAAGATTTATAGCCTTGGAAACCCTATGGAGCAGTTCTACTGTGTCCTACAAGGTGTCTGTGAGTCAGAACTGACTTGATGGCAGTGGGTTTATTGTTTGATAACCTGAAAAGAGATATTAGTGATGCAAACAGTTAAGTGCTCAGAACAATGGCAGTTTAAATCTACACAGAAGTAACTTGGAGGAGAGGCCTGGTAATCCACTTCTGAAAGGTCACAGCCATTGAAAACCCCATGGAAACACAGTTCTTTTCTGAAACCCATGATTCCATCAGTTGGAATCAATGTGATGGCAACTGGTTGGTTTGGTCACTTAGCTTGTTTATTTCTGGAGTGAACAGAAGCTGAGTATTTCGAAAGGCAACTGGGTAGGGCTCACAAAGTTAGTGTGAGCCCAGCCTGGCTCCCTGGCCACAAAACCACTTGCACTGCAGAGGATGGCATGGCTGATCTTGACCTGACCATGTGTGCTTGTGAATTGTTATAATTCCTCTTCTGGTCAGCGTTAACATTATCGTCACTGCTGATGCAAACTTTAAAGGAAATATCTGTATCTCCTGAAAAGGCCATGGCTTTCCTGGGCTGACATGCAGGTTGTGGGAGGAGAGGTTTTATGGCATTTTATCTGGGGAAGTATATTTGAGTGTAGAGCGTCTTGACTGAGATTAGACCATACACATAGTTCACTAAGAATTTATGAATCCAGGACTTGGTCATTTACAGAGGAAATCACTCTAGATTAAGTTAAACTAGCAGCACAGATTTATATTGGTTATTTAACCAAAGTTTAGGAGAATTGGGAAATTTATGTTAGGCACTGTTAACTTGCCATTTCTTATGGCTCTTAATGAATAAAATATTTTTGAAAAAGAAGAAAAAAAGGATTATAATTTTTGAAATTCATTCAGTAACCATCTTAAGATTCCTGAGAAATGCAGCATTCAAGCCAACTTCCTTAGTCAAAGTGGAGCTAATGGTCAAGTGATAACCAAAGCAAACCAAAGTCATTGCTGTGGAGTCAATTCAGACTCATTGACTCCATGTGTTACTGAGTACAACTGTCCCATAGCATTTTCTTGGCTGTAATCTTCAGAGAGGAGTCTCTGGGTGACTCAAATGGTTAAGCTCTTAATTATTAGCCAAGAAGTCAGCGGTTCGAACCCTCCCAGAGGCACTTTAGAAGACAGGGTTACCAATCTACTTTCAAAAGGTCACAGCCTTCAAAACCCTATGGAGCAGTTCTACTCAGTACACATGGGGTTGCTGTGAGCTGGAATCGACTCAACATCAACTTACAACAACAACCAACAATAATCTTTAGGAAAACAGTTGAGCAGGACTTTCTTCTGCAGTGCCGTCTTTAGATTAATGGTCAAGTGCAAATGCTTTGAGCCACACAGGGACCTTAAACCAAACCAACCTCACTGCCATCTAGTGGAGTCTAACTCATTATGACCAGAGTAGAACTGCCCCATAGGGTTTCCGAGGCTATAAATCTTTATGGAAGCAGACTGCCTCATCTTTCTTCCATGGTGGGTTTGAACCAGCAACCTTTTGGTTAGCAGTCCACTACCTTAACCACTGAACCACCGCAGCTTCTTACAGCGACCTTGAGATATCATTACAGTATTTTCCCTCAGCCAGACTCCATGCAAAAAGAGACCTAGCTACAGAAGCTTGCCAGTTTTGTGTGATCCTTTTGTGAAAGCTTTCTACCGGCTGCATAGGAAATCACCCGCGCAAAACACAACCAGGTAGAAGGGGACAAATAAAACTTCAAAAATTATATGTTAAGAATTCCTTGGAGTATCTGCCACTTCCAACTTTCTGCTTTAAGTTCTCTCTCAAATTCATCACTGATATTAACCTACTTTCAGTCCAAACTTATATTTCCATGTACTTTAAGTTCGGCAGCTACCACGTGTCACATCATTGTATTCCAATCAGCGCACTCATCTTCATTTGGAAGTATGTGGAGAGTCTTTAAGATGCCAAAAAAAAAAAAATAAATAAAATCAGCATATCTCCAAAAGGGAAATTCATTTGAGGGTGAAATGTGGACAGACTTTTCTTTGCTCGGGCCTGATTTCAGCAGGCGAGGTTCAGGACGAATCGTCTCCTGGTCTTCCTGTTTGGTTTCATCAAGGAAGCGCTCAAATGAGCGATCCTGGAAACAAGTTTGACAGCGATTCGTCTGCGGGTGGAGGCGCCGCCGCTTTCCCGGCTGATTTTACTTTCTATGCCCACGACGTGCGAGAAAAATGCCAGAGCAGAAAAAATAAAAAGCTGAAGAAAATGGATTTTGATTAGTAAGGAAATGGTACTGATTGTGAATTTCCAGTTTGTCTCATTCTTCTGGCTTCCCTTTCAAATGCCTTTCTTTCATGTTTCTGAGCCCTTAATGTTCCCTAATTTGTTGGTTCTGCTTTCAACTCAGGCATTCACTACCTATACCTACCTGTACCTCTCCACTCTTTTATTACTCTACATCTTTTGATGCCGGCAATTATTTAGATATGCTTTTGATCAAGTCCCCAAGATTCTGTGAAAAGGCGTCTTTCTTCCAGCTCATCAAGATACCTAATAGCACATTCAACTTCATCCCTTTCAACTGAGCAACATTCACTGAGCTGCCTACTAAGCACGAGGCAGCTGGTCAACCACAGCGGGGAACTAGGGATCTCAGTGTAAGGACAGGGTCTTCTCAGTGCTGTTTTCTGTAGACTGATTTCACTTCTGACATTTCATTTCTCTGAGTCTCTTCAGAGACCTCACAACTTGGATAAACAGCAGCTTAGATCACGTAGCAATGAACCCTATCTGTTCCCTGGATACAAAGAGGCCAAACTTCATCTTGTGAAGTACATGTAATGACCAGAACAGCACACTGTCATTGCATCATCACATCAGTGCCTGGATTCAGTGACTCAGTCACTTGGCACTTAATTAGTTAATAAACAGACCGTTTCATTGAGAGCATGCATTAGCATCTGACACCGGCTGGCAGATGAGCCTTCTTGATTGATTAAAATATACATTTAAATATATTCCCTTAATTTATATCAGTTGCAAAGTGAGGCAGTTATCTTTATAACTCAGAGCATTAGCGTAAATTATTTAGTATCTTCATTCTAATTTGCACCATATTATAATATCTATCTTGATCTCAGAACTAAATAAATCACCCAGCCCAAATTCTAAGCATACTGTGAGTCCTGAGATTTTTATGTCTCTTCCCCCTCTTTGCCTCCGAATTCTTACAGAAGGGACCTGATTGCTTGAGTGAGGTAAATCAACTTTAAAATATGTTGTGGTCAGTTGCAGGAAATTGAGACGCTTAGTCTGATCTGTGTTTGTTCACATATTTTATCATGAACTGAAAATTGGATAGTTGGAGCTTTCACAAGATGTTGTGGTTGTTATTTGTTTGCTTGTTGCTTTTATTCAGGATAGTAAACTTCTTCTATTTCCAACCACTTAGGAGAGTCAATTACGTGACTGGCTTGGCACTGGACTCCATAAACCCGGTTGCCATCAAGTCAATTCCAATGCATGGTGACCCCATGTGGGTTAGAGTAGGACAGTGCTCCAGACAGTTTTCAATGGCTGAGTTTTTGGAAGTGGATCACGAGGCCTTCCTAAGCACCTCCGGGACGAGCTCCATCAACCAACCTTTCAGTTAATAGCCAAGATGTTAACCATTTGCACCACAAAAGAACTCCAAAGGTGGGTTGATTTTTTAAAAGACACAAATTTTAATTGCAATCATGTTAGAAAGATGAGATATACAAGAGATAAATAAAGAAAAATAAATACTGTATAGCATTGCTTGTGCAAATAGATGCAACAATATTTTTTAATTGCTGATAACAAAAGGGAGAGATGTTATAGAAAATATAGAAAGATACCAAGAAAACAATAATCTGTAAGATCCCTATTTCAAAAATACCCAATATATTTTGATGTTCAGCTTCTTGGACTTTTATTTGAATAAATATTTATCCAAATTGGTAATTAAGCTTACTATTTTATAAGCCCTTTTTCCACTTAACAGTATATCATGAATGTATTCCACTGTTGTTAATATTATTCTAGAACATTTTAATGGCCACATAGTCTTTCCTCATGTGGATGCAACATAACCAATTCTCCTAGATGAATATTCTATTTTTACTCTTTGTTAATATTTAAAGCAATGCATTGATACTTGACGTAAATATGTATGCACACCCATAATTAGGAAAATATATTGTGGCACATTAACAGTGCTCATCAGTGTCCTGGTTTCTACTATCCAGATATTCTCTCTTCTCCCGTTGCAGGAACTAAGACCCTGAATTCCAAATGATACTGCTCACTGAGAAGCATCACCCTCATGCATCCTGAGAGTGCTAGAGCAGAGCCCATAGGAAACACTGACCCTTTACAGAGAATGTTTCTTCACCAGTCTTCTAGATCTTATAAAAATATAGTGCCTAAGGCACTTGACTGCTAACCAGAAGGCTGGCGGTTCAAACCCACCAGCCACTCCTCGGAAGGAAGGTTGGGCATTCCTACTTCCGTAGTGATACTGCCTTGGAAACCCAAGGAGGGGTCGCTATGAGTTGGGGCTGACTCGATGGCAAATAACAACAACAACAACAATAACTATTCAGATCAGAGAGGAGGCATATTTTAGACTGGGATGGTCAGCCTAAAATATGCCAACTAGGTGGAATATTTGGAAAGCTGAAGAGAATGAAATTTTGTAAAAAGCATGGTATCACTATACCCAAGTTAAAAATTAAAAGTCTGTATGACAAATAGGCAAGACGGTCCAGTGGTGCAGTGGTTAAGGTACCCAGCTGCCAAACAAAAGTTCAGCAGTTTGAACCCACCAGCCACTCCATGGGAGAAAGATGAGACAGTCTGCTTCCGTAAAGATTTATAGCCTTAGAAACCCTATGAGGGTGGCTATGATTTGGAATGGACTTGATTGCAGTGGGTATGATACAACAAACAAACAGGTACGTGATAGATTTTATAACAAAGAGAAGTATATTTGGAGGACAAAGTCCCACAAATAATGCTTTAGTCAAGCAAAATGAGCCATTAGAAACACATACTATCATCCAAACCAATATAAGGGCAAATTGTTTCCAGTCATGGGCATTTCCCTGGGAAGTCCGAAAGTAGCACTTGGCAGTGATTGAGATTCTTAAGCTGATTTTAATAATGGTGAATATCTCCACTAATGCAACTAATTGATTCAGATATGAATCTCAAGCTCAGTAATGTCATTTGGGTGGTATTTAGTTTTTAATGTGACTCTGATTTCTCAGAAGAGAGTCAGTAGTGTGTAGATGACTCCCACCAATTACTTCTTCTATTTGTTATTTCAGTAAAATTATGTTCTGTCCTTCAACACATTCTTAAAATCACCACACAAACATGGTAAAGAGCAATATAAACAGCAACAAAAACAATAAACACAATAGCATATCCCATTCCATTAATTTGAGTTATTTAGCTGAGGTTGAGATTATTATTGGAGAGACTTAGAAATCATGAAATTCATGTAGATGTAGTAAGTTCAACTAGGCTAGGGGTATCTTAGGGGAGTGCCCTAGAAAAATTTTAATGAACTGAAATAATTGGTTAAATTCACTCCAACAATTCCAACATTATTAAGGATCTCTTGTGTATAACATATTGGGTATATCTGAGTGCAGGATGATACCTTTAAATTTTTATATTTGCTGGTGTGATCATGCTATTCTTATGTACTAATTATCAATACAATTTTGGTAAAGAGATCTTTGATTTGACCTCCATCTGAATTGTTTAAAAATGTCTCGATTCATCACTTTTCTCTGTAGTGTTCCAACTTTGGTATAAGTGTGAGTAGAGATGATTTCCAAATTGAATATTAGAAATGTAATTAACATAAAATAGTTAACTAATATAGAGGTAGACAAGGAGCTCTGGTAGCACAGTGCCTAAGGCATTTGACTGCTAACCAGGAGGTTGGTGATTGAAACCCACTACCACTCCACTGAAGGAAGATGAGGCAATCTACTTCAGTAAAGATTTACCACCTTGAAACCCAAGGGGGGTCGCTATGAGTCAGAATCAACTTGATGGCAGGGGGTTTGGTTTGGGTTTTGGTTATAGAGGTAGACAGTTCCACAGACTTCACTATACTCTGACATTGGTCCCAAATTTCCAAAATAAAATTTTTTTTCCCATATCTTTATTTACTTAGCACTTGGTGTATCAGTCAAGATCTATCATGAGAGGAAAACTACACAGTAATGTGGACAGGGAGAGTGTTATATAAAATCTGTTAAAAAGGATTGGAAAGGATTGGAGTAACAGGAACTTGGTGAGAAATAATTAAAGAAAATACTAAATAATACAGTAGTAACAGATATTAAGGGCAGCATCTTCTCCAAAGCTTGGGATAGACCATCCAAAGGAGACTCCCCCAAAACAGAGGTAAGATACAGACCTCAGTGAAAAGGATGTGGCCTTGACTGAATGTCAAGAAGTAGCTGAGGTACCAGACTACCTCCGGAGTACTGGGGGAAACCATCCACAGGGAAGTGATATGCTTCAGAACTCACTGAAAAGTCCACTCAGAGGGTGCCAGACAAGCTGTTTCTGGACTGGTGCCTCCTGGCAGCACCTCACTGTGAAGCCATCAGGGGTCTGAGGAAGCTGCCGGATGCTGGATGCTGTAGGTCACCTTATGCAGGAAATGGGACCTCGCAAGTTCTCCCCCTCCAAGAGAAATTACATACTACGGGATCCTGGCAAGGAAAGCCCACTGGAGTCAGGAAGGAAAAAGCACTTTTCTACTGTCCTTTCAGTGCCCTCTAATGACAACCCTTAACATTGTACCAACTGGTGAAGAAATATTTACAAGCCCACCTCCATTACCAAAGAGCAGACTAAGAAGGGAAAATTTTGAGCTGAAACACAACACATCAATAACTGGCACACTTGGTTTTCAGAAGTGTATCTTCAATGTGCTATAGGTCTTCATCAGAGCTGAGAACATCGTAATTGTTCATTTCTCTGTATAGTAACACAATATACCAAGAAGTCTTTTGATAACCATTCATTCAACAAGCATCTATTGAGTGCCTTGGTGAGCCTGATATGTTCTCAGAAGTCAGGGGCTATATCCAGGTCATGAAAGATTATACAGCTGAGTAGGAAAGAAAAATGGATAAATAGTTGCATGCAATGGACTGAGTACTATATACAATGCCCATCAGCCATAGAGGAAGAGAAGCTAAGTCTGCCCTGGAGGAAAAAAAGTGTGAGAATGGACAAGATCTTACAGAGGATGTGGCATCTTATTTTCATCTTGAAGGATGAGTAAGAGTTTACCAGGCAGACAGGAGTTAGAGGGCCTCCTTTTAAAGGGTTGGTGCACTCGAAAGCTCAAGATCCTAGAGAGAAAGAATGATTAGAGGGGAACTAATAGTTCCATGGAAGGTTGGGCAATCCTATTTCCGTAGTGATACTGCCTCGGAAACCCAAGGAGGGGTTGCTATGAGTCGGGGCCGACTCGACGGCACATAACAACATAACAACAACAACAATAGCTCCATGAGGCTGGAGACCACCAAGGTAGACATCAGCCAGATCGCAAAGACATCACTTTGAGAGAAAAATTGGTAATTAAAAAACTAATTGGTAAAATTTCACTTTAAAGGTTTTCTCTATTTCCTGAAATGTTTTTAGAGAAACATCTTATTTTCATTTGTTTTCCTGGGATATTAAAAAAGATGAAATGGAAAGCTTGGACAGTTCTTGCTGCAAGAATCAGACTGAATGCAAAAGAGAGCAAACACTATTGAAAGATGTGACTTGCTCTGTTTTCTTATGTTGTTTTATTTCTTTGTTTGTTTGTTTTTGTTTTTCAATTCAAATGTGACTCTGGAGTGTAACCAGCATAATATATTGGAGGACCAGAACATCTGAGCCACATCACTGATTAGCTTGCTTTTCAGTCAAAGCAAAGGGAAAAAAAAAAAATGCATCGATGAATTAAATAAATGACTCATAGAAAATGACTGAGCATATAGCATTTTGCTAAATGTGGCATGGCAACTGTACTGGGCTGTATTTCAATTTTGAACTCCAGCAGAAAGCAATACAGTTTCCAACTCAGCATTTTAGAAGAGGTAATAAAGATTTATCATTATATTATTGAGATCTGGGGACCTTCCCAGGGCAGAAAAGGAAGGAAGTCTCTAAAGATAAAGTGATTTGGATTTTTGAGAAGGTTCTGTTATCTACTTTTTTTCTGCTGCAGGGAAAAATGTGTACCCTGAGAATAGAGAGAATAGGAAGGAGTTTCTTGTGTCTATACTCTTGTTAGGAGTTGGAAGTTATTATGGTGGATTGTGACACTCAAAAAGATGTGGTCAAAGCCATCCAAGGCACAAAAATTGGTCTCTGTTTGCCTGGAGCCACAGAAGAAGAAGGATAGTCAGGAACAGGAGGAAGATATGGAGTGTGTGGCTAATTGCCTCCATGAATGACTGCCTCCTTTGTCATGAGACCAGAAGAACTAGATGGTGCCTGGCTACCATTACTAAGCATTTAGATCACAGATTCTTTAGAAGAATTCTGATCAAAGAGGGAAAAATGCAGACCAGAATTTCACATTCTCATGGCTCTAGACTTTCTGGAGCCCTGAAACTATTTTTTCTGGTGAAACCTCCCACCAAAAATATCCCTTGATATCTTCTTAAAACTGAACAATAATTTGGCTTAACTAGTGAAAAAAAATCGTTGTGCCTTGAGTGTTGTGTTCTTTTAAGGCCTATGTACATGGGATCAAATTGACAACAGCAACTTCAAAGATTAAATAGGAATCTTAGGGGGCAATGAGTTTATGTTAATGAGGGAGGAACAACTCAGAAAAGGATGATGAGAGTGGTTGCACAACTCAAAGGATGTAATCAATGCCACTAAATTGTATACACAGAAACGGTTGAATTTGTGTATTCTTACTATGTATATTCTTAACAACAACAAAATAAATACAATTTAGGAGAAAATAAAGACACACCTAATCCTAACTCCTGGTAGCTGTTAGTGGGGCTTTGTTTTAAACGAGAGGCTTTGCAGAAGTAATTAGTCAAGTTCACATGAGGCCATTCTGGAGTGAACTGACCCTTCTTCATATGCCTGGTAGCTTTATAAAAAGAGAAAAGACACAGACAGAGACACAGAAGGAAGAGAGCCATGTGAAGACAGAAGCAGAGGTTGGACTTTTGCTGCCACAGAACAAGGAGTGCTTGGGACTACGAGAAGCTGAGAGAGGCATGGAAGGGTCCTCTTCTAGAGGCCACAGAGGGACCATGGCCCTGCCAACACCCTAGAATATGACTTCTAGCATCTAGGACTGTAAGAGAATAAATTTATTGTTTTCAGCTGCAATGTTTGTGGTAATTTGTTATGGTGGCCCTAGGAAGCTAATTGGTAAAGTAGAGGGTCAGCGAGAATTGAGGGAAAGGCTCAATGAGATGGATTGACACAATGGCCACAGCAGTGGGCTCAAACATACCAACAATTACAAGGATGGAGCAAGACAGGGGAAATTTCATTCTGTTACACAGGAGGTTGCCGAGAGTTGGAGCCAACTCCATGGCAGCTAACAACAATGGGAAATTAATAGAAAATCCAGGACCTGCAGCAACTTTTTCTGTAACTAAATCAGGTGTTGGCTGTAATGCTTCTGCATGGCTCTGGGTAGACTCATCAAACTGGCTATGAAAGTGGGTTGGCAGTCAAGGTTGGCTTGACTAATGGATGGGGCAAATACTCATCTGTATGATGTGTTGTGAAAAATAATCCTCTCTTCCCAAAACAACTTGATTCACCAGTTTCGTTGCCTTGCACTGAATATGTATTTCTGTATGTATTCTATAAATGATGATTCAGTGGTTAGGTTAAGCTACCACCACCTCCAGAAATCCCCTGTCAAAAAAAATGCATGCCTCTGGAATAGATAACAATGGGTTAACATTTACCAGGCACTTACTAATTCAGCCCATGCCTAAATTATTAAAAATAATTTACAGTTGTTAACTCACTTAATCCTCATAACATCACTGTGAAATAGGTTCTTTTAGTAATCCCATTTTCCTCATGAGTAAATAAGCACAGAGAGATTAAGTAACTGGCCCAAGGTCACACAGTCTGTACATGCTGAACCTAACGCTTGAAGGCAAGCAGATTTCATTACTCTAAGATCTTATGTTGACCCATTACTTGCTACTAGATCTTTTGTAAAGTAAATCTTTTTGAGTACTTATCTGAGCCTAGCACTGCTGTAAGCAGAGCTCTGGTAGCATAGTGCCAAAGGCACTTGACTGCTCACCAGAAGGCTGGCGGTTCAAACCCACCAGCCACTCCTTGGAAGGAAGGTTGGGCAATTCTACTTCCATAGTGATACTGCCTCGGAAACCCAAGGAGGGGTCGCTATGAGTCGGGGCTGACTCGACAGCAAACAACAACAACAACAACATTGCATGTTTTGGCTGGCGGTTCAAACCCACCAGTCACTCCTCAGAAGAAAGGTTGAGCAATCTACTTCCGTAGTGATACTGCCTCGGAAACCCAAGGAAGGGTCGCTATGAGTCGGGTCCGACTCAACGGCACATAACAAAAACAACAACATAGCATGTTTTTTCAAATGCAGTGCTCCTCCGAGGTAGGTACCAGTACCCTCTCTTTTATAATACAGGAAACTGGAGAGCAGAAAGAAGAAATGCTGCCAAGATCACCCAGTTATTAAAAATTAGAGCCAGATTTAGGGCTTCGATCTTCATGATTCCTATCCCTGCAAGACAAGTAGATTTCTCAGTTCCTCCAACCAACAAGAACCACCACCTTCTTACCCCAAGTTGTCATATACTTTTTGTCACTGTACGGTAAAGATTTTAACTTTACCCTAAGAATTTGATCTTTCTTCATGGTTCCTAAGAGACAACCTCTAACACATTGGAATTTCTCCAGTAATTGAAGTGTCTTTGATGAAGGCTTCAGACCACATGTGAGGGTTTATGCTAATGAGGTGACTCTTGGGTCAGGACTGGCGAAGCCAAAACGACCCTAGTGAGATCGGTGGTGTCAGTTGACTGCAACACTGAGCTCACAGATAGCAGTGATTGTGAGATGGCACAAAACCAAAAAAAAAAAAAATTATCTGCCATCAAGTCGATTCCAATTCATAGCTACCCCCATTGGGTTTCTGAGGCTGTAAATCTTTACGGAGGGAGCTCTCATGACACAATGGTTAAGCATTTGGCTGCTACCCATAAGATTGGTGGTTCAAAGCCACCAGCCACTCTAAGGGAGAAAGATGTGACAGTCTGCTTCTGTAAAGATTTCAGTCTCAGAAACCCTGTGAGGCAATTCTACTCTGTCCAACAGGGCTCTGAATTGGAATCCACACAACAAAAATGGGTAATTACTTTACAGGAGCTCTGGTAGCTTAGTGCCTAAGGCACTTGACTGTTAACCAGAAGGCTGGCAGTTCAAACCCACCAGCCACTCCTCAGAAGGAAGATGGGGCAATCTACTTCCATAGTGATACTGCCTCAGAAACCCAAAGAGGGGTCGTTATGAGTCGGGACCGACTCGATGACACATAACAACAACAACAACAAATCTTTAAGGAAGTAGATCATACCATGTTCCTTCCTCAGAGTGGCTGGTAGGAACTGGGTAATTATTCCTTCTATTATACATAATTTTGAATTGGCAAAGACATAGATTAATGGGAACACCCACTGTTAGTCTTCCTTCCAAAGAATTGGTGGCTGGTGGGTTTGAATGGGCCAGCCTTCTGGTTAGCAATTAAATGGCTTAGAAATTAGGTCACCAAAGCTCCTAAACCAAACTCACTGCTAATGAGTCAATTCAACTCACAGCAACCCCTCCTTGGGTTTTTGAGGCGGTCTCTCTACAGGAGTAGATTGCCCAATCTTCCGGTTCAGGGCTGCTTAGTTTGGCTTCAGGCTTGGCTTTATTTTAAGGCCAGGACCTGGAGAGGGCAGATGCACAGGCTCAGGGCTGTTCAGCTTGGTTTTGGGGCTGGCTTAATTTTAAGTTTGGGCCCAGAAAGGTGGACATAGAGCGGTTAGGAACAACTAAGGGAGGTGAACTTGTCTGTCCATTTGTCATTCTGCAGTGGCTTACATGTTGCTATGAGCCTGGAGTCTATGTCACTAGTGTTCCAAAATGCCAGCAGGGTTACTCATACTGGACGGGTTTGAGTGGAGCTTCTGGGCTAAGACAGGCTCAGAAAAGGAAGAAGCCATCAACTTCTCAAACAGTTGGCCAGTGAAAACCTTATGAATAGTAGTGAAACACTGTCTGATATATTACTGGAAAACTTTATGAATAGTCCTGAAACATTGTCCAATATAGTGCCAGAAGATGAACCCATCAGATCAGAAGGCACTCAAAATATGACTGGGGAAGAAATGACTTCTCAGATTAGAGATGACCTTAATGATACGGATGGTATAAAGCTTTCAGGACCTCCATTGGCTGATGTGGCACAGCTCAAAATGAGTAGAAACAGATGCAAACATCCATTAATATTTGGAACATGGAATGTACAAAGTATGAATCTAGGAGAATTGGAAGATGTCAAAAATGAAATGGAACTCGTAAAGATCAATATTCTCTGCATTAGTGAGCTGAAATGGACTGGTTTCGGCCATTTTGAATGGCCATATGATCTACTATGCTGGGAATGACAAATTGAAGAGGAATGCTGTGGCATTCATCATCACAAAGACTGTTTCTAGATCTGTCCTGAAGTGCAATGCTGTCAGTGATAGGATAATATCCATATGCCTACAAGGAAGACTAGTTAATACTTCTTGTTGTTGTTATGTGCCGTCGAGTC
>NW_006921616.1:15345641-15352605 GCF_000298275.1 Orycteropus afer afer | reverse complement strand
GCCCAACCTTCCTTCCGAGGAGTGGCTGGTGGGTTTGAACCACCAGCCTTCTGGTTAGCAGTCAAGTGCGTTAGGCACTGAAGATAATTCAAAAAAGGTTGCAGTGGTATATTGGCAGGGAACTTCCAGAAATGCAAGCTGGATTCAGAAGAGGACATGGAACAAAGGATATCATTGTTGATGTCAGATGGATCTTAGTGAAAGAAAATACCAGAAAGATGTTCACTTACATTTTATTGATTATGCAAAAGCATTCAATTGTATGGATCATAACAAATTACAGATAACATTGAGAAAAATGAGAATTCCAGGATACATGCTTGTACTCATGAGGAGCTTGCACATATATCAGGAGGCTGTCATTTGAACAGAACAAGGGGTTGTTGCATGGTTCGAAATCTAGAAGGAAATGTGTCAAGGTTGTATCCTTTCACCATACTTATTCAACTTGTATGCTAAGCATATAATCCAAGAAGCTGGATTATATGAAGAAGAATGTGGCATCAGAATTGGAGGATGACTCATTAACAACCTGTGATACGCAGATGACACAACTTTGCTTGCTGAAAGTGAGGATGACTTGAAGCACTTACTGGTGAAGATTAGAGACTACATACAGTCTGCAATATGGATTATACCTCAATATTAAGAAAACAAAAATCCTCACAATTGGTCCAATAAACAGTTTCACAATGGATGGAGGAAAGATTGAAATTGTCAAGGACTTCCTATTACTTGATTCTACAGTCAACAGCAATGGAAGCAGCAGTCAAGACATCAGACAACATATTGCATTGGGAAAATCTGTTGCAAAACATCTCTTCCAAGTGTTGAAGAGCAAAGATGTCTCCTTGAAGACGAAGGTGCACCTAACCTAAGCCATGGTATTTTCATTTGCCTCTTATACATGTGAGAGCTGGACAATGAATAAGGATGACCTAAAAAGAGTTGATGCTTTTGAGTTGTGGTGTTGGAGAAGAATGCTAAGACTACCATGAACTGCTAAAGGGACTAACGAATCTGTCCTGGAAGAAGTGCAGCTGGAATTCTCCTTGGAAGCTAGAATGGTCAGACTTCATCTCACCTACTTTGGTCACGTTGTCATAAAGAACCATTCCCTGGAGAAGGATATCATGCTTGATAAAGTTGAAGGTCGATGAAAAAGAAGAAGACCCTCAACAAGATGAATTGACACGGTGGCTACAACAATGGGTTCAGGTATAACAAGGATCGTGACTAAGGCACAGGGATGGATGGATGGTTTCATTGTGCTGTGCATAAGGTCATTATGAGTTGGCGATGACTCAACAGCACCTCACAATAACAATAACATTGTACACAAGGGAGCTCTAGTGACATAGTGCCTAAAGCATTTGACTGCTAACCAGAAGCCTGGTGGTTCAAGTCCCCAACCTCAGAAGGAAGACTGAGCAATCTACTTCCATAGAGATACTGCCTCAGAAACCCAAGAAGGGGTTGCTATGAGTTGGGATCTACTCAACAGCAGTGAATTTGGTTTATTATTATTATTATACATAAAGTCACCATGAGTCAGAGCTGACACCACAGCTCCTAAACAATCAGATCAGTTGATCTCAAGGTGTGCTGATTCAACCAGTCATGCCTACATAAAACCAGTTGCTCTCGAGTCAGTTCTGACTTTTGACAACCACATGAGTGTCGCAGGGAAAGTTGTGCTCCATGGGGTTCTGGAGTCCCAGAGTGCTGCAGACGGTTAACATACTCAGCTGCTAACTGGAAGACCTAACAATCTACTTCTGAAAAATTAGCCAATGAGAACCTGATGAACAGACGGCCAGATGACCAGCAATGGCAGGGATGGCACAGGACTGGGCAGCGTTCCTTTTGTTCCTTTGTGTAGGGTCACCAGGAGTTGAGGGCAACTGGGCAGCAGCTAATAACCAAGAGGCAAGTTACTCAACTTGTCTCTATTTCAGTTTCCTCTTCTATAAAATGGAGATAAATGAGGTTGCTTAGAGAATTCAACAAGGCAAGATTTCACAACCTTCTAAACCTGCACAAAAGGTATTGTCCTCTCCTGTATTACCTCTGCCCATGACTGCTCATGAAATGCCTGCCTTTTGTTATGTTAGCAAATCATTATGCTATTTTCATGTTTCTATCCAATCACACTTGAATGGTCAGCATACTGAGGACAGAGATTAGGTGTTACAATCCATTTTTATTTTTTATAGCATCCCATGCATATAATTGCTATTGAGTGGATATGTGTCTAAATGAATGAAATAGCAGGTGAAAAGTTGCAAAGCATTCAATGCTACTGATGTTATTCCCTGTGAACCTATTGGAACAGAGGACAGGCTGGGAACAGCATATGGTGGTGACGATTTGGCTGCAAAAAGTGGGAGACTTTTTAATAAGACTCCACTAGACAACATTTTCTTCCACGATGATATTTATGACATTTTAGGTAGCAGGAGAGGAAGACTCTTGAGAGAGGAAATAATGGAATGGGCGTTAGAGCTAAGAGTTGGAAACACTAGTTTCTAATAGAATGTATGGCTCTGAGCGAGTCCCGCTTGCTGTGTGATACATACCTTTTTATTGTACGCTAAGTCATAGGAGACTGTAAAGGGAGACTCTGTCCTTAGGAAGCAATATTCAGTCAAGTTCCAAAATAATGTCAAATAATTATCTTTTTAAATACGTGTTTATGCATCGTAATTAACTTTAGAATCGGCGATTCTAATCCCCGGTGCCAAAGAAATTCCCTGGTAGTAAGTTAGGGAGGGGCATTCATTCTGGGTCTGTAAATTTTATTTAAAAGTGAGCCGTCTTCCTGCTGTTTGTTTAACAGTCCCTGTGTTGTTTGAGGGAAAGTGATGCATCTCCCTAAATGCACCTCACTCACTACCGGTGAATGAGTTGGGCACGGGGGGCTCGGATATGTAATACCAAGAAGAAATTTGTATACGCAAGCACATACCGACAGTGTGGAATGATTTTTTTTATAGCAGAGATGTATGTGGTTTTGCCTTCTGGAGTTTCGTGCCCCAGCATAATACCTGTTCTGTGGAGAGGGTGCCTTGGAGCCAGTTTGTGGGGATGAAAACTGAAAGACTCCGGAACTGTTCGCGTTTGCAGAGCATTTAGATGGAAATGAACACACACAGAGGAGAAGAGGCTTTGTTCCCTGATCCTGATTTATTGCAGGACTGGGGCTGCACTTAGAAAGAAAAGGAAGCCAGCTATGAAGTTCAGTTGAGGAATACTCCCAAGTCCTGTGGTCCAAAATTCTTTCCCCACTCAGTTGCTATACCAAAAACTCACTGCCATGGACTCGATCCCAACACATAGTGACCTCCTTTGGGTTTCTGAGGTGTAAATCTTTTATGGAAGTAGACTGCCCGGTCTTCCTTCCACAGAGTGGCTGGTGGGTTTGGACAGTCAGCCTTCCGAATTTCCTACCAGGAATGCCGTTCCTTTGACGAATGCCCTCTCTCAAAAGTAAAGTACAAAGGGCTGAGTATTAAGATTTTGTTACATGTCATTGAGTGGGCCTCAGTCTATTTCCTCTATAGTAGACCTTGGGGCTTTTTGAAACTGAGCTACAAATTAGACAAGATTTTATGAAAAGTTTGAATTAAGAAAAAAAAAACGGAGTGGGATAAGGGGTCCTGCCAAGGAGGACTGATGAGGTTGGAGATGACAACCCGCCCTGGGGAGCATGACAACTTCCTGTGTCCCAGTGACTTCATGAGGCAGCACAAGGGGAGGACACTTAAGCACTGAAGACAACTTCTGTTTCCTTTACAATTATGGCTGGCTCCCAGGTTCCACATTCTTTTAAAATAACAGTATACCCTTCAAATGACTGAACACTGTGTCTTTTATTTTTTATACTGTCTTCTGCTATCACTTTAATTTATATATATATATATATTATTTCAGTATGTGTATCTATGGGAGCTCTGGTAGCACAGTGCCTGAGACACTGACTGCTAACCAGGAGGCTGGAGGTTCAAACCCACGAGCCACTCCTCGGAAGGAAGGTTGGGCAATCTACTTCCCCAGTAATACCGCCTCGGAAAGCCAAGGAGGGGTCGCTATGACTCGGGGCTGACTTGACGTCACATAACAAAACAACATCTATAACGTTGACCTTTTTAGCATTTTCGCGTGTACGATTTAGTGCATTATGTTCACACGTTGCGCAGCATCACTGTTATCCATTTCCAAATTTCCTAGTTAACAGAAGCCAGTGCCCTCTAAGCAATGAGAGTCCCTCTCCCCCTCCCTCCTGCTTCTTTGTTGTCTTGTGCCATCAAGTCGCTTCCGACTCACAGCCACCCCATGTGTTATGCAGTAGGGCCGTTCCATAGGGTTTTCTGGCTACAGTCCTTCTGAATGCAGATCACCAGGGCTTTTTGTCCATTGTGCCACTGTATGGGTTTGAAACAGCAACCTTGATGTCACCAGCCAAGCACAGACCATCTTCTGCCATCTTGCCCCTGGGAACTACCAGTAACCTTTGGTCTCTAGGCATTTGCCCCAACATTGTGTCTTAATTTGAGAGAGTGTGCAACATAAGATAAGGCAATAGAAATTCCTATCACATTTTAGGGAGAGAGGCAGCCATGACAGCAGATGACAGCCACACGCCACCCACCCTACCTTCCTGGATTGCGGAATGCTTGCAAAACCAATTACAGCGGGCTGCACTACCTTCCAGAACACTAAAGCTATAACCAATTGTTATAAAAAAGAAAATTGAGCCACATGCACAGTTTATTTTCTCTTCTTTTTTCCCTTTCCATTAAATCATAGCAGAGTGTCTTTGGCCTAATGTCCCCTGTGAGACTGCGGGCTGGGTGATTTGTGTAGAAATTCTCACTTGACAAGCAGCTGTGAAGGCAAGCTTGCCTGGGTTGACAGGCAGAGCCGTGCACCATCCACCCAATAACTCCAGAACAAAAAGCAAATCAGTAGACATAATATTGCAAAACACTACAGCAGGATAAACACAGCTCTTACATCTATTTGATTTTTCTCCCTCATCTGTCAACACAATTGAGAAGTCGCGCTTGCTAATTGTCTTCAATTGGCAGACTCCTCCGACTTTGACTGGAGCCGCGACACTTGGATGTCACAGTCTTTGCCGCGCGTGGTCGCCAGCCGGGCAGCCTTGGAAGCGGCCTCTGTTCTAGGGCGGGTGAGCAGCGTTCCTCTGCACGCCTTCTCTCTGTCTGGATGCAGCACTCTCTCCATTATGCCTCTCTTCCCATCATTAGCACCGACTGAAGAATCTGTGCCATGTTCTCTGTATCCAAAATATTTGAGGGAGGCAAAGAATCCCAGGAAGTCAATGAAAATGCGCTCCTGTTGCCAGCTAGCATTTGCAACTGCCAGACTTCCGTGCATTCAAATTAGATTACCCAGCAGAGGGATGGGGAGGGATTGGTTTCAAATTCAGCTTTCTTTTGTGACTAAATGGCTACGTTTAAAACGAGGGCACTTGATTCATTTCCTGAGAGGTTGCACACGGTCAACTCCCTGGTCTACTTCCTACAAAATTGAAAAGTCCTTCACAAAATGTTATAATCCTGATGAGGAACAGAGAGCCCTATCCTCCCACTAGCACAGCACTTGGCAAACAGTTCGGGGTTAACAAGTACTGGCCTTATCGATTGAGGGATGCTAGAACTCTAGAGAACAAAGGGATGGTGTCCTAGGAGCTTATGGGCCTGCAGCTTCCTGGAAGGAGGATAGGAGGGTGGGATGCAGCCCCTCCAACACTCTGGGCGATGTCCAAGCACTGTGTAGGTCCATCCAGTCTGTTAGGCAGTAGTTGTCCTAGCTACCTTTGCAAGGACCTAGAGAGGAGAACAAGGGACCTTGGTGGTACAGTGGTTAAAGAGCTCAGCTTCCAACGAAAAGTTTGATGGTTCAAACACCCCACCCACTCAGCAGAAGAAAGATGCACCATCTGCTACCATAAATACTAAAACCAAAAAAAAAAAAAAACAAACTCAGTGCCGTCAAGTCAAAAGTAGATTTCCAGTCTTCCTTCTGAGGAGTGGTTGGTGAGTTTGAACTATCAGCGTTCTGGTTAGCAGTCAAATGCCTTAGGCACTACGCCACCAGCCTACAGTCTCAGAAATCTTATGGGGCAATTCTACTCTGTCCTATAGGGTCGCTATGACTCAGAATCAACTCAACACAATGCATACTAGTAGAGAGTAGAACACTGAAAACTTAACAAAGGACTGGAAATAGGCAGTTCTGGCAACATATGGAGGAGAGTGCTTGAACTCCCTCCACTCCAGCTTTCAAATCCTTCTCACTAATTAGCAGCAGTAGTTCTGGGAAATATTCTTCTTCATGTCTGTACCTGCTTGACATGCCAGAGGTCACAGAGCAAGAATTGATCTCTTCCTTTTGAC
The DNA here is from genome assembly GCF_000298275.1 of Orycteropus afer afer. Classification (NCBI taxonomy): domain Eukaryota; kingdom Metazoa; phylum Chordata; class Mammalia; order Tubulidentata; family Orycteropodidae; genus Orycteropus; species Orycteropus afer. Next base: position 15,346,180 of record NW_006921616.1, on the reverse strand, counting down.
CATGCTCATGCTCTCACTCTTGCTCTTGCTCTCACTCTCCCTCTGCCTCTCCCTCTCCTCTGTCAGTGATAGAATAATATCCATACACCTATAAGGAAGACCAGTTAATACTACCATTATTCAAATTTATGCACCAACCACTAAAGCCAAAGATAAAGAAACTGAAGATTTCTACCAGCTTCTGCAGTCTGAAATTGATCAAACATGCAATCAAGATATATTGATAATTACTGGTGATTGGAATACAAAGGTTGGAAACAAAGGAGAATCATCTGTAGTTGGAAAGTATGACTTTGGTGATAGAAATGACTCTGGATATTGCGTGACAGAATTTTGCAAGACCAACAATTTATTCATTGTAAATATCTTTTTTCAACAAAATAAATAGAGGCTGTACATTTGGAACTCACCAAATGGAATATACACAGGAATCAGGTAGACTGTTGTTGTTGTTGTTGTTGTTAAGTGCCGTCGAGTCGTTTCCGACTCATAGCGACCCCATGCACAGCAGAACGAAACACTGCCCGATCCCGCGCCAG
>NW_006921616.1:15330573-15342177 GCF_000298275.1 Orycteropus afer afer | reverse complement strand
ATAAATTTGAATAACAGTCATATTAACGGGTCTTCCTTGTAGGCATATGTATATTATCCTATCACTGACAGCATTGTACTTCAGGACAGATCTTGAAACCTCCTTTGTGATGATGAATGCCACGCCATTCCTTTTCAAACTGTCATTCACGGCATAGTAGATCATATGGTTGTCTGATTCAAAATCAGGTAGACTACATCTGTGGAAAGAGGAGATGGCGAAGCTCAGTTTCATCAGGCAAAGCACTGACTGTGGAACAGACCATCAGTTGCTCATATGCAAGTTCAAGTTGAAGCTGAAGAAAATTAAAACAAGTCCACAAGAGCCAAATGCAACCTTGATTATATTGCACCTGAATTTAGTAACCATCTGAAGAATGGATTTGAGGCATTGAACACCAGATGAGTTGTGGGAGGACATCAAGAACATCGTACATGCAGGAAGGATCAAAAGAAGATAGAAGGAATACACAGAGTCACTGTATCAAAAAGAATTGGCCAATGTTCATCTATTTCAGGAGGTAGCATATATCAAGAACCAATGGTATTGAAGGAAGAAGTCCAAACTGCTCTGAAGGAATTAGTGAAAAACAAGGCTCCAGGAATTGATGAAATACCCATTGCAATGTTTCAACAAATGGATGCAGTGCTGGAGGTGCTTACTCGTTCATGCCAAGAAATTTGGAGGACAGCTACTTGACAACTGACTGGAAAAGATTGTGCCCATTTCAGAGAAAGGTGATCCAACAGAATGCAGAAATTATCAATTAATATCATTAGTATCACAAAAAAGTAAAATTTTGCTGAAGATAAATAAAACACAGTTGCAGCAGTATATTGACAGGGATATTCAAGCTGGATTCCTAAGAGGATATGGAACGAGGGATATCATTGTGGAAATCAGATGAATCTGGGCTGAAAGCAATGAATACCAGAAAGATGTTTACTTGTGTTTTATTGACTATGCAAAGGTATTCAACTGTGTGGGTCATAGCAAATTATGGATAACATTAAGAAGAATGGGAATTCCAGAGCACCTAATTGTGTTCATGAAGAACCTGACATAGACCAAGAGGCTATTGGTCATACAGAACAAGGGGATACCGCATGGTTTAAAATCAGGACGGGAGTGTGTCAGGGTTGTATCCTTTCACCATCTTATTTAATCTGTGTGCTGAGCAAATAACTTGAGAAGCTGGACTATATGAAGAAGAACATGGCATCAGGATTGGAGGAAGACTCATTAACCCGTGATATGCAAATGACACAACCTTGCTTGCTAAAAGTAAAGATGACTTGAAGCATTTACTGATGAACATCAAAGACTACAGCCTTCAGTATGGATTACACCTCAACATAAAGAAAACAAAAATTCTCACAACTGGACCAATAAGCAACGTCATGATAAATGGAGAAAAGATTGAAGTTGTCAAGGATTTCATTTTACTTGGACCAGAAAGCTGGTGGTTCAAACCCACTAGCCACTCCTTGGAAGGAAGATTGGACAATCTACTTCCATAGTGATACCACCTCGGAAACCCAAGGGATGGGTTGCTATGAGTCGGATCCCATTCTATGGCAGAGTGTTGCATTATGTTTTGCATTACCCATGGAAGCAGCAGTCAAGAAATCAGACGCCATGCTGAAATAGGACAATCCATTGCAAAGGACTTCTTTAAAGTGTTAAGAAGCAAAGATGTCACTTTGAATACTAATGTTATATCATATTAAAATGTCTCATATGCATGTGAAAGTAGAACAATGAGTAAGGAAGACTAATGAAGAGTTCATGCATTTGAATTGTGGTGTTGGTCAAGAATACTGAAAACACCATGGACTACCAGAAGAACAAACAAATCTGTCCTGGAAGAAGTACAGTGGAATTGTCCTTAGAAGCAACAATTGCCAGACTTCATCTCACCTACTTTGATCACGTTATCAGAAGGGACCATTCCCTGGAGAAAGATACCATTCTCGGTAGAGAGTCAGCAAAAAAGGGAAGACATTCAAGAGATGGACTGACACAGTGGCCGCAATGATGGGCTCAGATATAGCAAGGACTGTGATGGTGATGCAGGACCTGGCAGGATTCCATTCCAATGCACACAGGAGTTGGAGCCAACTCGAAGGCACCTTACAATAACAACAAAATCCCCATTCACTCTAATGTTATGGGAAAGCAAATCCCAGATTGCTATCATATCGTGTACAAATAGTGACACTTGTGAGACCTGGAACTCAGTAGGGCTGCCTTTGTTTTTCTGGGTCTCCTAGGTTTTCCACATTTGACAGGTGGCAGTCTTACCACTTTTCTCTTGCTCTCTTTTAATGGAAAATATTTGAGTATTCCTTCTCTGACAGATTTCCACTTTAAACAGGATCCAACTTTTTCAGGTTTTATTGTATTTCATTGCACACTTCCAGGAGGAAGTTAAGAAATCGCTGACCCCTCTAGGCAGGAGTTTGGACCCCTTTCTCTCTGCTTCTATGATACATTACTTGGCCCTTCTCATTGACGTGGAATCATTTTCAACTCATAGCACCCCTCCTTGGGTTTCCAAGGTGGTATCTCTAGGAAGTAGATTGCCCAGTCTTCCCTCCGAGGAGTGGCTGATGGGTTTGAACTGCCAACCTTCTGGTTAGCAGTCAATTCCTTAGGCACTATGCCACCAGAGCTCCCTGCTTGGTCCTTATCGGAACAAAATTGGCAGTTCATCTATGTCTGGATCCATCTCCTTCATTAGATGAAAAAATCATAGCAAAAAGCCTGGTCTAACAGGTAGAGGCGCTCCTGAATTTCATTGCTAGAGATCAGTGCCCCTCGTCACGGATGAGCCTTCCAACAGCAAACACACAGACAGGCACACAGGGAAATGGGTGTGCCCCTTTGTTATTCCGCTTGGACATAAACCATCGGGATGGTACAAGGAAGGAGCCCTGGTGCTGCAGAGGTTAAGAGCTTGGCCGCTTACTGGAAAGTCAGAGGTTTGAACCCACCAGCCACTCCATGGGAGAGACATGTTGGCTATCTGTTTCCTTAAGGATCACAGCCTTGGAAATCCTATGGAGCAGTATTACTCTGACCTATAGGGTCACTATGAGTCGTCATGGACTCAACAGCAACAAGCCTAGTTTTTCATTTTTTTATGATGTGAGGAAGCTAACTAATTACCGTGTGGTTTAGAAACTCTTTGGTTCTTCGGGTTGTTTATTTGTTTCCCTTTCTCTTTCTTTTTTCTCAAACTAGCCACAGTTTTAGTGCCTGGGCTCGAAGTCTGTGGAGTCACCAGCTTCATTTCCTGGCTTCCTGCAGAGAATCTCATTTTTTTCACTCTTCTGGTCCAAGCACTGAATTTTCTGGCCAGAAAACACAGCTTTAGGTGATAAAATCACAGCCACTGAAACAAACTGCTGCCATTTCCATCGAAACATCTCAGCTGCGAAAATCATTGTTTTTTCAGACAGTGTTTGTACATTTCATCAGTAAGTAGCCACCCTCTGCCTTCACGTTTGATGGTGAAATAATAGAGAGGAGAGAAAAGGGGCTTTTGTGAGGGTGCTCACAGTTTTCATTGTGAGGCTGATCCCTCCCTGGCATTTTCCTGGGCATAATTCTCCTTACGCTTCAATCCACGGTCCAATTACTTGACCATAACATCACAGAGCGATGAGCGATCATGAACTTCCACATGAAAGGACAGTTCTACAGAAGAATCATGAGACTGGAACTGCAGTTTTGATGTGAAGATTTTCAATTGTGTCCTTTTATGGAAGCGGAAAGTGGTCTTTGACCAGGGAAAGTGAAATAAAAATATTACTTCATTTTAATGATCTCTGATTAAAGATGATTGGCCAAAGGACACTTATGTATAAGAACATAGTAGGATTTTATGAGAGTGGTCTTTCACCAGGAAAAGTGAAATAAAATATTATTGCATTTTAATGATCTCTGATCAAAGATGGTTGGCCAAAAGACACTTACGCAGAGGAACATAGTAGGATTTTATGAGACCCTGATTCTAGTTGAGAATGTGTCACAGAGAAATTTGTGACTTTAAGTTCCCTGGGTCTAGGGCTGCCAGGTAAAACAAAGAACATCCAGTTTTACGTGAATTTCAGATGAACAACAAGTGATATTTTCAGGATGAGAATGTTCCAAATATTGCATAGACAAGCTTATCCTAAAAATCATCTGTTGTTTATTCAAAATTCAAATTTAACCAGGAGCCTTGTATTTTCATTTCCTAACTCTGGCACCTCTATGTGGGACCTGTTACTTAAGATACAGCCAGAGGGCTAAAGTCCCTTTCTTAGCTGTTCATTTCTGTTTTCTTTTATCAATTTACAATACACAGTTTTGCTAATCTGAAGTTAACAGTTGTTGAAGAAATAGTGTTAATATTTTTTCATTAATTTTCAAAGGTTTTTTGAATTTCTATTCCTTATGAATATTATTAATATTTTTCACTAAATTGTAAAAAATAATAATTTGCATATTCTCTGTAACTATGCAGTCACTTTTGGATAATATCTCAGAATATTGGAATTTATATTTTTCAAAACGAATGCTCCCAGGTTGTTTCAAGGCTTATTGCATGAAAAACAATGAACTAAACCCTGAATGTCTTTTCTAACCATTTCCATTCTGTAAATAGGGCATTTCAACATGGTATCTCTCCTCCTGCCTTCCCATGAGCAGAAGGATTCAAGCCCGGTCATTGCTACTGGAACCAGAAACCAGTTGCCATCAAGTCAATTCTGAGCAGATCTGTGTGTGCCAGCATAGAACTGTGCCCCAGAGGGTTTTCAATGGTTGATTTTCTGCAAGTAGGTTGGCAGGCCTTTCTTGCATGTGCCTCTAGTTGGACTTAAACCACCAACCTTTCCATTAGCATCTGAGCTAGTTAACTGCACCACTCATGGATCTCAATTATCAGCCTATATCATGATTATTAATAGAGCATAAAGTTCATGGCCAGACTCTAGAAAAAATAGCTAAGGATGGCCTGAATGTTCTTTATTTACCATGTAAACCAGGAAGCTAATTGCTCCTTCCTTACTGCGCCAGTTATATCTGAACACAGGCTGGTCATTTAACACACTCATACGCACATACACACACACACACCTGCACTGACTTTTTATCAAGTAAGTTTGAATTTCATAGATCCCATATTCCATTCTAGGGAGTCTGTATTAATTGATACCTTCTATTATAGTATAAATTGTGCCTTTATAGTCCATCCTCAGAATTAAAGAAAAACACTGCCTTAAGACTTGATTCATGTTTTTCCCCCTTTGTGTACATTCCTTATGTTTCTCTTTATCCAAATTATATATCTTTAGTTTATATAGAACAGGTTTATTTCTTCGAAATCTTTCTCATAAAGCTAATGGAAACCATATGTGATTGTTCTAATTCTAACCAAAAAGAAAACATATTTTTTCATTGTTTGGTCTTATTGGAGAGAACGTTATTGAGGCATCCTTGAGCATGTATTCTGAAGATTCAAAATGGAAATTCAAGTCTCATCAGGACAGGTGGTAACTAACGTAGTCTTTCTTGAATTCTTAGTTTTAATGATATTTTAAATTCTGTCAATACCCCAGGCAGAAAAGGATAAAAAAAACAAGCACAGTACTGATGGTGTATGAGTTAATGGGAGGATAACTGATAAAATTAAACCTCTGCAACCTGCTGAGCTAACCCAAAGTTGCTAAGCTACTAGAACATTAATGAGTAAGAGATCTTAATTAAATTGTTTGTAATTAACTCTCCCAAGAGTAAAAAGTGTAAAAGTATTGCAAACTAAATACCTGTGGCACGTACTTGCAATAGAAAAAGTAATTTTGACACAAATGATATGCACAGACACATATAAAATATGCATGCATGTATCTCAATGTCACACAAACTATCATGATTTCTTGTCTCTTGGTATTCCTTACAGCTACAGCTTTAGAGTGTTCATATTAGTATCTACCTGTTACATAATGAAAATGATGCATTCTAACGTATGGTTGACAACCCTGAGTTCTCATAGGAACTAGGGATTTTCAATTAAAGCCATAACTTTTTTATATATAAATTTAATGAGATTTAGATTGTCTATGGACTATAAGGAAATGCCCTGGTGGTGCAATGGTTAAAGCATTCAGCTGCTAACTGAAAGGTTCATGGTTTGAACTCACCAACCACTCCACAGGAGAAAGATGTGGCAATCTGCTTCCATAAAGATTTACAGCCTTGGAACCCTATGAGGCAATTTCTCTGACCTATAAGGTTGCTATGAGTTGCAATCAACTCAACAGCATCAAGCTTAGTTGGTTTTAGGATGGGCTACAAAATAAATTTACAAATCAAAAAGACTTGATTATGAAGGGGCCAAAAAGAAGTAATTTTTACAGATGTTATCAAAGTGATCTCTGGTTTTTCCAGGGGATCAATACTACCATGCTAATGCAGTTGTGCCGTCCATGTCTGTGTGCCGCCTGGTGTGACCATAAGCCAGGTGGACCATAACTCATTGAGCCAACCAAACTTTCACTATGCCCTCATTCATGAATGGCTTATTCATGAGCTCAGGCATTGCACTAGGTGCTGAGAAGCAAAGGTACTTCAGACTAGTGGGGTATACCAAAAAAATGCCATCAAGTTGATTCTGGGGGTCTCATAGTGACCCCCACTGTGTTTCTGAGGCTGTAAATGTTTAGGGAAGTAGATCACCCCATCTTACTTCCATGGAGCAGCTGGTGGGTTTGAACTGTTGACCTTCTGGTTAGCAACTAAATCAGAGCTCCTTAGTGGGGATATAAGACAGTTAAAACAATTGACCAACAAAGGTCAATTTCTCACAGTTTATTTTCATATCTTTGACTTTTTTGCAGATTCCTATGGAAACTACACAAGGAGCCTGGTGCCACAATGGCTAAACACTTAGCTGCCAACCCAAAGGTCAGTGGGTCCGAACCCACCAGTGATTTCATGGGAGAAAATGACCCAGCAATTTGCTCCCATAAAGATTACAACCTAGGAAACCCTAGGAGGCAGTTCTACTCTGTCATATGGGGTCACTATAAGTTGGAATTAACTCCAAGACACACAACAACAACAACAATAGAACTACAAGTAGTCCTTGATTTACAGCATATTAGAGATATGACTAACTGCACTTATGAGCATCTTTATCGTTAATATTATATACAACATACAATGTAGCAGCACAAAATTTGCTGAAGTTATCATTCTTAGAAGTTCAGTGATAGATGTTCAACTTTATGATTTACTGTTCAAGAGTCTGCTGGATATATAAAGATATTGATAGTAAAAGCCAATAATAATGGAAACTAAAAGAAAAGAGAGAGAAAGAGATTTGACTTCCATCAGAACTGACTTACAACCAAGTCATCAGAATGGAACTCCATCATAAGTCAAAGACTACCTGTACAAATGCTTATTACATGAAAACTGGCAGATGATCATTGTTGTTAGGTGCCGTTGAGTCAGCTCCAACTCATAGCAACCCTATGGACAATAGAACGAAACACTCTCTGGTCCTGCACCATTGTCATAATCATTACTATGCTTGAGCCCAGCATTGCAGCCACTGTGTCAATCCATCTCATTGAGGGTCTAACCATTTTTTGTTGACCATCCACTTTACCATACATAATATCATTCTATAAGGACTGCCTTCTGACAACATTACCAAAGTAGGTGAGGCAGAGTCTTCCCATCCTTGCTTCTAAGGAGCATCGTGGCTGTACTTATTCCAGAACAGATTTGTTTGCTCTTCTGGGGGTCCGTAGTATTTTCAGCATTCTTCATCAAAATCACAATTCAAAGGCATGAACTCTTCTTTGGTCTTCCTTATTCGTTGTCTGGCTTTCACATTCATATGAGATGACTGAAAATACCATAGCATGGCTCAGGCACACCTTAGTCTTCAAAGTGATATCTTTGCTCCTTTACACTTTGAAGAGGTCTTTTGCAGCAGATTTGCCCAATGCAATATGACATCTGATTTCTTAACTGCTACTTCCACAGATGTTCATTGTGGATCCAAGAAAAATGAAATCTCTAACAACTTCAATCTTTTCTCCATTTATTGTGATGTTGCTTATTGGTCCAGTTGTGAGGGCTTTTGTTTTCTTAATGTTGAGGAGTAATCCAAACAGTCTTTGATCTCCATTATTAGTGCATCTAGTCATCTTCACTCCCAGCAAGCAAAGTTGTGTCATCTGCAATATCATATATTGTTAATGAGTCTTCTTCCAACCCTGATGCCATGTTCTTCTTCCTATGGTCCAGCTGCTTAGATTATTTGCTCAGCATGCAGATTGTATAACTATGGTGAAAGACACAGCCCTGACACACACCCTTCTTGATTTTAAACTATGCAGTATCCCCTTGTTCTCTTTGAGCAGCAGCCTCTCCTTGGTCTATGTACAAGTTCTTCATGAGCACAATTAAGTGTTCTGGAATTCCCATTCTTCTCAATATTATACATAATTTGTTATGAACCATGCAGCTGAATGTCTTTGCATAGTTAATGAAACACAGTTAAACATCTTTCTGACATTCCTTGCTTTCAGCCAAGATCCATCCTACATCAGCAATGATATCCCTTGTCCCACATACTCTTCTGAATCCAGCTTGAATTTCTGGAAGTTCCTCGTCAATATACTGAATTAAATGGTAATATATATGAATATAGTTTGTGAGCTATATGAGTCTAATGCAAATGTTCATATTATGTTGATGTGGCTTAACTCACACATACTGTGATACTGAAAGTTGTGTAAGCCTGATGGTGCAATTAGAAAGAGAACATCGAGCTGGGCAGACTGGACTGATGCAGGCCCCGACCTCATTCTCTACCACCTCCATAAAGAAGACAACTCAGTAGGTGCCATCTCACAGTTCAGTGGATTTTTCACTAACCTTGGGCCGTTGGGGTCACTTGTCATTACAGATCCTCAAGAGCCAAGTTTGGTCCTGGGGAGCCATGTCTGCTCCATGGATAGCATCATTTAATTTTGATCTCCAGTTGACTTTTCCGTTACTTGCTGGCTGAAATGATGTTGAACCGAGAGAAAGACCTTCAGAGTCCAAGGCATCATCTCACCAATGTGGAGAGAGGCCAACCCTCAGACATCAAAGCCTTTTGGAAAGCAGCCTCTTTGCTCCTCCATTACCTCTATTTCAAAAAGTGACTGATTCTCTGATGCATTAGATTGGTCACTGATTGATCATCGTTGAGCTACTTTACATGTTCAATCATGTTTTCTCTTAGCAGGGCAAGCTCCAAGGTGGACTCCCTGCTGCAGAGTCTCTCAAACTTCCAGGGAAGGAGTGGCTCTGTAGAATGGTGGGTCTGGGCTACAAAGACTCTTCAGTCCTCTTCTGCATTCCTACCTCGTGTATTCTAAAATCTGGTCAAAAGCCTTTTTGGAGACCCTGAGTGTTGCAAACAGTTAACACACTCAGCTGCTAACCCAAAGGTTGGAGTTTCCAGTGCACCCAAAGATGATCTACTTCCGGAAAAATCCGTTATTGAAAACATTATGGACCACAGCTCTACTCTGACACACATGGGGCCATGTGCTGGAGTTGACTCAATGGCAAATGGTTTGGATTTTTGTCTTATCCATACATTTACGTCCCTGGATCATCTCACCTCCAAGCCTATGGTTCCCAGGCTCAAGTTCCAAACTATTTTTTTCCCCATAGTTTATCTTTCTAAGGCTGTCCCTCTACCCCTTTTGAGCATCTAGCTTTGGCCAATTTAGTTAATATCCTCATGCCTTAGTCTCCTCATCTCTGAAATTGTGCAAAAATATATTTCTGGCTCCAGTGAGTTGTAGTAGTGTTGAATGAATATGTTGAATACATAAATATATACTCAAAATACTACCTGCCACTGCCAGCCATTAATATCCCCTATTCTTTTTTTTTTTTTTTTAAGGCACCCTTGTGGTGCCATGGGTAAAGCGTTTGGCTGCTAACCATAAGGCCAACTGTTTAAACCTACCAGCTGCTCCACAAGAGGAATATAAGGCAATCTACTTCCTTAAAGATTTACAGTCTTGGAAACCCTATTGGGGTCACTATGAGTCAGAATCAACTGAATGGCAGTGCGTATTTCTCTCTTTAAGGAGCCTTGGTGGTGCAGTGTTTAAGTGCTTGGCTGTTAACTGAGCGGTTGTTGGTTTCAACCTACCACTTACTCCACATGAGGAAAGACCTAGAGAACTGCTCCTGTAAAGATTACAGCCTAGGAAACTCTATGGGGCAGTTCTGCTCTTATAGTGTTGCTATGAGTTCAATCAACTTGATAGCACACTACAACAACAATGCTCCTGTCTTTTTTTCATTTATCTCTGGGCATGGTAGAGATTTTCTCAGATGTTTGCATGAGTCCCTCTCATTGTTGCTGCAAATATCTTTTCCAGACCAGTGTAAGACAAATGATTTTAGTTCTTTGTTCTGACTTTATGAGTTAAACATTTGTATGGAGTGGACAACATTTCTCAAGAGTTTCTCTTAGCACCTGTGGATCTGAGCAAAGCTGTTCTCCTGAGACATCTCTAATGATTTCTACTCTAGTTTATCTTTCTGTTCTCAGCATCCAATGAAAGCTGTTCCCCAGGATCTAACTGCTGATTTTTTTCTTTGTGTAAATTTTATCACAGTATAACATACATACCAATAAGTACATGAATTGTAAGTGCTCATTTCAAAGAATTTGTAAAGCGCACGTACCTGTGTAACAAGCACCAAATTAAAAAAAAAAAAAAGAGAGAGAGAGAGAAAGAAACAGGATCCCAGAAGCTCCTTGGGCCTTTCCCCAAGGGTAATCGCTCTCCTGACTTGCAAGAGTAGATAATTTTGCCTATATATAAATATAATCACACAGCAGATACTCTTTTGAGGTTGCCTTTTTTCCTCACTATTTCACTTGTGATTTTCATCCAAGCAGATGTATTTGTAGTTGTAGTCCATTAATTGGAAGGTTGGGCAATCCTACTTCCATAGTGATACTGCCTCGGAAACCCAAGGAGGGGTGGCTATGAGTCGGGGCCGACTCGACGGCACATAACAACAACAACATAACAACAAGTCCATTAATTTTCACTGCTGCATAGTATTCCATTGGATGAATAAAACACAATTAATTTATCCACTTAGTGTTGTTTCAGTTAGGGGTTGATTCCACTTTTTGTTGTTATGAACATTCTCATGGATATCTTTTGTAAATATATACACCCATTATTGTTGAGTAAATTCCAAGGAATGGAATTGCTGGGTTGTGAGATATTTCTGCCTTTTTGCCTCTTCTTCCAACTTTTTTTTTTTTTGACAAATTTCATAGGCAATCATTATTGGATTATCCTCTAAACATGCTGTTGTTGTTAGGTGCTGTTGAGTCGGCTCTGACTCAAAGTGACCTTATGCACAGCAGACCGTAACACTGTCCGGTCATAGGCCATACTCACAATGCTTGCTATACTTGAGCCCATCATTGCAGCCACTATGTCAATCCATCTCTTTGAGGGTCTTCTCCTTTTTCATTGACCTTCCACTTACCAAGCATTTTCCAGG
>NW_006921616.1:15321415-15328346 GCF_000298275.1 Orycteropus afer afer | reverse complement strand
TTGTTTTAATTGTCTTTAACTTCAAGTGGAATTTGCAAATGAGCAGTTGATGGTCTGTTCCACAATCAGCTCCTGGCCTGGTTTTGGCTGAAGTCATCCAGGATAGATGTGTTCATTCTTCTGGAAGTCCATGGTATTTTCAGTATTCCTCACCAACACCACAATTCATATGCATCAATTCTTGGGTCCCCCTTATTCATTGTCCAGCTTTCACATGCATATGAGGCTACTGGAAATACCATGGCTTGGGCTAGGTACACTTTAGTCTTCAAGGAGATATCTTTGCTCTTCAGCACTTTAAAGTGATCTTTTGCAGCAGATTTGCCCAGTGCAATATGACATCTGATATCTTGACTGCTGCTTCCATGGGTGTTGAATGTAGATCCAAGTAATACAAAATCAACAACTTCAATCTTTTCTCCATTTATTGTGTTGCTACTCATTAGTCTAGTCATGAGGATTTTGTTTTCTTCATGTTGAGGTGACTAGCTCTCTCCTCTCTTGTGTACCAGGAAAAAAAAAAAAAAAAAGTTGTCTGGGAACTAAAATCCTTGACTACCATCCCCTTCCCTATATGGACTGTGCCTCCCACTACATCTCCCAGGCAAAGAAGCATTACTGCTGACTAGAAGTTGGACCTCAAACCTCTATCTGGTCCAGACCTGAGTGGTTTGGATTGGACCACATGTAAAATATAGAAATAATTGTGTCTATTTAGTTTAAACCAAAACAAAAAAGGCCCCGGGGGGGGGGTTATAGTGCAAGGTGAAACCCTCTCTTTCTGGAAAGTTCCACCTGGTTCCTCTCTGACTTGCTAAGGTATATGTGTGGAGGGTGGGGAGGGTTTAAAGACAAGATAGAAGGCTGGATAGCAAGAAAAAGCTCAACGCCCACCTTACCACACCAGCTGCATGAGAGACAAGTTCTAAGACGGAGAACAATTCAAAGAGGAAATGGGTCCTGCATGCAGAAGAGAGAGCCTTAACCACTCTGCTCCTCCCTTGAGCTCCTGACCCCAAACGTCCTTCTCCGATGATGATTTTGACCATATCAGGACTCCTCCTTGGGCATAGAGCCAGGGGAGGGAGCTCCAGTTTCAGCTCAGAGCCCACAATGTATTAGTACTTATCTGGAACACCTCAGACTTAACATTTCTAAAACCAAACCCTTACATTTTCCCCAAACAATATCCCCTTTCAGATGTCTCAGTTTCTGTCAGCTGTAATATAATCACACCGCTCAAAAGCTTAGAAACTATCTCAGGTTCCTTTCCTTTCTCCAGTCAGTCAACAAGTATTTTTTATTCTTCTTCAAACCTGTCTAGTCTTCAAAATGTGTTTTGTGTCCACTTGGCATTAGCCTTCAGCACCTTTCCACTGAATTGTTATAAAGGCCTCTTGACTCGCTCCCCAACTCAACCCACCACCCTGTTCAGCTGGCCCATGACCTTGACATTCAAACCAAACCAAGCTCACTGCCATTGAGTCGATTTGACTCATAGCAACCCCTCCTTGGGTTTTTGAGGCAGTATCTCTACAGAAGTAGATTGCCCAATCTTTCTTCCAAGGAGTGGCTGGTGGGTTTGAACCACCAGCCTCTGGTTAGTAGTCAAATGCCTTAGGTACTATTCCATCGGAGGCTTGCTAAACAATGACTTCCTAATGCTGCTCATTTTATTCAAAGCCTCTAAGCTTTCTACCAGAACAATAAGAACTACCATGGAGTAATGGACACTTGAAATGATAATGAGCAACTATAATTTATATAATGAAATAACCTAAAAAAAAAAAAAGTATAGTATAAAATGTTGGCATCACTCTCTTTCCCCACTTCCAGTCTCCATTTTACTGTATATATGGGATTCCACTAAGAATCCTGGAAGAAATGAGAAACAGAGGCCTGGCTTAATGAATCCCTCCTTTCTCCTATCCATCTTCCTACAAACATTGTGAGTACCTACTATGTACCACCTCAGCTTTCCAGTCATCCCCACCAAGGCAATAGTCAAGTGAATGAGAGTAGTTTGGTTCCTTCAGACCAACCCATCTGTCAACTGAGAAAAATTTACTGAGCTTAGTAAATGCCAGACTCTGGAGCAAAAGAAGAGCCCAGATGAACATGCTTACATCCCGGAACTGGAGGATCCATAAGATGCAGGAAAATGGGTGTCATCGGAGGCATCTCACTTTGGGGGTAGTTTGCCATGCAGCTGTTGTTGTTGTTGTTGCTTGCCATCGAGTCAGCCCCGACTCATAGCGACCCCTCCTTGGGTTTCCGAGGCAGTGTCACTACGGAAGTAGGATTGCCCAACCTTCCTTCCGAGGAGTGGCTGGTGGGTTTGAACCGCCAGCCTTCTGGTGAGCAGTCAAGTGCTTTAGGCACTATGCTACCAGAGCTCCTCCATGCAGCTGTGCTAACCAGAAAAGGATAGGTGGGCAGCCTGGGAATAAGTGCAAAAGCCCAACTGAGCATTATCTGGACATGGAAAGGGGTGGTTGTGCTTACAATGACATTGCTTAATGAGTCTGAATATGGGGAGGGAGAGATAAAGATGTGACTCTACCAGTTTGTGAAATATTAACGGTGCCATAGCTCTCCCACTCCCAGTTCCCCATTGGTAGAATAAGCCTAGAGTCACAGTAGACAAGGATGCAGAAAACCTGGTTTAGGCCCCAATTCTGCTGCTTAGAGGTCTGTAACCTTGTACTATTGTGGAAAATAATAATACTTCCACTATCTACGTCCAAGAGAGATGAAAATAGATAAAGTAGGAACACTGGAAGGGGCTGTGCATTGGGGGCATTGCTGGAATCACCCTGCTTCCATCATGAACCACTTTGTGAGGTGTGAGATGTGTGATGACCCACGTGCCAGGTGCTAGATCCCATGCCTGTGTCAGGGTGTAGGCTGAGTGGGAGGTTCAGTGGCATTTTGTGAGGGGATTTTTCTTGGCTGGTGTTTCTGTGTTGCGTGGGATGGAGTATTTTCACTTCCTACATTAGCAATGGCAGGTGCACGGTTATAGAGAACTTCATCTCTCCTTTTCTGTTCTGTTTGTGTGTGGTCAGATTGTACTACATGAAAACAGCACGCTGAACACAAGGGGGCACAAAGCAGCCAAGAACTCAATCCAGGCTACTTCCCTCACCCTGTTCAGCTGTGGCTGGGCAGGCCATAAGGAGAAAGTGGTGGTCATTCCCACACAGAGGTTCTAAGATGGTAAGTCTCAGTGTCTGGAGACAAAGACTCCTGCCGAAATCCATCACCTGTAGTGTTTCTATCCTTTCTCTACTTCCATCCAATGAGTACACATCCCACTGCCCACAGAACCCAGATGCAGCTACACACAATGGTGGATGTCCATGACTGCCAGCAGGGAGCTGCACAGGGTAACGCTCCCAGCAGGCCTGGGTTTACAGAAAGACCTACAATTCCCAGGGAATGGAGACAGACATCAGTTACTCATTTACCATGGTCCAGTTGATTTTGAATCAGTGCCCACAGAGGTCAAGATTGTTCCAGAAATCTGGGCACATTTTCCTTTAAGGATTTGAACATTATATGTCTGAAAGTTAAAGTAGGAGGCCTGGGACAAAATCGGCCTTACTGAGGGTATCTGACGTGTCTTGGGATGAGATTCTACAAGAGGGCCCATCAGAATTCTGGACCCTGGACATTCCATGGAACCTCATTTAGAAAATAGCAACACCAGCATCACTTGAGAATTTGTTAGAAATACAGACTCTCAGACCTCACCCTGACTACCCAAATCAGCACTTGCCTTTTAGCAAGATTCCCCAGGTGAATTGCAGCCACATTTTTGTACATTAAGGCTCAAAGGTCTATTAACTGGTCTGATCCTCCAGACTTGAGATGAGTATTAGTAGCCGGACTCAGGTAGAGTTTGGCCAGCTGCCCTTGATTTCCATCTTCACCTAATTTGATCCAGATATTAATATCAAAGGGACTGTAAGAAAGGTTCCCTAGTCCTTGAACTGTCAGCACCACATCCCACCTCCTACCTCTGCCTCATCCTGGAGTTGCCTTTGGATTTCACATTTACCAGAGCACAAGTAGATTTTTGTGTGAAACAAGAGACCCAGCTTCACAGGCTCACAGATGTTCTAGCACCTCCCTTCATATGCAGCCATTATTGTTTTTTGGTGCCTTGGGCTAACCTTCCACTTTAGCATTAATGCATAAAATTTTAAATCAGGAAAGGACAGATGGGATGAATCCTTTCACCACACTTACTGAATTTTGTGCTATGCTGAGCCAATAATCCAAGATGCTGGATTAAAGGAAGAAGAAGATGGCATCAGGATTGGAGGAAGACTCATTCACTACCTGTGATATACAACAGACACAATCTGGCTTGCCGAAAGTGAAGAGGACTTGAAGCACTTACTGATGAAGATCAAAGGCAATAGCCTTCAGTATGGATTACACCTCATCATAAAGGAAACAAGGGCTTCCAGCTGAACCAATAAGCATCATGACAAACAGAGAAAAGATTGTTGAAGTTGTCAGGGATTTCATTTTCCTTGGATCTACAATCAACACCCATGCAGGCAGAAGTCAAGAAATCAAAGCATGTGTTGCATTCGGCAAATCTTCTGCAAAAGACCTCTGAGGTGTTAAAAATCAAAGATGTCATTTTGAAGACTAAGGTGCACCCGACCCAAGCCATGGCATGCATATTCAATCGCCTCCCATGCATGTGAAAACACAGGAAAGAATAAGGAAGACCAAAGAAGAGTTGATGCATTGGGTTACAGTCTTGGTGAAGAATATAAAATACTCCATGGATGTCAGAAAAATGTACACATTTGTCATGGAAAGTGTTCCACCCAGATGGTCCTTATTAGCAAGAGTGGCAAGAGTTTGTCTCACATACTTTGGATACGTTATCAGGAGGGAGCAGTCCCTGGAGAAGGAATCATACTTGATAAATAGAGGGTCAGTGAAGAAGAGGAAGACCCCCAACAAGATGGACTGACACAGCAGCTGCAACAATGGGCTCAAACACAGCAATGATTATGAGGATTGTGCAAGAACAGGTAGTGTTTCTTTCTGTTGCAATGAGTCCGAACTGACTCCGCAGCACCTAACAACAACAATGAATGGATCTTTCAAATGATAACCTGTTATTACCTTCAGAAGAAGGAATGGGTCGCTCTGGAGCGACAGGGATGGTGACTTCTTACCCCAAACTGCACTCCTGCTTGTAACCTTTATGGTATACACCTTTAAAAGAAGACATAAATTAAATTTAAAGTAAAACTGTTTTCTATTATTCTGTTCCTTAATTGGGAGCTCTGGTAGCATAGTGCCTAAGGCACTTGACTGCTAACCAGAAGGCTGGCGGTTCAAACCCACCAGCCACTCCTCGGAAGGAAGATTGGGCAATCTACTTCTGTAGTGATACTGCCTCGGGAACCCAAGGAGGGGTCACTAGGAGTCAGATCTGACTAGGTGGCAGTGTTTGGTTTGTTTTTTAAATTACGCTACTCAAAGAACTTTGCCAGCTCACATCTCTGCTATAGAGCTGTGATGAATCCCTGAGTGGTACAAACAGTTAATCACTCAGGGACTAACTGAAAAGTTAGCAGGTTAAGTCCACTCAGAGGTGCTTCAGAAGAAAAGTTTGGCAGTCTACTTCTGAAAGGTCACAGCCATTAGATATCCTGTGAGCGCAGCTCTGCTCCGACATGCAAGGGGTCAACATGGTCAGAACTGACTAAACAGCAAGCTGTTTTGTTGTTAACATGGATATGAATGTTTCTGTGGGTAAGCCTTCATTCCTGTAAGTCACTCAGCCAGGATGCAGGGCCAAACGTTTTTGGATCAGTTAACAGACACTTTTCTGGAGATGAAAAGAAAAGGAATGTGAGGATGGGGAAGGAGAGAAGAGAAAAGAGAAGGAGAAAGGGAGAGATATCATATCATCTCTCTAAGCACAATGATTCGCCCTCAAGAAAAGCTAGAGAGGTTCAGGGAAGATGGAATTTGCATGACATCTGTCTCCTTACCTTCCTCTAGCCTGTGTGGACTTAAATCACTGCGAGGTGCTAGCAGATGTCCAATGGCCAGAGTAACCAGAAACTCATCTTATTTGCATGGTTTCCCAAATGTTGTTCAAAACCACTTCCAGACATTCTGGAATTCAGACATGACCACAAGATATCGAGTTGTGCAGAAGTATTGAATGAGATGCGATATAGGATTTCTAAAAAAGGGGGAAAAAAAAAAGGTGAAAATAAAGTTACTTCCTGGGTCTTCTTGGGAGAGGCTTCTCTTTGAAATGTCAGGAAAAACAAAACACATTGGAACAGGACTTCAGTAGCAGCACCAAGGCGAGCGGATGCATGGCGTACTGCTGAAGTGTTCAAAATGCTGCCAGCTGGCACTTACATGTGCAAATGAGTTACAATTGTAAGGGTCCAAATTTTGGGTTATTTGTGCCAGGACCAAGGAGGCAGAGGGCATGTGTCTATTTTCTGACTGCCCCTTTTTTAGAAGCTTATTTCTACATTGTCAGCTTTCCTGAGAACGTTAGCTCACATTTGGATGACAATTTTTTTAAAACTCCATCGGCTGGCAGTTCAAACCTACCAGCCACTCCTAGGAAGGAAGATTGGGTGATCGATTTCCGTAGTGATACTGCCTTGGAAACCCAAGGAGGGGTCACTATGAGTCAGATCCGACTTGACAGCAGTGAGTTTATAGCCTGATTCATGTTTCAGCAAGGCTATTATGTATATTTGGAGGTGTTGTATGGGTATCAAATATGATGATGTTGAATAACACTCTTCTCATGAATAGCATGATTATATAGGGAGCTCTGGTAGCATAGTGGCTAAAGCACTTGACTGCTAACCAGAAGGCTGGCAGTTCAAACCCACCAGCCACTCCTCGGAAGGAAGGTTGG
>NW_006921616.1:15320533-15321315 GCF_000298275.1 Orycteropus afer afer | reverse complement strand
CCTACTTCCGTAGTGATACTGCCTCAGAAACCCAAGGAGGGGTCGCTATGAGTCGGGGCCGACTCGACGGCACATAACAACAACAACAACATATGTATATGTATATATGTGTGTGTGCATGTATATATATCATCAAGGTCCAATCTGGTGGCAAAATGTTGATGCTGAAAAGTATGAATACCAGGAAGACCAGGGCTATTGAAGACCCACTAAGAAGGATACCCCAAGAAAATCTATTATAGTGCTTCAAATGTAAGATGTTACCTTCGAAATGTCTTCTTCCTCCTGGATTCACCTCCAGGAGTTGTTGTTGTTGGTTACCATTCTGTTGATTCCAACTCATGACAACTCCATGTAAAACAAAACAAACTATTCCTGGGGGGCCATCTTTGTAATCCTTAGCATGCTGGAGTCCATTGTGGCCATTGGGTCAGTCCACCTCAGTGAGGGTTTCCCTAGTCTTTGCTGGCCTTCCATTTTATAGGCATGCTGTTCACCCTTAGTGATTGGTCCCTGCTGATGACCTGTCCAAAGTAAATGGGTCAAATGGTCTACCTGTCTATGTTAGTTTAGGTAGGCTGTGTATTTCTAGAAATTTGTCCATTTCTTCTAGGTTTTCATATTTGCAGAGTACAGTTCTTCATGGTATTCTGTTACTATCCTTTTTATTTCTATTGATTCTGTTGTGACATCATCCATTTCATTTCTTAGTGTTATTTGCATCTTTCTTTTCTTCTCCTTAGTTAAATTTGCTAGTGATTTGCCACTTTTTTTTTTTTTTT
>NW_006921616.1:15288504-15311325 GCF_000298275.1 Orycteropus afer afer | reverse complement strand
TCTTCTGCTAGTTGGGGTTTAGTCCAAATCTGCATCCTTTCCTTCAAGGCTCAGGGGTCCAAGATTATCTTCTGTGTCTGTATTTATTGGTTTCCCTTTTCTTTGTTGAAGAGGGTCTGTGCAATCCTTCTGCCTAGTCCGCCATCTTGCCCCGCCTCCCTGATTTGCCACTTTTGTTAATCATTTTGAAGAACCCATTTCCAGTCTTGTTGATTCTTTCTATCATTTTGTATTTTCTGTTTCATTTGTTTTTGCTCCACTCTATTAAAGGAGCTCTGGTGGTGCAGAGCCTAAGCATTTGACTGCTAACTAAAAAATTGGTGGTTCAAACCCACCATCAGCTCCACAGAAGAAAGATGGGGCAATCTATTTCCTTAAAGATTTACCACCTTGAAAGCCCAATGGGAGTCACTATGAGTCAGAATTGACTCTATAGCAATGGGTTTGGTTTGTTTTTTTTTGGGTGGTGCAGTGGTTAAAGCATTCAGCTGCTAAGCAAAATGTCAGCAGCTTGAACCAACTAGCCACTCTGTGGGAGAAAGATGAGGCAATCTGTTTCCATAAAGATTTACAGCCTTGTAAATCCTATGGGGACAATTCTACTCTGTCTTATAGGGTCATGAGTTATAGGATTATAGTTGAAATTACCTCAGTGGCAGTAGGTTTGTTTTACTTTTTGGTTTGAATCTTTATTATTTCCTTTCTTCTGGAAACTGTAGGCTTTTTTGTTGTTCTTTTTTTAATTGTTGGGGTTCTTGGGTTAAGGTATTGATTTAGGTTCTTTTTTCTCCTTCAATATTTACATTTATTGCTATAAATTGACCTGAGTACTATTTTTGCTGTGTCCCAGAGGTTTTAGTATGTTGTATTTTCATTCTCGTCTGCTTCTAGGAATTTTTTTATTTCAGATTTTATTTCTTCTGTTACCCAGTAGTTTCGGAGCTGGGTGTTATTCAGTTTCCATGCCCCCCCCCCAGTCTTATTACGGATTTCTAATTTTATAGCATTGTGATCCAAGAAGGTGCTTTGTAGTAGTTTGATGTTTTTAAATGTATTGAGGCTTTCTTTGAGGTCTAACATATGGTCTATTCTGGAGAATATGCTTGAGGTCTAACATATGGTCTATTCTGGAGAATATGCTTGAGGTCTAACATATGGTCTATTCTGGAGAATGATCCACGTGCACTGGAAAAGAATGTGCATTCCACTTTTGCTGGGTAGAATGTTCCATTATATCTATGAGATCAAGTTGGTTGATTATCTTGTTGAGATGTTCTGTATCTTTGTTGAGTTTCTAGTTGCTGTATCCTTCACCAAAAGTGGTGTGTTAAAGTCTCCTACTATTGTTGAGTTTATTTTTCTTTTCAATTTTGTTAAAGTTTGCTTTATGTACTTTGGGGTCTTTCATTGGGTGCATAAATATTTATTATGGTTATGTTCTCTTGCTGGATTGGCCCTTTTATCATTACATAATGCCCTTTCTTATCCCTTATGCTGGCTTTTGTCTAAAGTCTATTTTATCAGAAATTAATATTGCCACTCCAGTGGTTCAACTTTCAGACATAAAATAAACAGGCCTATGAGATGAACAGGAGCTCTGGTGGTGTAATGCCTAAGGCATTTGACTGCTAACCAGAAGGCTGGCAGTTCAAACCCACCAGCCACTCCTTGGAAGGAAGATTGGGCAATCTACTTCCGTAGTGATACTGCCTCTGAAACCCAAGGAAGGGTCACTATGAGTTGGCTCGAACTCAATGGCAGTGAGTTTGGCTTTTTTTTTTTTTTTTCCCCATGAGATGAATGATAACACCAGGGAGGTACACACTCCTTAGAAGAATTAGCCATAAGAGATCAAAAGGGCAGCATTTGCCCAGGGATAAAGCTAAGAAGGCAGGAATGGATAGGAAAGAAGGGCAAAGGGAATTGGTAACCACAGAGAGGAAGTAGGAAGAGTGCTGTTACATTGTGGGGATTGCAATCAATGTCACAAAACAAAATGTGTATGAACTATTAAATAGAAAGCCAATTTGCTCTGCAAGCTTTTATGCAAATCACAATAAAAAGGTTTTTAAAAAAGAAAAAACTAAAAGTTGAAGTCTTGGCCAATACACATGGTCCATAGGGTTTCATTGGCTAAGTTTTGAAAGCACATCAGTAGGTCTTTCTCCCTAGTCTATTTTAACCCGAAAGCTCTGCTGAAACCTGTTCACTAGGTGTGACCCTGTGGTATTAAAGGACCAGTGGCACAACTTTCAGCCTTATAGCAACATGCAAGGAACCACAGTGCAACAAACTGCCAGGTGGATGGTGGTGCAGGTGTGTAACCCAGGGTTAATTCAAAAGACACTTACTTTGTCTCCCCACTCCCCATCCAACTGCTACTTGCAGCACTGACCAAGACACACATTGAGCCTGGGACCCCCCCTGGAAATTTAGAAAGGAGACGGAATCAACCCTTCTCACCTCTGTGCCCAAGGCCTTCTTCACTGCTGGACCTCCTGTGGGTTCTGTGCTCATCTTGCCCTGCACCTTCCTGCCCTTTCCTGTCTCCTGTTTTTGGCTGATTACAAAGCCCTGGGGTTTGCAAGTAGGCTGGCATTTGTGTTCTGGTTCTTATCTGTACATCTGGCTTCTGACCTGCTCCCTGCATTAAATGTCACACTTCACGAGTGCCTTTCTTCTGGCCTGCTGACCTGTTGGTGACTCACAGCTCTCTCAAAGCTCCATTTCACCAAGTTTTTGCATCTACAAAATCCTGTCCAATACCTGCTCCCCGAAGCCTCTCTGTAATACCCTCAGATATAGTTTAATGCAATCTATTAAAAAGCAAGTGTGACTACAAAAGCCCCTTTTTGCTCATCACCCTCCTAAAACCATGAATACTATAGAGATAAAAAGCAATAAAATCCTCAAAAAAAATTACATGCAATTAATTGGCATCCAATAGCAATTAAAAATAATTAATGCATGTCATCATACTTAAGCCATGAATAAAAGTATTTTATTAAGGGAAAAGGGAAGGGAAGAACAGTAGTGCCTACCTTCTGTGAGTCTCCACTGCAGATTTTACATGAAAGCCACAAGACCTTCTTGGTAGAAATGTAACCTGCCTTCCCTACTTTATTTCCCACCACTCTCTTGTCAAGAACTGGGCAGAAAGCAACTATCTAAGGTGCAACAATTGGTTTCCATTCACCTGGACCAGCAGAGGAAGGAGAGACAGAAAGAGGAAGAAGAAATGGAGTGTGTTGCTGATTGTTTTCATGAGATTGGGAGAATTAGATGATGCCTAGTGAATGGAGCATTTGGCTGCTAACCAGAAGGTCAGTGGTTCAAGCCCACCAGCTGCTCTGGGGAAGGAAGATGGGACGATCTACTTCTGTAAAGAGTTATAGCCTCAAAAATCCAATGGGGGTCGCTATGAGTCAGAATCAACTTAATGGCAGTGAGTTTGGTTTTTGGTTTTAGCTACCATTACCGGATATTTTGATCAAATATCCTTTAAATAATCGTCATCAAAAGAGGGAAATATGTAGAACAGAATTTTAAAATTCTCATGGAATCCAGATTTTCTAGAACCATTGAGGGTAGATGAACCCCCAAAATTATTATCCTGAAACAGTCTTTAAATCTTAAACCTTAAGCCAGAAATATCCCCTGAAGTCTTCTTTAAACCAAACAATAGTTCAGCTTAATTAGTAAAAATATCTGCCTTGAGTATTGTGCTCTTTTAAGGAACTATCAGTATGGGATCGAATTGACAATGGCAACTTGAAAGTTTTGATAAGAAGCTTGGGGAGGAGTGAGTTTATGTTAATGAGAGAGAATTCAGAAAAGGAGGGTGAGAATGGTTGTACAACCTGAAGAATATAATCAATGCCACTGAATTGAACATGGAGAAACTGTTGAACTGGTACATGGTTGTATGTATATATTTTCAACAACAATAAAAAAAATACAAAAAAAAAGAAGAACCATGTAGAGTCTGGGATTTTATCCTCCTTACAAACTCATGAGGCAGCCTGTTATTGCTTCATAGATATTAGCAGAAGAAAGAGGAGTCCTGGGTCAGAGACAAAGGACTGTAGACCTCACAGCAAAGGCCACATGTTCCTGTTCTCATGGGTTCCCCTGGCTTCCAAGCACTATGGGGATGCAAAAGACCCCCTCATGGAAGCCTGTGCATGCAGTGGGATGCATTACAGGAGAGGAACACTGAGCTTGGGGGACTCACCGCTTTTATGGGAAGCAGAGGCAAGGCTGCCCTTTGTCTGGTGAAAGATGTCATTTCATCTCTCAAAGTTGCTTATTGCAAACAGCCCAAGAAACAGAACTGGTAAGAGTAGCCAGGGCTTTGGATGCTTAGCCAGCAAGAACATGTGTTAGATGGAATCTTGGAACACAGAAAGGACTTTGACAAGAAAACTTGTCCTAGGCTGGGCTCTCTACAGAAGCAAAACCAGTGAACTGTATATATGTACATACATAGATAGAGAGAGAGAGATTTATTTCAAAGAAATGGCTCACATTGTTGTAGAGGCTGGAATGTCTCAAGTCCATGGGGCAGACATCAGGATGGAGGCTCCTCTTGACTCATGTAGCTGCAGGGCTTGATAAATCCAAATTCGGCAGGTTAGATTGCAGGCTGCTTGTTTCAGAGGCTGATGAATCCAAGATATGGCAGGTGACTGGCTCAAGTCCAAAAAACTGAAGTTCAGATGATGAAAAGCCAGATAAATGATCCAGATCAAGCAAAACACCAGAGAACTTTGCCAGACCATCCATATATATTAGATGCAAGTCACACCACTGAGAAAACTCCCTTTCAGTTATCTGGCTACTCATAGCAGATCTCATCATGGAAGTCATTACATTATATCAGATCTCATCATGGAAGATGACTACTTCATTACATAACTGCCAAACTACATGATAACTGCCAAACCACTGAGCATCAAGGCCCAGCCAAGTTGACATACAACCTTAATCATTACAACTAGTGGAATTCTATAAAATTAATAGTTACTTAATAGTGTTGTACCAATATTAATGCCTTAGTTTGATCATTGTTCCATAATTAATTAAGATGTTAATAATAGGGGACGCTGGGAGAAGGGTATATGGGAACTCCCTTGCAATGCTCTTGTAATCTAAAACTATTTCAAAATACAAAGTTTAAGAAAAACAATCACAGTGAGAATTCAAGGATAAGAACAGTTAACACATATATAATACTTACTGCATATAACACTGTTCAAAGATTTTACATGTATTACCTCCCTAATTTATACAATAACTGTCTGAGGAAAGTACTTCTGTTGTAGCATTTTATGACTGATGAAACTGGGGCACAGGAAATGTAAGTAACTCACCCACTCAGGTATTCTGGTTACAGAATCTGTGCTTTTAGCTACATTGCCTTACTGGGCAAGCGGTTATGCTCCAAGTCTGAAGTAGAGGTCATCAATAACTGATAAACTTATGCTTCTGGAACATATTTAATCTTCACAATCACCATATAAGGTAAAGTTATCTGTATTTCACAGATGGAGACTCTGAGGCCCATAGAGATGTACCAGACACTGTTTTCTATAACATAGAAGCCAGGGTCACAAAGTCCGAGAACTTAATTTCCCAGAGTTCCATTCACTGGCTGGACTCCACCCAGGAGAGGGCCCTGTGTGGGATGAAGCCCTAAGAGAAGGAGCAGCCATGCAGAGGAGCAGATACACAGAGCACAGGTTGCCCATGTGCACTTCTGCCTGTGGCTTCTACGAACCGTCTGGAGAACCATCCCTTCCGTTGAGACCACTGGAGTCAGCTTCCTACAATTCCTTTATTCCCAGACTCATGATTTTTACTATCTTAGCCTTAATTCTCTTCCTCAAGCCTTTTCTAAATACTCAATACTTAAGATAATTTCCATTTCCCTGACCAAACACAGATTTATTAAGAATATAAATGACTTTCCCAAGATCACACAGGTGGTAAGTAGCAGCACTGGATTTGTAAATCTATTCTTTCTACAAATATGTACTGAATACCTAGCACAGTCCAGTTCTATACTTTGATGGAGCCCTTCCTGGCCTCCAGATCATTTGATTGGGAGTCTGACAACTGTGCTGATTTCACCCATCCCCTTTCCCTGGACCTCTGTCCTTCTCTGTCTACCTCAACCCTCTGTGGCTTCCTGCTTCAAATCAAATGCACATTCCCAAACTGAGGTTCCAAAGTCCCACTTCCCTATGAGCATGACCGCAGGCCAAACCCACCTTCCATGTTTGACATCTTCAGTCACTTGAGCCTGGAATTGAGCTTCCTTTTGTGACCCATCTCCTTTTGGACATTGTGATTTCACACCAAGACAGTGTGGAACCACACCAGTTGCCATCAAATTGACTCCAACTCCTGACGACACCATATGCGTCAGAGTAGAACACATATGTGCTCCGTAGGGTTTTCCGTCGCTGGTTTTTCAGAATTAGATCACACGACCTTTCTTTTGAGGCACCTTTGGGTGAACTCAAACCTCTAATCTTTTGCGTTGCATTGCATGTATCAACAATTTGTACCATCCAGAGACTGCAAGGATAGTACTACAAGCAGAGTATTCCACACTTCTTGAGCTATCCCATTCTGCTATTGCTGGGGCTTCAACATATGCCAAAGCCAAGCTGATGATGACAGCAGCCAATGTCAAGTAAGATCCTCAAGGGAAGGAACTTTGCAATCTTTACAAACTGCAGAGTGCTAATCAAAATTAATTCTTTTCTCTGGCTGCATAAGCCACTGTCCACTTCTGTCAGTAGAGGTCTGGCTCATAAAATGTAATTTAAAAAGAAATATTTACTTATTAATTAGTGTTAGGAAAGCATCAGCCACAAATTCAAAGTATTAATAGGTGTTGGTCTGTAGCAATGCTAATTAAGCAAGGCTAGTGTTGCAGATTTCTGCATGTTCTGCCAAATTTGACATTAGCAGCCATTTCTGGCTAATGTTACTAAAATTCACTTAATGTAAGCATTATCCAGCTTTGCTCTTCAATATGAACAATTTTAGGTTGAACTTGATATTAACAAAGCTTGAAGAGACGGAAGAAGAAGTGGAGTAGGAAATCAGCATATTCGCAGCAGGACTCACTTGCTGTCCCCTAAGGTGCATCTCAGGCCAGAACAAAACTGTGAGGTCTAGAAGGAACAGATAGGATGGGGCTATGGCAAGAGGGAGACGTCATCTGCACATCTAAAGGGGACAGCATCTCCAGCCACAAGTGACTAAGCAGGAATGCAGGTTCAGTGTGGCTAAATCTTGCCGTTTTGCCAGAGAAGATTGAAATCCATTTTTCTTAACATATAGAATCTCACTATTTAAAGCTATCGTCAACTAATTAAGCCTTAAGGAGCCCTGGTGGCACACCAGTTACACTCTTGATTGCTAGTGAAAGGTTGGCAGTTCAAACCCAGCCAGCCCCTGTGCAGGAGAGAGACCTAATGATCTGCTTCCAGAAAGATCAGAGCCTAGAAAACCCTGTAGGGTGGTTCTACTCTGTTGCACGGGGTCGCTAGGAGTTGGAATCAGCTCAATGGCGCCCGGCAGCAACAACAACAATTACACTTTACCAAAAAACTGTGTTGGCCAGACAGATACCCCTGCAACCTCCGGTTTTCTGAATATCTCCAGCTGGAGACACATTTATTTAAAGAAGACATAATAAATGACAATTAAGAGAAAGGATACAAGTTTCACTTTCTTCAGCATCTATTTGGTAAGCATTGCAATAGACTTGGGAGCTCTGGTGGTGTAGTGGCTAACGCATTTGACTGCTACCCAGAAGGCTAGCAGTTCAAATGCTCCAGCCACTCCTCGAAAGGAAGCCTGGGCAATCTACTTCCATAGAGATACTGCCTCAGAAACCCAAGGAGGGGTTGCTGTGAGTTCGATTCAACTCGATGGTAATGATCTTGGTTTTGATTTTTTTTGTTTTTTTCCATTAGACTCAAGTCACAGATGAATATCATTTAAAGAAAGAGGCTAATAAAACTGGGAGTGGGAAACAAACAGGGAAGAAAGGAAAAAACAAAGGGATCATGATACAAAGTCCTGGATGTCACACGAATCACCCCAAGGGTCAACCGAGGAGCGAGGCTGGGTCTTTACTGAGGAAGCAGCTTTTCTGGGGCAGGAAAAGTAGCAGCCTACTAATGAAAACTTGGCTGGTTTACTTATTAATTTATTTCCTTCACATGTTTACTTTTATTTTTAGAATAACTGATATACTTGGAATCCTAATATATCATCCCTCAGGGAATTAAAGTCTGCAGCTTCCTGTCTTCAAGCCTCTGATTAAATTTAAAAAGGAGTTGGTTGTCATGTCTCGTCTCCGTATATGTGACCCGGAGTCCTTGCCCCCTTAGTCTCGCCCTCCACCACTGCTGACTGGTGAAAAACAGTCCAGGGCAATTGGTGGGGTCATGTCCATGGAGGGGTGGAGGCCATGCCAGCCAAGTGTAAGCTTTTCAACCCCATTGTTGAGGAAACCAGTCCTGAGATCTGCTGCCCTCCAGCCCACTCCTGCACATAGCTCCCTACATTTGATTTCAGACTGCTGGAAGAATGAACAAATCAGTCTTAGTGTAAATACCAGCACAATACTCCTTAGAAGCGAGGATGGGAAGATTTCAGCTTGCTTTCTTTGGACACGTCATCAGGAGAGAGCAATCTCTGGAAAAGGACATCGTGTTTGGTAACGTGGAGGGGTGGTGAAAACAAGGGAAGATGTCAGTGAGGTGAATTAACACAATAGCTGCAACAGTGGACTCAAACATACCAAGCTTAATGAAGACAGTGCAGAACGGGGCTGCATGAGTTGCAGCCGAGATATCGTAGCAACTTACAACAATAAAACTCCTGTAGGTGAAGCCAAGAGGGAGAATTCTGAGGGTGACATCTTACGTTTGAAGCACTATAATAGATTTTCTTTCAGAAGAATAAAAATATAGCACATCTTTTCAAATTTGTCTTCATTAGCACTTGGTGATTAGAAATGGCCCAAACTGTCTTTCCACTTCCACTGTCTAGACCTCACCAAGGTGACATTTTTGGAGCCCACATTAGACTTTTCTACCTCTGAGGCTCACTTCTTGGAATGCTTTTTCCATATACCAACACCTTTCAAGACGTCATTGAAATAACGCCTCTCCCATTCAATCTTTTCTGTTTATCTACTCATTCCCTTGTAAATATCTTTTGAATTTGTATTGTGTGCTAGACAATGTGAAAGCAGACGAAAAGCACACCCCTGGTGCAGTGGTTAAGGCATTTCGCTGTGAACCAAAATGTCACTGGTTCAAACTCACCAGCCACTCTGCAGAGGGAAGATGAGGCAGTCTGCTTCCATAAAGATTTACAGCCTTGGAAGCCCTATGGGGCAGTTCTACTCTGTCCTATAGGGTCATTATGAGTTGGAATCAACTCAACAGCAGTGGGTTGGCTTGACCTTCCAGGTTCCCCCACTTTAGTGGAAAGCAGGCAAAACAATTGCAGTAGTAAAAATGAGCTGCTATGGAGACTGAGGAAAATATAGGAGTGTTACATGGAGTGAGTGCTCCTGCTGTACAGCAGACACTGTGACAGGCACATTCTATTCATTCTCTTGCTTGATCCTCACACAAACACTGTGGGTGGCATAATTAATCTTATTTTAGAGATGACGAAACTGAAGCTAAGGGAGGGTCAATAATTTCCTCAAAGTCACTTAACCAGTAAGTGAACTAGGAGTTGATCCCCCCTGTGCTTCACATCCTTGCTATTAATGTGAACAATCGCTGAAGCCAGATGACGACTATGTGGGGTTACTTTATACTCTTCTCTCTATTGCTACTTCAGCTTGAAAGTCTCCACACAAAAATGTTCTAAAATGAAGAAGGAAATCCTTGCTATTCACCACTATGTGGTAGGCATGGGGCCTTGTTTGCATGTAGCCGGGATTGTTTCTTGTCCCTCTGAATTCTCCTAGCTCTTGCTTGTCCCACTCATGTAGAGCATCGTGCTTATATTTACAATACATTCCCCACCAATATCTATCCTCAGAGCGCATGGACACACACACTCACACAGAAAAATCCAACCAAAGGCGAGAACTCATGTTTACTGTGCAAAGCTCATTTTACCAGCATGCTTATTTGCATAAATCGCTATGAGTCAGGTTTGATTCGACGGCACATAACAACAACAACAACAAATAATAGTTAAATAAATATTTATTAAGCAATAAGTATTTGTTAAATAAATAAGAAATTAGTGAAAAGATCCCTCTTGGGACTCATGTCTTATTGTTTAAGCCCTGAGAAGTAGCAAAATTGTCTTACTTACAAATGTTTTAAGATTTAGATGACTCAGCATTCTAAACGGTTTTATTATTGTATTCAGTGATGTACTCATACCCTCTCACACACATAACTACATATTTATCACCAACATGGATATAAATTTCACACATGGGTCATTTTTTTTGTCTGCTTTTCCTCATAAATGATCCCCATGCACCTAGACTTGTTTCAGGCACACAGAAGATATTCAATGACTATTTGTTAAGCAAATCAATGAATGAACCAGAAGTATGTAAACTATGTGAACTACCTCATAAAAGGGAAAGATAGTATTTTACTATTGTCATAAAAGCAAAATGTTGAATAATGAGACAGTTGATAAGTGAGGAGTAGGTGTAAAAGCATCAAATCAAAAGGACCATGGTGATGTTGGAACAATTGAATATCCATATGCCAAAAAAAAACAATAGAACTTAGACTACAACTTCACGTTTTATAGAAAAAATATTTCAAAATAGATCATAGATCTAAATGAAAACAGAAGACTATACAACTTTGAAAGAAAACATAGGGGAAAATCTTCCCCTAATAATGTTGGATTGGCCCAACATGTCTTTGATTCAGCAGCAAAAACATAATATTGCAAAGGAGAAATTGATACATTGGACTTCCACAAAGTGAAAAACTTTTTCTACGAAGAGCATGGTAAAGAGAATGAGAAGACAACATGGTAAAGAGAATGAGAAGACAAGCCACAGACAGAAAATTCTTGAAGACCGTGTATCTGACAAAGGATGTATATCCAAACCATATAAAGAACCCTTTTTAAACCTGGCAATCAAAAAAATCTCTATTAAAAAATGGGCAATGGTTGAAAAAGATATTTTATCAAAGAAGATACATGGATGGCAAATAAGCACATGATAATATTTTTCAGCAGATTTCTAGGCCAAATGTTTAATACTAATATTTTTAACTTGTAATAGGATACACTTCATTTCTTGACAACATTCCTTATAAGGAACAGTTTGCTAACAAAGCCAGATAATTGATGTGCTACTTCTTCTGCCTCATGATTTCTCTAATGGCAGAATAAATGAAGTATTATTCAGCTTAACACAATCACTGGAGCTGCTCTACAGTCTTGGAAGGAAGAGAAAGAAGCTAGGAACCTTTTAAATATATAATCAATTTCTTACAGACAGCATTATATAAATAAAAAGTGGAATTAATTTAAATGACAAGGGACCCATTGTGTATCATCATTATGTTCCAGGGCCTGGGGTACCATTATAATCAGTCAGCCAAGGACCTTTTGCTGTTATAGATTCTGTGACAATCTAGAGAAGAACTATATAAAATAACTTTTTAAATAAGATTAGGGTTAAAGTGCATTATGACTTTTTATGCTTCATAAGACGGCAAAACTCAGTTAAGTGGGAGAAGAAATGAAAGTCAATAACATTACATGGGACAAGAACACTAAGTCAGAGTGGACTTTTCATTGACTCAAATCAGGTCTCTGTTTCAGCTCCACCATCTGGGATTTTGCATTTGTCGGTCTGCAGCATAACTTCTAACAGAGTTGACTGATTTTTTAACCAACTTCAATACTCTCACTAACAAAGGGTAATAAGCCACAAATCCCTTCAGCTCAGTTCTTTGCTTACAACAGCTGATAGAATCATGTAAAACAATCTTAGGGAGAAATTTTATAAGCTTGTTTTGCAAATAACTGCTTAATATTAACAAAAAAATGTGTGTGAAGAAAATAGGTGTACAGCCATGACTTATTTTAAAATTGGGCATACTACAGAGAACTGGAAATCTCATTTTGGGTAAATGCCTTTCGTATCTCAACAGTCCTTTCCATGTGAAACCCGTGGACACAAACAAAGTTATAACAACTTGAAAACTTGCTACAGAATCAGAGAATGTGAATTTCATTCATGGGCTAGAAGTCCCAAAGGATTAGTGATTTCTACATAACCAGAAAGTTCTTTATAACCAACCACTGGTTAGGGAAACCAGTGAAAAGTAAAGTTAAGTTGCACAATTGGAAAACTAGGGATTCAAGAAGAGAGGTAAATTAATGAGGAATATTGATAACTTAATTTATATCGACAACAATGAACAATAATGAAACATGTCAGGAGCACCTTAGCCAAGTTTCAAATGAAATTGTTACCCAAAATGTTAATTATTTCAAATGAACCCTTAGTGTTGTCCTGTAAGATTATTGAACAGAATGGGAGTATGTCCTTTACAAAACACCAAAATACCAAACCAATCATCATGGAGTCAATTCCAACATGACAACTCCATGTATTTTAGAGTAGAACTGCACTCCATAGAGTTTTCAGTGGGTGTGGCCTTTGGATGTAGATCACCAGGACTTTCTTCCAAAGCCTCTGTGGTTGGGTTTGAACAGCCAACCTTTCCATTAGTAGCTGAGCACATAACTGTTTTCTCCTTCCAGAGACTCCTTGGATCCTCTATATTGTTGTTAATTGCCATGCAATCATTTCCAACTCATGGCCAATCCACATGTGCAGAGTGGAACTGCTCCATAGGGTTTCCAAGAATATAAATCTTTGTAGAAGCAGACTGTCATAGGAAATGGGACCTTTCATGAGCAGATCACGAGGTCTTTCTTTGGAGGAACCTCTGGGTAGGTTCAAGCCACTAACATTTTGTTTAGTAATCAAGCACTTGTGCCACCCCAGGAGTCCTATACCCTTTAACCACTATCATCCAGTTGATTCCAACTCATAGCAACACTATTTAAAAATCAACATTGAGTTGATTCCGACTCATAGGGACCCTATAGGACAGAGTAGAACTAACTGTCCAATATGTTTTCCAAGGCTGTAAATCTTTACAGAAGCAGACTGTCACATCCTTCTTCCTGGTGGATTTGAACTGCCAACACTTTGGTTAGCAGCCAAGGGCTTTAACCACTGTGCTACCAGCGCTCCTACAGACTACTAGTAGATTGCCTCATTTTTCTTCTGTGGAACAGGTGGTGGGTTTGAACCACCGACCTTTTGGTTAGCAGCCAAATGCTTTAACCATTCCTATAGGAGATATAAAATAATTATGCTCTTCAGGCTCAGGATCATAGCAAAGGAAAGAAATATTGATCAAAAGTGCTTTAGGAATGGATGCAAATTTCAGGAAATGTAGCCTACACATTGTGGGGCACAGAACTACAGAGGAAATGTAGTGAGAAAAGGAAGAAAGGTGTCAATTGTTCAACACTGTAAACTGCAGTGTAGGCATGTTAATTAGGGGTTCCCACTAAGTCAGTCTGGGCTATTGTGAAAATGTGAGAAAGTGTCATGGTATGCCAATTTGACCTATGAAACAGAATCCTAGAATTAGAGTGAAAAGCACAGTAAACACAGTGCATCTGAATTTAATAAAACATCAAAAGTAAAGAGTTTTCCTAAAATGCGATTTGAAGAATTGGATTGAATTGGGTCGGATGGAGGCCAGCCACAGGAGCGGAAAGTTGGCCAGCAGTCTACACACAATAAGGAATGGAACTGAGCAACTGTGAGGAAGTGGGAAAAGAGAATAGGGTTAAGGCTGATCGGGGCCAAAATATTCATTAGTGGTTTCAAAAGGCTCTGAAAGTATACATATGTAAAACTTTTAATATATACATATGTGAAATGCAAAATGGCAACAGAAAACTATTAGTTTCTTAAGGACTGTGGGAACGTTACATACTTTTTCTTGACAGGGCTATGGAAAACTCAAAAACAACACCTCGGCTTAATCTAAGCTTCAACACTTCACTGAGTTTCTGAGATCTTCGACCCCCTGGGATCTCCTTTTAAAATTTACTTTAAACCACATAAGTTTGTATTTAGTATCATTAACTCAAATGTATTGAGTTCTTTTTATGTAGGTCATCTTAGATTTAATCTTATTAGTAGATTAAATGGTTGATGGTTAATGTACTCGGCTGGTAACTGAAAGGTTGGAAAGTCAAGTCCAACCACAGGTCCTGAGGAAGTAAGTCCTAACAGTACTTCCAAAACATCAACCACTGGAAACCATATGAACCCCCGTTCCGCTCTGACACACATAGGGTCACCATGAGTTGGAGTCAACAGGATGGCTACTGGTTTTGGTTTAATCCTTCTAAGGTAGGGATTTCTATGGTTTCTGTGTTTGTTTTTTGGTTTTTAACAGATGAAGACCTGAGGCTTCAAGAGATTCATTGCCCGTGGTCGCAAAGCAAGTAAGCAGTGGAAGCACCACTGAGACGCCAGCTGTTGACCTCAGCACCCAAGACCCAAACCCAAAACTGCTCGTTTTATTACACCTCTTTTATTATTCCATGCATTCAATGCCATTTTTAAAATTCAGAAAGTTAAAACTTTGTCCTTGTCTTATTTCATGTTGGACAAGCCCTAGATATTTCAAAGGAGCCCAGAATTGACAAACAGCCCTCGGGCAGAATGAGAACTCTCTCGTCTTATTAGAATGTGGGGGAACTGCCTGCTTCTAACCACAGTTCTGGGGGGAGGATGCAGGCTTGGAGAAGGACCTAATGCTTTCCTAAGCGCTGTTGGACTCATTTCTGAAGGGCAAATACCTTCCAGGGATATTGAAAATCCTATGAAGCTGAAAGGCTGAAAGAGCAAAAGGGGGCTTGAAAGAGCCCTTTGGAACCAACCTCCACTCTTCAATGAAATCAACATGACACAAATTGGGTCTTTGGATCAAACTTCAAAATGGAGTATTCAGCAATGTCTCTGATCTCTGTACCATGTTTTAGTTTTCAGCTGTCACTCCGTGTTCAGCTGCTGAGGTCTCCAAATGTGATTGGTTCTTTGCCAGAAAATAATTGTGCAGGCCTTTCTTAGCCACTCTCGCCTGAGCTCCGTGTTCAGAGGAGAGGCATGTTGTTTCTAAATAAAGGTTCCATCTTATTAAATTCTTTAGCCTTTTTCCCCCCTGAATAAAAAAGATTTTCAAGAATTTTATTTCTTAGAAAAAGAAATCACTCCTGTCACAGTTACACGTGGTTCTGGGCTTGTGTTTTCTGGTTTGGAATGTGAATGGGAGTTGAAAGCACCCTGATTTGGCTGGTGTGCAATATCATCTAATACTTCATTGTAAGGTGACATCGAGTGAATTTTCAACTCCTAGTGACCCCATGGGACACAGTAGAACTGCCCCATAGAGTTCTCTAAACTGTAATCTTCACAGGTGCACATCAGCAGGTCTTTTGTCCATGGAACCTCTGGGTGGGTTCGAACTGCCAATCTTTCAATTAACAGCCGAACACGAAACACTTGTGCCCTCGGCACCCCTTAATGGCTTCCATTTTCTGTTGAGGCCAACTCCTTTGAACTTTCCAAGGAAACCTTTACTGATATTCCCAGAGTTAAAGAACATGTTCTTTTACCCACTTGACTGCTAACCAGAAGGCTGGTGGTTCAAATCCACCAGCCACTCCTCAGAAGGAAGATGGGGCAATCTACTTCCCTAGTGATACTGCCTCAGAAACCCAAGGAGGGGTTGCTATGAGTCAGGTCCAACTTGAAGGCACATAACAACAACAACAATGCATTGAATAGTATCCTCCAAAAAGACACAGGAAAGTCCTAACTTCTTTTTGCTTATAAGTGAAACCTTGTTTGGAAATAGGAGTTTTTTTTGTTGTTGTTGTTGTTCTGCTATCAGTTAAGTTAAAGGAGGTCAGACTACAGTAGGGTGGGTCCTAGTCCCAATCTTTTCTGAATGATGTCTTATAAAAGGGGAGAAGAGACATGGAAACAGAGACCAACTGGAGAAAGGCAGTAGGGAGATCTGTCTATAAGCAAAATAATGCCAAGGATTACTGCAACCCACCTGAAATTTGGAGAGAGTTATGGAACCATGCCTCTCTCAAAACCTTCAGGAGGAAGCAGCATGGCCAATGCCCTGATTAGGACTTTTAGCCTCAGAACTGTAAGAAAATAATTTTTTTGTTCTTTCAAGTCATCCTCTTCATGGAATTTTTGCTATGGCAGCCCTAGGAAATGAAGACACCAATTTAAACAAGAACATCATGAAGAGCCAATATGCCAATATGTTCTCCAACTGATTTACTGACCTCAGCTCCCTGGGGATTGGCCACTTGCTCCAGGAAGCAATTGGGTTCTGAGTCCTTAAATGACATTGGAGTGATAATGGAAGTTTCCTCCACCCCCAAACCACACCCTTTAAAAGCCAGCCCCAAACTGTGTGAATAGAGGTTTATTTCATTACAGAAAAATAGTTTAATAAATGCAACTATCCCAGAAGGGATTAAACTATTTTCAGTCATCAATGACTTAATGTGAATTAATTGAGGGCAATGGGAAAAAATGGGCACATGAAGAAAAACAGAAAGAATTACCCCATAAGGTAATGTTCACCAATGTTGAAGAGTAGGTTGTTGGTTTCTTAGAAGGTGCATTTAAATTACCACTTAATGTATCGGGGGAGGGGACAGGGTTGGTGAAGAAAAAGAGGCACCAAAGTAGGCAGTTTGCCTCATGTGCAATTTTAAGTCACTCCTGAACCTTTAATATCATCCATGTAACTACCATGAACTCTGGACAGGCTATAATATCAACTGTAGAGTTTGAAAGTAACCTAGGCTGTGTTTGCTGGTTATTTTCAATGCTCAAATGCCCTACAATATTACAGACTCTACAAAGTAAATCCCAGAGGCCCCAAAGTCAAATCCTTTGAAAGCAGCCTTTCCCTGCTTATGCAATGTCAAAATAGTCTGTCCCCTAAGCACGGAAGCTGAATGGGAAGAAGTGTGCCGACACTCAGCCAGGTTAGAAGCACATATACACGAGGATCCTATCCACTTCATGGAAAATCCTACTGAATTTAGAGAGGATAGGCAGAGGAATTATTGGTACTTACTTTCCCTTTCTCAAAAGTCTGGTATTAATCTCCAACTCAGTTTTCTTTGGGATGGAGTTCCTGGGTCAAGGGTAACACAGTTACAGAAAGATTCCAAGTTCTAAAGCATACAGAAAGAAAAAAATCTGAAAGGTCACTTGTTGATTTGCATTTTGTATTTCAACGTCTCTCACATGTCTCTCCACCTAGCTCATGCCCTGCCTCTTTCGCGTGGTTATCAAAAGCAGAGTTTGCAGGAATCTAGCCCAGCCAAAGCAAACAGACCAAAAAATTTGGGAAATGATTTATCTTAATCCAAGGGTAGTAATCCAATTTATTTGATTGGAATGCTTTAAATTTCACCAACTAAACTATCAGTGTCAGGGGCTGGTGTATGATGTTGAGCGGAAGCCATCCCACCAGGGCTGACCACTTGTGAACAGAACGATTTTTGAAAATACACATGTTGTTCTTCCTTTTCATGTTTGTGGCTGGAAAGCACAGTTGGTGATAAATAGATCGAGGTCTCTTGGGAGGATGGTCTTTCACTGTGATGTTCTCTTCAGTCTGACCAATACTAAACCCATTACAATCCAGTTGATTCTGATTCATAATGACCCTATAGGACAGAGTAGAACTGCCCCAAAAGAGTTCCAAGGCTGTAAATCTTTCCTAAAGCAGACTGCCTCATCTTTCTTCCACAAAGCGGAGCAGCTGGTGGGTTCAAACTTCTGACTTTTGGTTAGCAGCTGTATGCTCTAACCACTGTACCACCAGTCAACCTGACTTGTCATCTCATAAATGTGAGTGTGAGGGCGTGAGAGGCAGTGAAAGAACTGGAGCATGTCTACCTCCATGAGTGGAAAACTCCTGGGACACCCAGGAAGAGGGTGCAATGTACTTTTCGTGAAGAGTTGTAACATTCAAATGGACATACTTGTTTTGTCTGTGTTCCCAATATTAAACAATACTGAATCTACTCTACCTCTCACCCTCCATAGAGACGGAATGGATTGTAGCCCAGAGCTTATGGGGTCACTGTGCTTTCATGGTTTGAGAAGTAGCAACATTAAATACCCTCAACTAGGTCAAAATAGCTCTAATTTAGGAATTGTCTGGCCTTGGTTCTAGTACTACTCTGTCCCCAGTTATCTATAAATTCCATTGCCAATCCTCTTTACCGCTCAGTCTCTCATGGTAAAGTGAAGAGTTTCCTAAAGTCCTTATAAATGACAATTCTAGGGTTAAATTTCCTTTTGGTATACACTGTCATACATCTAGATTTGTTACTATCATGTACAGGAACACACATTCCCAACATCATATAATTTAAAATCATACTGATCCCATTCCACGATGCCTGGTCAAGTTGTGCTGAATCTATTTGGCATGATTATTTCCTCCTTATCCTCCTACACCTTGGGCACATGGGCCAAAACAGACCACTTCCTGTTTTAGTCTATAAAGTTTTATTGGATCACAGCCATGCTCATATTTTATATGTTGTCTACAGCTGTTTTCCTACAACAACCACAGAGTTGAGCAGTTGCAACAGAGACTGCATGGCCCTCAAAGTCTAAAATGTTTACTATCTGTTTATTCATAGAAAATAAATGGTTAGTTCTGTTCTACACTTATGAAAAACAGAAATGTATGTTCACTAACTCCCCATTTCAATATATGATAGCTTTGTTGATTTTCCCTTAGATTTTTGGCATCTTATCTACCCAATATCTTTGACTTCACAAATGTCTTCTACTCTTCCTTAGGATTTTATTACCACTTCCCTTTGTCTTCCTGTTCATTCAAGGGTTGTGCTTTGCTTGTTCATAAAGCCTTTTCTTTTGACCTAGATTCACTTGCCAATTTAATATCAGCCAACATTCCTCCCTTTTAAACCCTCTTGGAAAGTTGGCACTGAAGGAGGATTTCAATGACAATACCTAGTAGTTAATGGGCCCTTATCTTAGCTGCTTTGTTCTGAGTTCTTGGGACATTTGTAGTGATAGATTGAAAATTGTTTAGGGTCAGAGACTAGGTCCTTTGTTTGTTATATTATATATACAGGACTGCCTAGAGCCAAAGCCACCAGCATTTACAATACTGTGTAAATTACTTTTATTTTCTGTTGTGAACACCTTTTCTCCATGAATCCTCTTCTTGACCCCAAACTCAGCCTATCCAAAAGCATTTCCATTTCTAAGCAAACAGTTATGACATATATTTGAACTTGTTGCCTCAAAAATTCAGTGTACTTCTTTAACAAAACTTTACAGAATGATTGTCTATACAAGTCTGTGAAAGAACCTAATTGGCAATGAAGAGATTTAAGCTTGCGAGCTGGCATGTGGTAATCTCTGTGATTATATGGAAGGACCTCTGGTGGTATAGTGTGTAAGGCATTTGGTTGCTAACCAGAAGGTCGGTGTTTGAAACCCACTAGCTGGTCCAAGGGAGGAAGATGAGGCAATCTACCTCCGTAAAGATTTACAGTCTTGGAAACCCAATAGGCATTACCATGAGTCAGAATCAACTTGATGGCAATGGGTTATTATTATATGGGTTCCCTGAGTGGTGCAATTGGTTAAGAGCTTAACTACTAGCCTAAGGGCTGGCAATTCAAAAACACCAGAGATACCTCAGAAGACAGGCCAGACAATCTTCTCCTGAAAGGTCATGACCTTGAATCTTAGAGAGCAGTTTTACTCCACACACATGGGGTGGTTGCCATGAATCAGAATTAACTCAGTGACAACAGGGTTGTTTTTTTTTTCCTATGTAATTGAGTAAAATGTATAACTCATAGCAGCTTTCAATTTGATAAAAGAAGGTGACCAAAACTTTACTACAAAACATTGCAGAAGGATACAGATGTAGTAGAAAAAGTAATTTATCATTGCATTCTTCACCATCATGGTTAGTCTGACTGTCTTGATGCCAAAGACATACATATAAGAAATTTGACTTGCTCTTTTCCCCACCTATGCCAAATTTGTTCCTTATGAATTAGATCTACAGCTGAAGACACATCTGAAACTTCATAAACATTAGTGAAAATACAAACAGTGAAAATACACACAGAGACACCACTGACTCATATAATTGGAGTTGCTTTTCCAGTAATGGAGATGTTCTTCAAAGGCATCTACTTTTTAACTGGGTAAGGAAAAAGCATGTTGCCTTTTAATGCAAAAGGTGATCATTCTCTTTGGGAACATAGCTGGTCTATATGAGGACTGATTCTGTAACTTTGGCCACTGTGACTAAAGGAGCTAACGTGATCATATGGCCAAGCTTACATGCTGAGCTTAATGATCAAAGATAAGACATACCTGGTATTTTTGGCTTTCTCTCACAAAAGTTCTTAAAAGTAGACATGTAATAGTCACTCAACAGTAGACATATGACATTCATCTTTAAATTCCTGAGTGAGTGCAAGCAAAGGGGAAGTAGAGATACACATCAGAGGCTCTATTTTTTTTGTGAGATATTTTTGTTGCACCTAATTCACCAAAGGGATTAGTATGCAAGTTTAGGTTGTAAGACATCTGAGAAAGTATCCAAATAAATGTCTCTCTTCTATGGGGATTAACTCACCTCTTCTGAGCACAAACAGAGGCAGCACATGAAGTTTGTTTATTAGAAAGTTCTATTGTTTATAACTACATGAAACAAGCCCTCTCTGTGTTTATGTGTTGAGAGTTCTCATAAATTGATTATATATATAGGATCATCATTCATGAAGCATTGTTTCAGTTTCTACTCTGAGCCAGGCACAGTGCTAGGTGCTGAGGATATGAAGAGGAATGTCAAGTGATCTCTGACTTCAGATAATTACAGAGAAGGTGAATACATTGCAACCAGTGGAAGTGTGTACAAAGTACCATGGGAGCAGAAAGTGTGGGAAAGAGTTCATGGAAGAAGTTTTATAAAAGCTGCATCTCAAAAGACAAGTAGGGATGTACTTGGTAGTGAATGCAGGGAATGTCTTTTCTGACATAAGGAACAGTGTGTTCAAGAGTGCAGAGATCTAAGAAAGGATGATACAGCCAAGGAAATTCAACAATTTGGAGTTGGTTCAGCTAAAGTACATAATTAGAAGGAAGAGAAACTGGGATCTACTTCAGATAAACTGGGATCAGATAGGAAAAAAGAAAACTTCATATTTTTCCAAAGAAGTTTCAGCTTTATCCATTAGACAATGGCTCTCTTTAAGCAGAGGTATACCTGGAACATATTTACATTTAAAAAAAAAACAAAAACTTTTTTTAAGAGTAACTGTATTAGTTTACTAGGGCTGCTATATCAAATTATCACAAACTGAGTGACTTTATTGTCTTATAGTTATGGAATGAAGAAGTTTAAATTCCCGGTATCAAGAGAATCATACTCTCTCTAAAGGCTCTAGTGGAAGATCTTTTTTTTTTTTTTTTTTTGGTCTCTCTAAACTTCTGGTGGAGCAATCTACTTCCGTAGTGATACTGCCTTGGAAACCCAAGGGGGGTCGCTATGAGTCGGGTCTGACTCGACGGCACATAACAACAACAACAACAAGAAGCTTCTGGTAGCATAGTGCCTAAGGCACTTGACTGCTAACCAGAAAGCTGGCAGTTCAAACCCACCAGCCACTCCTCGGAAGGAAGGTTGGGCAATCTACTTCTGTAGTGATACTGCCTCAGAAACCCAAGGCGGGATCGCTATGAGTCGGGGCCGACCCCAAGGCACATAACAACACAACAACAACAACAAGCTTCTGGTGGACCAAGGCAGTCTTTGGCTTGCAGGTGCAGCTTAACATCATCTCTATCTCAGTCCTCCCACGACCATCTTCCCTCTGTGTGTTCTTTTATGTCTCTTCTTCTCTTTTATAAGGACACAAGTCATTAGATTAAGACCTACCCTACTCAAGTATGACCTTATGTTAATTGATAACATCTTAAAAACTCTATTTCCAAACATGTCACATTCACAGATATCAGGGGTTATGACTTTGTATAACTTTTGAGGGGACACAATTCAATCCATAACATTAAGTACAGAATATAACTAAAAGGTAGAAAACCTGGAGACTAAGTCCAGTGAGGAGACTGATAGACTAGCACAGGTGAAATGGGATGGGCACAAAACTAATAATGAAAGTGGAAAGGAGGGGGGAAACATGACAGATATTTCAATGATAGATCAAGTGATCTTGGCAAGTGTTAGATGTGGGTGGTGAACACAAAGAGTAGAGGTGAGGATGACCACAGTTTCTAGCTGGAGTTACTAAAGTATATGAGTCATGCTATAGTAAAAGTGGGCAGTAGAAGAAAGAAGAGTGAGGGGAAGACAATGAGTTGGTTTGAAATGTGTTGAATGTGTGGTCCCTTAGGAGTGTCCAGTGAGAGATGTCTAGATATTCATTGGATATAGGGGTCTATAATGAGCAGAGAAAAGGTGAATACATTTATTTGCAAATTGGCATTGTTTGATGGTAGTGGAAGCCATCAGAGTGAATGAGATCTTCCAGGAGCATGTGTAGCTGAAAATGAGAGCAAAGACCAAAAATTACAAATCCTGGAGGATTATCAAATGCTGAGGATTTATATATATA
>NW_006921616.1:15253206-15288089 GCF_000298275.1 Orycteropus afer afer | reverse complement strand
TAGTTTAGGTGGAACAGGGACTTTAAAGAAAAATTTAAGAATCCGTTGGTACCCCACCAAAAAGTTCAGATCAGATGATGGGGGTGGTAGAGCGATGGAGTAAAAGCCATACTGTAGTGAATTGAACAGTGCAGAGAATGTGGGGATAAAGAGAATCAATTGTCTGGTTAGTTAGTTTTTAGGAAGACTGTGTTTTGAACTATGCATTCCAACATCAAGAACACTACCAGTAATGGGAAAAACCATAGAAATCAAATGAAAAGGAAAAGATTACATAGAAGCTGAGGGCCTGTGAGGTCAGGGCCCATCTATTATGTGGCTTTGCAGAGCTGGCTTCATGGATGTGAGACCTGTGCGGTCACCCAGGGTCACATGCTTAGAAGTGTGTTAGAAGTTAATGTTTTGCTGTTGCCATCTTGAAACTCTTCGTAATTTTTGAACAGAGGTCTCTGCATTGTCGTTTTGCACTGGCCCCACAAATTACATAGCCAGTGCTGTGCCTTTTTATCTTTCTCGCAGTTTAATGTAGAACTGGTTGGTATGTAATTTAGATGATCCACTAATTGCTGAGCATGAATGTGTTAAAAAATTGAGCTCATGATCTTCTCTTTTGTTATCCTAAGTAATCTCCAGCCCAATTTCCCCATTAATTTTAGCAAGCACATGCTAATTGTTAACATATATTGAACTTACTATCTGCAAGGCATTGCTCTAAGCACCTT
Source organism: Orycteropus afer afer (assembly GCF_000298275.1). Lineage (NCBI taxonomy): Eukaryota > Metazoa > Chordata > Mammalia > Tubulidentata > Orycteropodidae > Orycteropus > Orycteropus afer. The sequence goes on along the minus strand of NW_006921616.1, from coordinate 15,287,367 downwards.
ACTCACACCGATTAATTCACTTAATCTTTGCAACAACCCCATGAGCAGGTAATATTAATGCTGTTTTCAAAAGAAGCAAATGGAGGTAGAGCACAATTCAACAACTTAACCAAGGTCACACAGCCAGGAAGAAGTAGAGCTGGGAAATATTAAAAAAAAAAAAAAAAAAAAAGGAAGAAGAAGTAGAGCTGGAGTTTAAACCCAGACAGTCTAACTCTACTGTCTGGACTCATAGTCAGTACACTGCTCCACCTTCTTCATTCCCTGGGTTCACAGTCTTGGAGAGTCTTCTTATCTTTGTCCCCATTTATCGAACATATTTTAACCCTGAAACCTCCTGCTCTGCAGATAATGGCTGGACTGCTACAGGAGGAAAACCTCCCATCCCCACGTGATGCATAACTCACAGTCCATGTGTGAGTTTCAGGATCCATGCCCCATGTAAATGTCCCAGGTCACTGCACGTATATCTCTCCCAGGAAACAATGAGACCTTTGAGACTGGGGCATGGAATAGCCTACACTCCCATGGTCTCTGTCTCTTCCTCTTCTCTCTTGACACTAATCATACATTCACCAGAACTTTTAGTTCTTTTCAAGAGAAGTTGAGTTTTGGATTGAAGCCACTGTCTATATAGGCATCTGACTAAAGATTTGCTTGATTACTGTTCACACAGTAAATTATACAGCTACTTCTCTCTCCAAAATCTTCCATTTCCTCAAAGTGTTAGAGTGAGGGAGGCCACCGACAAAACGGTTTGTCAGCTAAGATAGAACAGCATCTTTATGAGAAAAAGGAAAAAAAAAAAAGCACTGCAGGTATAATGCAGTGGAGATGGGAGAACAGATATTAAACTTTTCTTATCACTGGATATTTTTGAGAAAGTGAATCTTTGACAAAACCTAAATCTATAAAGTGATAAAGCAACATTTTATTAATATATATTATTCCAAAGTTTTAGAACTATCTTTGCTTCTTATGAAGTCGGTCAAAGGGGCAATGAGAGGCTTTCTAGGAACACAAGTATTTTTAGTGAAGTTTGTAGCCGGCAATTTAAGTCTTATTTTAGCCTCAGCAGTCATGTAATTCTAATAAACTATTTTTTAAAGTTTTGAGGCAACACTTCAATTTCAAAAATATAGATTTAGACTATGACAAAAGACCTCATGTCCGTGCTGAAGAGAAAAAACGAAAACAGTTCCATGCTTGCAACTGCCTTTCTATGAAAGGTATAAAAGCAAATGTGTTGGACTTGACAAAGTGTTAGGTAAACAAAGCCATGAGTATTAAAGTGTAGGCTCCAGTGATTAGGAGGGAAGCACAGGGTAAGAAGCACAGCAGGGTGGGCCTCAAGGTACTTTGTCTCCGACTGTGTTTATTATCCAGTATCAGTATGGAAATATATGCCTGGCTACATTTATGGTGCCATTTAGAACTTTCAAACAGGCTCTTACACTCAGAAAGAGGTTACTAAATTACTCACCCTGTAAGGTTCTCTGGATTAGCATAATGCCACCCATTACAGGCCTTATCAGGGATACGTTTCCATTGTTGGGCACGTTCGAAAGACACATTCATGGGTACATTTCCACGGTCCTTTGTCAATCCTGGGATACTCACCTCCCACTGACATCAATGGGACACTTGTGGATAAAATGCCCTTGTATAATCTACAAAGTAAGCTCCTCCCAGGCCTGGGCCTCCCCCTGTTGCTGAACATGGTGGGCGATGATCTGTGTATTCCCTCCCTGACTGGCCACTAGGTAGCTTTCCTTCACTGTCACCTTCGATGTCAACTTTTCATTCTCAAAAGAAGGCATAAGTATCAATGGCTAGAATTATACAACCGGAACCTTCATGTGGAAATCAGGATTCCTTATGTCTTAGGTCTCTAGTGCTGCTATAATAGAAATATTACAAGTGGGTGGCATTAACCAACAGAAATTTATTTCCTCACAGTTTAGGAGGCTAGAAGTCTGAATTCAAGGTGCCAGCCCTAGGGGAAGGCTTTCTGTCTCTGCCAGCTCTAGGGGACAGTCGTATCTTTTTTTAGCTTCTGTTCCTCAGATCCTTAGTGACCTTCATGTGGTGTGTATCTTCGTGCTTCTTTCTCTTTGTCTAATCTTCTCCTTCTCCATCTCAAAGGTGTTTGGTTTAAGACACACTATACACATATGGCCTCATTAACATAACAAATAAAATTGTGTTCCCAAACAGGATTCCATCCACAGGTATAGGGGTTTAAGATTTACAACACGTTTTGCGGGGTGATACAATTTAATCCATAATACCTTACAAAGAGTAAGGAGACCAGTTAGAATACCAAACACTCACTAAAAGTGGGGTTATCATGGGAGGAGAAGGGAGGTCACTGTTGTCCCACTACTTAACATTAATATGCCCCTTCCTTCGGGATTTTGGAAATGGGCACTGCCTTCATTTCTTTATGTTCAGCTGCGTCTCTCACACTAGATGGCAGCATGGTATACAGGTCATGTGGGAAGAACAGCTGCCCCAGCAGTCAGCTCCTTCATGGAACACACACACACACATGCACACACGCACACACACGTACACACACGTACGTACACACACACACACTCCAAAGGGTCCCAGCTTCTCAAGTGTCATTAGTGACTCTACTTAATGTGGCCACATGGGCTTTGGTGTTGGGAAATTCACTCTAAGATGGTAGCCTTCCTCTCCACAGCACTGTGGGTTTCTGAAAACATCATGAAAGGGCTTTTATTCTGCACAGCTCAGTTTCTGATCTCATCATCTGGATATCTGTGGTTTTACAAGGTGAGTGAGGTCTGAAATGACTTTGTGTTTACTTGGTGAACACTGACAAGGTCTACTCGGTTCAGCCCAGTGCAAGCCGCATGCTATGCACGTTTGCATCTGAAGGTTTCTCTTGCAGAACTGAATGTTTTCATTTTAAAATGCCTTCCAGTCGCATCCTGGTTCAACGTTTCAGTCTCAAGAGGAAAGTAAAGCGCTAATGGAACCTCTACTCGGAAAAGGAGCAACACTATAATTTCAAGGGCTTATGAAAGGGAATCAGATCCCGGCACTTTAGGGGTGACCAGTCTGCTGTTGCTGCCCGATGAACCGTGAGGAGAACCGCTCCATACGCTTTCCAAGGCTGTGACCTTTCAGAAGCAGATTGCCTGGGCTTTCTTCCAAGGCACCCCTGGGTAGATTCAAACCACCAACCCTTTAGCTAGCGGTCAACAGTTTAACTACTTGAGCTACCCAGGGACTCTTAATAGTTGCTTAGAGTTCACCAAACTAAAAAAAAAAAAAAAAATCTCGTTTGACGGATAAGGAAACTGAGACCCAGAAATCTTGACTTACCCAAGGTCACACACCTTGTTAGAGGTCTTGCCAGGACCGGAAAACTGGTTTCCTCCTGTGCTGTCCGTGGTCTTTTCCATGTTCCCTATGTGATTGTAAAGGTTTGCAACTATACAGCACACAGAACCTCAAAGCCTCTGAGCTGAGCTGGTCCACCTCCCCTCCCCACCACTGCCCACATCACCTCCACGGCTGCTCTGTACACCTCGGCTCTTCCTAAGGCCAGCAGAGCCTCGATACCACCACCTGCTCCAAATCCCAGGCCCCAGGGGTCTCCTTCTCCAGGGAAGCGGTAGGGGTGCCCCACCAAGAGAAATGAGAAATGGCTGTTCACTGGGAAATGGGATGACAGATACAGAAGTACTGAAATACTGCAGCCCTTCCCATGGCATTTCCTCTCGACCAGAAGAAGGAAATACCAGAAATCTCATAAGCGAGCCCATTTAAGCAATTTTGTTTTAGACTCAGGATTCATACATTTCACATTTTCCTCCAAAATTTCAAGTCTTAATTCAAACTGCCCAGCCTCCAGGACCCCTAGGTGTTCACCTATCACTAAATGTTGTTGATTTGCAAAACACACAGACCCTTTCCCTAGAACAGGCTTGGCTTTCATAGCTCTTTTTCAGACACTGAGCCTTTTCCCAATTAAGGGATGGCGGCTTCTCTCTGGTTGGGATTACAAACAAACACCACCACCCTTTGCCTCTCTCTGCTCCAGCCACCCCTCCCTTCACTTTGACACATGGTTCTTTTGATCTCAACCCCAGACCATAGCAACAGGCTCCTAATTATTCGCCAGTCATAAATCATGACCGTAATGCGTTCCTTGCGAAGGAAAAGGAGTATTGTTGGGCCATTGGAGTCTGGAAAACTGGGTGTGTTTAGTGTTTCCAAAAGCAAAGCAGGAGGGGGATGAGGGGCAGGAAGAGAAAAGATGTTTGAAATGTTTGTAGAAATAGTTGCTTTGATCTTAAACCCTCTCCCAGAGGAAAGCAAGAGTCCGAAAACTCCCTCTGTATTTTTTCATTTTCGAGGGTAATGAAATCCATAAACCCCTACCAGAGGCAGGTGTAAGCAGGACCTCCTCGAGTGATACAAAGTCACATTTCCCAATCCTCAGAGCAAGCAGAATAAATATGCTTCTCTCTGGCCTCTTCTTAATTTTGTTAATGTAATTTTAGCAACTCACTTGCATGGGAAATCTTCTTAATTCCCCTGTGACCTTACTGAATGGTAGTTAATCTGGTTAGGTTTGGCATTTTCACCAGGCAATTCTCTGGGAATAACATTTTTTTTTTTTTTAATTTGGTTTGGGCCAGGATGTGCTACTCAGTCTGTGAATGTCCCAGTAATTTCAGTAAAACTGATCAGCGTCAGTCTAAACTGTGACCAGACCATGTGCATTCAATATCATTTTACTAACGAGGTTGATGGGTTTAATTGAAATGAAGGCCATTCTGTTTTCTCTTTCTGGATGATAAAAGTTGTACAAAGTCTGAGAATAAGTTATAGACATCCTTCCATTGGAAAATTGTTCCTCAGAAACAAAAATTATAAGCTTTTTTTTTTTTTTTCATTTAAGTTTGTCCTGTTAGCCACTCTGATTGGCTGTAACATATAGATAAGAGTTGGACTGAATAAAATTGTGAGGTTTGTCTTTGTTCATCAAATATTTATTGACTGTTACTCTGGACGAGATCCTGGAGTCATGACAGTGAAACTGGCAAAGAGAAGACAAGATTGATACAATCATTGATCACATGCTGCTTACAGTCTACAACAAGTGTCAGCAAACTCTTTTATGTAAGGGCCAGATAGTAAATACTTTAGCTTTGCAGGCCAGATGGGCTCAGCCACGCTACTCAACTCTGCCTTTGTAGCAGGAAAGGGACCAAAGATAATCTGTAAACAAATCAGCAAAGCTGTGTCTCAATAAAACTTTATCTAAAAATGCAAAAGGTGAGCCTGATGTGGCCCAAGGGCCATAGTCAACTGACCATTGCTCTAGAGGGAGACATCATCAAATTTAGAGACTATTAGAAAACCGTGTGATGACCACAATGAAGGAAATGTGCAGAAGACTACGGGAGGTTAGACAACAACAACTTGCTTAATTGAAGAGGCCATGGAAGGCCTTCTGGGGCAAATGATAACAAAATTAGTACCCACTGAATTGGTAGGACTCAATCCAGTGAAGATGATTGAGGAAGAATGTTCATGGAAAGGGAACAACACGGGCCACAATCCAGATGTGAGAGCACACCTGGGGAACGGAAACAAGTTCTGAGGCACCAGATGGGGGGGGGGATAAGGGCGGCAAAGGTAAGAAGAGGCTGGAGTGGAGACACAGCATGAAGAAGCTTCCTGAGGAACAGGAGGCACCACTGAAAGGTTTGAACAAGAAAGTCACAGATCAGATGTATGCTTCAAAGAGATCACCTTAGCACTGTGGCAAATGAGCTGCACGGAATCTGTCCAGGAACCCATGGTTCACAGCCTCCGCTACACAGGCAATGTTTTCTGCTTATTTTCTCCAACTTCTCTCCAAAGGCACATTCAGAGGCAACTGAACACACTTCATGCTCTTCTTCAAACAGCTGGGTTTTAACAGGTATCAAAGCCTTGACTAAATGGATGAAGTTTTAATGGTGGAAATTTACGTGACAGTCAGTGCAAGGAATAAGACTTGGTTATGGAGAAGAAGAGAATGATAAGCCCGATGTCAGCCTCCTGAAATCATGCCACATAGTCATTTTCTCCACCAAAACATAAAGTTCTGGTTATGGGTTTTTCTTGGGCCAAGCTTTCTGATTAAATTGCTCAGTTGTATCAGCAAAAATAAAGAGAGTTCACCTTAACCAAGTGATCAAAGTTAATATTACCAGTAAGGAGCTCTGGTAGCATAGTGCCTAAGGCACTTGACTGCTAACCAGAAGGCTGGGGGTTCAAACCCACCAGCCACTCCTCAGAAGTTTGGGCAATCTACTTCCATAGTGATACCGCCTCGGAAACCCAAGAAGGGGTTGCTATGAGTTGGAACCGACTTGATGGCACATAACAACAAGAAGTAATAAGATATGCTGATAACATATGAACCCCTTAATATAATGCATTGAAAGGCTATTACACCATTCCTGTGACATTCTTGCCAAAAATGCATAGCCGCATCCTAATTGTGAGAAGATACTAAGCAAATGCAAATTGAGGAGCATTCTACAAAATACAGTACTCGTCAAAATGTCAGTCATGGAAGATAAAGAAAGACTGAGGAACTGTCACTAACTGGATGTGATGGTTATGTTTGTATGTCAACTTGGCTAGGGCTGGTTGAGTGGCTGGGCAGCTGGATGTAGTATTCCCCATGATGAGAATGGTAATCAACTCCATGGTGGGATCTACCACAAGCAGCTGAATAGCTGCCTTTGGGTATGTGGTTTGTTTTCTGTATATAAGGAGAAGATTTGAGAATGGTCTCTAGCCTTCAGCATGCTTGGACCCCACATGTAGCCTTGTCGTTGCTCAGCAGCCTGCTATGCTCTGCCAACCTTGGGACTTACAATGGACTTAAGTTAATGGCCTGCCATGTGGTTTGGTAACATCGGTACTGTGCCTTTTTACTTGTCAACCTTGGGGCTTCAAAGCCTCAGCAGCCAATAGCTGTCTGAGTGAAGAAATGCCTCTAGCTCCAGTGGGCCAGGAGCAGGAGGCAGAGCTGGACCCCAGGGTTGAGGGGCTTTCACCCAGCCCCTAGAACCTGGCACTTTGAACTTGGATTTAAAGCCTCCAAATTGTAAGAATAAACTCTTGTTTGTTAAGGCCATCCCATTTGTGGTATGTTTCTGTCAGAGTGGCACTAGGTAACCAGAACACTGGAGAAGATGAAGGAGAAAAAACAAGTAAATGCATTGTGACATCCTTGATTGGATCTTGGGACAGAAATGACACATTAGTGGAAAACTAGTGAACTCCAACAAAAATCTGCACATTGGTTAACAGTGTTGTGCCAACGTTAAATTTTCTGGTATTGGTAATTATGCTACAACTATTTTTACATTAGGGAAACGTAGGTGAGAGGTATATAAGAACTCCATACTATTTTTAGGAATTTTCCGTAAATCTGAAATTAGTCTAAAATGAAAAGCTAATAAATAGATTTCTTATTAAAATGATCCTGATATAGCCTCCCATGACACACAATATAATAAGAGTTTGATAATAAGTGTTTCCCTGGCAAGTAGCTAATTTCTCTCCTACCAATAGATAACTATTGAGAAGTCATTTTAAATTTTTCTGGTCTCAGAATACTAAAAGTTTTCTCTAGGATAAAATAGAAAATCTTACCATTTAATCAGACACTCATTTGGAATCTGCCCTTCCGTCTGGTGCTATCCTTGCCCCATAGAAGCTTCCTTATGTAATGCTACTTTTTTCTCCGTGTATGGTTTTGATCCAGTCCTTCCCTCATGCTGACTTGTTTTATCAACTTTGAGCAGAATGGTACTTTGCTGTCTTGCTGAGTTTCTGAGGGAGTATTGAAGAGAAGTCTACATGCTACTTGGCAGAATTTTGTAAAGTAGAGAACCTCGAAACGGGTGTTGAGAGATTGGGATTTGTGTGTGTGTGTGTGTGTGTGTGTGGCAACATATACAACATACATCTATTCACAATTTCTACATGTACATACTTTATATTGTGCCAATATTCTATCTTTTTTCACCATCGTTTATCTTACTATTGTTTCATCAACATTAACTTAGACTCTGCCCCATAAGGTTCCCATCTGTTCTTTCAATTAATTGTTATCAATTTGAACTCATACAGATATTCTTTATAAGAGCATAGTGCTCAAGGAAAACATTATTTATTAATTGAGTTAGATGGGAGATCAAGATTCTTGTTCCACTTCTTCTTTTCTCTGGCTGTGGAGCTTCGGGTAAATCAATCACTTGAGTCAGTCACTGGATTCCAATGCTGTGGAATCAGATCTTTTCAGACAAGATCTAGATCAGTGATTATCACCCTTGGCTGGGCATTTGGAATCACACAAGAAGCATTAAAAATGTGTACATACATATATATATATATATACATACATATATACATTCTAGTATCTGGGCCCTACCCTCAAAGATTCAGACTTGATTCCTTTGACGTACAACTTGGGCATCTAGATTTTTTAAAATTTCCCAGGGTGGTGTTAACATGTCATGGTTGAGAACCATTGATCTAGATGATCTCAAAGTCTAACCTCCTAGAGTTTATCAACAACTTTTGTTCAAACAAGATGCGTCAACATAAGGAGGTCCTGGAAGGTATTATCTTACATCTAGAGGAATTGTGGCTGTGGGTAGATAAGTTCCTCTTGTTTCTTCAAGACTCTTCTGTCTGTTCCTGTCTGACTTATCATCATCTTAACTAATGCTTTACGGAAAGAGCTGGGGTATTTTGCTTGTGGAATACACCCTGAAGGAAACAAAAAACTATATACCGACACCTTAGAACGGGGATGTGACCTCTTTGTCCTCACCACCTCAGTTACCTGACCTCTTTCTTTCCATCTCCTCTCTCTCCAGCTCCATATTCCACTCTCTTGGGTCCCTTGGTTGTACAGATGGCTAAGCACTCAACTACTAACCAGAAGATTGGCAGTTCAAACCCATTCAGAATCACTTTGGAAGTAAAGCCTGGTGGTCTGCTTGTGAAAACCATAGCCTTGAAAACACTACGGTGTGCAGTTCTACTCTACACACATGGGGTCACAGTAATCGGAATTAACTCGATGGCACCTAACAACAACAACCTGCCTACACAAAGATCAATATTTACAATAAAGTGAAAATGATTGACATTGGTGACGGGTGCTTATTTGAGGAGGTTAGAGGAGGAAGGGGTTGAAAATTGCTCTGTTTAAAAGAAGGCAAGAAGTTAACACAGGGGTAGATCCAAAGGCCTACAGGAAGGCAGACCGGAAGGCAGACAGTAAGGAGGTGGGGCCACCTGGGAATCTGAATGCAACTGCCCCTCCTAAGGGGTCCCTGTTACTCTGCTGCAACCAATTGTGACCGAGAGGGCATACTGAGCCTGTAGGACCAAAATTTTGGATTTTCAAAAGAATCCGGAAATGCACAATTGTGTGTGAATTTTCTCATTTGTAAATGCTAGAAACTATTTTTAAACACTGTGTAGCCCAAACTAAACACTTTCGTAGGCCAGATCTACCACTTTACAACCCTTTCTTTAAAGGTTAAAAGCTGTGATGGTACCATTACAGACAAAACTTATAGGTGAAAGAGATGTTTTGTTTGTTTTGGAGCATTGTAATATAGGACCCTTTCTGTTATCCAGTGATATTATGGAAGGAGCCCTGGCACAATGGTTAAGGACTCACTCCAAACCAAAAGGTTGGCAGTTTAAACCCACTCCACAGCTCGGCTGGAGAAGACCTGGTGATCTGCTCCCATAAAGGTCACCTTACCGGTTCTACTTGGTCACATGGAGTCACTGTGCATCAGAATCAGCTCAGTGGCACCTAACAACAATAAGAAGAAAACATTAGAAATGCTTCCAATATAGGCTGGATGGGAGTGCCTAGTGGGATGGTGTGGTGGTTACATTTGTGTGTCAGCTTGGCTGGGCCTGGGTGAGTGACTGGGCATCTGAATGTAGTTATTCCCCATGGTGAGATTAGTAATTAACTCCATGGTGGAATCTTTTGAAGCAGCTGAGTAGCTGCTTTGGGTATGTGGTCTGCTTCCTGTATATAAGAAACAGCTTTGGGAATGGACTCCATCTTATGGCATGTTTGAACCCTGCATGTAGCCATGTCATTGTTCAGCAGCCTGCCTTGCTCTGCCAACCTTGGGGCTTACAATGGACTTGAATTACTGGCCTGCCATGTGATTTGGTAACATTGGGACTGTGCCATTTTATTTGTCGACCTTGAGCTTGTTAGCCTCAGCAGCCAGTAGCTGCCTGAGTGAAGAGATGCCTCTGGCTTCAGTGGGCCAGGAGCAAGAGGCAGAGCTGAAGCCCAAGGTCGAGGAGTTCTCCCACAGCACCTAGAGCCTGGCACTTGGAACTTGGGCTTCTAGCCTCCCTGAACTATAAAAGAATAAATTCCTGTTTGTTCAAGCTATCCCATTTGTGGCATATTCTAGTCAGAGCAGCACGAGGTAACCAGAACAGATGGGTGCTGGGTGAACTAGCACAGATGCAGAGAGCAACTGAACAGTACACAGCACAGTGTCCAAGTTCAGCAGTTGTTCCACTGTCAAAGGCAAGACCAGCCCAATTGGCAAGGAAGGGTTTGAAAGCGAAAGGGAGGCTCTGGAGAGCAGGACATAGACAACCTGGAGTCGGGTGATTCTGAGATGACGTTGGTTTTTTCAGAAGGGGATGTCTCCAATGGATGATGAAAGCTCTAGCCCTTCAGGTAAAAGAGTGCAAGAGACAGGAAGAGTGTCATGGCTTTAGCCACATGGGCTGTGATTCAAGGAAGGGCGCATGTCACAGCAAGAGACATTAGAAATCCCATGGTCTGTAGCAATATGGTGGCATTGACATGGGGAGCAGCAGTGTTCAATTTTTAAGGTTTGCCTATGGCTCCAAAGGCAATGGGGCTGCCCTGGCTCACTGGAAATCAAATCTATTGAGAACGATTCTTAATTCCAAACTGTGCCAAATGGAAGAAGCCCAGTGGTGTAGTGGTTAAAGTACTTGACTGCCAACTGAAAGGTCGGGGATTCGAACCTATCAGTCCTCCACAGGAGAAAGATGTGACAGTCTGCTTCCATAAAGATTTACAACCTTGGAAACCCTATGGGGCAGTTCTGCTCCGTTCTACAAAGTCGCTATGAGTTGGAATCGACTTGATGGCAGTGGGTCTGGTCTGGGTACCAGATGGAGGACTGAGATCATGAGTTAATTTCTGGACTAACTCCAGAGCGAGGGTAGATCTTCATGTACACATGCAGCTCATTTGTAGATAACACTGTGGGGAATGGAGAATGGACAGAGTAGAAAAAAAATAAGCAAGTCCCAATACTCCCTGATATCACCCCCAAACAGACAGGTTCCTATTCTGCCTATATTTAAAGCACAAGAAAGAATAAGAATCTTCAGATCCTCTTCTTGGGCCAGCTTCAACCTAGGTCACTGTACACCTTCTGCTTTACTTATTCACATAGAGATCTAGTCTCAGAATAACCCAGAGATAGACTCTGCCCGAAGCATATCAGGGAAGGCTCAGTCATCTCTGAGATGGATTTTAATACTTTCCAAGAGTGACAGGAAGCAAATGTGGACTGTTGTCCTTCAAAAGTCTCACATACTGGCATCCTAGGAATTTATTCAGGTTTCTTAGAGGCAATTGTCCACAAGTCAGGTTGATGGAATAAATGCCAACTTGCTTTTAACTTCTGCTTTGGTTGGCCATACACAGAGTATGCCATAATAGAAAGATCATAGCAGGTAGAACTTATCTCTGAGTGATTTCCGGCTTCCTTGCTTATTAACTGGATCATTTGGGGAATATTACTGTACTTTCTGAGCTTCAGTTTCCTTATTTTCAAATGAATATAACAACATCTGGGACTCTGGGGGTGTAGTGTCTAAGGCACCAGCCACTCTTCGGAAGGAAGATTGGGCAACCTACTTCTGTAAAGATTTACCACCTTGGAAATCCAAGGAGGGGTCACTATGAATGGAATCAACTCGAAGGCAGTGAGTTTGGGTTTTTTGGTTTTTTATAGCAATATCTGCTTTATTGATCAATGTCACAGAGTTAGAGAGAAAATCAATGAGAGACCTTGCCTAAAGAACTGCAGATGTCAACAATTGTCCACTCAGGAGCAAATTTCCCTGGAAAGCATGTATCTAAATTCCTAGGCAGTTTGGAAATGTGTTGAAACTACTTTTTCATTTGGACAGCAAAGCACAAGAAAATCTTCAATATTGATAGTCACCTAGTGGCAGCCAGTTATGTGGGAATGGTACTTTGAGAAATATTTAGGTTTTTCAAAAAGGGGTAGTGTTTTGAACTGTTGTACAACGTCAGCCTATGTAAACATAAGATGTTCATTCTTTGACTTCCAGCACACTTAGCTTTCTTATTTCCCTTGGGTTAACGAAGAGGTGCATGTTATAAACAGGAGGCAAGGGCTTCTCATGCTGCTTTAAATCTTGTTGGTTTATTTTATTTGGTTGTTTGGTTGGTTGTTTAAAACAGCTTTCAGACTAAAAACCTTGAACTTGGCTTTCCATTTGTGTCAAAATCCTTTAAGACACTTCAAAAGAAACCTAATAGAAACATGGCATTTGAGCAAGTAACCCCAAAGGAATGACATTCGTGCAAGAAGTTTATTTTATTTTATTTTTAAAGAGACATTTTTACAAGTTTCCTCCTCAATGGCAGGAACAGTGTTGTTGGCTTGACTGCAGCTGTGATAAACAGAGCTCCACGCTGTTTTGCATGTAGATGTTTATGCATGGCCAGGGAAGTGCTGAAGCATTCATCGTTAACTCACACACCTACAGATTTCATCAAATCTAAGCAAAAACAATCAGTGCAAAAGGTTCAAGTTCTGAGTCACACTTCAGAAATCTCAACCCAGGCTCCATATCATTATAGAGAAAATGTTAACTTGACTTCCCCGTAAAACATCAATGTTCCTACCAGTCTCTCTCCTTCTCTAAGCATTAACATCTCCCCACATTTTCCGGGAGGGTTTGGTTATGATAGTATGCATTTTTTTTTTTTTTTTTTGACTCTAGGTAAATTTGGGTAAATCACCTCTATTGTCTACAATGTGTATGGCTTGGAGTGAAGTATCTTACCTCGCCTCATTTCTTAATCTGTAAAATGGAGATAACCTCCTACTATTTTTTGTGAAGAATAAGAAGTCAACATATGGAAAGAGGTAAAACATCTGGGACATCATCATAAATGCTCCAAGAATAATTCCTCATTTCCCTCAAACCTTTTATTTATTTATTTATTATGTTCCTGACTCAGATGCTCAAGCTTCTATCTCCTTCTGATTCTTAATCCTATTTCTCAAATTTCAGACTGAAGCAGGTATGGAGGTAGAAGGGATCCAGTGCCGCATTTCGTGTTATAGACCAAGGAAGCCAACAGGAGTGAAAGACACACAAAATATCTCAGAGCTAGAACTGTCCATGTTTCCTGATCCCTACCCCAGCACTCTTTCCATCAAACCACAATTAATATGTTGTTGTTGTTACATGCCTTCGAGTTGGACATGACTTATAATGACTCCTCCCTGGGTTTCCAAGGCAGTATCACTACAGAAGTAGATTGCCCAACCTTCCTTCCGAGGAGCAGCTGATGGGTTTGAACCGCCAGCCTTCTGGTTAGCAGTCAAGTGCCTTAGGCACTATGCTACCAGAGCTTCTATAATTAACTATGTCTTCCATTAATTACCAGAACTTATTTTAGGCCTACTTTGACTTACATTATCTGTAAGCCAATACATAACTCCTTAATTTGAGTGTTTCCTTACCAACTCATGGGATTCCTTTCACTTCCTGGAGCTTCCCTGTCCTGCTATCTTCAGAGCACATATCAATAAAGAGACATCGGTCAGAAGTTTTTACAACAGATACTTTTTCTTCTTTGGTAACAAACTATTCTTAGATCATTCACAGCATAGGCCACATCTTCAAACACCCTTCCTAACCATAGAACCTTTTAAGGGCTCCTGTCCATTACCCTGTCGAGTGAAGCCATCCTAAAGATGCCTTACCCATTTTTCATCCATGGCCCTCCACCATAAGCTGTCCTTGATTGACTGGACCAGAGTGTGAGCACCAGACCAAGGGCACTATGGTCAGAACAAAAATGAAAGTTCAGACCAGTAAGGATGAAGATTAACAGAATCAGTTCTATTCCGCTGTGCTAAGGGAGATCGAGAAGAGTCATTCTGTGGCTGACAAATACTATGATTCACACTTAGGGCTGGAGTTTGTATGATACCCACTAATTCCAAGACTAATCTCTGGCAAAACTGAAAAAATGAATTCATTAATTCAATAGCCATGATGGTGGTGATATGAGTGGAAATAAAAACCAGCTTGAGGCCATCACCTTGGAATACCTCACCTTTAGGCTTTGACATGAACATCTCAGTGAAGTAGAGAAAGGAAAACATCAAAAATATCTAGAAATATAAACCAGTACAAACCCTTACATCTTAAAATCTATGATTTAGAAAACAAGCTTTGTGTGTCGTTTCATGATATAAAGCGTTTCATATTTTGACTAAAGGTATCTTTCCTTTCCAGGCAAAGAACACACCATGAAAGATACCTACTGAATGAGTGGTACCTACTTAATACTGTAAGTAAATTTATCAAGATGACTAAAGGAGCTGTGGCAACATTTTGTAACAATGGTCAAAGCTTATCGGTGGGACTTGGAAAAACTGAACTAGATAGAGAGTGAGCTTGAGAAGGGTACACAGTACAATACCCAGGGTCAGGTGGGGTGCACCAGTTCTCCATAGAAAGTGTTATCCCGTGTTCATCAGGATACGTGAACTGAAGAACTTCAAAAGCATGAATCAAGTTGCCTTTGTACTTTAAAAATAATAATAATACCATTTAAACTTTAGCAGATGTTAAAAATGATGATTCTTTCAAACTACTATACAAGACAATGTCATTTGTAAATCAACTTGTAATTAAAACTAGAAGCATTTTGGAAAGATGTCCATACCAGGCTCCAGATTTTCTCCACATTTGCTTGGCTTAGACCTTGGTTTCTTGCACCACCTGTTGGCCATTTTGACTGAAGGGGCACCTCCTAAAGACAAGTCCTGGTTGTTTCAGTCCAAAGAGGACGTGCCTGCATGCAGGAACTGCTTTGAAAAACCCTTGATTGATTGCAGGAAAATATTTGGAAATCAACTAGTAGAGAATTTTACTGTTTTCCTATGAACATTTTACCCCTACATTGTTTTTTTTCCCCCACCTCTTATTTTTCTGTGCAGAAACGATCTGAATTTTAAACATGAAGGGATGACAGTAAAGCCATTTGGCATTATTTGAATCAAGCACCTGGTTGATTTAAATCACTTACATCACTTCTCTCCACCTCAACTGCCAAGTGCTAGTCCAAGCCACCATCACCCCTCAACAGCTCCCACCTGGTTGCCCCACTTCTCTTCCTACCCTTCCAATTCTTCCATTCTCAACCTAGGAGTACAAATAAAGGAATATTAATCCCATCATGTCACTCTCCTACATTCTTTAAATGAGCCTTATTCACAAGTCTTCAATAGCTACCCCCCACATTTAGAATAAAACCCCAGCTCCCCCTCTGGCCTTCAAGCTGCCCTTGATCTGGCCCTGACTCGTTCCAGTCTTGGATCCCACTGCACTCCCCCTGCGTCACAACCCTCCAGCCCCACTGGTCTTCTTTCATCCAATTCCTGGAACACCCTTGCTCTTTCCCACCTCAAGGCTATGCACATGGTGTTTGCTCTCCCTGGAATGCTCTATCCATCCCCTCCTCTATTTTCCTGGAAATCACTTTCTCATCCTTCTCAGGTTAAATGCCCCCTCTTCAGACAGGCCTTCCATGGCCACTGCAACTAAAAGAGCCTATTACTCTGTCTTGGTCTTTTGCTGGTTACCTTCCTAATACTTACTACAATTTGAAATTGGTCTATTGGTTTACTTACGTTTTAAATATTTCTCCTTCTAGAAGATACATTCTATGGGGGCTGACAAATATTTGTCTTCCTGACTTTCGTATTCTTAGCATCTAGCATAGTTTCTGCCCCACAGTGCCAATAAGTATCTATTGAATGAATGAATGAATGAATGAGGTTTTCTTTTCTCAAATATTTGCCATCCTTCTTATCTGAAATTTGGGGATATGATGGCTGAATTTTCTAAAGAAAGTCTGTTGTTATATGCTGTTGAGTCGATTCTGACTCATAGTGACCCTATAGGACAGAGTGGAACTGCCCTACAGGGTTTCCAAAGCTGTAATTTTTATAGAAATAGATTGCCACGTATTTGTCCCACTGAGCAGCTGGCAGGTACAAACTGCTGACCTTTGGATTAGTAACCGAGTGTTTAACCACCATGCCAACAGGGCTCCCCCACTGTACCCCAGGGCTCCTTAAGAAGAATCTAAGCACCTTTACATAATCTTGTATTCAGAAAGTGACCCAGCTGTATTTCTCAGGCTGACTGACTAGGCCTGCTTTCCTGTGGGGTCGTGATGGTCCCCATGCAATGCAGTTGCAGTGCAGTCTAAATAGGACATCCTCTCCTATCTTCTGTCATGCCGGCACTCAGCTTTTTATTGTCCTAGTCTTGTTGTTGTTGTTGTTGTTATGTGCCGTCGAGTCAGCCCTGACTCATAGCGAAACCCTAGTCTTAGTGCAGTACTAAAGACTGGGGGAATGTGAATACAGGAAAGGCCAGATGTAGGATGGGTTACAGTAGGTAACAGAGACAAGAGTTCAGCAATTAAAATCCAAATAGCCACCAATGGCAGGTGGCTACCCACTGGGTACATGTAGATTGTTGCAATGACCTTGGACAGATACTGAGAGCTTTCCTTATTCCAAAGGCATGTTCTGAACATTTCAACCCCCAGGTCTGGGCACTTGGGAACATGTGCCTCTGGGTGATATTATGTAAATTCTTTCTCCCTAGTGAACACAGAGATGTTTGCTGTGAATGAAATATGTCATTCAATTTGAAGTGTCTCTCAGTTGTCTCTTAGAATAGAGGCTGGACAGGAGTAGGCTAAACTGTGAATTGAGAAGTGACCTTTGTAATGCTAACCAACAGCCAATAAATAGCATATCAGGAATTGTATGGTCAGGAGAATGTCTGTCAATCAAGGCATGCTGGAAGTTTCTACTTTCCACTTCTTCCCTTCAGCCTTACCAAGAGACTTTCTTATTTGTATACCATTTTGAGCTTGCAGGAGCCCTGGTGATGCAATGGTTAAGTCCTTGGCTGCCAACTGAAAGGTCGTTGATCTGAACACCGGTACCCAGCCAAAAGATGTGGCTGTCTGCTTCTGTAAAGATTACAACCTTAGAAACCCTACGGGACAGTTCTGCTCTGCCCTACATGGTCACTGTGTCCTATATGGCCAATTGACTTGGGGCTTCTGGAAGTTCACAGAACTCTATGTGCTCTATCAAGCACAGTTCTATTCTGTACACGTAAGATTCGGTGGCAACTAACAACAAAGGGGATGGTTCCATCATGTCTGTCAGTTTGTCACAGTGTGCTGGCCTGGGTGTTGCCAGGATGCCAAGTATTTCCACAGTCAACAGGATCATCCATGGTAGACAACTTTCAGGAGAGCTTCCAGACTAAGACAGACAAGGAAGAAAGACCTAGTGACTTACTTTCAAAAATTAGGCAATGAAAACCTTCTGAAGCACAATGGAATATTGTCCCATAGGTGCTGGAAGAAAGGCCCACTGGGGTTAGAGGTACTACAAATGGCCACAGCAATGGGCCATTACAATGACCTTGGACAAATACTGAGATACAGATACAAACACACCAGTGAACATGAAGCTGATGTAGGATCAGACAATATTTCCGTATGTCCTGCATAGGCTCGCACCATGAGTTGGAGCCAACTCAACAGCAAATAATAACAATAGAGGGTGGGTAGAGTTTATCAGATGCACTCCCCAGGAAGATGACTTGGTAAGACTGGAGACCCAGAGAATGAGCAGTGCCAAAAGCCAGAGATTGGAGCTCTGAGTTAGAAACCAGTTGTCCAGGACAAGATGTAGCCTGAGAGAGTCCTACACAAATATCTCCCAAGATTTTGTAGTTGGTTGGATCGTTTTCTTTAGTAGGCTCTTCCTCAGCTTCACCCCACCTCTACCTTTGTTTGTCCAACCTTTCATTTATTGACTTTAAATTAAAAATAAACCTAAAAAAAAAATATAACACAATAGAGCCTTAGTGGCTAAGTGATCGCACAGCACTTGCCCTAAAGAATGAAACAATTAAAATCCAATCAGTTTTGATCACGCTTTGTTCTGTGATGCTAGACTTCCCTTGCTTTGACTCCTCTCCTTCCGGTATCCTGTTCTGGGACAGAAATGACACCACAAAGGTTTCCTGTGCCTGTCCTCTCCACTTCTGACCCCTCACTATATCCTCTCTCCATCTATTTCGAGAGCCATGATTCGGTCCTCCTGGAATTCCTCTCAGTTCATATACATGACACTTGTTGCTAATTTGGGATGCCAAAAATGCTGGCCCAAGCCTGGATTGAGTTCGTGGCAGCAATTAGACTTCTAGTCCTTTTGCTTATTCACAAAACCGGGAATATAATAATGCCAGGTATTATTGGTGATAATTCCTTGTAGGTTCTCTTCTTACTGCAGTTTTCCTGACTACCTTCGATGTTGTTATTAGCTGTGGTGGAGTCAAACCTGACTCATGGCAACCTCATGTGTGCAGAGTAGAACATCTTCCACAGGGTTTTCAAAACTGTGACCTTTCAGAAGCAAATCACCAGGCCTATCTCCCCAGGAGTCTTTAGGTAGTTTTGAACAGCCAGCCTTTAAGTAATAGTGCTTATCTTCATCGGGAGCTCTGGTGGAGTAATGCCTAAGGCTTTTGACTACTAACCAGAAGGCTGACAGTTGAAAACTACCAGCCACTCCTTGGAAAGATGGTTGGGCAATCTACTACTGTAGTGATATTGCCTCCGAAACCCAAGGAGGGGTTGCTATGTATGAGTCGGATCCGACTCAAAGGCAATGAGTTTGGATTTTGGTTTTGGTGCCATCCAGGGACTTTGGAAACTAATTAAGCCCTTAAACTATTTCAGGTACTTTCTCTGGCTCACTGATTTTGAAAAGACTTCTCTGGAGGTTTCAGAGGTCAGTTGTCCTTTGGGACAAGTGTCGGGCAAGACTCCTGTGGAAGGAGTCTGAGATCAAGGGCACCAAGTCATGGAGGGAAGAGCTACCACCCTGTTGTTTATCCTGGGGCCTTCCCAGCCTTCCTTTTCCTCTCTGGGGATTTTGTGTCTGGAGAATGATTTCCACCCATTGCTTAACAGCCCAACAACCATGCTTAATTCTGTGGTCTGCAGAGCACTTAGCACATTGTTGCCAGTCAGAATATATTAAATAGAAGTTGTGACCATAAAACTGTAAAATAATAATGAGAAGAAGATGGGGCCTGCTGGCAGGATTGGGAGGCCAGGCCAGGTGCAGAAAAGAGGCCACAAGGCGGTGGCGTTGAGGTGCTGCCTGCTGTCTTCATGTCTGCCCTGTATCAGGGGGCTTTGGTCAAAGCCTTCAGCCGCCTTCCTGCTGGCCAGACGTCTGTGGAGCTGCTCCCTGCCACTCCGGACACACAACTGGAATTTGCTTTCAAACTGCACATGTTGGACATGTATTTTCTTCTTCCTCTTATAGTGAAACCCCTATTTCCTCTCCACTTAGAGGTCCTATTCACTTTCTCTTACCTGACACCTGAACAGCATCACAAACCTCTCATAAACCAGGAATTCCTTATCTGCCTGATCTCCATATCCAGAGCTTAGAAATGTTACTTCCTTATTCTGTATATTTATGAGGATTAAAAATACGGAGAGGCTAAGAAGAAAAGAATACTGGCAAGTAACAGTACCTAGTCGTTACTGAGCACTTTTATGCCACTTTGCAAACTTTTCCATGCATGTTGTTGATAGGTGCCATCGAGTCAGCTCTGAGTCACAGCGACCCTATGTACAACAGACGGAAACACTGCCTGGTCCTGAACCAGCCTCACAATCTTTGCTGTGCTTGAGCCCATCATTGCAGCCACTGTGTCAATCCATCTAGTTGAGAGTCTTCCCCTTTCTTTGCTAACCTTCTATTTTACCAAGCATGATGTCCTTCTCCAGGGACTGGTCCCTTCTGACAACATGACCAAAGTACAAGAGATGAAGTCTGGACATTCTCACTTCCAAGGAGCCTTCCAGCTGCAGTTCTTCCAGGACAGATTTGTTCATTCTTCTGGCATTCCCTGGTATTGTCAAGTGTTCTTTGCCAACACCACGATTCAAATGCATCAGTTCTTCTTCAATCTTCCTTATTCATTTTCCAGCTGTCACATGCATATGAGGCTATTGAAAATACCACGGCTTGGGGCAGGATCACCTTAGTGTTCAAGATTTATGTTCTTTAACACTTTAAAGTGGTGTTTTGCAGCAGATTTGCCCAGTGCAATATGATGTCTGATTTCTTGACGCTGCTTCCATGGGTGTAGATTTCCCATTCATCTGTGCATGGATTCACTGAATTCTCAAACTCACCATGTGAATTAAATCTGTAATGCTATTATGTCTATTTTCTAAAGGCGCAAACTGACTTCATAGGGTTTACATAGCATGTAGGAAATTTTGGGGCTTGGACTAGATCTATATCTGCTCAGGGATTTCTTTTATTTTTCTGAAGGTATCTATGAAACTTCTCTCTGGCACCAAGTTCTCTCTGGCTTTGAAATGGCAGAAGTGTGCTGTTCTGATTCTGACTCGGGGTAACACTGAGGGTGTGCTGAATCCCCCCGGTAGCCGTTCTTGGCCTGGATCTGCTGGTGCTCAGACACCATCTCCCTACTCCCCGCATCCTCCCAAAACAACTGCCATGCTCCTTCTCCTTATTGTCTCCCCATCTCCAGTGGGGAGTGACAAAGGCCCAATCTCTTTCCGATAGATGCCATCAAAGCTTCTCTGAGTTGCTGCTATGGAGACAAAGCACAGGTACTGCTTCCATTTGCTACCACTTGCTATTAAAAGACAGACACGAAATGTGAGCCCAAGATGTTCAGTGAATCAACCTGGAACTTACCCCTTTTTAACAATTCTAATAGAGGGTAATTCATGCAACTTGGTTGGCAAGCCATCTGCCTCAGGGACTGAGCACAGGTTAGGTAATTAAACTCAACCTGTTCCTGCATGGATGTCTGATTTACCATTTACCTCAGCTCAGACTACTCGTCTCCAAAAACCCACTCTCTCCAAACTGGTTAACTCATTGTTCCCCCCAAAACACCTGTCTTGCTGTCTTATTTTTACTCATGCCATTCCATCTACCTGGAATGCCCTTACTTTCCTCTCCCGCTCTCCAAATCCTTCTCATTTGCTTCACAATATGTTCCCCAATCACCTCGCTCACAATGATCTGGCTCTCTCTCCTGAATTCCAGTAGTAATGAATTCTTTATAATTCAGCTGGTAATTATTCATGCATTGCCTTATGATATTCCTTCTATTGTTACCTTGAACTGTTATTTAAATCTTTAATTTTAACACAACAGTTTCCATATGTTCGTCTTGTTGCCTTAATTGGAATATAAGATCTTCAAAGGCCAGAGATATAATATATAATGGTATCCCCCTCAACATCTAGTATGGGGCTGCTTTATTGATTTGATTTTTTATTTATATTTTGGGGGGCCAATTAGGCAACTAAAATTATAAAACTCTGCCCAGTTGCTTTGGTGATAACAGATTCTATTTATTGGGTGACATGCATGTGTGGGTGATTGGAGAATGAAGTCCTTGAAGTACCTTCTAAGCCAGAGAATTGAGCAATGAGTGGGGAAGAGGGGAGGAGGGCTTGTGGTTTCTTGAGGACAGAAAAGAGTTTGTGAGAGAATCAGATGGTCAGGTCTCTTCTAGGCAACTTTGATTCTTGTCTTAGTTATCTAGTAGTGCTATAAAAGAAATACCACAAATGGATGTCTTTATCAAACAGAAATTTATTGTCTCACAGTTTAGGAGGATAGAAGTCTGAATTCAGGGAACCGGATCTAGAGGAAGCCTTTTCTCACCCTTGGCTCTGGAGGAAGGTCCTTGTCTTCTTTCAACATCTGTAACCCTGGTGTTCCTTGGAGATATCCATCTGTTTTGGCATTAATTTTCCCCTGGCTCTATAACAGGGACCTGGGTCCAAAGGAGACCTCCACTTCTGGTTCTTCTTTCATGGTAGTACCAAGGTCCCTCCTTCTCTGCTTCCTTCTCTCTCCTTTTATCTCTTATAAAATAAAATGTGAGGCTGGCCACATCCCAGAGAAACTCCTCTTACATCAAATCAAGGCTGTGACCTGCTTAAGGGTGTTGCAACCCACCCTAATCCCCTTACAACTGATTGGCTGATCACATCATGGAGGATGATTACATCATTACATAACTGCCAAACTGCATAAATATGTAACTTGCAAACCACTGAGCATCCTGGCCCAGCCTAGTTGACACATTTGGAGGGGGGACGATGTCATAGTTCAATTCATGACACTTCCTCTTCCTCCCTTCCAAATGAGGACATATTAATAAATGTTGGGAAATACCGAGGAAGAAAATGTATTCTTTGGTCAAATGTTTGAGAAATAACTTTGTTAAACTAAGTTAAGTTGCTTTGCAACAGAACTTCTCTGAGTCCTTAACGAAGCTTTAAAAGGAGAACATGGAATACAACATTGAACAAAAATGTTTAACTATGAAGTTCTTTGTTTCAGAGAGCATCAGAAAAGACTAGTGTCAATCTCATTGAGAAATGCTAGTGTAGGGCTACTAAGGGCAGTTTTCAGAATATTAAGTTTGCAAAAAATTGGAGCAGATGTATAAGTATCACCAACCTTTGACTTTTTAAGGCATCAACAATTTTAAAATACATAAGGAGAAGACCTTCCTGACCAGGAGTCCAGTATGCAAAAGAAATTTGGAAAGTAGCATAAACGTACAGTTGCTTTGGTAATAGTGGGATTTTGTTTTCTGCAGAGCCAGGCACACTAAAAAAAAATCTTAATATTTCAGTCAGTCTTAAATTTCATATAATGGAGTCTCAATATTTTATATAAGGAGTAGAGTGGGGAATGAAGGAGAATCTAGGTCTTAACAGTTAATTTGAAAAAAAAAAAAAAAAAAAAAAACAGGCTCTGTTATTAAATCTAGTCCAAATCTTCTTTCGAGAAATAAGGAAACTGAGGGCCAGGGTGGCCATGGTCACAGGTGGTAAGCTTTGGGCCATGGCTAGGATTCATATCTGTGTTATGGGTGCCCTTTCCATGGTCCCATATTGTCCTGCATATGACCTACGGGACATATTCTCTGGATGACTGGCCAGTGTCAGGGATCAGCTCTATAAGCCTATGAAATTGCTAGCTTACATCAGTCTGAATCAGCGCAGGATGAGGAGAAGAACACCAGGAAGACTTTGATGAGCTCAAGTGAAGGTGATGAATTATGACTTATGACACAAATATAATAGAATGTAGAGTGGGATGTTTCCTGTTATCTCAGAATCATGGCCAAAGTCCAAAGGTGAGTTTGAAGCTATTGGTACCTCCCCACAGGGCTTACTAGAGGCTCCCAATCAGAATTATTTTCAATTATTCCTGTCCTCAATCAAATTAAGAGGAAGACTGAGATGGGAAGGTGGGGTTGGTAACCCACTTTGGGGGAGTCTGTGTTAATGAAGAAATTATTTTCTCTCACTTGTCTTGGTCATGGAAGGTGTCTCCCTCTCCCCAAAGCCAAGTAACGTAGTTTCCAAGAGAAGCATGACTAAAAACTGAAGATGACTCCAAAAAGAGAAGACTGGCTGTATGCATGCTGAGCTGCAGATCTCAAGGTCTTCTCTGGCACACAGTCACAAGAGTGGCATTGAGAATTATTGAGAGCAAACGAGAAAACACAGTCCTTTCCCTTTCCCAATGGCCTGCAAAGGGGGAGAGGGGAGAAGTATGGCTACTCGATCCATGCCATCTGGAGCTCTTGAGGGGTACACATTTGAATGAAAAGAATAACATCCACTTAGAGACCCAAGTTTTCTGATCATTGACCTGGATCAGTAGTCCCAGTCAGCAGAATATGTCATATAAGATGCCTAGAAGTAAAATGCAGATATACTCTCCATATTTCAAGTCCCTAGATCTTGGGGGCCATAGAAAAAGATTCCAATAGTTCCCCTAGCTCCATGTGGAGGAACATAAACATTGCCAGAGGGATGAAGACAGTGGAGTCACTCAGGCAGCCATTGGACCAAGTGATGGGAGGCCCAACTTGGATAAGGGTTTAGAGATGTTTATCACTGCTGAAGCCCAAGGGAGGTACAACTGCTTTCTGGACTGGAGGTGAGAGCTTTCAGTCACAGAGGGAGTGTCCCTCAAAACACAAACACACACTCACACACACACATCATTTGCATGGTGGCTGCCACATGAGCAGAGAACACCAACATTAGAGAGGACCAGAGTTAATGAGAACTAGATCAGAATATCCTCTTAATTCCTAGTCCTGTTGTAACACAAATACCACAAGTGACTAGCTTTAAAGAACAGGACTTTATTTTTTCACAGTTCAGGAGACTTGTTGTTGTTGTTGTTGTTATTTGCCGTCGAGTCGGCCCCGACTCATAGCGACCCCTCCTTGGGTTTCCGAGGCAGTATCACTACGGAAGTAGGATTGCCCAACCTTCCTTCTGAGGAGTGGCTGGTGGGTTTGAACCGCCAGCCTTCTGGTTAGCAGTCAAGTGCCTTAGGCACTATGCTACCAGAGCTCCTGTTCAGGAGACTAGAAGTCCAAATTCAAGGTACGGCTCTAGAGGGAGGCCCTTCCTTGTTAGTAGTTCCATGAGGTCCTTGGTGTACTTTGGTGTTCCTTGGCATTCCTTGGTGTCTGTCTCCTCCCCACCCCACCCCCAAGTGTATCTCTCTGTGTCTATTCTGCTCTGTTTATAACTCAGAAATGATCAGGTTTAGGGCCCATCTGACACTGGCATGTCTTATTAACTAACAAAATTAAAATCTCTATTTCCAAACAGGGTCCTATTTACAGGCATTGGAAGGATACAATTCAATCCTTCCTACCACGTACACCAATCCTTCCTTGCTGACCACAACAGGATAGCCCGGAGTAGGCTGCAGAAGGCTTCTGAAGTCTAAAGGAAGGAAGAGAAAGACATTCAAAAGAAGAAGAAAGAGGTAAGTAATAAAGAGATAACTGTCATGCTTCAAGCCACCAGATCTCAAAACTGAAAGAGCCATCACTGAGGAGAAAGGAGGATATAAGCTTTGCCACCAATTTGAGACTGAAGTATCAAAATAGATAGGACTGAGTCTCTGGTAGCTAGCGCCTAAGGCATTTGACTGCTAATTGGAAGGCTGGTGGTTCAAACCCACCAGCCACTCCTCAGAAGGAAGATTGGTCAATCTACTTCTGTAGTGATACCACCTCAGAAACCCAAGGAGGGGTCACTATGAGTCAGGTTCGACTCCACGGCAGTGAGTTTGGTTTGACTTTTTGGTTTAACAACCGAAGGCGAAAGAAGAGTTCGAGGATCTAGTCAAGTTGCTGTTAAGGGAGTTACCTCCCAGCAGGAAAGGTGGGTCAACAATCCTTGCTGAACAAGCTGTTATTGGATCAGTTTAAAACTGTTTTCTTTTTATATCCATAACATGTTGAGACTCCCCTATAAATTTGTTACATAAAGTAAACACTTTGGGCAGAGTTTTAATGTTTTCATATATCTGATGTTTTTCTTCCAAGGGATTCTGAAGGCAAGATGCCAATATTTTCTCTGTTCTGCAAATTAAGACAGAGAGAGAGTTGGGTTGGTTATCAAAGCAACTCTGAATCCATCTACAGCCTTCTGTCTTCTACTCATATCATGAGGCAGCTGACTCCCCCTCATAACCAAATGTGATTCATTTTTAATTGGAACAGAACTTTCAACCCTTGAGCCCAAAACAAATTATAAAGATAGAGGAGTAAGAGGAGTAAAAGGAGAAGGAGGAAAAAGAAAAGAGGAAGAAGACATTTTACTTTTTCCCTAATTTGAGAATCTGTGATTTTTCATTGGTATTATCAGTACTGAGACTTTTTGGTTTTGTTTTATTTTGTGAGTTTCTTTATTTTTTCCTTTCTTTTCTTTTTTTCACAGTTCCCTTTTCAAGACTAAATGTATCTGCTTTTAAAAATCCATCTGGCTTTTGTGCTATGGAAGCCCACACAAGCCGGCACCAACCGTTCTAGAAGCAACAAGGAGTTATCAAATGGAATGAGTTTCAAATAAAGGGACAGCAAGCTAATTTAAAATCAAGTTTCTTAATAAGGAATAAAGCACAGTGGAGAATGGAATGATACCAAAATACATGAAAGTTTCAAAGACTAAGTTTGGGAGGGGAAAAAAAGAAGCACAACTGACTTGGCTAACTTTTCAGGTCCTATTCCCAGAATAAATAAATTTATCGCCATTCGTATCAACAGGCAATGTAAATACCACTCAAATAATCTCAAAGTAACATTAAAATAAAATCTAAATAATGCTGACTACAAAGACCACATAGAAAACATACCAAGCTATAAATATAATGGGAGCTCTGGTAGCATAGTGGCCAAGGCACTTGACTGCTAACCAGAAGGCTGGCGGTTCAAACCCACCAGCCACTCCTCGGAAGGAAGGTCGGGCAATCCTACTTCCGTAGTGATACTGCCTCGGAAACCCAAGGAGGGGTCGCTATGAGTCAGGGCTGACTCGACGGCACATAACAACAACAACAACATAAATATAATAAACCCAGAAATAACATGGTATTGATTTCTAAGAGACTGGCATTGGTTTCCTTCAGAAATTTTATTTTCTTATCTCAACAATGCTTGAACAGATTTCCTTTTTAGACATTATTCTGGACAAAATTTAATTTTCTTTTGAGCAATAGATGAATAATTTCTGTAAAGTGAAAGTTTTCTGCAAGAAGATAATTTTCTTCAAGGAATTCAGGTACAAGTGTGTCTGTACCTATCTGTCTGTCTGCTTTGTGCATGCAGACAGGCTGTGCCTCAAACTTCCAGGTAGCTATTAGATTGCTGGACATGAGACACGTACACCCACTGGCATCAATCATTCTATGGGTGCTAAGTTCATCCGTGATCAAGCTGAACATATGAGACACTTACTTACAGTGTTGATAAAGTGAAAGCTGTTGTTTATAGAAAGCAAACAGTAAACAATAACAACAGATTCTCAAAAGAGAACCATGTACCCTTCTCCAGATTATCCATATCTGTTCTTGTATCACTGAGTAGGTGTGCTGCAGTTCAGGTCAGATGCTGGGTTCAAGTCACCGCTGCCTCTGCCGACCACCACACTGCCAAGCGTCTGCATAGCTTTCAAGGCTGTGCTGCCACTGGGATCCCCTGGCCTCTGCTACTTCTCCCATCATGCTACCTTGGCCTGTGGCTGTCTCAGATCCTTGGTCCATATGTACTGTGTTTCAGACTCTTCTTCTTGACGGTAATGAAGTCCCCCCAAACCTCTGCAGGATTGGCCCTTATGTAAGCCTACTCTTTGTCCATTTCAAGGCATGGTGCTCCTACCAGGACCATGAACTGACCAATCCCCTCAATAGACCATAAGTCCTTCAATTTGCATCATCTCACCAATCATTTTGTGGAAGTTACAACACCATAGATAGAAAGGCCATATAAAAGTGACTCATTGCATGACAAAGTGAAATGCATTGTTATTTGGCTTAATTTTTAATATTTTATGTCAGTGTTAATGGACAAGGCAAATGGGGGAAAATCACTTAGAAAGATAAATATCTTCTTAGAAAGATAAATATCTTCTCAGTTATTAGAAAGCTTTTAGATTTGAAATGTTAATAATATATTCCTCCAATACTGGCATGATCTAGGAAGGAACCTATTAAAGTGAGAATTAAGAGTTCTGAAAGCTCTTTTCAATTTGCCCTTAGATGACTTTAGGAAGATTCTTATCACAAATTACCTCAGTTCACTCCTTAGAACCAGAAAACTGTTGATATCCATAGCCAATGCTTCATACCTCAAAGAAATGACTCAAGAATCCATTTGTGAAATGTTTCTGTGAGTCTCATAAAGAAATGGCATGTTACAATTGTATGCTATCTCAAAGTGAAGTCAGGGTGTGTTTACACTCGGACATTTCTTTGGCTGAAACAAAGATAAGCAAGCAACCTCATCAAGATCGCTCTTTTTCTGAAAGCAGATTTCCTTGAGGGGAAAGTCAAATTGTTGTAAATTATAGAAATGGAAAGAAGACAGAGAGATGGATGGAGAATTTGAGGAGGGCATAGACCAGACAAGCTCCCCAAACACAGTTATCCTGTTAAAACACAGCCCACAAACTGTTCCACCGTCACGTTCTTCACAGCCATCTGCTTCTGCCATCATCTTTGATTCCCACAAACAGATTTCAAAAGTTGAATCTGGCCCTCAGTGAGTTTTGGAATGTTCAGCAGGGTTTTTGGGATGGAATCAGAAAACTCACCAATTAACTCTCCACTGTTGTCTCCAGGAACAACCCACCTGGCATCCTTTCAGTAAGGCGTAACCAGTCTCATCATTTCTTGTCTCTTTTCACGTCCTTCACAGGACCTAACACAGAATTTGAATATGAAAATACTCCCACCCTTTTGTCTCCATCTCCACTGTCAACCTAATCGCCCTGATGTCACCTTTTCTCATCTGGATTCTTGGAAGCACCTCCTGCAGGTTTCTTGTCCTCCACTTTGGGTTCCTTCTAATCTCTTCTCCATAGCCACAGTGAACTTTGTCAAAAAGAGAGCAGGCATACCTCTGTTAAAACCTCCCAATGGTTTTACATTGCACTCAGAAAAATAAATTTAACGATCTACACAATAGAGTAACTGCTAAGGTTCTTCATGTGAGTTAGCGATTGCTGTGTAACAAACCATTCCAACACTCGAACATTGCTTAAAACAGCAATCATTCAGTTCTCATGTGTCTGTAGGGTTTTGCTGATATAGGTTGGATACAGTGGGGCTCATTATTGTGTCAGCAGTTTGGCATGGGCTCTGCTCCACATCTTTCTCATTCTCCTACATGCAGAGCATGTCTTAATAAACCAATCTGCTAGTGGTTTTTTATTATTATTATTTTATTTGCATTTAAACACTCTAGGAGTGGACTTATATAATAGACACAGTAGGCACAGTGCCAACAGTGCCAAGGACCATAATATGTTTAGGAGTCCACAAAAATGTTTAATTTTACTACATTTTTAAATCAGAAAAAAATGAATACAATAATAACTTCAGACTTCATCTATTTTTTGAAACCAACATGGTTATAAAATATAATTTTTCATATTTTCTGTGGATTCAGTGGCCCTCAAAGATAAAAAAAATACCTATTGTGGTTGTTGTCATTACGTGTCATTGAGCATTCTGGCTGCATTTCTTCAAAGATAGATTTGTCCATTCTTCTGGCAGTCCATGGTATTTTCAATATTCTTCACCAACACTACAATTCAAATGTGGTCTCCTACCTCTCACATGCATATGAGACCACTGAAAATACCACGGCTTAGGTCATGAGCATCTTACTCTTCAAAGTGACATCTTTGCTTTTTAACATTTTAAAGAGGTCCTTTGCTGATTTTCCCAGTGCAATATGTCATCTGATTTCATGACTGCTGCTTCCATGGGTGTTGATTGTGGATATAAGTATAATAAAATCCTTGACAACTTCAATCTTTTCTCCATTTATCGTGATGTTGCTTATCGGTCCAGTTGTGAAGAGTTTTGTTTTATTTATGTTGAGGTGTGATCCGTACTGAAGGCTTGTAGCCTTTGATCTTCATCAGTTAATTGCTTCTCTTCTCTTTCAGCAAGGAAAGTTGTGTTATTTGCATGTGGCAGGTCATTAATGAGTCTTCCTTCAATCCTGATGCTACATTCCTCCTCATGTAATGCAGCTTCTCAGATTATTAGCTCATCATACAGATTGAATAAATATGGTGAAAGGATACAATCCTGGTAAATACCTTTCCTGATTTTAAACTATGCAGTATCCCCTTGTTCTGTTCAAAGAACTGCCTCTTGGTCTACATAACAGGTTCCTCATGAGCACAATTAAATGTTCTGGAATTCCCATTCTTTACAATGTTATCCATAATTTGTTATGATCTGTACAGTGAAATGTCTTTACATAGTCGATAAAACACAGGTAAACATCTCTCTGGTATTCTTTGCTGAAGAAATTGATGAAAAACAAGACTCCAGGAATTGACAGATTACCTGTTGGAATGTTTCAACAAACAGATGTAGCACTGGAGGAGCTCACTCATTTATGCCAAGAAGTTTGGAGGACAACTACCTAGCCAACCGACTTGAAGAGATCCATATTTGTGAGTATTCCAAAGAAAGGTGATCCCAAAGAATGTAGACATTACCGAGCATTAATATCACACAAAAGTAAAATTTTACTGAACACAGTTCAAAAATTGTCACAGGAGTATATTGGCCAGGAACTGCCAGAAATTGAAGCCAGATTCAAGAGAGGGCATAGAACGAGGAATGTTGCTGATGTCAGATAGATCTTGGCTGAAAGCAAAGAATACCAGAAAAGTACCTAGGGCCCACAAAAGTACTAATGGGTTCTTACACAATACAAATTAATCAAACTAGAAACCTAGAACACAGATTGTCAGTCCTCAATTATTTCACTTATGTAAGCCATGGCACTTCATAACATTTCAGTTTCCTAAAAGAACAAGAAGCTAACTTGTAAAAGTTTCAGTTATTCTTTATGGAAAGTGAGTTAAGCAACACTGGTGTTTCAACTAGGGTTGCTGTACCCTAATACTCTTGGCTGTTTTCTCTGTGTCTATGAGACACACAGGAGTTCCTGGGTACTGTAAATAGTTGACTCAGTCTACTAAACAAAAAGTTTGAGGTTCAAAACCACTTAGAGGTGCCTCAGAAGAAAGTGTGACCATCTTCTGAGAAAGCAGCCGTTGAAAAGCCAGTAGAGTGTAGTTCTATTCTGACCCTCAGGGTCACCACGAGTCTGAACTGGCTTCAAAGGCAACTGGTGGTGGTGGGATGAGACACACTGTTCTAAAAGACTGTTGTCCTATAGCCACCCATATGTTGTTCATATGAAGTAACTATGTGCAGAGTAAATTTAGTGCGCAGAGAATGGGGAAAGATTCACTTCCCTCCCAAGGTTTTTGCAATTCTACAGGTAGAACATTTGCTCATTTATTTACATAAAAGTCCCTTTACATTCATGTTATCAACTCTATTAGGTTTATAGAAATCCAATGCTGACAGAATATCATGAGATTCAGAGGGGACACAAGTATAGAGGTTACTATTTGAGGAAGAAAGACAAAACTCTTTCACCTGGAAAGATAATAAGTTCTGGTTCAAAGAAGAAAACTTTTTGTTTGAGACATTGTTCTATGATTCCCACAGGAAGAAATGCACTTAGTGACCATATTTACTAATTCTGTGTATGAGAAGCAGAAGTATATGAAGGAAAATATTGCATCAGGATTGTAGGAGGACTCATGAACAACCTGCGATATGCAAATGACACAACCTCTTGCTGCAAGTGAAGAGGATTTGAAGCTCTTACTGATGAAGATCAAAGACTTCAGTATGGATTACACCTCAACATAAAGAAAACAAAAATCCTCACAACCTGATCAATAAGCGATACCATGATAAAGAGAGAAAACACTGACATTGTCAAGGATTTCATTTTATTGGGATCCACAATCAATGCCCAGGGAAAAAGGAATCAAGAAATAACACAACATCTGATGCAAAAAAAAAAAATCTTTAAAGTGTCAAACAGCAAAGATGTCACTTTGAAGACTAAAGTGTGCCTGATCCAACCCTTGGTATTTTCAGTCACCTCATATGCATGCGAAATCTGGACAGTGAATAAGAAACACCGAAGAATTAGTGCCTTTGAATTATGGTGTTGGTGAAGACTATTGAATATACCATGGACTGTCAGAACAATGAACTAATCTGTCTTGGAAGAAGTATAGTCAGAATGCTTCATAGAAGCAAGGCTGGTGAGACTTCATCTCATGTACTGTGGACATGTTACCCGAAGGGACCAGTCAGTCCCTGGAGAAGGGCATCGTGCTTGGTAAAGCAGAGGGTCTGTGAAAAAAAAGAAGACTCTCAAAGAAATGGATGACACAATGACTGCAACAATGGGCTCAAACAGCAACAATTGTGAGCATGGGGCAGGATTGCAGAGTGTTTCATTCTGTTGTCCAGAGGGTTATAATGAGTCAGAGCCAACTCCATGGCACCTAACAACAAGAACTAACAATGACCATATAATTATTCCATTTCTCTTGAAATAAGCTATATAATTTTTCAGATCACTGTGAACAGTATGTTCCATAGTTAACTTTGTCTCACAAAAAAGAAATGCCTATGAACTCAAAATTAAGTTTATAATTTATAAATTATTTTGACAGAATTCTCTGTTTTTTAATAGGTAGTTCATTTCCTGTTTCCGTATGCCTCTTGATGATTCTGTGAGAGCTTGGGTTACTTTTCTTCTCTGGTTCCCAAACCACAAATGGGAAAAACTGAAATCCTGCCATGGCCACATAAGCTACCTAAATATTTTCACAGATTCTATGATTTCTTCCCTCACTGAACTGAGAGAGAAGATTTTACAGCGTTTTGCCCTTCTGGAATGTAGGACTCATTTATTCTCAGCTCTGTTTGCACATACTTCTTGGTACTCAGGATGCCTTATATTTCCTTGGGGCTTCGTAACAATATGGCTTTTCATGTTCTCCACTTTTGGGAGCTCCATGTGTTTTGTGGTCCCTGAGTTGAAGAAAATGTTCCCTGGTCCTCAGTTCTTTGTTTGAACTGTTATGTCTAAAATTCTTAAACTTGAGCCAATTATTTATTTATCCCCTTCAAACATACTTCTAAACATGACACTGAGACCCATCCTCAGGTAACGTGGGGGGACATCTTGGAATGCCCATGAGTGTTCTCTGTAGTTATCAATCTCAAGGAGGAATCAGAGGGAGTTAGTTTGGTCCAGCTTATCCAGGAGCCACTTGTCAAGATATTCTGATACAAAAGAAAATGATGGGAAAACAACATGTAATCTGAGCAAGGGGGCCACTTCCTCTCAACTGCTATCTTTTTTTCTATTTGAGGATACCCCTGATTTACCTGGTGGCTATATTATTTTATTGTTGTTACTGTTAGGTGCTATTGACTTTCAACTCACGGCAACCCTATGTGACACAGTAGAAGTGCCCCACTGGCTTTCCTAGGGGGTAATCTTTATGGAATATTACCCCATGGGTCCTTATATTATTATATAGTACCTCTGATATTATTGTGAAGTCCCTGAGTGGCACAAATGGCTAAGCACTTGACTATCAGAGTAAAGGTTGGTGGTTCAAACCTATCCAGAGAAGCCTCTGAAGGTAAGTTCTGGCAGTTTGCTTCCAAAAGTTCACAGCCTTGAAAACCCTGTTCTACTTTACACACAGGGGGCCATGAGTCAGAATCAACTTGACAGCAACTAACAGCAACAATATTGTTATATTTTTAATGAAATATCAAAAACAACACCTCTCTTGCTATATTTTAATTTCTAAGCTATTGAACAACAAACATCAATAACACACATTAGAAGTGATCACTGGTGGGGAAGTTAAAAAGGAATGATCTCACCCTTCAAGGTAGGGAACAAGCAGATTACTTCGTCAACACTGACTCCAAAAGTGCTTACCTCCACTTGGAAACGGCACTAAAGCCCTCGGTGCAAACGCATCATGAAATTATGTCGATGTGATGCTGAACTCAGCAGCTCCATCAGCAGGGCACCAGCTGCCTTCAAATGCCTCCCAAGAACACTGTGAACTAATAACCATGAGTACTGTATAGGGTCAACGCCAAAATACCCCAAGACGCAAACTCCAAAACCACAAGAGATCTG
>NW_006921616.1:15251442-15252791 GCF_000298275.1 Orycteropus afer afer | reverse complement strand
GTATAAATGATATGCAAATAATAAATCCAGCTTGCTTTTAATTACTATGGTATCTTTCTATATTTCCAATTGCATACACATATAAATCCTAAAATTCAACTAGTAATAAAGCAAAAATAGCTGAACATTCACACAATGTTAGGGAATGCTCTGAACTGGCTGATGGTCCTATCATTAGCCTATTAAAATCCATTATGATTTTCCCTTTACTGTTCTTTAAACTCCTCTTCATCACAATGATGATGCTGAACACATCCGTATATCACATACATATATCTCCATGTTTTCCAGATGGTATTTGATAAAATGCAAACAAAAAGAAAGGCAGAGCAAAGAAAAATAGATGTTTTTCTCCTTATATTTTTGAAGCAGCTTCTCCCTTGATAGAGAAAAATATGAATATGGATCTATTTATACCCATTCAGGGCTAATAAGAGAACCTCAAAAGATATAGTTTATTTGGAGAAGACACACATTGGATCCATAGGCGTTGGGCACACTTTGTTCCTTGGCCAACAAACTCGACAAACCAAAAGTTAAGATTTCTTTAAATCAGATGCAAGTTATTACTCACTTGGGCTATGTGGAAATCATCAATGGCATAGGCAAGTGGTTTGGATACAATTAGACTCTTCCTAGTATTTGTCCCTCACTGATCACCACACTGAAGGAAAAAAAAAATCCATGTTTACAATAATTGATTATTTTAAAGTAAGCATTTATATAGACTCTAAGACTTTTAAGATATAAAATTAACAATGTCAAATGTTTTCATCAAGAAAAAAAAAATCAATGGGCCATTTAAGAAATAAAAATACTAACTTGTAATACGATTTTTCTGAAACCACCTGTAAATAAAATCTGACTTGTGTCCAAACCTTTAGGCCTGCAATGATGTTTAGTTTATTGTGAAGCAAACACATAAACTATGACAATTTTTGAAAGAAATAAATTGTGTAGGTGGTAAGGAAAATGAAATCATTTCAAAAAACCAGTAAATAGTATGCACAATAAATTTATCTCATTTCCAAGTAGAATGTACCTTTTTTCCCCCCTTAATTTACTCATGGTCATGAGTTGGGAGCATTTATCAGTCCTGGTGGACTAAAAACACGAGCTCCAAGAGTTACTCAGATGAAAATAATTGAATTGACCTTATAAAGTTGGAAAAACTGTGCGACTGCTCTCAGTGTGTGTCTCAAGTTCAGGGAGATGAATCTCCTGTTCTCTCAGCAACACCAACTTTGAGCATATTCTGGCCTTACTAGTATCAGCCAACAATGTCTTCCCATGTTTCTTTTCATCCCAATTTAATGCCCAAAGGGGGATGCAGATGACCTTCTTCTGGT
>NW_006921616.1:15238844-15250142 GCF_000298275.1 Orycteropus afer afer | reverse complement strand
CAGGCAAGTGTCTTAGCCACTATGCTACCAGAGCTCCTGAAGAGCCCTTAGACAACAACAAGTAATCCTGCCCTTCCATCCACACACAGTTCAGAGAATGTTCAGGTTACCAACCTGAATGCTGATTGTGGTAGTTAAGGTTGTATGTCAACTTGGCTGGGCCTGGTTGAATGGTTGGGCAGCTGGATATAGTTATTCCCCTTGGTGAGATTAGTAATTAACTCCATGGTGAAATCTACTAAAGCATCTGAGTAGCTGCTTTTAGGGATGTGGGCTGCTTCCCATACATAAGCAGCTTTGAGAAAGGTCTCTAGCTCACAACGTGCTTGAACCCTGCATGTAGCCGAGTTGTTGTTCAACAGCCTACCATGTTGCCCTGCCAATCTTGTGACTTTTTTTTTAGAACTTGAATCAATGACTTTCCATGTGGTTTGGTAACATCAAGACCATGCCTTTTAGTTTGTCAACCTTGGGCTTGTCAGCCTCAGCAGCCAGCAGCTGTCTGAGTGAAGAAAAACCTCCAGCTTCAGTGGGCTAGGAACAGGAGGCAGAGCTGAAGCTCAAGGCTGAGGGGCTTTCACCCAGCCCCTACAGCCTGGCACTTTGAACCTGGCTTCTAGCCTCTGAAATTGTAAGAGAATAAACTCCTGTTTGTTAAAGCCATCCCATTTGTGGTATATTCCTGTCAGAGCGGCATTAGGTAACCAAAACACTGATTCAATGTGTGCCCTCTTCATATTTTATAATTGGAATGACCACAAATACTAACCCCAGGATAAAGGAGCATGAACCAAAGCACAGCCTTCAAGTGGGGCTCTTAGAGGGCAGCTAGTATTTACTGAGCATACACTATGTGGCAGGGACTAAACCTCTGTGATTCTGCTGAAGCATTGCAGTGACATTTTAAAAAAGGTTAATTATCTTTTCTTGTTTTGTTTTATACCTGTGAGAACACAATGGTCACATGGTCAGTAGGTGGCGGAGCCAGGTTCAAATCTACATATATTTGACCCAAATCCTATGTTCTTTTATATACCTTATGTGAGAACAATGAGAAAAAACACAACAACCAGGTGTGGATAGAAGTATAGAAGAAACAGAGATGAGATGGAGGTTTTTAAAGTCATAAAGGCAGCAACTGATTAATTCAGAGGTTCAAGACCACCTAGAGGTATGTTGCATGAAGACCTGTTGATTTACTTCTGGGAAACCAGCCATTAAAAATCCTATGGCACAGTTCTGCTCGGACGCACAAGTGGTCACCATAAGTTGGAATCAATTCAACACCCTTGGTGTTACTGGTGGACCAGTTGTAAGCACATGGGCAGTGGCCTTGGGGGATAGTGCTTCAATAACTTCAACGAAGACTTGGAGAGGTTCTTTTTTTCTTTCTTTCCTCCAATTTCAAAATTTATTACAAAGCTACAGTAATTAAAATAATGTTGTTGTTGTTGTTGAGAGCTCTGGTAGCATAGTGGCTAAGGCACTTGACTGCTAACCAGAAGGCTGGCGGTTCAAACCCACCAGCCACTCCTCGGAAGGAAGATGGGGCAATCTACTTCCGCAGTGATACTGCCTCGGAAACCCAAGGAGGGGTCGCTATGAGTCAGGTCTGACTCGATGGCACATAACAACAACAACAACAACAACATATGTGGTCAATTGATGGTTTTTTTTTTTATTAATGATGGTTATTTTTCTTTATTGCTTATTTTTAATACTATTTTAGTGTGCTTTCAATGAATGTTTACACAGTAGTTTGGGTTCCTGTTCAATAATTTCTACACAACTTGTTCGGTGACATGGTGACACTCTTCATGATGCATGAACAATCTCATTACTTCCCTTCTAGTGGCTCCATTTCCATTAATCTAGTTTCTCTGCCCCCCGACATTCTCATCTTTCTTTTAAAATAGTTGTTTGAAGAGAACCTCTTGCTGGAAACTAAACCATCCATTGGGTGGAAAACAAATTCTGAACTTTGTTAACCCTGAACAGAATACAAAGACAGAGAGGAATAAACATAAACACATCAGAATAGAGAGACTGAACATTTGTGGAATTAAATAGAGTGGTGAAAGAAGGACATATGTTTATGCTAACCCACTGCCCTCAAATGAATTCCAACTTACAGTAACCCTATGAGACAGAAAAAAAAACCCAGCTCTGTAGGGCTTCCAAAGCTGTAATCTTTATGGAAGCAAACTGCCACATCTTTCTTCCATGGAATGGGTGGTGGGTTCAAATCACCTACCTTTCAGTTAGCAGCTGAACAGTTAACCACTGTGCTACCAGGGCTCCTTGCCTGATTGCTATAATACTCTTTCTGAAATCAAATTCATTCACTTACTGTGTTGTCAGGCGGGAAAACTGAAATGTTCTTTGAAAGCCCCTTGAAGAGGGAAAAGCTACATAAAATATAGAGTCTTTAGTTTTTGAAGGGATCCTTGGATTAAGAATCAGGGAGTATTAAGTCTTAGCATCAGTTTTGCCTCTAACGAGATGCATGACTTAGAGTCAAGCACTTACATTCTGTATTCCTCCATTTCATCAAGAGAAAAATGAAAGATTTGAACAAAGTGGTCTCACAGCCGTAAAAAGTCATCTCAGTTAACTTATGGCATTGTGATCACCTGTAGTTTCCCCACTGCCTCCAAGATGTATGTGTCCAAGGAGTTCCTGTGCCCCTGGATCCCAGGGTGAGTGACAGCCTGTGCTGAGGTCCGTTCCCTCCATGTAGTTCCAAGTAAATTCTGAATTTGCACATTGTACAGAATCATGAGCGTGCTCACATACAGAGAGAAAGACAGATGGGTTACAAACTTGCTAACCTTTAAAAAGATTCCAGTCTGGCTAGCCCAGCAGTCTAGTGGCTGCATTCTGTGCCCAGAAGAGCAGAGACAGGTGAAGAATTCCCAGGCTGCAGACTGAGACACTGAAGATTCAGCAAGCTTCACCCCCTGCCTGGAAAAGAGCATCTCCATTGCGCTGTAGCAACTGCCCCAGTTCACGTGGGTCTCTGAGCAATGAACGCTTGGAGGAGGTCCCTGTGCTCTTTTGTTCCAGGGCCTTTAGGGGCCAAGGAGTTTTTGTGAAATGTTGGGAGAGGGAGAAATTCCAAATAAGAATTTGAAATAGACTTACTCTCCTTGTTTAGTGGCATCCCAGTCAGTTGGTGGGTCTGAATGGTGTCTATAAAGGTGAAGGAAAAAAGCAAAAACAAAACCAGTAGTTGTGGAGTCAATTCTGACTCATACGGACCCCACGTGTGTCAAAGTAGAACTGTGTTCCATTGGGTTTCAAAGGCTGATTTTTCAGAAACCTTTCCAAGGGGCCTCTGGGTAGACTTGAACCACCAACGTTTTGGTCAGCAGTCAAATACTTAACTGTTCCTACCACCCAGGGATTCCAGATGAGTGTTAAATAAATAGATAAAGAAATCTGTAAATAAGTACCATATTCTTCAAGGTGAGTACCTCTCACTTTTATCAAGCAAAATATTTTTAGGAACTTGCGTTAAAGAATGGACTCTAGAGTCAGTTGGCTTGGGTTTGCATCTCAGTTTTATCAAGTACCAGCTGTGTGTCCTCTGACAAGTTCCTTGACCTGTCTGGGTCTCAGTATCCTCATCTGCAAAATGGGAATCATCATCTGCCTCAGGAAGTTGTCACGGAAATTACACAATTAAATATAATTAATCGATTTAATAAATAATCCTCATCACCTAGTAAGAGCTATATACGTGTTTGCAGTGATGGTGGTCGTGGTGATGGTGATGACCCTACATTGTATTCCTTCAAAAAACCATCAATGGTGCTGCACATTCATCTTTTGTACTGCTTTTCTAGAAGCAACCAAATGCATTTGCAGCTGATTGTGTGAATAAGGTAGGAAATCAGGCTGAACTATGTTATTTTAGATGATAGAAAATATGAGCTATTAAATGGCAAGAGGGATAAATGTGCAGGCATGCATTCTCCAGCATGTAAATGAAATTTGAAAGGCCAAACCCACTAAAACACCCGCTGCCATCAAGTCAATTCCAACTCGTAGGGACCCCGTAAAACAGTAGAACTGTCCCACAGGGTTTCCAAGGTTGTGAATCTTTATGAAAGCAGACAGCCTCATTTTTCTCCCATGGAGTGACTGGTGGGTTCAAACCACTGACCTTGTGGTTAGCAGCCCAATGCCTTAACCCAGAACCACCAAAGTCCTTTGAAGGGCCCCAGGTGTAGATCAAAGTAGTGTCCATAACCAAATATAAGATTTGAAAAGAGTCAGATATATAGGGGAAATGAGATCTCCCGAGTGGGATCCCCATCCACACTCCCTGCCTCTAGAATAACAGAAGAGCCAGTCTGCCCCTTCTAGGCCAGTTGAAGAACAAAGGCTGACCTTGATCCTGGTCTGCTGTCTCTCTTCTCTGGGCTCTGTCCTTCTGTCTGAGCAGGTCAAACCTCTTATGCCAGAGACACCCTTCCTCACTGCCCACACTTCATTCTATATACATAGATACAACTCACCCTACACACAGTGTCTGGAATATATCTGGAAAAATGCAGAAGCCCAACAGATTTGGATCTGGGTGTTAGCCAGAATGGAAAACATGCTACTTTAGATGAAAATGTTCCTCTTGGCTGGGTCAGTATCATTAGAGTTTTGACAAGTTCTCTTCTGATAGTTTCAGTAAATGAATCACCTGGTTATGTTTACCTTTATTACCCGGCTGGGAGACAGGTTTTGTCTTCCTCATGAAGAAAACAGTATTCTTAGGCTGCAAGAAAGGCATCTATTTTAGGGTTCCTCTGAAGGGAAAATGTCTTGAATAAATTGCCTTTTAAAACTATCTTTTCCAAAATTCACGTGAGAGGGTGTTTATTGGTGTGAGGAAAGTGCCAGGTTATTTACAATTCTTAGGCTGGCCCTTGACAAAAAGTATAATTCTAATTTGCTTTTGATGAAGGAGTCATACAAATTTGAAGGGTTTCCCAAACTCGACAATTAAACTCTGACCAGGCAATCAACCACTGTTTATTGTACATTTACTCCATGCCTGGCTCTGCATTGTGGGTGATGTGACTCATGGCTTTCATGCTTTTAGGAGAGAGGGAAATAAATATGTATTGAACATATACGATCCAATGGCCCATTTTTAATCCTTTCCATATACACTGTGAATTCTCATAAGACATGAATATGTTTCATTATCCCCATTGTTCAGGTAAGACATGTAATGCAATAAAATGCAAGAAAAAAAAAATGCCTATGGCTATACAGCTACTGTAGCAGATTCAGGATTTGCCTTAGGACCTTCACTCTCCAAAGCCCTGAATCTTTCTACTACTTTATCACCCTAGGAGCTGTGGTGGCGTAGTGCCTAAGGCACTTGATGGCTAACCAGAAGGCTGGCAGTTCAAACCCACCAGCCACTCCTTGGAAGAAAGGTTGTGCAATCTACTTTTGTAGTGATACTGCCTCAGAAACCCAAGGAGAGGTCACTATGAGTCGGGTCTGACTTGATGGCACATAACAACAACAATATATGACCCAATCTTGGTAGGTACCAAAGACTTACGCTTTCAGAGAGAAAACATAGAATGACATGAAATTAAGGGTCAAAATGCCCAATTCCACCTATTAAATGCTGTAGAGTTCGGAGAAGGAAGTGATGTGGGTTGGCTGCTTGCTGTTGTTGTGTGTCACTGAGTGGGTTCTGACTCATCCTGACCTCATGTGGCGGACTAGAATTGCCCATGAGGTTTTCTTCTCTGTAATCTTCATTGAAACAGATCAATAGGTCTCTCACTCACAGAGCCACTGGGTGGTTTTAAACCACCAACCTTTTAATAAGCAGATGAGCACTTAATTGTGTGCCACCAGGGCTCTTTGGGTTGGTTGTAGGAGTTGGGAAACACATGTGACTATGACAAAACTATGTTTTTCTATCTAATATCAGGTAGCAGACCTAATCACTAGCCCCCCATATCAGTACAAATAATAATAATAATAATAATAATATGTTCTTTTGAAATTGTTTGGATTTCAAGATACCCAATCATGGAGAACTTTGGAAGATGAGCCGTCCTTGTCTATGTAACTGTTTACTGTCTATGTTCTGAAAAATGTCTGGGGCCAGAAGGCTTTGATCTGGTTATATGCTGGGATAAAAGACAACAGATATGTGAAAAGTTATGACAAGGTCAAGACACCATACATATGAGGAATCAGAACTGGAGCAAGCCCAAATATGACAATTGGTTCTTCTATTCACAGATCCACTGATTAATCATTCATTCACTCATCTCAGTATTTATCTAGAGACTTTAGTAATCCAGGAACTTCTCTCATAATCTTTTGTCATGACTTCCTTTATTTAGTTGCTATTGTTGTTGTTATGTGTCGTTGAGTCGGACCTGAGTCATAGCGACCCCTCCTTGGGTTTCTGAGGTAGTATCACTATGGAAGTAGATTGCCCCATCTTTCTTCCGAGGAATGGCTGGTGGGTTTGAATCACCAGGCTTCTGGTTAGCAGTCAAGTGCCTTAGGCACTACGCCACCAGAGCTCCCTCCTTTGTTTAGAAGTGCTTGGAAATCTGCTACCTTTATTGGAAGCCCGATTATCATGTTGTGAAAAAGCTGTTTTCTGAATCTGTAATTCCCATGGCTTCTCCATGACTCTGTTGTGACCGGCAGAATATGGAATCCAGCTCAGGAAGGTGTTTTCTTGGAAAGGTTTATATTGAAGGTGCAGCTGCACCCTTGTCTCTTCTCATTCTCTATCAATTCTCTTTAAGGCCTGTGACCCTTAAAAAAAAGGGGTGGGCAGGAGGCCTATTTAAAATCTCTAGAATGGAACCATTCAACTCTATAAAAAGCCTTCATATCTCACACATTTCATAAAGAAATATCCACGCTTTAGAAGAAAGGACTTAGAAGACATTGAAAAGTTACTTCCTAAGGCTTGTTTGTTTTTGTTATTATTGTTAGTTTAATTACAAAGACCACAGGAAAATTTCAGTTTTCTGGAACCAAGCCTAGCAACTAAAATGAGAAATGCAACAGTTATGGCTCAGAACCGCACAAGGGCATGAGAACAGGGGACAGGCAGCTGTTGCAAAAGCAATAATAACTGCTTATCCCCTGATCTTATGTAATCATTAGTAGAATCCCATAAATCACAAGGCAGGAATGGCTCCTATTTTTAGATGAGCTTATTAAAATAGGGTTTGTTTAGGCTTCATTTCAAAGTGGAAAATAAAGGCAACAGTGTGCTTCTTAGATCTGGCAAGACAAAGATAGGCCCTAACTTCATCCATTCTAGAAAGATATCATTCATTCATTCATTCATTCATTCAGAAAATGTTTACTGAGCCCCCTGACATGACAGGAAACTTAGAGGCGTACGAGATGCAAGACAGAGAGAGAAAAGCCCTCCTGGCACTCATATTCCAGTGGTGGCCATAGAGTAGGTGAAAATAGAGACAATCAACAACATAAATAAGCAAAATATATGGCCTTTTAGATGGTGGTAAGGAGCTCTGGTGGCATGGTGCCTAAGGCATGTGATTGTTAACCAGAAGGTTGGCAGTTCAAACCTACCAGCTGCTCTGCAGAAGGAAGATGGGGCAATCTACTTCCATAAAGGTTGACTGCCTCAGAAACCCAAAGCAGATCTCTACCAG
The DNA here is from genome assembly GCF_000298275.1 of Orycteropus afer afer. Classification (NCBI taxonomy): domain Eukaryota; kingdom Metazoa; phylum Chordata; class Mammalia; order Tubulidentata; family Orycteropodidae; genus Orycteropus; species Orycteropus afer. The sequence goes on along the minus strand of NW_006921616.1, from coordinate 15,242,460 downwards.
TTGGAATTGACTCAGTGGGAATGAGTTTGGTGTTCTTTTGTTTTTGTTTTTTAGATCGTGGTAAATGCCATGGAGAGAAATAAAGTAAGGGAGGAAGACAGGAGTGCAGCAGTTGGTAGACAGAGGATAGTCAGGGAAAGCTTCACAGAAATGGTGACGGATCTGAAGGAGGTGGGGCGGGGAGGACATGCAGAGACCTGGGGGAGGAGAATTCCAAGCAAAGGTCCTGAGACAAGGGTATGCCTGAAACAATTCCAGGACTGCAAGTGAACAAGGGGTCACTTCATGGTGTCCTGCAGGCCCCTGGAGGAGAATAGGCTTTCCTCTCAGTGTGATGGAAACCATGGGGTAGGGTTAAGTTTGGGGAGAAGGGAGCATAGGACATCAGTTAAATTGGATTACTGATAAATAGTGTGGTAGGCAGAATAATGTCCCCACAAAGATAACCACATTCTAACCCTCAGATCCTGTGAACATGTTGCCTTACATGGAAAAAGAGAGTTTGCAGGTATGATTAAACATAGGATCTTAAACATAGTGAGTTTCTCTTGGATTACCCAGGGGAACCCACTGTAATCAGAAGCATCTTTAAAGGATGAAAGAAGTAGAAGTGTCAGAAAAGAGATGTAACAACAGAAGCAGAAGTTGGAATGATATGATCACTGGCTTTGGAGATGGAGGAAGCGCCCACAAGCCAAGGGATGCAGAGCCCTCTGGATATTAGAAAAGATGATAAACAGATTCTTCCCTAGAACCTTCAGAGGGGCCACAGTCCTGCCCAGACTTTGATTTTAGGCCAGAGAAACCCATTTTAGCCTTCTGTCCTCCAGAACGATAAGATCATAAATTTATGTTGCTTTAAGCCACTGAGTTTATGGTACCTGCTATAGTAGCAACCGGAGACTAACACAAACAACAAATGATTTTTAATGTAAGGATATTGCATGCAACTTTTAGAATATATTGTAATAAAATTATCTGTTGTTGTCAAGTCAATTGCAACTCATAGCAACCCTATAGGACAGAGTAGATCTGCCCCATAGGGTTTCCAAGGCTATAAACCTTCATGGGAGCAGACTGCCACGTCTCTCCTGCAGTGAATGGTGAGTTCAAACTACCATCTGGCTAACAGCCAAGTACTAACCACTGTGCCACCAGGACTCCTCTTTTTATACTAAAATAGCAATCATTATTTATCTGAAATTCAGAACTGGGTTTTCCGAATTGTGTCTTGGCAACCTTATCATGGAGGTTCAGAAAATCACTATCTGATTTTCGTAATAAATGGAACACTTTGGGAAGTGACAGAGAAAACTGTTAGGGAGTTCCTGCAATCATCCAGAAGAAAGATGACCATGGCTTGGATCAAAGTGGTGGTTGTAGAGGTAGTGAGAAGTTGTCCGACCCATCTGCATCTTGTCTGATGGGGTCTGTTGATAATTGTACTGAGGGAGGTTTCCACATTGGCATTTCCTTATGCCCTGCAGCATTCTGTTACTCTATGCAGCAGAATTCAACCTTGCAACTAACTCACATGTCTACAGTTACTGAAGTCCCAAAGAGAAGAGAATTCTGGACCCAGAAATGGAACTAACAAATGACACTTTATGTGTGCATTTCCATTCTTTCCCTGCCAACCCAAGTTTGTGAACCAAGAAGGTAATGCTACCCCACATTTAGAAATAAGGCTCTTGGAAGACAGTGGGACTTATTAATATATCTAAAAAGCAAGACTTTTTTTTAATTTTTTTTTTAAAGAAAAAAAAATTCCAAAAAGGCCAGAATTCCTCTTCACAGATGGTTTCCTTGGTGCAACTACTTCCCAAGTGCACGTTAGTCTGAGGTACGGCAAAACATGCTTGAGGACCATCTTGCTCCACTCGTTTGTCTCCCTTGCTTCTCATTTTTATGAAAGGCATAATTGTCTGGGTGGCCAAATACCTAGAACACAAATTCGCTGTTAACTACAAAGTGTTTCTCTGCCCCAGCTGGTCAGGATGGTGCAGTCTGCATTAATATTTACCTCTGCTTTTCAATTCATTCACGTCTGTTGAATATTGGGGTCTCCTGTCACCAAGATCCCACTTTCCAGGGGGAAAAGTGAACAGTCGTATGAAGGACGTCATTGAATAGACAAGGGTAGAACACTCAGGTTCCCAGGAATTCCTAGGAATCAGCTTCCCCAAGGTCTATGGCTTCTGCCCACTTGGGAGGACACATGGCTCAGATATAGGTTTTGAAATGGACAACCTAGTCCATTTCAATCTAGTCCTGGCATATTTCTCAGCCAGAATGAAACAGTGGCTATAATAGAAATTGAAGTGATCCAACGATGTGCCCAATTCTATTCAACTAATGCTTACGTACTGCCCATTTCATGCAAAGCACTGCACTTCTTACTGCCTAGATGAATGAGACATGATCCCCACAGTCAGTTTTCTAGAAGTCAGCCAAGTATACAAATAACTAGAATAACACCTCTGCAGGTGGGCATCTCCACCCTAAGCTTTTATTTACCTTTCATCTCTATTTATCTCACTTTTTGTTACTTTTCTCTCATTTTGTTCTGGAAGATTTGTCAGCAGATCTGCACTGTGTATGTCCACATGCATTTGTACACATGTAGTCATGTCCAAGTTCTGGAAAGTATACCTAACTCAGGACAACTCTTCTATCAGACAAGTTTTCTTACCAGTCAAGTCAGCAACTCTTTTTTGAACTCACATAGGACTGTTTGTAAGGTGCCAGATGCTTGGGTACAAATGAAAGGATAGGCATATTTCTTTCCCTTTAGGGACTTGTATTCTAATTGAGAGAAAGAATTATCAATAGAATTCAAGTGCCAGAAATATGTACAGACAAACACACAAATTCCAGTATTGGGAAACTGGGAAAGGATTGGAGAAAGCTCAGAGATATGTGGGGAACAGGGAGAGAGGTTGGAAAATAGGGATGAGAGGGCTTAATTTCTGGGGCTGAGAGGTGCTGTTTGGATGTTCCTTTTGCAAAAACCTATGCAAGCCTCTCCTGGAACTCGAGTCACTGAGCTAGCTTGACCTGTCATTGGCATTGCTGCCTGTGAAAGGTTCTGTCTGGAATAAACCCTCCATCTCTGAGAAGCTTCCTATGTGTGCTGATGTTTCCTGGGACTGTTCTTAACACAAGTTTACAAATAACTCTCCCTCTCTGTTCCCTAATCACAGAACAAACCTAGTTACAAGTCATGAAGTTTGGTTTTCTGACACAGTTCTGGTACTAAGAATTTCATCTCTAAAGATTCATTTAAATCCTGAAAAGAACCACCAGTCACAAAGCTTAGATGGATACTGGGCAGAAGGTCCTCTCTCCCAGATCTGTGCCCTAGCTCACATTACCCTTCTTTTCTAGGTTGTTTTTCTCAAAATAGGGCAAAGAGGGTGCCGGAAGCTATAACGTTGGGGAGTTTCACCTGCTTTTAAACTGATCGAGACTAAATCACTGGAGAGAGAGCAGTGATATTTCAGTGGTAGAATTCTTTTTCATGCATATTATGGATTGAATTGTGTCCCCCAAAACATTTGTGTTATAAATCCTAACCTAAGGGGCTCTGGTAGCATAGTGGCTAAGGCACTTGACT
>NW_006921616.1:15235255-15236454 GCF_000298275.1 Orycteropus afer afer | reverse complement strand
AGCACATAAAAATTTAATTTTTAGAAGGTCCCAATCATCTGGCTTCTCTTCTGCTGTTGGTGCATTTTGAATTATGCTTGGTAGTCTATTAGCATAAAGTGTTTCTTGAGTCAATTTCTTACAAAATGTAAAAGGAGCAGTTTAAGCAAACAGAAATGGGGAAAGACTGATGCCAAGACACATGGAGATCTCCAAGGAAGCAGAAGAGAGGAGACAAGGACCCTCCTGCAGAGCCAACAATGGAAGAAACCTTCTCCTAGAGCCAGCTCTCTAGCCAGACTTCTAGCCTTCTAAATAAAGGAGGTCTGGTGGTGCAGTTCCTAAGGCATTTGCTTGCTAACCAGAAGGTCAGTGCTTCAAACCCACTAGCTGCTCCACAGAAGGAAGAGGGGGCAATCTACTTCCATAAAGATTTACCTCCTTGGAAACCCAATGGAGATCACGATGAGTTGGCATCAACTTGATGGCAGAGGGTTTTGGTTTAGCCTCCGAAATTGTGAGAAAATAAATTTCTATTTGTTAAAGCCATGCACTTGTGGTATTTCTGTGATAGCAGCACTAGAAAACTAAGACAATGCAGGAGAGACCGTGGTTCGATTCCCAGCCAAACTCGTCGTGGCCAACATCATCTCAGTGAAGGCCTATGTGTTGCTACAACGCTGAACAGGTTTCCAGACTAAGAGCTTCCAGACTACCACTGGGAAGAAAGGCCCAGAAATCTACTTCCAAAAAATCGGCCACTGAAAGCCCAACGGATCGGAAAGATGCAGTCGTATTGTGTATGGGTTGCCGTGAGCTGTAGCCAACCTGACAGCAGCTAACACCACCACCACACCAGTGTGAGTGGGGAGCTCGAAACAGGCCTTCCCAGCCTACATCTGCTCATTTCCCCAGCTCTCCCTTTTCGCACCGTGCCTGACTCCTTCTATTATCCCGTGCAGCGACCAAATGCAGACCAGATGGAGAGAAGAATTCTTATTGACCTGCTAGCTTTACCTGAGCAATCATATCCACATATGATTCTTCTTTGGTCCCAAACTTGCTTCAGCCATCTTGTGAGTCATGAAGGAACGTTTTCGGCCAGTGCCTGATGTCTTCCATCCTTTCATTTCCTGCCTCTTTTAAAGCTGTGCACCTGTGTTCTAGCCACACAGCAGGTTTACATTAATAGCAGCTTCATGGAGGATGGGTTGACCTCC
>NW_006921616.1:15233084-15234790 GCF_000298275.1 Orycteropus afer afer | reverse complement strand
TGTTGCAGTTATTTTCAACAAACGTTTATTAAGCTTCTTTCTGTATAGGTGCTGGGGATTCAAAATTCAATAAGAAACAGTTTGTGTTTTTTTTTTTTAAGCACAGCTCTCTTATGTTTTTCTATCCACCTCCATTTCTCCTCCTTCCAGTCTGAAAGCCTCTTGGGGAAAAAGTCTTGTCCTATTCCTCTTTGTAGCCCCAAAACTTAGTACAGTACCTGACACACAGTGGTCACATTCAGTGAATATTTTTGATTGATTTCACTAATTAAAGCACAATTCCATCCCGCCTGCCCCCACCCATTTGCCCACATAAGTATAGTGAAAACTGCTGTCCCTGCTTTTATGGGGAGTGAGGTACAGGCTCTGACCTATGGACAATGCCTACTTGCCCTTCATTACGAAAATTGACCCTCACTTTAAAACCATGGAACCAACCCCAGTGCAACAAATTCTTAATCACCATCACCTTTACTTGATGCATGTGTGGCTTTTGAATCATTAAAAAGCCTTCCAGACTTTTCTTGCACTAAAAGCTAAATAAGAACCAAATGCACCTGTTCTGACTCACCTACAAATGCCACTTCAAGACACAGGAACAGAGCTCATTCGCAGCCCAGGGGTGGCCTGTAATGATGACAATTGTCCCCGATGATGGCAAAGCTGGACAAGGCCTTTTTTTAAGATCTAATCTTGGCACTTAATTCTACAGATGGGGAAATTGAGGCTGAGAGAATTTAGGTCACTTTTTAAAAATCCCACAGATTTCTATTCAGACGTCCAGAACTTAAAGCCTCCTCTTTCTTGCTCATGGATCTTCCTAGGAAATTCACAAAAGATGCAGGTAGGTACAGTGGATAGAGGACAGGTAGGGAGAGGAGGCCTTAGTGTCTCCACCAGCTCGGCCACTAACTCTCTATGTGCCATGCACTAGCACCAGGTTAATGTTTCTTCCCTGCTGACACAGTTACTTGGAGGGCTTATGAAATAGGCTCCCATCAGTTTCTTCCTAGGAAATGTGAGTAGCAGGTTTGGATTCAGGCTTTGCCCTTCAATGGGTCATGTCTTTAGGGATGTTGTGAAAACAATGGACTAAATGTTTTCTACCTTTCCAACTGCAAGAATATTTTCGAATACAGTGAAATCAAAGAAGATGGACCAAAGTGAACATTAATGTACATGAAGGTTGTGGTTTCTAAAGGATGGAAAATCTTACCAAGCTCTGTATCTGTGACAACATAGTCTGCTTGCTGATCTGACCAGCTTCTTCTGGTCATCTGAGGAAAACCACTCACAATCACATGAGGTCCAAAACCCAAACCCCCAGCCATCATGTCATAGCAACCCTACAGGACAGAATAGAACTGCCTCATAGGGTTTCCAAGGCTATAATCTTTACAGAAGCAGACTGCTTCATCTTTTTCCTACAGGGTGGGTGGTGGGTTTGAACTGTTTTAATCACTATGGCATCAGAGCTGCCTTAATTACATGAGACCAAAAAAATGAACAAAACTCACTGTCATAGAGGTGATTCAACTCACAATGACCCCTCCTTGGGTTTCCGAGGCAGCATCTCTACAGAAGTAGAGTGCCCCATCTTCCTTCCGAAGAGTGGCTAGTGGGTTTGAACAGCCACCCTTCTGGTTAGCAGTCAAATGCCTTAGGCACTACACCACCAGATAAGGACTCCTAAAATGCATAAACAG